>NW_012112030.1:2202848-2213693 GCF_000951035.1 Colobus angolensis palliatus
TGCGAGACACCATCTCAGAAAAAGAAAAAGAAGCACTTATTGAGTGGCTGTTATCTGCCCTTCTTATGGTCTGGGAATACAAGAAAAGTATCAGGCATGGAGCTTACCCTTCTGAAGTTTACATTACAGTTGAAGAGATAAGATGAATGGATGTAAGTCTAATTTATTTATTTATTTAGCAAGTATTTCTTCTGAGGCAATTACTGCATAGCTCTGTGGGATACCAGAGACTGGGTCTATAATCTTGTTGAAAGATATTCTTAGGTAGCAACCTTCTGCAAGGATTGATTGATTAAGTGCCAGAATGAAGTTGAGCACAGTGGCTCATGCCTGTAATCCCAGCACTTTGGGAGGCTGAGGCAGGTGGATCACCTGAGGTCAGGAGTTCGAGACCAACATGGCGAAACCCCGTCTCTACTAAAAATACATATATTAGCTCAGTGTGGTGGTGCACGCCTGTAATCCCACCTGCTTGGGAGGGTGAGGCAGGAGAATCACTTGAACTCAAGAGGCGGAGGTTGCAGTGAACCAAGATCACGCCACTGCACTCCAACCTGGGTGACAGAAGGAGACTCCATCGCGGAAAAAAAAAATGCCAGAATGAGTGATCCATGATAGGAGAGGAAATCTGGGTGAACTGGACTGGGTGATGCAAGACAGTGTCCTGGTCAGGTGGGTCTGAAACAGAGACCGCAAACTTAGATGTCTTTCTAGGCTGTGCAGCTGTCAGAGATGAGTGAGGCTGAGGCAGGAGTCTGTTGAATTGGGGAGTACTGCACACTGCCCAGACATATTCCAATTTAGAAATATCAAACACTCTGAGGGCCAGACAACACAATTTGCAGTGTCTGGTGCGTGTGTCTGTTCGACTCTGAAAACTGAATGTCTTCAACTCTGAATTTAAGGTAGGAATTGGATGGCATATGGAGCAAGAGGGCATTGTGGATTGGGAGAATGGTGTAAACAAAGGCCTGAAGGTGGAAATGATGCCTTCCTGTGGGAAGCGTGATCAGAGAGGCAGAGAACTCCTTTTGATGAGCCAGGAGAGTTAACATTGGCTGGGAAAGATGGAACAAAAAGTGGAGTTCCACACAGGGTAAGGCTGGGAGGGTGGAGAGGGAAGACTTCGGTCACCTCCTTTGTCTTCATTCTTGCAGCTGGCTGAGAGTGACTTTGCCTCCACCTTCCGGCTGCTCACAGTGTTTGCTTATGGGACATACGCTGACTACTTAGGTAACCAGAGGGTTTGGTGCTCTGGAGTAGTGGAGATGGGAGCAGGGCAATTTCTGGAGGGACTCAGAAGAAATTCCTGGGATATCCCACTTAGATCCCCTGGGCACGTAGGGTCAGGGTCAAGACCTGAATTGGCATTGAAAGTGGGAGGGGAGGGAAGGAGGCTAGGGCTTCCCAGAAAACTGAAATCAGGATTCCTTACACTTTGTCATTTTTCCCTAGCTGAAGCCCGGAATCTTCCTCCACTAACAGAGGCTCAGAAGAATAAGCTTCGACACCTCTCAGTTGTCACCCTGGCTGCTAAAGTAAAGGTGAGTGGCAGTCCCCCAGTCCTACAGTCTTGAGCATCCTTTTGTATGTCCCTGGGAGTCCACACTAGGACAGCCTTTGTCTGGACCGTTGCTGCTGCCTGCCCTCCCCTTGTCCAAGGTCTGTATATAAACTCCATTAGCAACCATTTAGGCTGATAGTATTCTTAGTTTTCTGTGTTGTTTTTATTTTTTAATCAACTTAAGTTCTAAATAAACATCTTTTGTGTTTTTGGTCAAAATAGCAAGTAGGATATTGTTCAGGTGTTGTCCAACAATACCTTCTTCCCTACTGCTGGAAACCAGGCTCTCTCTTAATGAAGTGCTAGGCTTCTCTTTGTTAGGATGAGAAATATATATCCCAGAAGTATCTGTATATTCCCGTTAGGCTGTTTTTTGTCTAATATCACCACCCACCTCCCCAGCCTGCCCAGTCTGCAGCTCGCAATAGTTACTTGACTCTCAGTTGTCCTCGGGATTTAATTTAAACCAGGCTATCTATTGAGAGATACTTCCAAAGGAATGCCTGTTGCAAGTAGGCAGAGGATAAATGATAAACAGTAACTCCAGACCTCTCCCACTTCCGCTTACTCCCCTATGTCAGGCTGATCTTGACCGAGGACCGGGTGATGCCCTGAGCTGTGGCCAAAGGAGTGACACCCAGGCAGATGTCATTTTCTCCCTCTGTGGTGTGGCAGGGGTGAGGGTGTTAGGGGAGCATTTTGTATTTTATTTAAGATTGTCCTTCTACTGATGCTGTTTTTGAAGTGGGAATACTTTTGTTTACTTTGCTTTAGAACCAGCCTCTTAGAGGAAGTGATTTAGGAATGGGAGTGGCGGGCAGGTGGGCTGGGGCAGGGGGAAAAGGAGGGAAGATTTTTGGAAGCCCTTTTCTGCTGCGGAACCTCACAAATCCTGACCTGATCTCCGCGGCCCCAGTGTATCCCATATGCAGTGTTGCTGGAGGCTCTTGCCCTGCGTAATGTGCGGCAGCTGGAAGACCTCGTGATTGAGGCTGTGTATGCTGACGTGCTTCGTGGCTCCCTGGACCAGCGCAACCAGCGGCTCGAGGTTGACTACAGCATCGGGCGGGACATCCAGCGCCAGGACCTCAATGCCATTGCCCGAACCCTGCAGGAATGGTGAGAACCGTATCCTGGCACTGTCCCCTTCCTTCTCACCCTGAGAAAGAGAAAGGTGCTTCAGGGTGAGAGAGGGCAAGAGCTGGGCTGGTCTGTAGAGGTGAACCCAGGAGGATGAAGGTAAATGAATTTATCCCTCCAAAGGCTTCTGCGGAATGCAGGAGTGGGGGAGACCCTGGGAGGCGGCAGAAGTCAGTGTCTGTGATAGAGCAATTGGGGGAGGGAAACTTGAGGGGATCCTAACCAGTAAGGTGGGTCGCCTATCTTAGGCTGGATTCTGTTGATTGATCTATCACTACCATTGTCCACAGGCCATGGACCTTTTCCTCTTTTTTATTTTCTTTGTGTCCCCATCTAAATTCAGGGTTTCTGTATTCATTAAGTCACCTCTTTTTCTCTTTGGCATCTGCTACCCTATTTTGTTTTTGGTTCCTACTGCCATCTTGCACATCACTCCAGGCACTTCCTTATCGCTCTCTGACCACACCGAGTGTCCATCCCACTGCTAGGAATGTTATCACAGGTAGTTTCTAGGTGCCCTGTTGAGGGTTCCCAACTCAAAATGCCAGAAGCTGTGTCTGGCTCTGTTACTCAGGTTGGAGTGCAGTGGCACCAGCTTGATTCACTGCAGCCTCCAACCTCCAGGGCTCAAGCCACCCTCCACCTCAGTCTCTCGAGTAGCATGGGACTACAGGCTCATGCCACCACATCCGGCTAATTTTTGTATTTTTTGTAGAGACAGGTTTTTACCGTATCGCTCAGGCCAGTCTTGAACTCCTGAGCTTAAGCAATCCGCCTATCGTGGCCTCCCAAAATGCTGGGATTACGGGGGTGAGCCACTGCGCCCTGCCTCTAGGGTTCTTTTTGAGTTAGTTTTCTGTGAGTCTGTGATTGCAGCCCTTGTCTGCTGACACTTCTCTCCCCTGACTCCCGCAGGTGTGTGGGCTGTGAGGTTGTGCTGTCAGGCATTGAGGAGCAGGTGAGCCGTGCCAACCAGCACAAGGAGCAGCAACTGGGCCTGAAGCAGCAGATTGAGAGTGAGGTGAGCAGTCAGGGGAGCGGGCGGACCCAAGCTCCCCCAGCCTGGGCCACTTGTCCTTTGCAGAGAGGATTTGGACAGTGGCTGCAGCAGACAACCAGATGAGCAGGGGTGGAAGGTTCTGGAATCTTCCTTGCTATCGCTATTCCTTTCATCCTGGTAGGTTGCCAACCTTAAAAAAACCATTAAAGTTACGACGGCAGCAGCAGCCGCGGCCACATCTCAGGACCCTGAGCAACACCTGACTGAGCTGAGGGAACCAGCTCCTGGCACCAACCAGCGTCAGCCCAGCAAGAAAGCCTCAAAGGGCAAGGGGTGAGCCAGGGTAGCAGGAACTGCTCACTTCCAGGGTGCCCTGCTTTTACCCCAGGGACCTCTCTGTCCTCATTTCCTTCAGTTACTTGCATGGGAGTAGGGAGTGGGGGGAACCTCCAGAGGTTAGGGGATTCCCTGCATTCTCTTTCTCTCTCTTTCTGTCTCTTCTCCTTGCCAGGCTCCGAGGGAGTGCCAAGATTTGGTCCAAGTCGAATTGAAAGGACTGTCGTTTCCTCCCTGGGGATGTGGGGTCCCAGCTGCCTGCCTGCCTCTTAGGAGTCCTCAGAGAGCCTTCCTGTGCCCCTGGCCAGCTGATAATCCTAGGTTCATGACCCTTCACTTCCCCCCACCCCAAACATAGACCACACCTTCTCTAGGGAGGAGGCAAATGCAGGTTATGTTTTTGTTGGTACTTTTTGTTTTTTGTGACTTCATGTGTTCCATTACTCCCCGCTGCCATGCTCTCTCCCCTGTTTCCTTAAGAGCTCAGCATCTGTCCCTGTTCATTAAATGTCACTGAGTAGGTGGGTAGCCCTGATAGGGGTTGCTGTGTTTCAAGCATAACCCACAGGCGTTTTTTCTACCACCCCATCCCTGCATGCCTGATCCCCGATTCCTATACCTTACCCCCCACCTATTGAGCAGCCTCTGAAGAGCCGTAGGGCCCCCACCTTTACTCATACCCTGAGAATTCTGGGAGCCAGTCTGCCATTCCAGGAGTCACTGGACATGTTCGTCCTAGAATCCTGTCACACTACAGTCGTTTCTTTTCCTCTCTCTGGCCCTTGGGTCCTGGGATTGCTGCTGCTTCAACCCCAGAGCCTAAGAATGGCAGCCGTTTCTTAACGTGTTGAGAGATGGGTCTTTCTTGGCCCTGGCCATCTTGGGAAGCTTGATGGCAATCCTAGAAGGGTTTAATCTCCTTTTGTGAGTTTGGTGGGGAAGGGAAGGGTATATAGATTGTATTAAAAAAAAGGTATATATGCATATATCTATATATAACATGACACAGAAATAAATCTATGAGAAATCTGTCTACAAACTACCCTGAACCAGGTATCTTCTGTGTTTGATATTTGTGGATGGGAAGAAGACTCATTCCCAATTCACTCTAAAAGAAACAGTACTGGAAGATGAAGAGACCCAGATACTATTTGCTGAGTCTCTGGCTGAGGCCTAGATCTCAAGCTGTATGCCTTTGGACAGGTTGCTCAGCATCCGTTCAGAAGTAATGGATATGGCTGGGCGCAGTGGCTCACACCTGGAATCCCAATATGTTGGGAGGCCAGGGTGGGCATGTCACTTGAGGTCAGGAGTGTGAGACCAGCCTGGCCAACATGGTGAAACCCCGTCTCCTAAAAATACAAAAAAAATTAGCTGGGAATGGTGGTGCACGCCCATAATCCCCTAAGGAGGCTGAGGCAGGAGAATCGCTTGAACCTGGGAGGTGAAGGTTGCAGTGAGCTGAGATCATGCATGCCAGCCTGAATGACATTCAGAATGAGACTCCATCTCAAAAAAAAAAAAAAAAAAAAGGATGGGTGTAGTGGTTCATACCTATAATCCTGGCACTTTGGGAGGCCAAGGCAGGTGGATCATGAGGTCAGGAGATCAAGACTATCCTGGCTAACATGGTGAAACCCTGTCTCTACTAACAAAACAATTAGCTGGGCACGGTGGTGAGCACCTGTAGTCCCAGCTACTGGGAAGGCTGAGGCAGGAGAATGGCGTGAACCCGGGAGGCGGAGCTTGCAGTGAGCCGAGATGGCGCCACTGCACTCCAGCCTGGGCGACAGAGCGAGACTCTGTCTCAAAAAGAAAAAAAAAAAAAAAGGCTCTGGACATGCAAATGGTGGCCAGTGTTTCTGCTCTCAAGGAACTTGAGTTCAGTCTATGTCCACCGACCTCATAGAATTATAAGGGAAAGAGTTGATAATGAACTTGAATTTTCACATCGGAACCACACAGAACTGTCAGATCTGTGGCAAGAAGAAGCCATTGGACTCCTGCCCTCTGTCCACTAGAGCTCTCTAGGAAGTGTGCTAGAAGGATCGGAATCCTTGGCCTAGCTAGAGTGCTGCCATGGACTCCCTAGATTGGAGAGCTCTGGTGTGAGGGACACTTGAGCCTTCATTTGCATGTGAAGTGGTTGCCTTCTGAGGGTCCTGGGGTTGACAGCTGCTCCCCAGAGCTTGTGATGTTCTTTAGGTGGAGATTTAGGACAGACCACCCTTCATTGGTCCTAAAGCTATCAGTCATGGAATCAGAAAGTGGGAGTGGGGGCTGGGCACAGTGGCTCATACCTGTAATCCCAGCCCTTTGGGAGGCCAAGGCAGGCAGATCATGAGGTCAAGAGATCAAGACCTTCCTGGCCAACATGGTGAAACCCATCTCTACTAAAAATACCGGGCATGGTGGCGCTTACCTGTAATCCCAGCTACTTGGAAGGCTGAGGCAGGAGAATTGCTTGAACAGGAGGCAGAGGTTGCAGTGAGCCAAGATGGTGCCACTGCACTTCAGCGTGCTGACAGAGCGAGACTCCGTCTCAAAAAAAAAAAAAAAGTGGGAGTGAGATTCTGCATTTCTTTTGTGTGTGTGTGTGGTTTTTTTTTTTTCGAGACGGAGTTTCACTCTTGTTGCCTAGGCTGGAGTGCAATGGCACGATCTTGGCTCACTGCAACCTCCATCTCCTGGGTTCAAGTGATTCTCCTGCCTCAGCCTCCCAGGTAGCTGGGATTACAGGCATGCCCCACCACGCCCGGCTAATTTTTGTGTTTTTAGTAGAGACGGGGTTTCTCCATGTCAGTCAGGCTGGTTTCGAACTCCCGACCTCAGGTGATCCGCCTGCTTCAGCCTCCCAAAGTGCTGGGATTACAGGCGTGAGTCACCATGCCCGGCCAGATGCTAGGTTTTTTATTACAAATTGGCTAGGTAAGCTTGCTGTCTTGAGTGGGGCAGTGACTTAATGAGACCAGTCTAAGGTGCCCCATTTCAGGAGTTGAAATTCTTGGCTTCTCAGTTTTTCCCTAGACAAGCAAGAGTTGATTCTCAGTCTCTGCCTCTGAAATAAACCCCTTCTTCCCACACCTTCCAGTGTGTAAAAGTTGCTAACTTTTGGTGCTTTGAGCCTGTCCTGCCACCCCTGCCCATGCTTTAGTTTTCCTTTGGAACTCAGTATCGCCTTTACCTGTAAGCTGGTCCCAGCTAATGGTGCCATAACTTCCCAGGCCTCCCTTACTCTGTCCTTTAAGAATGGCTCTCAAGTCCAATGTGAGCTAGGCTGGGACTGCCTGACTTCACCCAAGGAGGGAGGGGAAAGCATTCACATCCCAAGGTTATGGGACAAAGACAAATGCCATTTGCCTTTGATTTACAGAAAGAAGTGTCTTGGCTGTGAAGGCCTGGGGAAAGGACAGTAAATTATTTGGGAGGTGGCGAGGATCGGTTTTTGACCCAGAAATGTGGTTTAAGATTTAGGGATTCCGGCCGGGCGCGGTGGCTCAAGCCTGTAATCCCAGCACTTTGGGAGGCCGAGACGGGCGGATCACGAGGTCAGGAGATCGAGACCATCCTGGCGAACACGGTGAAACCCCGTCTCTACTAAAAAATACAAAAAACTAGCCGGGCGAGGTGGCGGGCACTTGTAGTCCCAGCTACTTGGGAGGCTGAGGCAGGAGAATGGCATAAACCCGGGAGGCGGAGCTTGCAGTGAGCTGAGATCCGGCCACTGCACTCCAGCCCGGGCGACAGAGCGAGACTCGGTCTCAAAAAAAAAAAAAAAAAGATTTAGGGATTCCATGTGTAACCAGGCCCAGGGCACCAGGAGAATCTTCCTAACCAAGAATCTTGTCTTTCACTTGCACACACACACACACACATGCTGATCCTTACTGGATAGCAATCTTGGATGATTTTAGGGCTGGTCACAACAGTTGTCTATTACTATGTAATAAATTACCCTAAAACCATGCCTTCAAACAACATGTAAATATGATCTCAGTTTCTATGGGTAAGGAATCTGGGCACGACTGACTTAGCTTTCTGCTTAGGTTTCTCACAAGACTGGAGTCAAGGTGTTAGCTAGGGCCATAGTCCTCTCAGGGTTCAAATGGGAAGGATTTGCTTCCCGGCTCACTCAGTGGTTGTCAGCAGGATTCATTACTTCACAGATGGTTGGACTGAGGACCTCATTTCCTGACTGACTGCTGGCCAGAGGCCACCCAGGTAGCCTCCATCACAGCAAGAGCCAGAAAGACATCACCAGCAAGATGAAGTCACAGTCTTTTGTTACTTAATCATGGAAGTGACATCATGTCACTTTTACCAGTTACCGGGTCCAGTCTATACTCAAGGGGTGAAGACTACACAGGGTGTGACTGTCAGAAGGCAGGAATCATTGGAAACTGTGTTAGAAGCTCCCTACCACAGACAGTTTTTCGGGGCCACCAGCATCAAAATAATCAGGGGAGCTTCTGAAAATGTGTATTCCTGGACCCCACTCCCACCCTTTGCTATTGAATTAGAATCTCCAGCGTGTGAACTGGAAATGTGCCATCATCACCCTCATTGTCTCAGCTCTGCAAGGGCTCTGAAAAGGCTACTGCAGGGCCTTGGAAGACATGTAAGGGGGCCCAGGGTCATCGTCTGAGAGAGAAGGGCAAAAGTGAAACTTTTGAGTACAGGGCAAGAGAGTAAGAGAAACTTGCCCTTTCCTTTGAGGTTCTTAAGTATATGGTTATATATTACAAGTGTGATAAGTACCTTAAGAAGCATTGGGTGGGCCGGGCGCGGTGGCTCAAGCCTGTAATCCCAGCACTTTGGGAGACCGAGACGGGCGGATCACGAGGTCAGGAGATCGAGAGCATCCTGGCTAACACGGTGAAACCCCGTCTCTACTAAAAAAAAATACAAAAAACTAGCCGGGCGAGGTGGCGGGCGCCTGTAGTCCCGGCTACTCGGGAGGTTGAGGCAGGAGAATGGCGTGAACCTGGGAGGCGGAGCTTGCAGTGAGCTGAGATCCGGCCTGGGAGACAGAGCCGGAGACAGAGCCAGACTCCGTCTCAAAAAAAAAAAAAAAAGTATTGGGTGACACGAAAGCATTTAACTGAGATCTACATCTTGCTTGGGGTCAGAAAAGCCTCCAAGGACATGATTTTAAACTGAAACTAGAAGCCCAAGTAGCAATTAGCCTGATAAAAGAGAGGGTGAGCATCTTGGATGGGAAGACTAGTGGGATAAAGGCCTGCAGGCAGAAAGCTTCATTCTGTGACCCACTGCCTGTCCTTCAATAGGAAATGCATAATTTGGGGGATGGGGCAAGATAGACAATGCTATACTTAATGTTCATTTATCAGTCAATTGGCAAATGTATCTTGTTTTTTGTTTTATTTTGCTTTTGAGACCACGTCTCGCTCTGTCACTGGAGCTGGAGTACGGTGGCACGATCATATGGGAATGGGGAGGGAAGCCCCCGGGGCCCAGAAAATGTCAGAGAGACCACAGGAGGAAAATCAAGAGAACAGTCCCATAAAAGTTTATGAACTCCTGGGCTAAACTGTGAGCTGTGCAAGCATAGATCTGTCCCTAAACAGCCTAGCTAAGGCTTTGTGAACTGAGTTACAGAATGGATCACAGTCCAGGTCTGACTGGCCACTGGGTGGCCTCTGAGCCGGACGGATCCAAATAGCACTGCGAACACTTTTAAAATAAAAGGGACATTGAAACCACAGTGCTAAAAAGGCAGGTCAAAACTTGCTGCCTGAACCTGATTACCTGCTAAAACAAATTAGCATTCAACATGTTCAACATACTCCTTAAGATTTTAACAAGACCCAGAGCCTCAAAACATAATATTCAAAATATCCAGAGTGTAATCTAAGATGACTCAGCATACAGATAACTCTCCAGGGAAAAGACAGCCAACCCCAAGGAGGTGGAAGTGTTGGAATTTAAAGCAAATGCTGCAAGCGGTCTAACCATGCAGGAAGAAGAAAGGGAGAATGCTTTTGAAGCAAATGTAAAGAAAGTCTCTCTTTTTTTTTTTTTTTTTGAGACAGAGAGTCTCGCTGTATCGCCCAGGCTGGAGTGGAGTGCCGTGGTGCGATCTCGGCTCACTGCAAGCTCCGCCTCCTGGGTTCACACCATTCTCCTGCCTCAGCCTCCTGAGTATCTGGGACTACAGGCTCCTGACTTCGTGATCCACCCGCCTCGGCCTCCCAAAGTGCTGGCATGTGAGCCACCTTGCCTGGCCTAAAGAAAGTCTTAGCAAAGAAATGGAAGATAAAGAACCAAACTGAAAATAGCAATAACTAGGCCAGATGTGGTGGCTCACGCCTGTAATCCCAACACTTTGGGAGGCTGAGCTGGACGAATCACCTAAGGTCAAGAGTTCAAAACTATCCTGGCCAACGTGGTGAAACCCCACCTTTACTAAAAATACAAAAATTAGACAGGCGTGGTGGCGGGCGCCTGTAATCTCAGCTATTTGGGAGGCTGAGGCAGGAGAATCGCTTGAACCTGGGAGGTGAAGGTTACAGTGAGCTGAGATTGTGCCACTGCACTCCAGCTTGGGTGACAACAGCAAGACTCTGTCTCAAAAAAACCAAAAACCTAAACTTCCCAAACCTGGGAAAAGACAAACACAGATTCAAAAAGTTTGGTGAACAGCAAACAAGATATACTCAAATCCATGTCCATAGCCAGTGTGGTGGCACACGCCTGTAGTCCCAGCTACTTGGAAGGCTGAGGCAGGAGAATCACTTGCACTCCAGCCTGAGTGATAGAGCAAGACTCCGTCTAAAAAAAAAAA
>NW_012112030.1:2213968-2217072 GCF_000951035.1 Colobus angolensis palliatus
TGGAAGGCGGAGCTTGCAGTAAGCCGAGATCCGGCCACTGCACTCCAGTCTGGGCAGCCACTGCACTCCAGGCGGAGCTTGCAGTAAGCCGAGATCCGGCCACTGCACTCCAGTCTGGGCAACAGAGCGAGACTCCGTCTCAAAAAAAAAAAAAATGACTGAAATGACTGCACATTTCTCATCAGAAACTATGAAAGTCAGGTGGAACTAGAATGATACTTTTAAGGGGCTGAAGGGAAATAACTCAAAATTCTATATCCAGTGAAAATATTACTCAGGAATGAATGTGAAATAAAGATATTCTCAAGTGAAGGAAAATAAGAATTTGTCACTGGCAAACCCTCTGTAAAATAAATCCTAAAGGAGGTTCTTCAGGCAGAAGAGAAATGACACCAGAGGAAACACGGAATATTAAGGATGAAGAGCAACAGCAATGGTAAATATAATAGATTATTTTTCTCCTCAAGTTCTTTAAAATGTTTATGACAGTTGAAAGAAAATTATAAATTTTCTTGATGTTTGTCTCCTCAAGAGGGAATTCTCTAAATATGATTTTAAAACAATTATAAATTCACCTAGAGCCATGCACGGTGGCTCACGCCTATAATCCCAGCACTTTGGGAGGCTAAGGCGGGCGGAACACCCGAAGTCAGGAGTTGTAGAGCAACCTGGCCAACATGGTGAGACCCCGTCGCTACTAAAAACACAAAAATTAGCCAGGCGTGGTGGTGCATGCCTGTAATCCCAGCTACTTGGGAGGCTGAGGCAAGAGAATTGCTTGAACCTGGGAGACAGAGGTTGCAGTGAGCCGAGATCGCGCCATTGCACTCCAGCCTGGGCAAGAAGAGCGAAATCTCAAAAAATAAATAAATAAATTCACCTAGAAGGCTGGGTGTGGTGGCTCACGGCTATAATCTCAGCACTTTGGGAGGCTGAGATGGGCAGATTGCTTCAGCCTAGGAGTTCTAGACTAGCCTAGGCAACATGGTGAAACTTCACCGCTACAAAAAATGCAAAAAAATTAGTGGGGCACGGTGGCATGTGCCTGTAGTCTCAGCTACTTGGGAGGCTAAGGCAGGAAAATTGCTTGAGCGGAGGTTGCAGTGAGCCAAGATTGTGCCACTGCACTCTAGTCTGGGTGACAGAAGTGAAACCCTGTCTCAAAAATTAAAAATCAACAGATAAATTCACCTAGAACTAAGCATTTTTAGCATTTAGTATGTGGAGTTTCAGTATTGGTAGTATATGGTATTTGTCATTTATAGTAATACATATGACAACTACGAGATAAGGAGACAGTAAAGGGACCTATGTTGTGGTGAAATTTCTACATTTAACTTGCTCCACAGCAAACTTTTCCTGTAGAGGGCCGGATGTAAGAAATATGATGAGTGGCCAAGACGGGTGGATCACAAGGTCAGGAGATCGAGACCATCCTGGCTAACACGGTGAAACCCCATCTCTACCAAAAAAATACAAAAAATTAGCCAGGCTCGGTGGCGGGTGCCTGTAGTCCCAGCTACTCAGGAGGCTGAGGCAGGAGAATGGGAGGCGGAGCTTGCAGTGAGCTGAGATCGCGCCACTGTACTCCAGCCTGGGTGACAGAGGCGAGTCTCCGTCTCAAAAAAAAAAAAAAAAAGAAAAAGAAAAAAAGAAAAGAAAATGATACAGATATTTACTGGGGCAAAAAAAACTAAACATAAATTAAAATGGTATACTAAATAACATTCAAGTAAACCAATATAAGGATGGAAAATGTAGACAGATAAATTACAAACAGAACAAACAGAAAATAAATACTAAATAATAGAAATAAATGCAAACATACTAATTATATTAATTTTTTATTTTTTTTATTTTTTTTGAGATGGAGTCTCACTCTTTAGTAGAGACAGGGTTTCATTCTTAGTAGAGACAGGGTTTCACTATGTTGGCCAGGACAGTCTTGAACTCCTGACCTCAGGTGATCCTCCTGCCTCGGCCTCCCAAAGTGCTGGGATTACAGGCATGAGTCACCACACCCGGTCAATTATATTAAATTTAAATGGCCTAAATACAATTAAAAGATGGGTAGGCTGGTGGTATACATCTGTAGTTTCAGCTACTTGGGAGGCTAAGATGGGAGGATTGCTTGAGCCTGAGAAGTTGAAGCTGCAGTGAACTGTAATTGTGCCACAGCACTCCAGCCTGGGTGACAGAGAGAGACCCTGTCTCAAAAAAAAAGAAAGAAAGAAAAAAAAACTCCTTAATTCTAGCACTTTGGGAGGCTGAGGTATGAGGATCACTTGAGCCCAGGATTTTGACACCAGCCTGTGCAACACAGTGAATAGAGACCTCCATCTCTAAATAAACATCAAAATAATTTTTTTTCTTTTCTTTTTTTTTTTTTTCTTGAGATGGAGTCTTGCTCTGTCTGGAGTGCAGTGGCGCGATCTCAGCTCACTACAACCTCCACCTCCTGGATTCATGCCATTCTCCTGCCTCAGCCTCCCAAGTAGCTGGGACTACAGGCACCCACCACCACGCCTTCCTAATTTTTTTGTATTTTTAGTAGAGACAGGGTTTCACCGTGTTAGCCAGGATGGTCTCTATCTCCTGACCTTGTGATCTGCTCACCTCAGCCTCCCAAAATGTCGGGATTACAGGCGTGAGCCACCATGCCTGGCCAAAATAACTTTTTTACAAGACCCAGAAATACAGTGTCTTAAAAAAAAAAAAAGCATGAAAAAACATTTTTAAGTATGACATAGGTCAGTTAAAAGTAAAAAGATGGAAAAAGATATACCATGAACATTAACCAAAAGAGAGTTGAAAATGGCTGTGGTAACAGTAAACTAAACTTCAGAGCAAAGAAAATTACCAGAGATAAAGAGGGACATTGACTGGGCATGGTGGCTTAAGCTTGTAATCCCAGCACTTTGGGAGGCTGAGGTGGGCATATCATGAAGTCAGGAGTTCGAGACCAGCCTGGCCAACATGGTGAAACCCCATCAATACTAAAAATACAAAAAAATTAGCCAGGTGTGTAATCCCAGCTACTTAGGAGGCTGAGGCAGGAGAATCACTTGAACCTGGGAGGCAGAGGTTGCAGTGAGCCAAGATCA
>NW_012112030.1:2217567-2222154 GCF_000951035.1 Colobus angolensis palliatus
AGGATGGTCTCGATCTCCTCACCTCGTGATCCGCCCGCCTCGGCCTCCCAAAGTGCTGGGATTACAGGCTTGAGCCACCGCGCCCGGCCCGATATTTGGTTTTCCAAGTAGACACAATAATTCTAAATGTCCATAAATTTCACTACAGAGCTTTAAAATACACGAAGCAGGCTGGCCACTGTGGCTCACGCCACAGCATTTTGGGAGGCCGGGCAGATCACTTGAAGTCAGGAGTATGAGACCAGCCTGGCCAACATGGTGAAACCCTGTCTCTACCAAAAATATAAAGAATTAGCCAGGTGTGGTGGCATGCGACTGTAATCCCAGTTACTCAGGAGGCTGAGGCAGAAGAATTGCTTGAACCTGGGAGGTGGAGGTTGCAATGAGCTGAGACTGTGCCATTGCACCCCAGCCTGGGCAACAGAACGAGACTCCGTCTCAAAAAAGAGATGAAAGAAAACAACAGCTGGGTGTGGTGGCTCACGCCTGTAATTCCGGCACTTTGGGAGACTGAGGTGAGCGGATCATGAAGTCAGGAGTTCAAGACCAGCCTGACCAATCTGGTGAAACCCTGTCTCTACTAAAAATACAAAAATTAGCCAGGTATGGTGACGTATGCCTGTAGTCCCAGCTACTCGGGAGGCGGAGACAGGAGAATCACTTGAACCCGGGAGGTGGAGGTTGCAGTGAGCCAAGATCATGCCTCTGCACTCCAGCCTAGGCGATAGAGCAAGACTCAGACTCAAAAAGAAAAAAAAAATTCATGAAGCAAAAACTAATAGATCTCAAAGGAGGTATGGACAGATCCACAAGAATAGTTGAAAACATCAAAACTCTGTTCCCAATAATCAACAGAAAATTAGCAAGTATGAAGAAGTATATAGAACTGAACAATGCCACCAACCAACATAATTGACACTTATAGAACACCCCCCAACATAGCAGAATACAGGTTTTTCAAGTGCACATGGAATTACCAAGATAGGCTATGTCCTGGGTCATAAGACAGATTTTAAAAACTGAAGTTATATAAAGTATGTTTTCTGACCATAATGAACATGAACTAGAAATCAGTAACAGATAACAAGGAAATCTCCAAATACTTGGAAACTAAACAACATTCTGTCAAATAACTCATGGATCAAAGAGGAAGTCTTGAGGAATTAGAAGATACTGTGAACTTAACAAAAATGAAAATGCAAAATATCAAACTGTGAGATGCAACTAAAACAGCAGTTAGAGGAAAATTCATAGCATCAAATACTTAATTAGAAAAGAAGAAAGGGGCCAGGTGTGGTGGCTTAATGCCTGTAATCTGAACACATTGGGAGGCCAAGGCAGGAGGATTGCTTGAGCCCAGGAGCTTGAGATCAGCCTGGGCAACATAGCAAGACCCTGTCTCTACAAAAAATTTACAGGTGGCCCGGCGTGGTGGCTCATGCCTGTAATCCCAGCACTTTGGGAGGCCAAGGCAGGCAGATACAAGGTCAGGAGTTTGAGACCAGTCTGATCAACATAGTGAAACCCCATCTCCACTAAAAAAATACAAAAAATTAGCCAGGCGTGGTGGTGGGCGCCTGTAGTCCCAGCTACTTGGGAGGCTGAGGCAGGAGAATGGCGTGAACCCGGGAGATGGAGCTTGCAGTGAGCTGAGATCCGGCCACTGCACTCCAGCCTGGGCGACAGAGCGAGACTCCGTCTCAAAAAAAAAAAAGAAAAAACAAAAAAGAAAAGTCTGAGGTCAACAATCTATACTTCTGCATTGAGAAAGAAGACAAAGAAGAGCAAAATTAAACCCAAAGCAAGAAGAAGGGAAAAAAATGGTAACAGATATTAATGAAATTGAAAACAGAAAAATAAACACATAAATGAGCCAGACGTGGTGGCTCACATCTATAATCCTAGCGCTTTGGGGGGCTGAGGTGGGCGGATCACCTGAGGTCAGGAGTTCAAGACCAGCCTGGCTAACATGATGAAACCCTGTTTCTACTAAAAATATAAAAACTTTACCGGGCGTGGTGGTGTGTGTCTGTAATCCCAGCTACTTGGGAGGCTGAGGCAGGAGAATCACTTGGACCCGGGAGGAGGAGGTTGCAGTGAGCCAAGATCACTGCACTCCAGCTTGGGCAACAAAAATGAAACTCTGTCCCAAAAAAACCAAACCAAAACAAACAAACAAAAACACCATAAATGAAACCAGAAGTTGATTTTTTTTTTGAAATGATCAATAAAATTGCTAAACTAGCCACACTAACAGAAAAGAGAGAGAGAGGAAGAAGAAAGAGAGAGAGGGAGAGAAAAGAAAGGGAGAAAGAGAGAGAAAGTACAAGTTAACCAAGATTAGGAATAGAGGAGGAGATATCACCACAGACCCCAAAGGTGAATAGTGAATACTATAAACACATTTACGAACATAAATTCAACAACTTAGATGAAATGTACCAATTCCTGTGATATGGTGTGAATATTGTTGTCCCCTCCAAAATTCATGTTGAACTTAGTCCCCAGTGCAAACAGTGTTGGGAGGTGCGGCTTAATGGGAGGCATTAGGTCATGAAGGTGGAGACTTCACGGATTAAGGGATTAATGACACTAAAAAAGGGCATTCAGAAGTGGGTACATTGTATTCTGCCCTTCTGCCACATGAGGAACAGTGTTCCCTCTGGAGGATGCAGCGTTCAAGGTGCCCTATTGGGAGTGGAGACCAGGTCCTTAACCAGACACCAAACCTGTTGATCCCTTGGTCTTGGACTTCCCAGCCTCCAGAACTCTGGGAAATAAATTTCTGGGTTTTTTGTTTTGTTTTGTTTTAAGTTATCCAGTCTCAGGCATTCTATTAATAGCAGCACAAAACAGACTAAGAAATCTTGAAAGCCACAAGTTACCAAAACGCGCCAAAGAAAAAAGAGGTAGATGTAAATATAAAATGTACAACTATAAAACTTTTAGAAGATAACATATGAGAAAATCTTAGTTACCTGGAGTTAGGCAAACAGTTCTTAGATTTAACATCAAAAGCATGACTCATAAAAGAAAAAAATGGTGGCCGGGCGCGGTGGCTCAAGCCTGTAATCCCAGCACTTTGGGAGGCCGAGACGGGCGGATCACGAGGTCAGGAGATCGAGACCATCCTGGCTAACACGGTGAAACCCCGTCTCTACTAAAAAATACAAAAAAACTAGCCGGGCGAGGTGGCGGGCGCCTGTAGTCCCAGCTACTCGGGAGGCTGAGGCAGGAGAATGGCGTAAACCCGGGAGGCGGAGCTCGCAGTGAGCTGAGATGTGGCCACTGCACTCCAGCCCGGGCGACAGAGCAAGACTCCATCTCAAAAAAAAAAAAAGAACTCTGAAAACTCAGTAAGAAAACAACCTAATTTTTTAAAATGGGGGGGCTGAACACAGTGACTCACGCCTGTAATCCCAGCACTTTGGGAGGCCCAGGCGGACAGAGCACCTGAGGTCGGGAGTTTGAGACCAACCTGGCAAACATGGTGAAGCCCTGTCTCAACTGAAAATACAAAAATTAGCCGGGCGTGGTGGCGGATGTCTGTAATCCCAGCTACTTAGGAGGCTGAGGCAGGAGAATTGCTTGAACCCTGGAGGCGGAGGTTGCAGTGAGCCAAGATCATGTCACTGCACTCCAGCCTGAGACTCTGTCTCAAAATAAATTCAATTCAATTCAATTAAAAATGGGCAAAAGACAGCCAGGTGCAGTGGCTCACGCTTGTAAACCCACCACTTTGGGAGGCTGAGGCAGGTGGATCACCTGAGGTCAGGAGTTCGAGACCAGCCTGGCCAACATGGTAAAACCCCGTCTCTACTAAAAATACAAAAAATTAGTCAGGCATGGTGGCGGCGCCTGTAATCCCAGCTATTTGGGAGGCTGAGGCAGGAGAATCGCTTGAGCCTGGGCGGCAGAGGTTGCAGCTAGCCGAGATGATGCCATTGCATTCCAGCCTGGGCTACAAGAGTGAAACTCCATCTCAAAAAAAAGGAAAAAAAAAAGGGCAAAAAGACTTCAACACTTTATAGAAGAGGCTATTATGATGGCAAATAAGCACATGAAGACATGCTCATGATTAAATGCTCAAATCATTAACCATTAAGCAAATTCAAATTAAAACTACAATAGATATCTAGTAGGATGAATAGAATACCCATACGCCTATTAGAATAGCTAAAATAAAACAAAAACGGACAACAGTAACTGCTGGCAAGAATGTGAAGTAACTGTAACTCTTACAATTACTGGTGGGAATGCAAAATAGTACAGCCACTGTGGAAAACACTGTGCTATTTTCTTATAGACTTAACCATACAGCTACTATATGATCCAGCAATCCCACTTCATTTCATTTTTGTTTCATAAAGAAACAAAAACTGGCTGGGCACAGTGACTTAGGCTTGTAATCCCAGTACTTCGGGAGGCCAAGGTGGGCAGATTGCTTGAGCCCAGGAGTTGGAGACCAGCCTGGGCAACATGTCAAGACCCCCATCTCTGGCCGGGCGCGGTGGCTCAAGCCTGTAATCCCAGCACTTTGGGAGGCCGAGACGGGCGGATCACGAGGTCAGGAGATCGAGACCATCC
>NW_012112030.1:2224384-2225875 GCF_000951035.1 Colobus angolensis palliatus
TCTCACTCTGTCACCCAGGCTGGAGTGCAGTGGCATGATCTCGGCTCACTGCAATCTCCACCTCCCGGGTTCAAGCGATTCTTCTGCCTCAGCCTCCTGAGTAGCTGGGACTACAGGTGCACGCCACCACACCCAGCTAATTTTTTGTATTTTTAATAGAGACAGGCTTTCACCATATTGGCCAGGCTGGTCTTGAACTGCTGACCTCAGGTGATCCACCTGCTTCAGCCTCCCAAAATGCTGCGATTACAGGTGTGAGCCACCATGCCCAGGTTTGTTTTTGTTTTTGTAGATATGGGATTTTGCCATGTTGCCCAGGCTAGTCTCGAACCCCTGGGCTCAAGCAGTCCTCCCTCCTCGGCTTCCCAGAGTGTTTAGGATTCCAGGCGTGAGCTGCCACGCCCTGCAGGAAATTTTCGTTCTACATTCCATACATATTAGTATCATTTCTGTCAATCTAGGTTTTGATTTGATTCTCACTGTGCTACAATCAGATAGCTGTATGATGCTGAACAAGTCACTTCTCCGTTTCTTCAGAAGAAAATGGAAACGGTGGTTTTGATGATATCTGGAATTACTGCTAAGGAGCATCCAAATCATCTCCAGCCCTGACATTCTGCTTTAGTGTGTCTGAAAGCAGACCGACTGCCTTTTTGGGGAATTTCCAGAGCAGACGATCTCTAAAGTCTCTTTTAAGTCTGAAATTGTCATTTATATTGTATTTGGGTTGTCTGAAATTAAGATTCATCTATATTGGGAATCGGCCTCTGTCCTTCCCTGCCATATTCCTTGTGAATTGTGAATTCCCCCACCTCAAATACACAACATCTGTATCTGGAGTCACCAGTGGTGTTCTAGGAACACAACTTTGTTGACTCTCACCAAAGCATTTCCCATCTGACACGGCTTGGCTGTGTCCCTACCCAAATCTCGTCTTGAATTGTAGCTCCCATAATTCCCTCATATTGTGGGAGGGACCCGGTGGGAGAAAATTTAATCATGGGGTGGTTTCTCCCATACTGTTCTCGTGGTAGTGAATAAATCTCACAAGATCTGATGGCTTTATAAGGGGAAACCCCTTTTGCTTTGCTCTCATTCTCTCTTTTGCCTGCTGCCATGTAAGATGTGCCTTTTGCCTTCCAACATGATTGTGAGGCCTTCCCAGCCACACTGTGATTCCATTAAACCTCTTTTTTCTTTATAATTTACTCAGTCTCGGGTATGTCTTTATCAACAGTGTGAAAACGGACTAATACACCACCTCAGTGTCATCTTGGCTTTTCCCAAGGTATTTCTGCTCTTTTTCTTTCTTTTTTTCTTTTTTTGAGAGGGAGTCTCCCTCTGTTGCCCAGGCTGGAGTGCCGTGGTGCGATCTCCGCTCACTGCAAACTCTGCCTCCCTGGTTCACGCCATTCTCCTGCCTCAGCCTCCTGAGTAGCTGGGACTACAGGCGCCCGCCACCACGCCCGGCTACTTTTTTTTTTGTATTTT
>NW_012112030.1:2227020-2229738 GCF_000951035.1 Colobus angolensis palliatus
AGCGAGACTCCGTGTCAAAAAAAAAAAAAAAAAGCAGACACGGAGGCTAAGAGGGCTGAGTCATCAGCACACTCTACACTGCTCTACACTGGGGGGTTTCAGGGCTCCCTCTGTAGTAGCTCTGTCAGGCTTCAGCGTCCCAGGCCCCTCTCCCTCAGGCATTGTCAGCTCTGTGAACCCAACACAGGCTCTCCCGAGGGATGAGGCTGGACAGAGGCTCCTTATGAGAGCCAGCTACCAACGTCTCCCCATGCCCCCGCTCCTCAGTGATTTCCTTCACCTCCCAGTGCCTCCCATGCCTCACCGCCCCATCTTTATCTCCCTGTCCTGGTGCAGCACTACCTGTCTCCTGCCTCTCCTAAGACTCCAGTGATGTCTACGAGCGATAGAGGTTAAGACTACTTTCTTCTTGCCTCTAGCCCAACTGGAATGGGCTGAGAGAAGGCATCTTTGACCCCTGCTGTTCCCTCAGCCCCTGGACTGACAGTCCCAGGATTGGGAACATAAAGGCAGGAAGGTATGTGAGTTAAATGGACTTGGAATATGCAGGTAGCAAGACCAGACTTCTGGGTTCTGTGGGCCAGCTCCTGGTTCTCTGGGTCACCTGTTTATGTAACTTGGACATAGGGTAGAGGGTGGAGGAAAAAGCGTATTATTACTAGGGCCTGAGGCCATTACAATAGAAAGGGGAAAAAGTCCCAGACCACAAACAGGACAGGGGGAGAGTGGCCTCAGACATTTGTTTCTGCTTGATCTGTGGGGCTGAGGTCTGGAGGGAGTGAGAGATGACAGCCAGGAGCTGGGAGGGTGAACGGCTGGGGGCTGTTCCAGGCCCGTAGGATGAGATCCAGGTTGTGTCTGGAAGTATTTTAGGGGTCCTGAGGATGGAGTGGGGGATGAGGGACCACCAGAGAACCCTGAAGGAGCAAGGCAGGGAGAGAGTGATCAGGGAGAAATACTAGCGTGGAACGGTCATTTGTATCCCATGCGTGTGTCAGACACTCTCTGCACTCAGGTCTCAGTTCTGAGGTATGAATCCATAGTCACCAGTGCCTAGAAAGGTCCATTTTACAAAGTGCGGAACTGACATTACGAGAGGAAGAGTCTTTCCCACAGCGTGGCTGAGTGGTGGAGCCAGGTCTTGCTTGTGCGTCTGCAGCCTGTTTCCCTCTGTGTCATTCTGCTTAGTCACACACCTAGTGTCAGCCTCTTCCAACCTGTAATGTTCTGGGGTGGAGAAAATAACCTGAGTCATTTGCCCATGTCCTCTGGATATTCGCTGGGCCGGTGGCTGAGGGGTGGCCGCTGTGTGAGGCTGGGCCCAGATGGAGAGCTGACCGGAAGTAGAGTATCTGTGTCCCTTGGAAAAGTTCCTTTCCTCTTCCTGTCCCGTGGCCCTTACCCCAGTGGCAGACAGGTCAGGATGTGCTAGGGGGCTGGTTCTTTTTTTTTTTTTTTGAGATGGAGTCTTGCTCTTGGGCCCAGGCTGGAGTGCAGTGGCTTGATCTCGGCTCACTGCAAGCTCCGCCTCCCAGGTTCATGCCATTCTCCTGCCTCAGCCTCCCGAGTAGCTGGGACTACAGGTACCCACCACCATGCCTTCCTAATTTTTTGTATTTTTAGTAGAGACGGGGTTTCACCGTGTTAGCCAGAATGGTCTTGATCTCCTGACCTCGTGATCCACCCATCTCAGCCTCCCAAAGTGCTGGGATCACAGGCGTGAGCCACCGCGCCCGGCCCTAAATGGCCCCAATGGGTGAATGAATAAACAATAAACACACAATGGAATACGGAGGAACTATTAACACACACAACATGAGTGAGTCTCAAAGGCATGATGATGAGTGAAAGAGCCACCTTTGGCCAGGCACAGTGGCTGATGCTTATAATCACAGCACTTTGGGAGACTGAGGTGGGCATATCACCTGAGGTCAGGAGTTCGAGACCAGTCTGACCAACATGGTAAAACCCCGTCTCTACTAAAAATACAAAAATTAGCCGGGTGTGGTGGTGGGCACCTGTAATCCCAGCTACTTGGGAGGCTAAGGCAGGAGAATGGCGTGAACCCAGGAGGTAGAGCTTGCAGTGAGCCGAGATTGCGCCACTGCACTTCAGTCTGGGCGGCACCTTCAAAATGTTACCTATTATGTGATTTCCTTATGTGACATTCTGGAAAAGGTGAAACTATAGCAATGGAAAACAAATCATTAGTTGCCAGGAGTTGGGGTAGAGGAAGGGTGTACCTACAGGAGCTACAGGGAGGGCTCTGAGGGGTGATGGAACTGTTCTAATCCTGATTGTGGTAGTGGTTACACAAATCTGTACATGTGAAACTCACAGAGTTAAAACTCACAGAACATACACACATACACACACGAAGCAATTTTGCCATAGATTTTTAAAAAAAGGTTAGAAAAACATACAGGGTTATCAGCACACTTGGGTAATTTTATTTAATTCATTCATTTATTTATTTATTTTTATGAGATGAGGAGTCTTGCTCTGTCACCAGGCTGGAGTGCAGTGGTGCAGTCTCGGCTCACTGCAACCTCTGCCTCCCTGGTTCAAGCGATTCTCCTGCCTCAGCCTCCCGAGTAGCTGGGACTACAGGCGTGCGCCACCAAACCCAGCTAATTTTTGTATTTTTAGTAGAGACGGGGTTTCTCCATGTTGGTTAGGATGGTCTTGATCTCCTGACCTCGTGATCCGCCCACCTCA
>NW_012112030.1:2230558-2240361 GCF_000951035.1 Colobus angolensis palliatus
CCATTCTCCTGCCTCAGCCTCCCAAGTAGCTGGGCCTACAGGCGCCCGCCACTATGCCCGGCTAATTTTTTGTATTTTTAGTAGAAACAGGGTTTCACCATGTTTGCCAGGACAGTCTCGATCTCCTGACCTCCTGATCCGCCCGTCTCGGCCTCCCAAAGTACTGGGATTACAGGTGTGAGCCATTGCACTCAGCCGCTCCTTAACCTCTTCAATCTACTCGTCCATGAGCCACAGGGGAAGATTCTCCCTTCCCTGAGAGGACCCAGAGCCTTAGGTGTCTTTGTGTCCTTACCAGCTGAAAAGAACTCAAGACTTTTATAAAGAGAAAACCATTATCAGACTCTCCTACACATTTGTCATCATTAAGTAAGTTCCCAAGAGGAAAAGAGTGACCCATTTGGCTGGGCAAAGCAAGAGTGAACGTCTTGAGAAATTTGAGCTCCTCATGCCCTTCCAGTCATGCTCAGGTTCCAGGTTAAGTTTTCTTCTCTAGTCTCCTTTCCTGGGCTCAAATTCTCAACTACTGTGGGTGGAGGGTTTGTGGAACGCTGCAGACCAGAGTTCCTCCCCTCTGAAGGCCTGTGCAGGGTTATCTGAAGTGTTTCCACCCAGAGCACAGGAAAGAAACTCTGCCTAAGGGGCAAGGGGCAGCAAGTCCTGCTGCCACCCATGAGAGATGCCCAACGCATCCCCGAAGAGCAAAGTTACAGCAGAATGTGAGGGGAGAGCCAGCGAGGCACGTGCTCATGCTCTCACGCCCCAGCCTAGCCCAGCCGAGTGCTGATGGCCTGCAGCTGCCAGTGCTGATGGTCTCTCCGCACCAAGGAGATGTGGGCTTGAACTCTGAGGTATGAAAGCTACATGTGGAGATGAGGAAAAGTGAGAAGGTAACTTCAGAGGAGACAAGAGGGTTGAATTGAACAGGAAAAGGTCAAACGTACAGCCAGAATCCCACTTGGTCTTTTTTCCGTTCTCCTTTATTCCATAAACACCTAGTTACAAGTTGCACAAATCAAAAAATAAAGGCAGAGAAGGGTTTAGGGAAGATTCTCGTGATGTGTGTGGGCAGGAGTAGGGAGAAAGAGTTGGGAACCAGTCTGCTCCTTCCACAGCCCTAGACAGGGCTACGGCCCCTCAGTGGGGGCTCTGAGGAAGAGGTGGGCAAAGATCCAGGGTAGCTGAGGGATGGAGGAGGCCCCTAAACCCAGAGCTCACCCCAAAAGACCCTTCAATGCATGGCAGGAGTAGAATGGGAAAGGTGAGGGGGTTTGAAGATGGAGCAGCAGAATGAAAAATCAAGTTAGTAGATGCAGAGGCGAAGTCATCATGGTAAGGGGATTAAAGAAGGAAAAAGTAGGGAAAGGGTGCCGTGAAAGGTTCTCCCTGAGACCCCCAGGGAGAGGTGGGGGCCGGCTTGCCTGTTAATTTAATATTAAATTGGGGATGGGAATCAGAGAGGAAAAAGTTATTCGGGGGATAATTTCTCAGCCTCTCAGCCTGTACCTGGAGGGGAAAAGAGAGGAGCACAAATCAGAAGGAAGAAAAAACTTACGTTAAGAGCCAAGAGTTGGGGTTTAATCGCCTATGTCAGTGAGAACATTGTTCTCTTTCCACACCAACTTGCACTATCAAAGGCAGCTCCTGCGGGAGCCCGGACTGCGCCTGCCTCGCGGCCGAGGACCATCCGCAGGTGCACCCCGCCCTCCTTACCCCTGATACTTACAAGAGAGGCTGAGGGCCGGAGGCCCTCACCAGTCATAGCGGCGGGACTGTCGGGAAGGGGAGTCCTCAGGTCCCTGGATGGCCAAGCGGGGAGGCCCCTCCGCCCTTCGTCCCCCCGCCCCTGAGGACTCAAGCCGCCGAAACTCCAGGGGGCGCTGCTGCCGGAATCGGGACGTCTCCCGCCGCCACTCGTCATCAAACGCTGCGGCCTCACCTGGAGGGGACGGAGCCCACATGAGGCCTGCGTGCCGCCTGGCTCCTGCAGGCCGATGTGCGAGCGAGTCACAGCTTCTCTGGCCAAAGCGGCGAAGGCTGAGTGTGTGTGGAGGGGTGGGTGGGGCGGCAATTCCCTTAGCTCTTTTGGTTTCTACACGATCCGGGGAAGCCACCGATCCCGGGAAGCCACCGGTAGGCCTAAGGTGGCCTACTGGAGGAAGAAACCAGAATGGGATTATTCTTCAGTTCAGGTTCACAGTCCTGTGTGCACACTAGGTACGTAATAATTGCGGATTTGAAAAAGATAAAGAGGGGAGAAAGAAACGGATCCAGGTGGAGAAGAGTGTAACACTATCAACACGCACCTTCAGGGACAAAGCAGGCCCCTCTCAAAGACACCGCCAGCACCTGACTCAGCCCCTGAGCGGAGGAGGCTCCGAGTGCCCTAAGAATATGGGGCTGACAGCCGGGCACGGTGGCTCACGACTGTAATCCCAGCACTTTGGGAGGCCGAGGCGGGTGAATCACCTGAGGTCAGGAGTTTGAGACCAGCCTGGGCAACATGGTGAAACCCCGTCTCTACTAAAAATACAGAAATTAGCTGGGCGTGGTGGTACATACCTATAGTCCCAGCTATTCGGGAGGCTGAGGCAGGAAAATTGCTTAAACCCGGGAGGCGGAGGTTGCAGTGAGCTGAGATCGCGGCACTGCACTCCAGCCTGGGCACCTGGGCAACAAGAGCGAGACTCCGTCTCAAAAGAAAAAAATATATATATATATATGGGGCTGATCCAGAGCTTTGCCCAGAAGTGTCTATGAGTTAGGGATGTCTCCTAGCCCACAGGAACTGGGCCAGGGGCTGCCGGCCAGGAAGTGGGAGGGAAGGCTCACTCTCATCCAGGTTGATATAGTCCTGCCGCTCCTCCTGGTCCCCCGTGCGATGGTTTCGGGAGCGCTGGAGGATGTGGGCCCTGTCCCGGATGTGATGCCCGATGGACATCTGCTCCAGTCCACTGTCTGAATCCCGAACAGTCCTCCGTGTCTCCCGGATCTGGGATGAGGCAGAACATGGCACACTCAGCCGCCCCTTCCAAAGCCCTGGCTATACCATCTCAGGAGACACACACCACACACAACCCAATCCGGAAAAAAGCAGCCAGGGTTTCTGGGGGTGCCGCTCAATCCCCCCTTCTCTGGGACAGGAGGGCTCCCCCACTCACCCCGCCTGGTGCTGAGCGCATCTCTGATG
This sequence comes from Colobus angolensis palliatus, assembly GCF_000951035.1. Taxonomy (NCBI): domain Eukaryota; kingdom Metazoa; phylum Chordata; class Mammalia; order Primates; family Cercopithecidae; genus Colobus; species Colobus angolensis. The sequence goes on from NW_012112030.1 coordinate 2,233,749, forward strand.
TCTCTTGGTAGACCTTGGGGGCGCCATCACCCGTATTGGAGTAGGAGATGACAGTGGAAGATGAGAAGGTCTGGCAATTGCCTCCAGCTGTCATGTGTTCCTGAGGACAGGGGAGGTAGGGGAGGGCTGAATGGGGAGGCATCCCCCCGGGTGAAGAGATTTCACCCTTCAGCTGCCTGTCCTAGCCTGTATCTGTCTCACAAAATCCAAGAACTGAAAAAACATCAGGCCTCATCATTACCCTCCCAAATTCCTCTGAGTCCAACCACGAGCAAGAAGGATCTGAAGAGACAGAGCCTTAATTGTATGCTACATAAGAGTGCTGCTGCTGGCTGCTTCAGGCAGGCATGACAGCAGATACGGCGTCCCAAGGCTCTCTGGTTCAATTACTGTATCCAGTACTTTACCCCTCACTAGCACACTGTCTCCCTCTTGCCTTAGAGGATTCAAGGTGTTGTCAGCCATCACTGAGAGCAAGGCCGGGGAAGGGTATGGGGCAAGTCTCACCATGTTTCCAATCATGTCATTCATCATCCCGAACATGTCCATGAAACCACCCGACTGGAGGAAACAGATGGAAAACAGAGTCAGGAAAGCAAAGTCAGTGTTCAGAGTTGATCCTGTTTAGGAACCCACAACCCACGTGGCTGCACACTTCCTTTCTCTTCTTCACATCTAGCAAGTTCTCTTTCTCATTCTCTATTAACGTAACCAGAATACTCATGTTTCTCTTCCTGTAAACTGCTGACCCCTTCCTCAATCTCTATGACTGCCCTGATCCAATTTTCCTTTTCCTCCTGCCTGCTATATTCCCCCCATCTTTAGGAAGCAAGCCAAAGTTAATGGATTCTAAACTCTAAAGAGATAAGGCATGAAATTGTTAAAACCTACCAAAAAATCATCTCTAGTTGGCCCTTTAACTGCGCCTCCCTCCTCCAAAGAACAAATTTTGCTAGACAATTACATCTTCCTAATGAGTATGAACTTCTAGGAGTACAAGAGTTAATAACGTCTTTTCTTCTTTTTTTGAGATGGAGTCTGGCTCTGTTGCCCAGGCTGGAGTGCACTGGCACAGTCTCAGCTCACTGCAACCTCTGCTTCCTGGGTTTAAGAGTAGCTGGGACTACAGGTGTGTGCCACCATGCCTGGCTCTTTTGATATTTTTAGTAGAGATGGGTTTTCACCACGCTGGCCAGTCTGGTCTCAAAACTCCTGACCACAGGTGATGACCCGTCTCGGCCTCCCAACAAGAGTTAATAACACCTTTAACCCACAGGGCTCCTAGTACCCAACAGGCTCAGAGGTTTGTGAATGCCATAAAAAGAGAAGATTCTGGGGTTACCCATGAAACTATTCCTAAAAGGCACACTGGGGAATAATACCTAAGGGTAGAGAGTGTGTCTGAGATGAAAGGACACGGGGAGATAAAGACTCACCATTCCCAGCATCCCAAACGGGGAGACAGCTCCAGCCTACAGGAACACATGAGGAACAGAAATTACACACCACATCCTATCTCTTTACAATCCCAAACCAGGCCCATGGCCTCAATTTTTTTTTTCCGTCCTCTCAAAAGGGAGTCACAAAGCCCTTTTTCCTGACCCCTTCCCCCATTCCTAGAGCACTTCACTTGCTCAGTTGGCTGCAGTGCAAGAAAACTAAAGTGCTTTCCTAACCAACCTCCAACCTTTCTTTGGGTGTCAGGTGTGTCACAGCACCATTACCTGCTGCATCCTGCGGCTGGCAGGCCTGGTCCCTGGCATGTTGCCATCTGTGATGCTGAGGAAGGGGCTATATCCAAAGCCACCTGACAACATACGGCTCATATGCTGACGGTGAATAGCAAAGGGATCCCTGTGGAGTGAGCACATAGTATGGATGGCAGAAGCGCCAAACTGTTAATCCCTCCACCACCCTGCAAAAAATACGCACAGAGCAACAGTGGCACCGATGCCTACTTCCTGCTAGGTGGGAGCTGGGTATCCAGCCAGTTCCAACCATTCCCAGCAATGGGAACCCCGATGTCTGCCTGAACTACTGAGAGACCTGGAGTGGGAAGCTTGAGGGGGAGGGAATACTCACATCAGGAACATGGGATCCTCAGGCTCCACATCCCTCAGGAAGCGGAACATCCTGATCTCAGCTCCAGGGGGCTCCACACTGGAAACATGTGGAAGCTCAGATACTTGGAGGTGGCCAGGGTTTTGCACACCCACTCAGTGTAGGGACTCTCAGAGCACTGTCCTTTCCAAATGATGTAACTGACCCCTAAACTCCAGGGAGACCCTACTCCAGTATTCCACACAACCTCTAGGGAGGTAAGGGCTCTTCAAACCTCTCTCTCAATTAGGGCCACGGAAAAATTTTCCAAGCCTCTCGGTTTTTCCCTCCCCCACTCAGAGCCACCCTCTTCCCAAAGCTCTGGCCGGTAGCATACTCTCCCCTCCTCCCCCGCCGCCACCGTTCTAGATGAAAATCCCAAGTGCCGGTCCTCCGCCCCATTAATGACCCCAGCCACCCCGCCCCTCCTTACACTCAGGCCTCCCCCAGGCGGGCCTCACTAAGACCCCCGCGCCTGTCTGCGGCTCCTCCAGCTCCCGCCTCCCCGCCGGGTGAGCCGGAGAGGTAGGCCTGAGCCTCTCGTCTCCCCAGCCCGCATCCCGGGCTCCCAGACCCTGCAGCCCCGCGGGCCCGCTCCCGTTCAGGGCTGCCCGCTCTGCCCGAGCCTCACCAGTGCCCGATTCGGGCTCAGCGGCCCATCCGGCCGGTTTCGCTTCCCGGTACGCTGCAGGGTCAGGGTCGCGGCCCAGAACGCGGGGATTGGTCCGGGCTCGAGCTCCTCGGCCTTCCACGCCGCCTCCTCCCACCGCTGCCACCTACCGTACCCCACCTCGGCCCACGGAGCTCGAACCTAGGCCAGGCCCGGGCGGAAGTGACGTCACGATGGGCCCGCCCACCCGGGGCCGGGCCGTGGGAGCCCCGCCCACTGGCGTGGGTGGTGAGAAGGCTGGGGCCGAGTCCCAGGGGCCAAGCTCAGGCAACCGGAGCCTGAGGTCGAGAGGGTTCACCTGGCCACGAGGAAGGGGAGCTCATTAGTAACCTGGATTTGGGATTTGGGTTCTGTGGAGTGGAAGAGGCTCCCATAAGGCTGGGGAGAAGGAGAAGAGGAATCCATTCTTCGGGAGGGACCGAGTTGGGGGTTGAACTTGGGGGCGCTGTGCAGCACGTTCCCTCTCCCTCCTCCAGGGGAAACTGGAGGACGAGGGGCAGATGCCCCTCGGGGAGAGGCGGGCTCTATGTGGGCGACGAGGCGGGGCGGATCCCTGGGGGGAGCTGTAAGCAGACTCTCCTGGAGAAGCCGTCTACCCTGGAGGGAGGATGGGCAGTTTTCCTGCCAGGGAGGTGCTTGGGCCTGTCCCCGCTTGAGGAGGAGCGTTCCTGGCAGGGCGGAGTCCCCGGAGTGACGCAGAGGAGGAGGTGACACTCTCTAGCCCTGATCTAGTTCGGGCTTCAGAAAGTCGGATGGGGCAGAGAATCCAGGTTGGGGGGTTGGCCGCCAGATGGCGCTCCTCGGCCAGGCTGGAACCCGAGGCCCTTGAGAACTGGCGTTGGAGAGGGACCTGGAGCCCTCCCCCATTACCCATCTGTGAAGGGTTGGACTGGGGAAAGGCTACAGTTCTGAAATCTATTAGTTTAATGCCACTCTCCCCTTCCTTTTACTCTAATTCTTGCGTCCTCAAGAGCTGCCAGTCCTGCACTGACCTTTCTCGCTGCTTTCCTAGGTCAAAGTTCTAAAGTTTGGGGGAAGAAAGGAGTGGAGAGCTCAGTTAACCTGGATCACCCAGGGGAGGAGCTAAAACGGGGCCCAGGAGACCTGCCTCCAAGGCCAGAGACTGATACTTTGACATACTAAATGTCTTGCATAAAATCTGGCTCTGCTGGAGAGAAGGGCCCTCCCCTCTGGGGTCAGGGCATTTGGACTGTCTAGGATGGACTTTAACCAAACTCATCCAAACTCCAGCTTTCCCTGGTTCTTTACTCTGGCTTTTAGCCATATTAGTGCTGTGTGGAGTCTGACCCAATGAGAAAGACTTGTTCCCAATAACTCCCTGGGGTAGAAAGGGGGTTCCTGGTAACTCAGGAAAAGGTGCTAGGAACAGGCTTCTCAGGTTTCTTTGGACTTGATCATTATTAAAGAGGAAAAAACAATAATAGAGACGGGGGCAGAGACAGATAGTTAAGATACAAGCTGGCAGACTGGCAAGTCAGAGGAAAACAGAGACAGAATAAAAGTAAATTTGTTTTTCATTGCTATTTCTGGGGAAGATACTTAGTAAAATCTTTTATCTTCCAGATGCTCTATCTCTGCACATCCCACCATGCAACTTCCCCTTATCCTCTTGCCCCAAATGAAAGCAGTTTGACATGTGATCAAGAGTTGTCCCAGTAAAGGTTCTGTGGCTGAAACTTAACTAAAGATATCCTATCCATTCCTTTTTTTTTTTTTTTTTTTGTCCTCTCCTCCTTCTAAAGCAAGTTCTTTATTGTCCAGCCAATCAACAAATGTTTAAGGCCTGGCACGGTGGCTCACACCTGTAATCCCAGCACTTTGGGAGGCCAAGGCGGACAGATTACGAGGTCAGGAGTTTGAGACCAGCCTGACCAACAAGGTGAAATCCAGTCTCAGGCCGGGCGCGGTGGCTCAAGCCTGTAATCCCAGCACTTTGGGAGGCCGAGACAGGCGGATCACGAGGTCAGGAGATCGAGACCATCCTGGCTAACACGGTGAAACCCCGTCTCTACTAAAAAATACAAAAATCTAGCCGGGCGAGGTGGCAGGCGCCTGTAGTCCCAGCTACTCCGGAGGCTGAGGCAGGAGAATGGCCTGAACCCGGGAGGCGGAGCTTGCAGTGAGCTGAGATCCGGCCACTGCACTCCAGCCTGGGGGACAGAGCCAGACTCCGTCTCAAAAAAAAAAAAAAAAAAAAATCCAGTCTCTACTAAAAATACAAAAAAATTAGCTGGGCATGGTGGCACATGTCTGTAATCCCAGCTACTCAGGAGGCTGAGGCAGGAGAATCACTTGAACCCAGGAGATGGAGGTTGCAGTGAGCCAAGATTGCGCCACTGCACTCCAGCCTAGGCGACAGAGTGAGACTCCGGCTCAAAACAACAACTACAGCAAAAACGGAAATTAGCCAGGCATGATAGCAAGCGCCTGTAATCCCACAGGTAGGCTGAGGCAGAAGAATCACTTGATCCTGGGAGGTGGAGGTTGCAGTGAGACGAGATCACACCATTGCACTCCAGCCTGGGGGACAGAACGAGACTTTGTTCCAAAAAAATAAAAAACAAATGTTTAATGAGGCCCGGCACTATCCTCGGTACGTTGTATTAAGCATACATACAAAAGTATAAGACACAGTCTCTGCCAATTGAAGGCATACAATCTTGTAGCCACCTTTTTTCTTTTTTGGTTACCTGTTATCCTTTTATTTTTTTAAAATTAAGTTGTAGAGATGGGGAGTTTCGTCATGTTGCCCAGGCTGGTCTCAAACTCCTGAGCTCAAGTGATCTGCCCAACCTTGGCCTCCCAAAGTGCTGGGATTATAGACACGAACCACCGCGCCCAGCCACCTGCTATCCTTTACCTACTGCCTTTAGGTGCCTAGAGCCCTTTCTCTTCTTCCTTCCAAAACTCAAGAATCTGCTGGCCAGGCGTGGTGGCTCATGCCTGTAATCCCAACACTTTGAGAGGCTGAGGTGGATGGATCACCTGCGGTCAGGAGTTCAAGACTAGCCCGGCCAACCTGGCCAACATGGTGAAACCCCATCTCTACTAAAAATACAAAAAAATTAGCTGGGCATGGTGGCACATGCCTGTACTCCCAGCTACTTGGGAGGCTGAGGCACAAGAATCGCTTGAACCCAGCAGCAGAGGTTGCAATGAGCTGAGATCTTGCCACTGCACTCCAGCCTGGGCAACAGAGCAAGACTCTGTCTCAATTAAAAAAAAAAAAAAAGAAAAAAGGAAATTGTTGGCCAGGCACAGTGACTCACACCTGTAGTTCCAACACTTTGGGAAGCCAAGGCAGCAGTCTTGTTTGAGCCCTGGAGTTGGAGACCAGCCTGGACAACATAGTGGGACCTTGTTTCTTCAGTAAAGAAAATTAGCCAGGTGTGGTGGTGTGTGCCTGTAGTCCCAGCTACTTGGAAGGCTGCGGTAGGAGGATTGCTTGAGCCATAATTACACCACTGCACTCCAGCCTGGGCGACAGAGCAAGGCCGTGTCTCTAAAAAAGAAAAAGAAAGAGAAAAAAACTGTTGAACAGGTGAGGATGAAAGAGGAAATGCAAGAGCCCATTTTCAGAGTTGTTGGAGACATACCATATAGGCAGTTGTCTACTCCAGGAATTAAAGGGATGTAATTTTGCCAGTAACCAGAGTTTGTGTCTGTCTTCCTTCTCCTGGTCTCTCCCTCTCCTTCATTTCCTTTCCTCTCCTCTCCTTCACTCTCTTCCTCTCTCCCTTCCTCCCTCCCTCTTCTCTTTTCCCTCCCTCCCCCTTCCTCCCTCCCCTCTTTCTCTCCCTCCCTCCCTCCCTCTCTCTCTCT
>NW_012112030.1:2241996-2243333 GCF_000951035.1 Colobus angolensis palliatus
GGAGGCTGAGGCAGGAAAATCGCTTGAATCCAGGAGGTGGAGATTGTAGTGAGCTGAGATCACGCCACTGCACTCCAGCCTGGGCGACAGAGCGAGACTCTGTCTCAAAAAATAAACAACAAAAAGGCTGGGTACGGTGGCTCATGCCTGTAATCTCAGCATTTTGGGAGGTCAAGGCGGGCAGATCACGAAGTTAGGAGACCGAGACCGTCCTGGCTAACACGGTGAAACCCGGTCTCTATTAAAAATACAAAAAAACAGCCAGGTGCAGTGGCAGGCACCTGTAGTCCCAGCTACTCAGGAGGCTGAGGCAGGAGAATGGGGTGAACTCGGGAGGCGGAGCTGGCAGTGAGCCGAGATTGAGCCACTGCACTCCAGCCTGGGTGACAGAGCGAGATTCCGTCTCAAAATAAAGAAATAAATAAAAATATAAATAAATAAAAAAATAAACAACAAAAAAGGGTAGCAAGCGCAAAGGCCCTAAAGTATGCAGGAAGGCAGAAGTATGCTTAGTGTGGTCAAGGAACAGCAAGAAGCCAATGTGCCTAGACTCGTGTGAAAGAAGGAAAGAGCAGTGGTGAGATCACCGAGGAAGAAGGAAGCCAGATCATGTGGGACTTTCTAAAAGTAAAACCTAGGAAAAGATCACTCTGGCTGTTGTATGGAGGACAGACTGTTGGGGGAGGGTAACAGCAGAAACAGAAAGCCCTATTAGCATGCTGTAGCCATAATCCAGATGAGACCTGATGGTGGCTTAGAGCAGGTTAGAAGGAGTAGAGGCAATGAGAAGGGGTCGGTCGTATTCTGGATGTATTTTGAAGATGGAGCTAGCAGAATTTGCTGACGGATGGATGCAACGTGAGAGAGAGGAGTCAAGGATGATTCCAGGATTTCTGGCCTGGGCACTGCTTACACTGCTAAGTACTGTACTGAATATGTACAAATAGTGGTTTGAGAATATGTTAAAGCAGTGACTGGTTGGAAACTCCTGACTGTGTGGCTATCCAGGATAACTGACCTGGATACTTATCTCTTGAAGCTAGTCACCTAAGGTAGGAGGAGACGTGGACAACAGGAATGAGGGACTTCCATACCTAGTCTGACTATAAGATATTGGATATTAGACTGTCTTGGGTAGATATGCTAATATTACTAGTTGGCATTAGCACCGGAGTTTCAAATTATTATTTAATCATTTCAAGAAGACATCCTGATGAGGCACGGTGACTCACGCCTGTAATCCCAGCACTTTGGGAAGCTGAGGCAAGTGGATCACCTGAGGTCAGGAGTTCGAGACCAGCCTGGCCAACATGGAGAAACCCCATCTCTACTAAAAA
>NW_012112030.1:2245548-2250723 GCF_000951035.1 Colobus angolensis palliatus
CCAGCTACTCAGGAGGCTGAGGCAGGAGAATTGCTTGAACCTGGGAGGCAGAGGTTGCAGTGAGCAGAAATCACGCCACTGCACTCCAGCCCTCCAGCCTGGGTGACAGAGCAAGACTCCATCTCTACAAAAACAAAAACAAACAAAAAACAACAACAAAACAAAACAAAAAAACTTAAAAAAAAATTCAGTTCCTCAGTTGCACTAGCCACATTTTCAAGTGTTCAGTAACCACACATGACTATTGGCTACTGTATTGGAAAGTGCAGATAAAGAACATTTCCATCATCACAGAAAGTTTTGTTGGACGGAGCTGGAAAGCACCCATAAATGTTGCCTTCCTTCTGGACTTTGTTGAACGCCCATGAAGACATATTGAAGAGTGAATGTGGGGGAAAAATTGAAGGCAGGACAGGGAGGGTCAGGCAATAGCAAACTATTCTAGGTATAAAAGCAAAGGCGAGGCTGGGTGTGATGGCTTACACCCGTAATCCCAGCACTTTGGGAGGCCAATGCAGGTGAATCATGAAGTCAGGAATTTTAGACTAGCCTGGCCAAGATGGTGAAACCCAGTTATTGACTAAAAATACAAAAATTAGCTGGGCGCAGTTGCAGGCGCCTGTAATCCCAGCTACTCGGGAGGCTGAGGCAGGAGGATCACTTGAACCCGGGAGGCAGAGGTTACAGGGAGCCGAGATCGCGTCACTGCACTCCAGCCTGGGGGACAGAACAAGATTCTGTCTCAAAAAAAAAAAAAAAAAAAAGGCAAAGGCAGTCACGAAAGAGGGCAGGGGGAATAAGAAAAGCCAGTAAAGATTCTGAAGAAGGGCCCACTTGGTGGCTCACGCCTGTAATGGAGGCTGAGGTGGGTGGATGGCTTGAGCCCAGGAGTTCGAGACCAGTCTGAGCAACATGGTGAACACCCATCTCTATGAAAAATAAAAAAAATTAGCCAGGTGTGGTGGAGCGCCTCTAGTCCTAGCTGCTGAGGCTGAGGTGACAGGATCACTTGAGCCCCTGGAGGCAGAGGTTGCAGCAAGCTGAGATCCTGCCACTGTGCTCAGTCCGGGTGAAAGAGTGAGACCCTGTCTCAATAAATAAATAAATAAAAGAATCTGAAGGAGAGGTACAAAGGTGAAACCCATTCTTTTTTTACTAGGGAGAAAGTTCATGGAGAAAAGTAGGAAAGCCACAGAAACTTTCGTTGTGATGTTCAAAACAAAAAAGAGATTTCCAACCAGGACATCAGTAGTTACTGGGAAGATCTTGTTGTGTTTTCTCAGCCTCCTTGAAGAAGGCTGAGAGAGCTGTGAGATTGAGTCCAAAATGGTGCCTCTGGGCTCGGAAATACGTGGTTTATTGAGCTTTCTGGTTTGTCCCCGGTGTGGTGCTAGACAGTATGCCACAGGAGACATCAGTATGGGTGGAAGACCAAGGAAGGCGATTTGGTGTTGAGAACAACATATGGGAAAAATGGATAAGGGTCTGCAAAGTCAGGAGGAATCAGGGAGACATTCCAGAAAAGGAGTACCCACGGAGATGGGACGCATGACGGATATGCCATAGTGTTGCTTGGAAGATGATCTCTCCTTATTCTTAACACTCATGGAGGTAACACACTCAAACATGATCTGGCCGGGTGTGATGACTCATGCCTGAACTCCCAGCACTTTGGGAGGCCGAGGTGGGCAGATCACCTGAGGTCAGGAGTTTGAGACCAGCTTGGCCAACATAGTGAAACTCCATCTCTACTAAAAATACAAAATTATCCAGGTGTGGTGGTGCACGACTGTAATCCCAGCTGCTTGGGAGGCTGAGGCATGAGAATTGCTTGAACCCAGGAGGCAGAGGTTGTAGTGAGTGGAGATTGTGCCACTGCACTCCAGCCTGTTTGTCAGAGTGAGACTCTATCTCAAAAAAACAACAACAATAAAAAAACATGATTGAAGTTAGGCTAATTTAGGTCTTCCTCTAGGACTCCATCTCCTTTCAACTCTCCACTGACTTTCATTTTGAAAAGTTTTAGATTGAAAAAAAAAAAGCAAAGGAAAATGGGGGAAATGGGGGATAGAAAATGAGGTCACTGGGAATGGAGGGGGATAAAGTAAAACAAGGAGTGAAGATAGCCCCCCCAACTTTCAGGTCTCTGTCTTTCAAGGCCTTGAGTGATAACTAGGCCTTCCTTACCCCTTAACCAACAGGAGAAATAGGAACACTGAAAAAAATCCAGGAAACTGGAGAGGGGGAAGAATTCAACAAGAATGAGATGGAAATAACCAGAATTGAACACTTCCCACACATGGTATCAAGGTAAATTTCTAGGATGTCAGGCCAGAAGTCATCGTTTCCGGGGGGGCTCAGACCTTCCTTGTTCTCACCTGGTCACTTTGTCCCACGTTCAGAAAATGTGTAAGAAGCACATGTTTCCCCCATTCAACTAGTGGGAGAAATTCTCAATTGGACTGTAGAGTAAGGTAATTCTAGGAATAGGCAAGCCTCCACAAAGCCTCAGAAATAGTTCCATGGAGAAAAGCAAACACAGGCATTTAAGTCCGTTGGCCCCAGAGACTCTGTCTGAGGCTAACCCCTAGGACTGTCGGGTGGCTTTCAGATCCCACTCACTCCACATTCATCCCAAGTCTCACTTCCAGCTTCTTTCTCATGAAGCCAAGACTTCAGAAGACTGGCTTGTTGTCCAACCAGAGAGAGAAGGCTAAAGGATGCTTCATCCACGCAGGAAAGGAATTCGATCCAGGCCTCCAGCTTCCTCGATCTTTTCCCTGGGGTCCCTCGGACCCTAGTGTCCAAGCTCTTAGATTCTCAAGGCACTCCCTTGGGCTTTGGGGCAGGATTCCCATTCTCTGCCTCTCCATCTCTCTGGAATTTTCCACTGCAGCTGCCTCTGCTCCCAGACACCCCTCCCTGGGCAAAATTCCCGGCTCCCTCCGCCTCCCCTTCCCTAATCACACCTCATTCCCACCCCCAGCCCTGAGGCCCAGCCCACAGTCCGGCCCACAGCCCACGCTAACCCTGGTGGTCCCAGTTAGAGAAGTGGGAGGCCAGGCCCCTTATGGAAGGGTGAGAGGGAGTGTCCCAGCCTCTCTTTAGGGCGAGGAGAAGGGACACTGGAGGGGCTGGTCCCTTGTGGGGCTGGAGTTGGGGGAGTGGCCCATCTCACATCCCCATATAAGGCAGGGCAAGCAGTTAGGCTTCTGGATTGGCTGATTCAAATGAGCATTCCACCTGGCAACAGGGTTTCTATTGGCTACCAGGAAAAATAGGAGGAAGGTGGATGGAGGTTGTTGGTGGCGGTGATTGGAGGGGGGAGGGGAGTGGAGGTGACCGGAGTGGGGGGCGGTTACCAGGGCAACAGGGTAAGAGCCCAGCAGGGTGTCCGAGACAGCAGGCGGGGCTGGGAGGTGGAGTGGAGGGAAGAGGAAAGGAAGGCGGGAGGGAGAGGAAAGAACCTGATGGGGAGGGAGCGAGACTGGGAGACTGGGTTGGTGGGGGGGGGAGTAGCAAAGGATCGAGGAGAGGGAGATAAATGAAGCAAGAGGAGTACAGAGATGGAGATGGTGAGAGACGGCTGAAGACATCAGCCAGTGAGTCAGAGAAACAGATTGAGAGAGGGACATGGAAAGATCTCAGAAAAGATAGAGTCCGGCAAGGAAAAATCCTGGGTGGGGCCCCAAGATTTTTGAGGAGTCTTGAGAATGAAATATTGATAGAAAAGTCAGAAAGAGAAACTGGGGGGCGTGTACATCAAGGGACCAAAAGATGGTGTATTTAAGCACTCAAACACAAAATAATGATAATGATCATCAAAATGGTTTATTATTAATAAAATGAAAATAAGATGAGGAATAATGACAATGACAGACAAATATTGGAGTGCACGCACACCAAAGGTCTTTTTCCAAACCTCAGCCTTCCACCCCGTCCACCTTCCTGACCTTTAATACACAACCCAGCCCCTGTTCCCTTCTGAAATCCCAAGCTTTTCAAAATGACTCAAAGATACCGAGATTGAGGGCGAGGAGCTGAGGATGTCTGGAATAGGGTGGGGCTGGAACTCCAGACCTGGACCTGTATTATATTTGCAAAGGAGGCAAATATAACCCAGAAAGGCTAGGGAAGATGGCAGCAGAGGAATGAGAAAAGCTAACGGACGGCAAATGTAAAAAATGAGGACAGAAAGAGGAGTTGAGGAAAGCCAGCCAAGAATAGAGGGCCAGGTGCCTGACTCAGATAAGACAAGAGCAGGGTTGTCTGGGAAAGATACGGAAAGAGACCAGAGGTGGAAGGGCAGAAGAGGGTCAGTAAGGAGTGGAGAAGAGGTGAGAGAAGAATGGGAGCGATTCGAGTTATAATTGGTCGTGAGGGAGGGGTCTGGGTACACATGACTGAGGACGGATGAAGAGAAATAGAAGGACCAGGCGAATAAAAGTGAGGTGAGACAGGCGAATAAGGGAGGTAGAAGATGGAGGAGAGCTGGAAGCAAAGGAGACCAGGGGCCTGACTCCCTCCGGCTCACAGCACGGGGCCAGGAAGGCAGGCACCCGGCAAGGGTCACAAGTGTCAATCTGGCAGGAGGGAAGGCTGGGCCGCCCTTTCTGCCCTCCCATCCCTCCTCAAGGCCATCCAGAGAATGTGGATGGAGGATGAGGGGGGGAAATCCGGCGTGGTGTGGAAGGAGCGCCCGAACCCTCTTCCTCTTCTTTAAGCTTTTGGTTTCTCAAATACCTGCCCTATCTTCCCATCTGCTCCCCTCACCCCACCCTTTGACAAAATCCCAGGGCGTTTTTGGGGTCAGTAGGATTCTGGCCACCTCTCCAGTCCGCCCCCAAAAGCCAGACTCCACATTCGCAGGCAGTAGGTTGGGATTTGGAAAGGTGCCTCCCCGCAGGAACCCCACCCCTTCCCACCTCCTCGCCCCACTCCTTTCTCCGCGGCCGTCAGTCTCTCCATTTCCCCCTCCTGGTCTCGTCCTCCCTCCCGACTCTCTAGCTCTCCCTCCCCTCGCTTTCATCCTCCTATCCCCACCTCTCCAACCTCCTCTTTCATCCCCCTCCCCTCTCCTCTCCTCCCCGCTCCCGCCTGCCCCACCCCTGGGAAGCCCCTCCCGTCGGGCAGCGCCGCCTTATAAGCGGGTTCCCTTCCCGGGGGCGGCAGCGG
>NW_012112030.1:2251373-2276734 GCF_000951035.1 Colobus angolensis palliatus
CTCTTCGGCCCCACCTCGCTGACCGGATCCCGTCCGGCTTCCCGTCCGAACGCCCCGAGTCTCACTTTGCCGCGCCCCCTCCCTGCGCCCCGCTGCCCCGTCTCTCCTTGCAACCCGACCTCACCTTTCCTCGCTAAGCGGTTTGAGATCCTCAAGTGTAAACAGGACTCTCCCTGGAGGCTACTCCTCCCGGCCCCTCCCCGCGGCCCGACCGTCGCTCGCTTCTTTCCCCGGACGGCGACTGCCTCTGTTTTTTCGTTCCCTCCCCTCAGCTGGCTTTCAGCTTTATTTTCTCTTCATCGTCCCTTTCCCACATACACACTGGAAGAATCTCGAATTCCTAAAAATTAGAAGCGGGGCAGGAATAGCCTTCGAAAAAGCCGAGGCTGGGCATTGCATGGCATTGCGTCGAGCTGTCCTCGCCCTCATCAGCTCCCTTCCCCTGCCCCATCCGTTCGCCCTTGCTTCTCTTCCAGCCTTCCTCTAATTTCCCCAGGGAACCTGCGGAGTGTCGCTTTGGGAAATTAACGCGGCCGGGGTTTGGGGGCTGGGAGCCCTATCTTGTGTGTGTATGTGTATGGCGGGGTGGGTTGGGGCGCGGTGGTTGCTGAGGGGCCGTCACACTGGTCTCCCGGAGGCCCGCGAAGTGAAACGGGGAGAGCCAATGGGATTAACGGCGGTGGGAGAGGGGCTGTGTGCGATCTGCCAAGGTGCGCCCGTGTGGCCCTCCGGCGGGCTGTGCGGTGGCATGTGACTTCACTGAGTAGGTGTCTTTGTATGTCTGAAATCCAGCGAGTGTGTGGGACTGCCCGTGTCAGTTACATGTGTGCATGTGGAGACGTAGATTTTCTGGAGCCATGTTGTCGCTTTGTGAGTGTTAAGTGGCTCCGCTTTGCTCCCGTGCTGTCTCAAGAGTGTGTACCAGAATGGCCCAGCGCTGGGCCATGTGTCTCCCGTCGCGTGGGTGCCCCTCTCTAACTGTCTATGCATCGTTGTTGGCCGGTGTTAGGTGTGTGTGCCTATCTTGAGTAAATGAGGCCAGAGGGCCGCTTAGCAGAAGACCTAGGGCCCAGGTCACATATTCTCCTGGAAAAGGGATCATGGAAGGACAGTGACCAGAAGGACAGAACAGGGGAGGAGAGGGCCCGGCCTCTTGAACTTTGGTCTCTGATATTCTCACTCCCTCCCTCAATCAGCCCAGATGGGAAAGTCAGGCCAGGGCCATACAGACTTTTGGTGCTGGGGCTCCCAGAGAGAAGCTGACCAGCTCCTTGCTCTCCTGGCCCAGGATGTAGGGAAGAGCCCACTAGGTAGTGGAAATGCCATACTGACCTTGTGGCACAGAAATGAAGACTTCACGGTGGTGTGGAAGGGCAACCTCGCTGGAGTGAGGGTGAAGAGTTCTCAGCTACCCTTAAAGGGAGGAGGGAATTGAGTGCCCCTCAGGGCAGGCATTCTGCACCGGGCTCCTCTCCTATCCCCTATCCTGTTCCAGAAAAGACCCCCCCACCCAGGGGGATCTCACACAGGAGACTTCCATTCACATGGAATCAGATACACAGCATGGCACACCGACACCAGATCAGATCACACAAGGACACCTACCGTGTTACACTGTGCCTGCCAAGGAGTGGGTGGGGAGAGGACTGGAATCTGCATTGGGAGGCTAGTGTAGTGTCCAGAAGAGACTCACATGGGCATCTCCCGGTGCCATATCAGCACAGGATGTCACCCTATGCCTGCTGGGATCTTGGGGTGAAGGAGAGGGGCTGGCCGGTGGGAGGGTCTACTAGACAGGTGCCTCCCTCTTCTCCATTCCTATCCCACCCCAGTCACAGACCTTGTTTGTTGCTCTCTCCTTGTCTTCCACGCCTGCTACTCTTCCCCTCCTTGTTTTCTCCCCTACTTCACCTACATTTCCACTGGAAATGGCTACTTCCACTCTTCCACTACACCCATGCATACATCATGGGAGGCAGGAAGAAGGAAACTACTTGAACTGTTTTGGGGTGGGGAGGGCAGAAAGTGGGAGGGGTGCTGGGAATGTGCTAAGGTGCTCTCCCTATCTCTGGTAGTGTTTGGCCAAGTAGGGGCCTGAGGATTAGGGAGACACAGACGGAGAGAAACAAAGACCTTAGAAGCTGAAGGGGAAGCTGGGAGGGATGCCCAGGAGAGAGAGTCCTCAGGAAAAGGCCCCAGAGGTAGACAAAAGGCAGAGCTGGGCGGGCAGTGGGGGGCAGGCCAGGGAGGCGGAGGGACACAGGAGGGGGTGGGGCACTGAGGCTGCAAGCAGATGGAGAGGATTTGCTTTGCTGAGCTGAACTCTTCAGCCAGTGAGGTCTGGGAGAACTTGATGGGGGTGGGGATCGTTGCCCTGGTTGCCCGCTCCTGCTTCTTCATCCCGTTCCCACCCCACCTTGGGTCTTGGGGAAGGAGGTGTTTGGTCTCAACCCCTTCATGGCCCTAATGTAAGGACTCTGGGGCCCCTATTCTGTGTCTTAAGTTGTGGCCACCTTTTCAGTTCACACGCCTCTAAGCTCACTACAGAGGGAGAACGGGGGCTGCAGGGACTTAGGGGCTGCAAGCCATTTGTGGTGAGAAAGGTGACCTCTTTCTCCCTTGCAGGACCTGAAGGAGAAGAAGGAGAAGGTGGAGGAGAAGGCAAGCCGGAAAGAGCGAAAGAAAGAAGTGGTGGAGGTGTGGAGGGGTGGGGGAGAGGACCACATCTACCTTACCATCTTCCTCCCCATCATCTCATCCTTCCTCCACTTTCCTTCTGAGGATGCTCGGTCCTGCCCTTGCACTGAGCCCTCTCATCCTTGCTGCCCCACCCTGAGGCCCCTCCCAAGTCCTTTTCTCACCCAGTCTCCCCTCCCATTGGTGGTAATGGTGGGCAAGGCATGCAGCCAGCCTGAGGCTACTCCCTCCCCTGGTCCCCACAGGAGGAGGAGAACGGGGCTGAGGAGGAAGAAGAAGAAACTGCTGAGGATGGAGAGGAGGAAGATGAAGGGGAAGAAGAAGGTGGGGAGGGGCAGGGGAGGCTGGGCTGGCAAAGTCTGGGCTCAAATGAGCAGAGTCAGGGTGGGTTTGAAGACCTGAAGCAGGGCTGAGGGCGACCACAGGGGGTCTGTGCCGGAGCTTCCTGCCCTTCCCCAATGACCCATTTCTGGCTCCTCAGATGAGGAAGAAGAAGAGGAGGATGACGAAGGGCCCGCGCTGAAGAGAGCTGCGGAAGAGGAGGTTTGGGCTGGGTTGCTGGGCCTGAGGGGCTGTCAGGGATGCAGCCGGGCTGGGCGCCCTTTGGATTTGGACCCAGATACCTGTGCAGCAGGGGTGGGGGCTGGAGCAGGACCGGGACAGGGGGAGGTCTCCCCTCCCATTTTACAACTCCCCCATTTTCTCCCTCTCCACAGGATGAAGCTGATCCCAAGCGGCAGAAGACAGAAAATGGGGCATCGGCGTGAGCCCCTGCCAACAGGCTGGGGTTGGGAGGCCTCTCTGGGCCTGGAGGTGGGGGTGGGGGCAGACAAGTCCAGCCACTGTTCACCTGGCTCCTTGCTCTGGGCCCTGCACCAGAGCTGCCACCCTCTTCTTTCTCCCCAGCCTTCTCATTTCCACCTTTCCAGACACTGCGCCCTCCACCCTCACTCTGCCATTGTTCCACCTCCTGACCTGCTCCATCTGAGCTCCCCAGCGGGCCCCCAATTGCTCCTCTCTCTCTTTGCTCTCTTTCTCCCTCCCCTACCAGCCCCATCCTTCCTCTGGTAGCCTCTCCCACCTAACCTCTGCATCCCCCAGCCTCATGTCCTGCCCCATCCCTATCCTGCCTGACCCCTGGATCTCCCTCAGATCCCCTCTTCTCAGACAGCGCCAGGCCGGGGTGGGGCCGGGGTTGGGGCCGAGCCCCACAGCTGCCCCCCTCCCCTCCCTTTTTGTATAATTTAATAAAGAAATGGTCGCGCTTCTGTTTTTAACCTGTCTCCTGCTTTCCCGGGGGGTCCAGTCAGTGCGACAAAAGGGTAGAGAGGGAGGAGGGTGGCTGACCTCACATGCTGCCAGGACCCTTCCCTTTGATACAAAAGCAGCAGCACACTCCTGCCACCCACGACTCAAGAAGACAAGAGCAGCCCTCCAGGGGTGGCCCGGAGCCCAGCTCTTCTGAGAGCTGACTTACGTCCTGTTTTGGATTCTCAGGGATGCTCCTCCCCAGCAATACACACTTCCCTGCTAACCCACACAAGACCTAGACACTGCTGAGCCCAGTGGAAAGCTACCAGCTCTATTGTGCTGAACCAGGCACAGAGAAACAGCCCAGAAACAGGAAGTCCTGCCCCTGAGCTGGGAGAGGGCTGGTAGTCCTGGGTCTCAGCCTCCTAGGATCTGGAGTGAGCTGCCGGGCATCAGAGATGCCCTTTGCCTGGCACAGAAGAGAGCTCCTTCCAGTCAAGCAGGGAAATCCTGGGCCTCTTGTCATTCCCAGGTCAGCTGTATGTTTCATCACCTGCCCTCCCACTGTCCCTGGGCTGGGCTGGGGAGCGGGAGTTGTGTGACTCTTGCCAGTCTCGGGCCTTCCCTAGTCCCACTGCCTCTGTTTCCCCTGAGTTTGATCTCTGTTAGGAGATTGCTCAGATTTCTGCATTTCTCCATCTCTGCATGACCCTTGCCCTCTCCTCTTAGTTCGGAACCTCTGGATTGGAGAATGCTTCTGAGTGCATGGGGGCCTGAGCTGGAGTGGGGAGGGGTGTTGACTCATCAACAGCATCATTTATCCCAGGAGACTCCCATAACTCATTCAAGGTCAGGATTAAACACTCTCCCGCACACAGGTACACTCACAGCTTTTATCTTCACACTCCCTAACCTTGGCAAATTGTACAGTTTCTTTGAAGCTCAGTTTCCTCATCTGTGCGATGGGGAAAATTACTAGATTTCCTGAATTACTCTAAGTGTCCTGTACGGTGCTTAGCACGTAATGAAGCCTCAGGACAATGTAGTTACTCTCCATGCCCCGCAAGGCTGGCATGCCTAGCCTTAGACCTCCCATTTTTTAGGGTGCAGTAAAGCTTCCTGTCCACCATGTTCCCAGGAAACATGGTACTGATGGGTGGAAAGGCAGGTCTAAAGGGGTCACGAAGTTCTGGGAGGTTAAGAGAAGGAGGGAGGAGATTAAGCAACAAGGAAAGAGCTTGCCAAGAAGGAAGTGTGAATATTGGGACTGAGGAGGCAGCTTGGAGATGGGCAAGGGGGCAGTTTCAGGCAGAAATGGTGCGTGGAGGCAGAAGGTCCCTGGGAGAGGGAGCAGTCTGGAAGGTGGGGCAGGGGCGAGGAGGGGGAGGTGGGGAGACCCAGGACTGAGGAAGTAAACAAGGGGAGTGCCACCACAGAGGTGGAGGGTGCTGTTGCTGGGAATCAACCCCCTCAGACTTTCCACTGCGAAGCGAAACTGTAAGCCCTGGGGTGCGGGGGGCGGGCAGGGAGGAGGGGAAGTGGGGAAGGTGGAGGGAAGGCCGGGCACAGGGGTGAAGGCCCGACCAGCAGAACGGCATCCCAGTCACGACAGCCACTTTGCTCTGTCTGCTCTCCGCCACGGCCCTGCTCTGTTCCCTGGGATACCCCCCACCTCCTCAGGCTGCCTGATCGGCCCAGCTTTCCTCTGGATTCTGGCCTCTGGTCATCCCTCCCCATCCTCTCTCCAAGGCTCTCTCTCCTGGTCTCCCTTCTTCTAGATCCCCTTCCTCCACCTCCCTATCTGCAGAACTTCGCCTTTGCCCCCCCACCCCCCACCACTGCCCACTTTCCTTTTCTGACCTCCTTTTGGAGGGCTCAGTGCTGCCCAGACCATAGGAGAGATGTGGGAGGCTCAGTTCCTGGGCTTGCTGTTTCTGCAGCCGCTCTGGGTGGCTCCAGGTAAAGCGGGGATGGCGGGAGGGTTGACCTCCGGCCCCACAGGAGGGGACCAGCAGGGATCTCTGTGGCCACAAAGGTCCTGAGGTCCTTAGCTCTGTGGTGGATTCTTCTAGTCCCTTTTTTGGACAGTCCTTCCACCCCCAAAGCCTCTCTGGGCAGAGAAGGGACAGAAACCCAAGCTCTTCCTGCACCCTGTTTCTCCCTCGGGAAACACGCAGGCTCCTTCTCTACCCCTGCCTCTCGGCTCACGCCCCCTCCCCTTGGCCTCTCTTTTGCTCACCTAGTGAAGCCTCCCCAGCCAGGGGCTGAGATCTCGGTGGTGTGGGCCCAGGAGGGGGCTCCTGCCCAGCTCCCCTGCAGCCCCACAATCCCCCTCCAGGATCTCAGCCTTCTGCGAAGAGCAGGGGTCACTTGGCAGCATCAACCAGACAGGTATGCACCCCAAACTTGGGCAACAGGACCCCCGAATCCAGCACTCACAACCCAACACCCATGCCGGTCCTCTGTCCCCTACCCTGAGGTGTCACTCCCTCTGAAGCCAGTGACCCAGTCTCCCTGCCCTGGCCCGCACCGTTCCTGCCCTTGCTCTGCAATACCCTCACACCTGCATCCCTTCTCTCCAGAAGGGGACGCTGCCAGTCCAACAGAGGGGTCGGGGGTGAGAGGACGGTTGGTGGACAAGCGAACTCTCGGGGTGGGCTTCCTCATCCTTAACGGGTGGCTGCCTGCCCCTGAGCTTCTCAACTCCATTCTCTTTCCCGCCCAGTGGCCCGCCCGCTCCCGCCCCCGGCCACCCCCCGGTCCCGGGCCATCGCCCGGCGGCGCCCCACTCTTGGGGGCCCAGGCCCCGCCGCTACACGGTGCTGAGCGTGGGTCCTGGAGGCCTGCGCAGCGGGAGGCTGCCCCTGCAGCCCCGCGTCCAGCTGGATGAGCGCGGCCGGCAGCGCGGGGACTTCTCGCTATGGCTGCGCCCAGCCCGGCGCGCGGACGCCGGCGAGTACCGCGCCACGGTGCACCTCAGGGACCGCGCCCTCTCCTGCCGCCTTCGTCTGCGCGTGGGCCAGGCCTCGAGTATGTGGGGCGGGACGACGGGAGAGGGGCTGGGAGGTGGGTCCCCATTCCCTGCCGCCGGGGAGGCAGGAAGGGCTGGGGCAGAGGCTGTGCTCTAGGCCGTGTCTGAGAGCTCCCAGAAGAGTAGAGGAAGGGGGTGGGCGGCCTGCTGGAGTGGAAGGGGCGCCCCGAAGCACGTGTATGGGGGGCCCTGTGGAGAGATTGTGTCACCCCCGAGCTCCCCTTCTCCCACCCACGCGGGAGTGCCCAGAGGCGGGCGGAGCGGGGAGACCACGGGGCTAGAGTGATTCATTTCAGATATCTGTGGCTCAGGGGGTGGGCTTTGCAGGGATCCAGGCCAGGAGAACGGCAAGGGTGGCTGATGCCAAGTAAATTCCAGGCAAGGGACACGGGAAAGTAGTCCTGGGGACTCTTGGGGATCCACTTTATGCACCTCCAGGTGCTGGGAGCTGAGATGGGGAGAGGGTGATGTGGGAGAGAAGAGAAGTCTAAAGCCAGGTTCCTGTTTCCAGGAGCTTCCAGCTTGGCAGTCCTGCTGTGTTGGGAAATTGTTTCCAGTGGGCTGATCAAGTCTTCTTTATCCTTGCACAGTGACTGCCAGCCCCCCAGGGTCTCTCAGGACCTCTGACTGGGTCATTTTGAACTGCTCCTTCAGCCGCCCTGACCGCCCAGCCTCTGTGCATTGGTTCCGGAACCGGGGCCAGGGCCGAGTCCCTGTCCAGGAGTCCCCCCATCACCACTTGGTGGAAAGCTTCCTCTTCCTGCCCCAAGTCGGCCCCATGGACTCTGGGCCCTGGGGCTGCATCGTCACCTACAGAGATGGCTTCAGTGTCTCCATCATGTATAACCTCACTGTTCTGGGTAACTCCCCCTCTGCTTCACACTTTACCACAACCCCTTCCTGCCCCCCTTGCCACCTCCCCTGACTATGGGTCCCCAAACCAAGTTCTCGGCAGCCACTGGCCTACATCATTGCTGTGGGCCTCACTGTTCGACCCCCTTATATTGCTGGCAGCCTTGCAGCTGCCATCACCCCTTCTTGCTTCTCCCATAGCCTTCCAGCGTCATTGCCAGCCTTCCTTCTCCTTCCGGCTAAGCCCACTTGCTGGGTTTCTGAACATCCTCAGCTCGCCACCTTATTCTGCTCCTTAGCACTCTTATGAGCCAGAGCATCTCCTGCACTCTTCTGCCTCCCTTCCCTGCAGCCCCGGCACTCCCTCCCCACTGCAGCACCCAGCTTTAAATCTGGATTTTCTTTTCTCTTCAGGTCTGGAGCCCCCAACTCCCTTGACAGTGTACGCTGGAGCAGGTTCCAGGGTGGAGCTGCCCTGCCGCCTGCCTCCTGCTGTGGGGACCCAGTCTTTCCTTACTGCCAAGTGGGCTCCTCCTGGGGGAGGCCCTGACCTCCTGGTGGCTGGAGACAATGGCGACTTTACCCTTCGACTAGAGGATGTAAGCCAGGCCCAGGCTGGGACCTACATCTGCCATATCCATCTGCAGGGACAGCAGCTCAATGCCACTGTCACACTGGCAATCATCACAGGTCAGCCTCACATGGGAAAGGAGTAGCTCCCCTCCCAGGGGAGAAAGAACAGGGAGGAAGGGCTGGCAGGGCAAAGACTGAGCAAACCCACCCAGTGGGTGATGCCAGGCCACTGGGCACAAGTCCCCGAGCCTGCGCATCTCGGCCCCCACTTTTCTCACCCCCGTAATAAAGAATCGAAACTGAAAATCTCCTCTTGAGTCACAAGATAAAAGTTCCACTGTTCTCTATGGGACTCCCCTGCTCTCAATTGGCGGGAGGGTCTGGGAAGTTAGAAGGAAAGGTGACAAAAATTCCAAATGGTTC
The DNA here is from genome assembly GCF_000951035.1 of Colobus angolensis palliatus. Taxonomy (NCBI): domain Eukaryota; kingdom Metazoa; phylum Chordata; class Mammalia; order Primates; family Cercopithecidae; genus Colobus; species Colobus angolensis. Next base: position 2,260,201 of record NW_012112030.1, read on the forward strand.
AAAAGAGGTAGAATATATTTCTAGAACCCTTTTCTACTTTGCGGACAGGGCTTGGGTTAAAGTTGCAGGAAGTGGCCTGGATTTGGGAGGAGTTAATAAATCCGTCCCTTGGTCAGCAAATATTTACTGAGTAAGGGTTTTCCAAGATGGGATAAAACAAACACAGAAAAAATAATACTCAGAGAGTATGTGTTGACTGGTTGATAACTATCAGCCATGACAGATTACCATGTCTGCAGCACTCACCTGCGGCCACTAAGTAGTAGCACCCCATGGCAGGTGCTTAATAATGTATAGAGGTTGAATGAATACGTGAACATGCTAATGGATAATACATCTCCTGAAGGCCAATCCTGAGTTTTCACTTGCTTTCTGGATACCTCTAACTAGATATTATGCCACCTCTCAGCCGCCTCACCCTGAATCCCATCTTTTTCTACCACCAATCCCCTTGCTGACTCAGCCTGTCAGTAATCCACTGGTATCCACCCATCTCGAAACCTGGCCTCCTCCTCCCTACGTCCCATCAGTCATCAAAGCCCACCAGTTCTTTCTGTCCGATGCCTTCTTGAAGGTCAACTGTTTTATGTAGACAGCTCAATGAGACTTTCTCAAAACACCTGGGAAGTGCCAGACTCGGGGTCTAAACTCAGGTGTCTGCATCACCAAATCGCTCTTCAGGACCCTTTGTCTCCTCCCACCCTCCCATCTCTCGCTTTACAACTTGGAGAATGCTCTGTCTCTAGATGAATGGGCCAGTTCCCTGTTCTCGATACATTCAGAAAGGGGGATGATGTTCATTCAGGGGACACCACAAGGCAGGAGACACTGATGTGAGCCATGTCATGGAAGTTGCAAAATTGTGAAGTAGACGGGGGGTCAGCTCATCTGACTGATTTTGAGGGTTCTGAGCATTTTGAGTAGAAAGTAACGTAAAAGAATCTGTAATAATAGTATTTCTTCTGTGGTCTGCCAGGGCCAGTTTGAGTGTGAAGGCAGTAGGGAGCCTGGAAATGTTTTGAGCAGGGGAAGGAGCTGACTCCCTCCCCTGCTGAACAAGATAAATGTGGCTGGCAGGGTGTGGTGGCTCACACCTGTAATCCCAGCACTTTGAGAGGCTGAGGCAGGAAGAACACTCGAGTCCAGAAGTTCCAGACTAGCCTGGGCAACATGGTGAAAACCCATCTGTATAAAATTTAACAAAAAATTAAATAGAAAGAAAAAGATGAATGGGGCCATGACCCCCGATGTCCTTCCCCAACCTCACCTGGCCAGAACCCAAGTGAGTGCAGGGTGATTGAGGCTTGGAGTTCAACCTGTGGTATCACATAAGGGGGCCAGAAACCCAAAAGATCTCTTCCTTCTACTCTTTTCAGTGACTCCCAAATCCTTTGGGCCACCTGGCTCCCTGGGGAAGCTGCTTTGTGAGGTGACTCCAGCATCTGGACAAGAACGCTTTGTGTGGAGCCCCCTGAACAGCCCATCCCAGAGGAGTTTCTCAGGACCGTGGCTGGAGGCACAGGAAGCCCAGCTCCTTTCCCAGTCTTGGCAATGCCAGCTGCACCAGGGGGAGAGGCTTCTTGGAGCAGCAGTATACTTCACAGAACTGTCTAGCCCAGGTCCGAGGCCCCAAAATGCCAGGACCCCAATGCCACAGCAATAATCTTTATCCCCTGCCACCCCCATCCCAGCGCTTTTCTTTCCAGACAGGGACCTGATCTCTGGCTCTTCCCTAGGGCTGACCTGTTTCCACCAATAATCAGCTGAAAGACCCTGGGACAAGTCCCTTAAACTCTCTGGATCTCATTGCATCTGTGGAGTCTGAGGGAGTGACAAAATGTCCTTCTAGCCCTGACCCTACACCTCATCCTGTACTTTCTCCATAGGTGCACAACGCTCTGGGAGAGCCCCAGGGGCCCTCCGAGCAGACCACCTCCCGCTGTTTCTCATCCTTGGTATCCTTTTTCTGCTCCTTTTGGTGACTGGAGCCTTTGGCTTTCACCTTTGGAGAAGACAGGTGAGCCAGGGCCATGCCAACCCCGCCCCCCCAACAGCTCCTGCTCTTCCATCCTCAGAGTGCTGATGACACCCCTTCCTCAGGAAGGTGACCAAAGGGGACCCTGAGCTTGCCCTCGGAGCCCCCCTTCATAAGCCTCTCACTCCAGGGACGGCTTGTGCCTGGGTAGGCTGGAAGGGGGGTTGAGAGAAAGCCAGGACCAGATGGGGAAGGCAGGGTGGCTGAGAAAAAATAGATGGACTCAGTGTCCTTCCTAATCCGTTTCCCTTCATCCTTCTCCTCCTTCCACCCTCCATCTCTCTCTCCATCTCTTCTTACAGTGGCGACCAAGAAGATTTTCTGCCTTAGAGCAAGGGATTCACCCTCCGCAGGCTCAGAGCAAGACAGAGGAGCTGGAGCAAGAACCGGAGCTGGAACCAGAGCCGGAGCTGGAGCGCGAGCTGGGGCCGGAGCCTGAGCCGGGGCCTGAGCCGGAGCCGGAGCAGCTCTGACCTGGAGCTGAGGCAGCCAGCAGATCTCAGCAGCCCAGTCCAAATAAACTCCCTGTCAGCAGCAAGCCTGAGTCTGGCTCTTTCGTGTCCAAGTGAAGGTTCCCGTCTCTCCCCAGCCTCTGGGGGCTCCCTTCTCCCACCCTAGCCTCCTAACCTACTTTCCCCAGCCAGCCTCCCTCACCTTCCCCTTTTCTGTTTCTGGCTGCTTCGCGTTTCTTTCTTGGTCTCTCTCTCTGTCTTGCGCTTACTCTCTTTTTCTCTCTCCTGGGTAATCATTTCCCTGAAGCTCCCCCACAAAAGACCTTGCCCCTTGCCTCCGCAGCTCTCTCGTCCGTCCTTCCACCCACCTTCCACCCACAGTGCGCTGGCTGCCCTGGTTTCCTTGATATTTTTGTCCTTTGGGTCCACCCCACCCCACACTCAGCTGCACTTCAGCACTTGTCCTTGGCCCTCCGGCTGCAGCAGATGCGCACATATGCTCGCGCGCACGTGCACACACGCATGCACACACACACGCGCGCGCGCGCAAGTCTTCCAGGAGATCCGATCTGGAAACCTCTCTGGGCAGCCGGCTGGGGCTCCTACCTCTGCCCCACCCCCACGTTCCTCAGCCCTCGGCGGCTTTTCGGGTCCCAGGCATGAGAACACACTGCCACCCAGTGGTCAGTGTTTGTCACACCCCAACGGAGGTCACTGGGCCGGCTGCGGCAGGCCGGAGGAGTTGAACAGTGCAGTGGACAAGGCGGAGCACAGATTGCTGCGAATGCAGGCACTGCCTGTGTATTGTGCACGCTCTATGTGCAGCATATGAGTGTGCGCCCAGTGACTGTCACATGTCCTATGCACCCTTCAGGAGAGGGACTGAACAATGCCTGTCTCAGGAGATACAGCCCTGGCTGACCCTATGTAATCTATGTCCGACAAAGGGGAAGGCTGTGAACAAAGGCCTGTGCATGGAGCAAAACAGCCAGCTGCAGCTGTGGGAATCAGGAGCCCCGGCTTCTCATTCCAGCTTTGTTGATGTGACTGTAGTGAATCTCCCTGAGCCTCAGTTTCCTCACCTATTAAATGGGATAATGATAATAACCCACCAAAATGGGTTGTTGTGAATATTGGATAATAAAGGGCTTTGGAAACTGTGAAGCGCTCTGCGTGTGTGGAGTACTTGTCTGATCACCCGTTAGTGAAGGAGAAAGCAGGCCTGCTCCGGCCATGCTAAGAATGATGTTGAAGACCCCAAGTCAGCCTGCGCCCTCCTGTGTCTGTCTCTCATGGAGCATTCACCCGGGCCATGCCAATGGTCCTCTCAGCAGAGCACACACGGCCTCAGCACATGGCACCCTCAAGTCTGGAATGGGACAGAGACTTCTGCCTGCAAATGGGTGTGGGCCCTGGACTTTGGCCACAGATAGCTCTGTCAGGGGACTTTAACCCCATACAGGAGAACAAAATATTGAAAGTGAGTGGTGGCCGGGCGCAGTGGCTCAAGCCAGTAATCCCAGCACTTTGGGAGGCCGAGACGGGCGGATCACGAGGTCAGGAGATCGAGACCATCCTGGCTAACACGGTGAAACCCCGTCTCTACTAAAAATACAAAAAACTAGCCGGGCGAGGTGGCGGGCGCCTGTAGTCCCAGCTACTCGGGAGGCTGAGGCAGGAGAATGGCGTAAATCCGGGAGGCGGAGCTTGCAGTGAGCTGAGATCCGGCCACTGCACTCCAGCCTGGGCGACAGAGCGAGACTCTGTCTCAGAAAAAAAAAAAGAAAGTGAGTGGGTGAGTGGGAGTGAGCCTGCTGGAGCAGGAGGGGCATGGTGGCATGTGTGAGTGGCGCCAACTGGGTCTGTGTGCCGTGTGCAAAAAGACACAAAAAGACGGACCTGAGGACATGTCCCTGCAGAGACACCAGAGTCACTCACTGGAGACAGAGGATAAAGAGGGTGACACCTTTGTTCTGTGCAGAGCCTTAGGGAGGGGGGGACCCTCTGAGGCCTGAACAGTGAACCATTTACAGCAATCTGAGGTTCTGAGCCTCAGGATGGTGATGACTCTTGCCTTGCCACTGGCAGAGAAACACTGGCACAGGAAAGAGGAAGCTCTGGCCCTGCCAGAGATGATCACACCGCAAAAGGAAGTCTTGAAGTCCCTTTAGAGGCTTCCAGGCCAGGTGTCATGGCTCATGCCTATAATCCCAGCACTTTGGGAGGCCAAGGCAGAAGGATCGCTTGAGCCCAGGAGTATCAGCCTGGTCAGCATAGTGAGACCTCATCTTTAAAAAAAAAAAAAAAAAAAAAAAGGATTAGTTGGGCACGTTGGTACACCCCTGTGGTCCCAGCTATTTGGGAGGCTGAGGCTGAGGTGGGAGGATCACCTAAGCCTGGGAGGTTGAGGCTGCAGTGAGCCATAATTGTGCCACTACACTCCAGCCTGTGCAACAGAGTGAGACCCTGTCTCAAAAACAAAAAATAAGAAGCCTCCAAAGCGTCGTTCCCACGGTTTGTTGCTGCTCAGAGACTCCTCAGCTCTGCCCCAGGACCCTGCTCCGCACAGCCTCAGTGTGAGCCCTGATATTTTAATAGGGCAGGGGTTTCCTGGAAAGTTCTGTGGGTGGCATTTTTCCTTTCTACTAGCTAACATCCTATGCCCTTTGGGCTTATGAGAGTAGTCATCGAAGATTCACTGAGGCCTATGCGGGGACTTCCCCATGCTCTTTCATAAAGGGGACAGGGAGGGGACAGAAGCAGAATGAAGGGCGTCCTTTTTCCTTTACCCCCTAGAGAAGAGCAAAGGGTGGAAGGAAGAGGGGGCATATGGGTTGCATTCCGTGAGTGCTTCTCTGTGGGGTCTCTCCTAAGGGTGACATTCTTGGTCCCACTCCTCTTTCCACAGCCCCCCACTAGCAGTCTGGCAGGATCACCTCCAGCACTTTTCCTGTCCCCCAAAGACTTCTAGGGAGCTTGGTTAATTCATCTGGCTTCTCCAAGTTGATCTGTAAACTGGTGTTCCAGGCTGCGGTCCTGGAGGGGAAGGAGCATCAGGAGGCCAGGAGCTCAGGGAGCTTCAGTGGGTGGGTGGGAATCGGCTCAGCTCCTTGTTAAGAAGGAAGGGGGTGTGTGTGAGTTACCTACTGACGTATAACAAAAAAATTATCCTAAAACGTAGTAATTTAAAATAATCAGCTGGGTGTGGTGCCTCACACTGGTAATCCCAACACTTCGGGAGACTGAGGCAGGAGGATTGCTTGAGGCCGGGAGTATGAGACCAGGCTGGGTAACTTAGTGAGATCACACCTCTACTATTTTTTTTTTTTTTTTGAGACCGAGTCTCACTGTGTTGCCCAGGCTGGAGTGCAGTGGCTTGATCTCGGCTCACTGCAACCTCCATCTCCCAGGCTCAAGTGATTCTCCTGCCTCAGCCTCCCAAGTAGCTGGGACTATAGGCGCATGGCACCACACCCTGCTAATTTTTGAATTTTTGTATTTTAATTAAGAATCAATTAATTATTTTTGAGACAGAGTTTTGCTTTTGTTGCTCAGGCTGGAGTGCAGTGGTGCAATCTTGGCTCACTGCAAGCTCCGCCTCCCGGGTTCAAGCAATTCTCCTGCCTCAGTCTCTGTAGTAGCTGGGACTACAGGTGCCCGCCACCACGCCTGGCTAACTTTTTGTGTTTTTAGTAGAGACGGACTTTCACTGTGTTAGCCAGCACGGTCTCGATCTCCTGACCTTGTGATCCGCCTGCTTCAGCCTCCCAAAGTGCTGAGATTACAGGCGTGAGCCACCGTGCCCGGTCTATAGTTTTTTTTCTTTTTGAATTTAAAAATGAGCTGGGCGTGGTGCATGCACCTTTGGTCCTAGTTATTCAGGAGGCTGAGGGAGAGGAATCACTGGAGCCCAGGATTTCCAGGCTGTAGTGAGCCATGACTGTGTTACTGCACTCCAGAGTGGGTGACAGGGTGAGATCCTGTCTCAAAAAATAATAATAACGATAACAATAAACATTATCTCACACAATGAGGAATTCAGGAGCAGTCTTGCTGAGTAGTTCTGGCACAGGGTCGCTCATGAGGTTGCTGCTGAGGTGTGGGCCAGGCCAGGAGCCATCTGAAGGCTGGGATGGGGCTGGAGGATCTGCCTCCAAGACAGCTCCCTTGGGAGCTTGTGGGCCAGAGGCCTTAGCGCCTCCCTGCGTGGACGTCTTTATGGGGCCTCTCACAACACGACACAGCAACTGGCTTCCCCCAGAGGGACAGCGTGGACAAGACAAAAGCTACCATGTCTTTATTTCAAGATTAAATTTGATCTTGAAAGCAACATACCACGATTTCTGCCCTGTTCTATTGGTCACAGAGACCAACGTGGTGCAAGCAGGAGGGGGCAATGTAAGGGTGTGAACTGAGGGAGACAGGAGTCACTGGGGGCCATCTTGCAGCCTGGCTGTCAGAGTGGGGAGCAGTGCCTGAAACAGAGATAGGCCAAGAGAGGGGAAGGGACCCGTCTGAGCATCTCCATCCCCAGCCGTCTTCTCTTGTCCACTCTCCAGAAGTTCTGGAAGCCAGGTGAGGTCCAGGGCCTTGGCAAGTTGAGTGTGTGAGGTAGGAGGTAGTACTGTGCACAGTCAGCCCTGGAGTCGGGTTTGCCAGCCGTTCCCCTACCCCTGACCTGGTCTTCTCAGCTCCATAGCGCAGAGGAGGAGCCTCTGCAGGCCCAGAAATTTCCTTGCCCACCTCCCCTACCTGGTAGAGATGTTAGGGTTCAGGCCTGAGCCCCTGCTGCTATCCCTCCTTCAAAGGGGGAGATCAAGGAGCTTAGGATCCCCTGCACAGGCCCACCCCAGGGTGGGGTCTTCCTTTGAAGGGAATGGGTTTGGGGTAGGGTCGGTTCTATCTGTTCTACTCTGTGGCTGACAGTTTCTCCAAGGGGCTGCAGGTGTCAGCTGTCTGAGCCCAGCCTGAGCTCTGAAATGTGCCTACTCAAACTTCCCGTGGGGTGAGGGAGGCCCAGAACCACCCTCTGAGAGTGGCAAAAAGTGGTCCTGGAGCCAGGAGAAATGTGGATGGGGTAGAAATGGTGTTGATACTCCTAGACTTTGCTTCCCAGAGAATAATCCCAAAGACCCCTCCCCTGCTCTCCATCCTCAAACCCTGCCCCCAGCCCCCTTCGCAGAGGGCGTCAGTGCCGCCAAACATACTTCTGGTAAGGAGGCCACCGCAGAGTTGCACCTGGGACTTTCAACTTTCCTACAACCCTGGCTGCCCTAGGTCTCTCAGATCGTCTAGTCTCCAGCACTCTGTCTGTAGCCTCTGACACCAGCTTCTCGCTCCGCCCCATCATTTCTTCCCCTGGCTTGCTCTCCTCCTGTTCTACAGCCTAGAGACACAGGATACACGCAGCAAAAATAGCCTCTGGAACTCCCCATTCCATGCTTTCAGACATGTGGTGGGGGCAGATAGCTTGACTTCCATTTCTTCTTCTGTAAAGTGAGGACAGTAACAGTAACACCTACCAAAAAGGTCTGGTGTGTGCAAACGAACGTGAGAGTGCTTGGAAAATGGAAAAGCGTTCTACAGATGTGAGGATCATGGTGCTGCTGAGCCTCAGAAGCTCCAGATGAGGCGGTGGGCCTCAGACCCCACTCCACTGCTATGGGAGAACACTTCTCTCAGCTGTCATCCTGGCCTTTCTTCTTCTTTTTTTATTTTTAATTTTTTTTTTAGAGGTGGGGTCTTGTTATGTTGCCCAGGCTGGTGTGCAGTGGCTATTTACAGGCACAATCCCACTACTGATGAGCATGGGAATTGTGACCTGCTGTGTTTCCAACCTGGGCTGGCTCACCCCTCCTCAGGCAATCTGGTGGTTCCCCACTCCTGGGAGGTCACCATGCTGAAGCTGAACTTAGTGCAGACACCTGATCTGCGCAGTACCCTACAGCCCAGGACTCCTGGACTCAAGGCATCCTCTCGCTTCACCCTCCTGAGTAGCTGGGACTACAGGCACTTGGCACCGCGCCCCACCTGGACCTTCTTTTTTTGTTTTGTTTTGTTTTTGTTTTTGTTTTTGTATTTTTAGTAGAGACGGGGTTTCACTGTGTTAGCCAGGATGGTCTTGATCTCCTGACCTCATGATCCGCCCGCCTTGGCCTCCTAAAGTGCCGGGATTACAGGCATGAGCCACCACGCCCGGTCCTGAACCTTCTTAATGCAGAGGAGAGGCAGTGCAATTAGGGGGACCACCGAGAGATTGGGGTCCAAGTGGGTGAATTCAAATCCCGGTCCACCAGCTATGGTTACTAGCTCTGTGACCTTTGACAACTGAAACTCCTTGGCTAGGCGCAGTGTGACTCATGCCTGTCATCCCAGCACTTTGGGAGGCAGAGGCGGGCGAATCACTTGAGGTCAGGAGTTCGAGACCAGTCTGACCAATATGGTGAAACCCTGTCTGTACTAAAAATACAAAAATCAGCCAGGCGTGGTGGCTCACACCTGTAATCCCAGAAATACGGGAGGCTGAGGCAGGAGAATCGCTCAAACCTGGGAGGCACAGGTTGGAATGAGCCGAGATCACACCACTGCACTCCAGCCTGGGCGACAGAGCAAGACTGTTTTCAAAAAGAAAGAAAGAAAGAAAGAAAGAAAGAAAGAAAGAAAGAAAGAAAGAAAGAAAGAAAGAAAGAAAGAAAGAAAGAAAGAAAGAAAGAAAGAAAGAAAGAAAGAAAGAAAGAAAGAAAGAAAGAAAGAAAGAAAGAAAGGAAGGAAGGAAGGAAGGAAGGAAGGAAGGAAGGAAGGAAGGAAGAAAGGAAGGAAGGAAGAAAGAAAGAAAATTATCCAATAGCCAAGGGTTGCAGGGAGCAAGAATGAGGAGTCAGCATTTAATGGGTACAGAGTTTCAGTGAGGGAAGATGAAAAATTTCTAGATGGTTGCACAACCATGTGAGTGTACTCAGTTCCACAGAGCAGTACATTTAAAAATGCTTAAAATGGCCAGTCACGGTGGCTCACATCTGTAATCCCAGCACTTTGGGAGGCCAAGGCAGGCAGATCACTTGAGGTCAGGAGTTCAAGACCAGCCTGGCCAACCTGGTGAAACCCCATCTCTACTAAAAACGCAAAAATTAGCCGGGTGTGGTGGTGGGCACCTGTAGTCCCAGCTACTAGGGAGGCTGAGGCAGGAGAATCGCTTGAACCCAGGAGGCAGAGGTTGCAGTAAGCTGAGATCGTACCTTTGCACTACGGCCTCGGTGAAGGAATAAGACTACGTCTCAGAGAAAAAAAAAAAAAAAGAAAAAAGCTTAAAATGGAAAATGTTATGTTGCATGTATTTTACCACAATAAATTTAATATCAATAAAATGTAATATATTAGGAAAATATTAAACAAGTATTAGGGGTCTTCCAGGGTCAAGGCATCTGTGAGGGTGCTGGGAGTGTAGTGCTAACTAAGATAGACACGGTCACCACTCTGGCCTATGAGCTAGACACTAAGCAGCGAATGACTTCACCGCAACTGGAAAATCAGGGAGAAGCACAGAGGAGTGGGAGATCTTATCACAAGGAAAACTGATTTCAACTGAGGAACCTGAGTAGCCTCTGAGACTCTGGGGAGGAAGTTCTGTGCAGGAGGATGATAGAGCAACAAAATATAAACAGCCCCAATCCTGGCCCTGGAGGACGGCGTGCTGCTCCCTCACCTCTGCACCACCCACCTCCACACTTCCTAGATGTGAAAAATAACTTCAATCTTGTTGAAGCCTCTATTATTTTGGGTTTTCTTTTGCTTGTAGCAGAACCCAATGCTTACTGATAGACAATTCTCCCAGTTGAAAGAAGGTTCTTTTGTGATAAGATCTCCCAGCACCTTGTGCTTTTTCCTTTGTAGCACTTGTCGAATTGTAATGAAGTTGTTCATTGTTTAGTGTCTATGTCATAAGCTGGAGTGGTGACCATATCTGTCTTATCCAACATCACATCCCCAGCACCTAGCAGAGTGCCTTGGGCTGGTACACACTTAACTACACACAGGAATGAACGGAGCAGGGCTCAAAACGTCAATGCCTGTGAGAGCCTGCCAGGTAATGTAAATGAAAAAAGCAGACTGGCTGTGAACAACAGGGAGCGTGTTTGCTTTCCAGTCTGGAGGAAGAAGGCCTGAGGAGGATACATTTTGCCCACTTCGAGGAGCAACTCTGAGGTTGCACCTGATACTTTCACTTATATCCATTAACCAAAATTGAGTCACTTGGACACATCCAGCTGTGAGGGAGTCTGGGAAGTATATTTTAAATCTGGGTAGCTAAGAGCTCAGCTAAAAATTGAGGGTTCTATTACCAAGAAGGAGAAAATAGACTTTGGGGACAGCTAACGCAATAGCTGAGATCTCAAGAATGAATAAAAATTACCTAGATCAGTGGTTCTCAGAGTTAAGTGTGGCCTGCAGACCTTTGGGAGTCCCTGAGACCCTTTCAGGGGATCTTCAAGGTCAAGCTATTTTCATAAAAAAAATACACAATGTTATTTTCCTTTGTCACTATGTTGACATTGCAATAATGTTGCAAAAGCAATCTGTTGCAATAATGCAATGATTGCAAAAAAGCAATCATTGCAATAATGTTGCAAAAGCAAAATTCCTTTGTCACTATGTTGACATTGCAGTAATGTTGCAAAACCAAACTGCTGCCTTAGCATAAATGAAGGCAGTGGCGCCAAACCATGTGATAGTCATTGCATTCTTCACTGCCAGGTACTTACAGTAAAAAAAGAAAAAAAATGGCCGGGCGCGGTGGCTCAAGCCTGTAATCCCAGCACTTTGGGAGGCCAAGGTGGGCAGATCACCTGAGGTCAGGAGTTCAAGACCAATCTGGCCAACATAGTGAAACCCTGTCTCTACAAAAATACAAAAATTAGCCGGGCATGTTGGCATGTGCCTGTAATCCCAGTTACTCGGGAGGCTGAGGCGGGAGAATGACTTGAATCCAGGAGGTGGAGGTTGTAGTGAGCCGAGATCATGCCACTTCACTTCAGCCTGGGTGACAAAGCAAGACTCCGTCTCAAAAAGAAAAAAAGAGATCGAGACCATCCTGGGCAACATGGTGAAACCCCGTCTCTACTAAAAATACAAAAATTAGCTGGGTGTGGTGGCGCGTGCCTGTAGCCCCAGCTACTTAGGAGGCCAAGACAGGAGAATTGCTTGAACCTGGGAGACAGAGGTTGCAGTGAGCCAAGATCGTGCCACTGCACTCCAGCCTGAGCAACAGAGTGAGACTCCCTCTCAAAAAAAAAAAAGGCCCTTAATGAAGTAGTAAATACTAATTCTATTAAATCTCAACCCTTGAGTACGGTGTGTCATGAAATGAGAAGCAGCACACAGTACTATATGCTACGGATGAAGTACAATGCTGTCAAATAGGGGTATTTGTGTTAATTGCTGGAGTCACAAGCTGAACTAGCCACTTCTTTTCTTTTCTTTTCTTCTTTTCGAGACAGATTCTCACTCTGTCACTCAGGCTGGAGTGCAGTGGTGCAATCACGGTTCACTGCAGCCTCAACTTCCCAGGCTCAAGAGATCCTCCCACCTTGGCCTCTCAAAATGCTGGGATTATAGGCACGAGCCACCATGCCCAGCCCCACTTTTTTCAGACTGGAAAATGCACACTCACATGTGCATCTTTAAATGATCATTCAGGCTGTGGTATAAGAATGGAAACCAGTGAGGAGGCAGGGGCTGTTGTCCAGGCAAGGGACGATATTGGCATCTTGGGTTGGAATAGTGGCAGTAGTGGTAGTGCAGAGTGACTTGGGTAGATGTAACATCCACGGGAATTGGAAAATAAATACATGGGAGAAGTTGGGTGAAGGAGGTGTCAAAGATCACACCCAATTTATTTTGCTTGGGCAAGTTGGTGGATGGTGAGCCCCTCACTGAGTGAGAAGCCTGGAGAAGCAGGTTTGGAGGGTGGTAGTACGCAGGTGGTATGCTTAGTTGGGGATGTGCTGAGTTTGCTATGTCTGGTGAGCTTCCCATTGGAGATGTCCAATGGGCAGACGGATACTCACATCGGGAGCTCATGGGAGATATGGGCTAGAGGAAAGCACCTGAGGCCCGGCCAGAGACGCCTAGAGGAACAGAGCCTGGTTAACAGTCACTCCTGGTGCCTCAGATATTCTTTGCTCAGCCCACGCCCTCTCTTCCACACTGGGCCATCTACAAAGCCTCCACAGATACCCCTGGAGGCACCCACTGGACACAGGCCCTCAGGGCCCCGGAGCAAGGAGCTATTTGTGGGCTTGCCACTGCTGTCACCATATGCTGCCAACTGCCTCCCACTTCTTCTTTCCCCACAGTCTGGTCAGACATGGCAGTATCACTGATGGAATCTTTCTTGCCATCTTTTTCTTGCCGCTTAACAGTGGCAGTGACACTTTGGCTCCTGCCTGATTCTGGTTAACTTTTTCCCTTGACTTTGGCATTTTCACTTTGACATGTTCCCTGAGAGCCAGGGGGGTGGGGACCCCAGCCCCAGATGGTGATGTTGGGGGCCGGCCCAGCCCTAGGGTGTGGAGGAGCCTCGCCATCGGGCTTCCTGTCTCTTCATTTAAGCACGACTCTGCAGAAGGAACAAAGCACCCTCCCCACTGGGCTCCTGGTTGCAAAGCTCCAAGTCCTCACACAGATACACTTGTTTGAGAAGCAGCGGGCAAGAAAGACGCAAGCCCAGAGGTAAGACGGTCAGACTCAGCTTCTTTCCCCGGAGCTGAGAGGGAGGAGAACGTGGGGCAGATGCACAGGAATATGCTCTGCCCAGTTGTCTGCCCACAGCTCTGGCCACTTTCTCTTGCATTTCTCTTGGAACCGGTCATGGGCAGTGATCTCCCACTGGAACTGTGAGCTTCCAGAGGTCAAGGACTGTGCCAGACTCCTCTCTGCAGCCCCAGCGTGCACAGCTCAGTGTTCAGAGCGGTGGGTGCTCCTCAGAGCAGTCTTGACCTAAACGGCAAAGTCAGAGAGGGAGCGAGGACTGGAGACTATCCCAGACTGGGAAAGGCATGGAAGGCAACTAGTTGTGGGCAGTGGAGAAGAGAAGACTGGAAGAGGGGAAAAGGGGAGAAAAAGAGTGAAGGAGGGGAGGGAAAAAATTAGAAAAATAAATATAAGGTGAGAGGAAACCTATAAAAAAGAAATGATGAGGAAAAACGATAAAAGCAAGAAAAAGAGCAAAAGAAGTGGAATCCAGTCTAGAGAAAATTCTTGCAAAATCAATTTTCCTAACACACAATCTCCAAACATTGACACCAAATATCATACTTGCAGCATTTCGTAAGTCACATGATCTATGTAATAGTCTCTTTTAACTACCTTTTGTGTTTATGTGTGTATTTTTAAATTTTTGTCTGCTTTTTTGCTCTTTTAAGATTTTTGAACAATGTCTAAACGCACTTCTACTTTTTAAATGATGATTTGTGAAATAGGAAAGCTGAAATTCTCAGAAAGTGTTGAAACTGAGCTTTTGCGTATGAAATGCCCTAAAAGTTGCAAATACATATTCTTAGCTAAATATGTCATTTGAGAAATGGATTCGAAGAGAATTGGTGGTATGGGTTTCATGAGGCCGGGAGAGTTACAGGAGGAGGTGCAGCTCTTCTTGGGCCTGGCCGGGTGTGAGGGAGAGTGAGGACTCACTATCCCTCCTGATGGGAAGCCCTGTACCATCTCAGCCTCTCTGCCCTCAGATCTTTCCAGCCCCTAAGACCTGATGGCCTTGAAGTCGTGCTATCCCTAGTGTCCTCTGCTTTCCCCTCATAGGCTTCTTCTGGGAGAGAGGTTCTCTGGGGTAGGTTCTGATCCCTCAACATGGAAAGGCCTCGTTCTTGATAATTCAAAGATTTCACTCTGAGTGGGACAGTGCTTCCTGAATGCCCTGCTCTTGTGGGGGACATTTTTATCTGGGCAAGGCTAAGAGTAGGGCCTGATGGGGGAAGTCACTGCTACTTCGATAAATAATTCGATAAATAATTCCTTATGTTGTATCAGATGCTGTAGGGCTGATACAAAATGGCCGCCGCCCTCAAAGTCAGACGAAGGAGCCCCTGAGGACAGCATTAGAGACACGCGGGAGATGATTTCCCTCTTTCAATGTGGGAGCACTTATATAGGAGAGATCTATATCTAGATAAAAACTTCTCCCACCATTGGTGCTAGGCAAAACCTTGAGGGCAGCCCTAGGCCCTGACCCTGGCTGTAATGGCGGGGTGGTGCTGAGGGGAATTGGTTAGACCAACTGTTTTGCACGTTTTATTTTCTATTATTATTTTTGAGACGGAGTCTCGCTGTCTTGCGCAGGCTGGAGTGCAGTGACGCGATCTCCACTCACTGCAGCCTCCACCTCCTGGGTTCAAGCGATTCTCCTGCCTCAGCCTGTCGAGTAGCTGGGATTACAGGTACCCAACACCACGCCCGGCTACTTTTTGTATTTTTAGTAGAGACCAGGTTTCACTATGTTGGATAAGCTGGTCTCAAACTCCTGGCCTCAAATGATCTGCCTGCCTTGGCCCCCCGAAGTGCTGGCATTACAGATGCAAGCACCACAGGGGGCCAGTCTTGCACACTGTAGACACTCAATAAATGTTTGTTGAATGAAATAATTGTGATGGGCCGGGCGTGGTGGCCCACACCTGTAATCCCAGCCCTTTGGGAGGCCGAGGCAGGAGCATGGCTTGAGTCTGGGAGTTTGAGACCAGCCTGGGCAACATGGTGAAACCCCCATCTCTACAAAACCCACAAAAGTTAGCTGGGCATGGTAGTGTGTGCCTGTGGTTCCAGCTACTTGGGAGGCTAAGGTGGGAGCATTGCTTGGGCCTGGGAGATGGAGGCCACAGTGAGGCCTGACTGTGCTACTGCACTCCAGCCTGGGCGAGAGTGAGGCCCTGTCTCAAAATAACTTTGATGAAGGTGGGGAATCAGAGGCAGACGGGCAGAGGTCTGGGTTTGCAAGGCGCTGAGTTTGAGCTCTGTTCTGTATCTTTGAGGGGATGAGGGGAGGAGGGTGGGCACGGTTCCCCCGATGTGGGTGTCTGAGGCGAAGAAGAGGATGGCGGAGGTTGCAGCCACCGACCACAAGAGTTCCTTAGAGGGGTCACAGTCTCTAGGAAGTTTATAGGAAGCCAGTCAGCAGTAGAGAGGGTGAACGCGGTGGGGCACATCCCGCGGCTGGGCTTGAGTGGGCTGCTTGGGGGTTATGGAGAGAAGATAAAAGTGCCTGTGGGACCACAGACTCTCGCCGTGGTGGAGCTGGGCCCTCTTAACCTCCCAAGCGTCGCTCCTCGTCCCATCCCTGGGGGCCAGGGGTGAGGGCGGCAGGAACCTCAAGGCTCTGAGAGAGTGCGTGGTGTGTGTTGCCATTTTGGTCTCATCTCTTTCTCAGTCTCTCTTTGCCTCACTTTGGATCTATGCTCTGTGCATCTGTCTTGCTTCTCAGAATTTCTTCTTTTCCTCTTTTTTTGTACTACCCTGCGCTTTGTGTGTGATTGTGGATTGTGTGTGTGCGTAGCTGTTGCTTTAACAAGCTGCTCCAGGTCTCTCCCTCCCACATCTTTCTCTCCCCTCCTCCCTTGAGGCCTCTGTGCATTCTGGGGAAATCTGTCCATTTCCCTTTGTCCACCGTGTCCCTCCCACCCTGCAGCCGGCTCCCTCACGTCCACCCTGGGCTGCAGGCGTGCTCGGCAGGCTCCCCACAGATCAAAGCTTGTCTAGGGTCTGCATTGCTGCCAAAGGCCAGGAGGCCTGTGTACAGACCGGAAGGAGCTAGAGCTTAGTGGCAGCTGGAGAGGGGAAGATTAAAAAGGAGGAGAGGCGAGGGACATTCCAGGGGAGCCCGGAAGAGCCAGCACGACCTCCTGGCATATGAGGCACAGAGGAAGACAGACACAGACACAGGGAGCTGCAGGCTGGGGGCATGAGCTGGGGGCTGGGAAGCATAGATACAGAAATGCACAGATGTGAGCTGAGAAGCAAGCCTAGAGAGAGAGAGGGAGAGGGAGAG
>NW_012112030.1:2276784-2278489 GCF_000951035.1 Colobus angolensis palliatus
AGAGAGAGAGAGAGAGAGAGAGAGAGAGAGAGAGAGAGAGAGAGAGAGAGAGAGACATGCTAGGGCTTGAGGGACCAGAGAGCCCTCCCAACCTCTCTTGGAGTGCTGGTCTACAGGATGCTACCGTACTAGGGTAAGGCACCTCTGGGGACGCTGAGTATGGGAATCAAAGGCCAGATCTCTTCAGTGGCAGCGGAAGCCCAAAGCACCAAAGCAAGCATGCTGGAAACCCACAGCCTCCTCCACTTAGCAGAGCCTTGGGGTGAGATGAGGCGGAACAGGGAGCTGGAGGCAGGGAGGTGGCTGTCTGCACAGACCTCAGGACCGTGGAGCAGGGAGAGTCAAAACAGCCACCATGTGGGGAAGGGTCAAGAATGCCCCTAGTCTTCCCCAGGCATCTTATCAGGGTAAGCTGAATTTGGACCCCAGAGAAGGGATATCCTATGTTCCCCTCTTTCACTCCCTGCTCACCAAGGACACAGTCAGTCTGGGATGGGGGACAGTGGGAACCACTCTTTGGTATGAGGCTACTCCTATTCTACTCTTCTCACTGCAGCCTTCCCCTAGATGCCTCCCGTGCTGCATGCTAACCTGTAGACACTTCACCATGACTGGTGGCTAGTCTCCCTTCCTCATTTCTCAGAAACTTCCTTCCTGACCTCTTTTCTTCCTACTTCCCTGGTTTAAACAAAATTGTTATCTATTTATCTATCTCTATTTTTTTTTTTTTTTTTTTTTTGAGACAGAGTCTTACTCTGTCGCCCAGGTTGGAGTGCAGTGGCGTGATCTTGGCTCACTGCAACCTCCACCTCCTGGGTTCAAGTGATTCTCCTAAGTAGCTGAGATTACAGGTGCTCGCCACCATCCCCAGCTATTTTTTTTTTCATTTTTAGTAGATACGGGGGCGTTCACGATGCTGGACAGGCTGGTCTCGAACTCCTGGCCTCAAGTGATCCGCCCGCCTCGGCCTCCCAAGGTGCTGGGATTATAGGCATGAGCCACCACACCCAGCACCCGGCTACCTATCTATCTGTCTATCTATCTATCTATCTGTCTATCTAATCTATCTATATCTGTCTATCTATATCTATCTATGATAGACAAATAGCTTTATATATCTTTCTTAGCTATTGATCTATCTTATCTATCTATCTATCTTTTTTTTTTTTTGAGATGGAGTCTCTGTTGCTCAGGCTGGAGTGCAGTGGCAGGATTTCGGCTCACTGCAACCTCCGCCTCCCAGGTTCAAGTGATTCTCTTGCCTCAGCCTCCCAAGTAGCT
The DNA here is from genome assembly GCF_000951035.1 of Colobus angolensis palliatus. NCBI lineage: Eukaryota > Metazoa > Chordata > Mammalia > Primates > Cercopithecidae > Colobus > Colobus angolensis. The sequence goes on from NW_012112030.1 coordinate 2,278,066, forward strand.
GAGATTACAGATGTACATCACCATGCCCAGCTAATTTTTGTACTTTTAGTAGAGATGGGGTTTTACCATGTTGGTCAGGCTGGTCTCCCGACCTCAGGTGATCCACTCACCTTGGCCTCCCAAAGTGCTGGGATTAGAGGTGTGAGCCACTGCATCCAGCCTTATGTATCTATCTTATCTGTCTAACTGTCTAATCCATCTATTTTATCTGTTTATCTTATCTATCATCTATTTATCTAATCTATCTGTCTGTATGTCTTTTTTTTTTTTTTTTTTTTACAGAGTCTTGCTCTGTCGCCCAGGCTGGAGTGCAGTGGCGTGATCTCAGATCACTGCTGAACCTCCGCCTCCTGGGTTCCAAGTGATTCTCCTGCCTCAACCTTTGGAGTAGCTGGGATTCTAGGCCCATGCCACCATGCCCGAC
>NW_012112030.1:2278539-2282521 GCF_000951035.1 Colobus angolensis palliatus
GGCCTCCCAAAGTGCTGGGATTACAGGCTTGAGCCACCGCGCCCGGCCTGGGCATAGCATTTCATGGTGTGTATCTCCGAGCATCCAGTTAGGGGTGTGCAAGTTTAGTTTGTTACCAGCTGATGTTGTGAAGTCCCAAATTGTTGGTGCCACAAACAAAAAATTGGACATGACACACACAAATAGCAAAACAGCAAAAAGTTTATTAAGCACGGTACAATACACTATGGATCGAGGATGACCTGCGAATGGTGTCAGCATTGGTTTGTTATATTTCATGCCTTTTGTATGTGTTTTTTTCTCTTCTTCCTCAAGCTGCCTAATCTTTAGCTGGTATGTGCCTTTTGATTGACAGGTGAGTTGCTTAGTTTCCTGGCCTCTGTGTGCTCGTGTGTCACTTCCTTCCCATAATTTTAAGTACATGCATGATATGCACTCTGTATGCATGAACCTTAAGTAGCCAATTACTATATGGGGTCATTTTTTTTTTTTTTTTTTTTTTTTGAGGTGGAGTCTCACTCTGTAGCCCAGGCTGGAGTGCAGTGGCCGGACCTCAGCTCACTGAACCTCCGCCTCCTGGGTTCCAAGTGATTCTCCTGCCTCAACCTTTGGAGTAGCTGGGATTCTAGGCCCATGCCACCATGCCCGACTAATTTTGTATTTTTAGTAGAGAAAGCTTTCACCATGTTGGTCAGGCTTGTATCGAACTCCTGACCTCAGGTGATCTACCCACCTAAACCTTCCAAAATGCTGGGATTACAGCTGTGAGCCACCGTGTCCGGCCCTCTATGTCTGTCTTTATCATTTATCTATCTATCTGTCTATCTATCTATCTATCTATCTATCTATCTATCCATCCTTCTTAATCTATTTTATCTATCTTATTCATCATCTATCTAATCTGTCTGTATATTTATCTAATCTATGTATCTAATCTATCAATCTATCATCTAATCTATCTAATCTATTTTATCTATCTATCTATCTATCTACCTACCTACCTACCTACCTACCTGTCTATCTCAAGCACCTACCACATATTAAGCCCTGGCTACCTCCTCTCCCAGGCGGATTGAGTCACTGGAGGCAGCTAACAAGGATGGAGTCACTTTCTTATCTTCTCCTAAACCCCAGTAGGAGGACCGATCCCCCATACCTTCTGAGTGCTCCATTCCTCTCCATGGATTGTGTCTTAGTGCCCAGCAGGAAACACAATCCACCTCCCATGGTTCAAGAGACTGTAAAAAGGGGGTTATTCATAGAGGTTAAGGGAATCAACCAACTTCTTGAAGCACAGACACAGTTAACAGCAAGAAGAGTCCTGAGGAAGTGAAAATGGTACTTCTGGAACCCAGAGAGTGCTTGCGCTCTGGATAAGGGGCCACCCCACAGAAGTTGTGGAGGGGCAGGGCTGCAGGTGGGGATGAACACACAGCTATTGACAGAAAATATGCCCAGGACAGGGATAGAGTAGGGAAAATATCCCAGCCTCTTTCCCCCACCCTTCCATCTCATCGCTGACAGGCACTTCCCACTGGCCAACCCCAGTTGGTGCTGGAGGGCAAGAGAGCCTATGAGCCATGTGTGGCTGTCAGCCCCTTGGTGGAGAGCCACAGACAGGGCGGAGAGTGGCTGGCAGGGCCCCGGGGGGATGAACAGCATGGATTGGGATGACTTGGCTTCATCTATGCCAGAGCTGGGTGTGTGCACACACTTCAGTGACCCATTTTAGAAACAGAATTAATATGGTGAGTACAGAAAGAAGAAATCAGTGACTTTTCCTCCTCCATACAATTCAATTTGGCTTAAGTTACCCAAAGCCATCCCAAGTCCTCTGTCTGTCTCAGCTGCTGCCAGGCTTGTGGTGGCCACACAGCTGGCCAGACTGTCATCTCTGTCCTCAGGGGGCTCAAGCAGGTGGAGGAGAGTTGAGAAACCAAATCACTACACACAAGGTAGAAGGTGGAACGCACCCAGGAGCATGTCAACGGGGTGCTGTGGGACTTCAGAGTAGGCAGATCGTCACCAAACTTCAATGACAAAAGTGCCACTGGGGGAAAGAAGGACCAAGCTTGGAAGACAGAGTAAGTCTGGAGGCAAGATCCTGTCTCACCAGCAGGGGCCAGGTGCATACTGACCCCTTCCCCAGGCAGTCACCTCTCTGAGCCCGCTTTATATCCTGGGCCTGGATTCAAAGACACCTGGGCACTGCTCCAACCCTCCGTTGAGGTGCTATCTCAGAGCCCTTCCTATAATCACTGCTCCAATCCCATGTCATCTGGTCCCCAGTTACCACATCAAGCTTCCGAAAGCTCTACATAGACCATGTCACATCTCTGCTCAAAAATCAGCAGTGGGTCCCATCACCTCCAGGACAAAGCTCCAGCTCTTCGACCTGCCTGTCAATAGTTGCAATCATGGCCTGCAAAAATTAGCTGGGTGTTGTCATGAAAGGATCACTTGAGCCCAGGAGTTCCAGGCTGCAATGACCTATGATTGCACCACTGCACTCTGGCCTGGGTGACAGAGTGGATCTAAACTAAAAATGAAAAGATTTACAGTCAAGCCCCAAATGCTTTTCCCATACCTTCTTCCACCATCTCCTCCCTGAGCCCTCTCTTTCCTCCAAAGCCTCCTCGCACATCCCTACCATCTTTGCACACCTCAGAATGGGGATGCCTCTCCCCTTTCCTTTCCATCTAACTTATGGTTTTCAAACTTGAGCGTGATCAGTCACCTGGAGATTTATGAAAACCCAGATGACCAGACTCACCCCTAGTTTCTGATTCAGCAAGTCTGGGCTAGGGCCGAGGATTTGCATTTCTAACAAGTTCCCAGGTCATGTTGCCGCTGCTGCTGATCCAGGACTTTGGAAATCGCTCCTCTAACCTACAGCTGTCCATTCCCCAGGGTCCATTCAGAGCCTCTTTGCCTTGCCCCCTCCACCCCCAGTCTCGCCTGCCTGCCAAACACACAGGAATCTCTTCTTCATCCAAACCCTGGACCAACGCCTTCTGCTTGGCCCACTCAGAGGACTTGTAGGGTTGGTCTGATATTGGGCAGAGAAATGGTCCTCTGCTCTTTCTCCCCTGACGTCTCTGAAAGGGGCCTGCCCTCCACACCTGTGGGTATTTCTTGCAAGGTGGAGACTGAGAGACTGAGAAAAGAAATAAGACACAGAGACAAAGTAGAGAGGGAGAAAATTGGGCCCAGGGGACCAGCGCTCAGCAAGTGAAGACCTGCACTGGTGCTGGTCTCTGAGGTCCCTCAGTATTTATTGATCACTATCTTTGTCGGCGAGGGGAATGTGGTAGGGCTAGAGGGTGAAGGTGAGGAGAGGGTCAGCAGAAAAACATGTGAGCAAAGACTCTGGGTCATAAATAAGTTTAAGGAAAGGTGCTGTGCCTGGGTGTGCATATAGGCTAGATTTATGTTTAACTTTACACAAACATCTCAGTGCAGTAAAGAGTAACAGAGCAGTGTTGCCGCCATGATGTATCGCCTCCAGCCATAAGGCAGTTTTCTCCTCTCTCAAAATGGAATGTATGATCGGTTTTATACCGAGTCATTCCATTCCCAGGGACGCGCAGGAGACAGATACCTTCCTCTTATCTCAACCGTATAGAGGCCTTCCTCTTTCACTAATCCTCCTCAGCACAGACCCTTTACAGCTGCGGGGCTGCGGGGCTGTAAGATCTTTCCCTTCCCATGGGGCCATATCTCAGGCTGTCTCAGGGGGGAAATCCTGGACAATACCCCAGCTTTCTCAGGCAGGGGTTCCTGCAGCTTTCCACAGTGCATTGTGTCTCTGGTTAATAGAGAATGGAGAATGGCGATGACTTTCACCAAGCATACTGCCTGCAAAGAACTTTTTTTTTTTTTGAGATGGAGTCTGGCTGTCACCCAGGCTGGAGTGCAGTGGCGTGATCTCGGCTCACTGCAAGCTCTGCCTCCCGAGTTCACGCCATTCTCCTGCCTCAGC
>NW_012112030.1:2284301-2285510 GCF_000951035.1 Colobus angolensis palliatus
CCGGCTAATTTTTGTATTTTTAGTAAAGACAGGGTTTCATCATGTTGGCCAGGCTGATCTTGAACTCCTGATCTCAAGTGATCCACCCACCTCAGACTCCCAAAGTGCTGGGATTACAGTCATGAGCCACTGCACCCAGCCCAGTACATGCCCATCTCTTAGGAGCTGCTCCTTACTGGTTTGGTTTGGATCTAGCCAGCCATGGGGCTCCTTATTCACTTATTATCTTACTTCTGTTTTTGCTCACTTCCTTCTTTCTCTTGCTTCTGCTCCTACTCATTCCTTCCTTAATCCAACCTCCAATTCCCTCTGCTGTTCTCCTGCCTCAAGTTCACTAGTGCACTTGTGCAAGGGTCCTGAGGGAGAGGTTGCATATGGCCCCTGTATACTCCAGGTCAAATAAATGTTTGCTGACTAGTGATTGGTATTTCCCTCAGGTCCTGCCATTTCTGCGGGCTCAGGTCCCTACTGAGTCAGGCCCCTGCCTCCCTCAGCAAGGCCACAATGAACCGGGGAATCTCTTTTAGGCACTTGCTCCTGGTGCTGCAACTGGGTAAGTTCTCACCTGGGGTCTCAATGCAGATGGCATGGGAGGAAAGGCAAAGGTGGTGGATGGGGTAGAGGGGGACAGCGGCAGCATTGAGAGCTGACTCCTTTCTTTTCCACCTAGCGCTACACCCAGCAGTCACTCAGGGAAAGAACGTGGTGCTGGGCAAGAAAGGGGATACAGTGGAACTGACCTGTAATGCTCCGCCGAAGAAGAACATACAATTCCACTGGAAAAACTCCAACCAGATAAAGATTCTGGGAAATCAGGGCTCCTTCTTAACTAAAGGTAGGGTTACCTGGCTCCCCATCCAGGGAGGAAAACACACTATGGATTGAAAGCCTTTGGTGTCTGAGATCTGCTCTTAGTTAAACTCTGGGATTCCAGAGGACTTGGGTTGACAGAAACTCAGTGGCATTCTTGTCCAGAGTTTCCCTACACCAACTGCTGGTGGCCCAGGGAAAGGCTTTTGGTGGTATGTTAATTTGAATATTTTAATATTCATGAACTTATTTTAGTGAGTTTTACAACAATCACTACCACTTAAAACCCATGATTTCTTGAGTATTGTTGCTACAGACCCATGTAGATAATATTTTGCACAGTGACTCATATCTGTAATCCTAGCACTGTGGGAGGCTGAGGCCAGAGGATTGCTTGAG
>NW_012112030.1:2286850-2291670 GCF_000951035.1 Colobus angolensis palliatus
CTACCACTCAGAGATATCCTCTGCTAACATTTTGATTTATTTTCATCCAATGTTTCCTTTTTTTTTTTTCCCCCTTTTTGAGACAGGGTCTCACTCTGTTGCCCAGGCTGGAGTGCAGTGGCATGACCACAACACATTGCAGGCTCAAGTTATCCTCCCACGTCAGCCTTCCTGGGAGCTGGGACTACAGGTGCATGCCACCATGTTCACCTAATTTTTAATTTTTTTGTAGAGATGAGATTTCACCATGTTGCTCAGGCTGGTCTTGAATTCCTAGGCTCAAGTGATCCCACTTTGGCCTCCCAAAGTGCTGGGAAAATAGGTATAAGCCACTGCATGTGGCCTATTTTCTTCCACTCTTATATATAATATTATCAGTGTGGATAATTATATTATATATATAATTATGTAAATGATATCATACTGTATATACCTGTTATCCTACTCCTTCCTTAAGCTATACCATAATGAGACTATCAATTATTAGACTAACTTTTTTTTGTTTTTCGGAGTCTTGCTCTGTCGCCCAGGCTGGAGTGCAATGGCACGATCTCAGCTCACTGCAACCTGTGCCTCCCAGGTTCAAGCAATTCTCCTGCCTCAAGCTCCCAAGTAGTTGGGACTACAGGCATGCGCCACCATGCCCAGCTAATTTTTGTATTTTTTTTAGTAGTTTAGTCTCTTAGGAATGCCATAGCAAAATAGCATAGACTGGGTGGTTTAAACAACAGAAATTTATTTATCACAATTCTGATTTCAGGATGCTAGCATGGTCAGATTATGAGGGATCTCTTCCTAGCTTGCAGGCAGTTGCCTTCTTGCTGTGTCCTCACATGGCAGAGAGAAATAGAAGAAAACTTTCTCTTTTTTTGAGATGGAGTTTCGCTCCGTTGCCCAGGCTGGAGTGCAGTGGCCTGATCTTGGCTCACTGCAACCTCGGCCTCCTGGGTTCAAATGATTCTCCTGCCTCAGCCTCCCGAGTAGCTGGGTTTACAGGCACATGCCACCACACTCGGCTAATTTTTTTGTATTTTTAGTAGAAACGAGGTTTCACCATGTTGGCCAGGGTACTCTAGAACTCCTGATCTCAAGTGATCCTCCTGCCTCAGTCTCCCAAAGTGCTGGGATTACAGGCGTGAGCCACCGCACCCGGCCTCCTTGTGTGTGTGTGTATGTGTGTGTGTGTTTTATTTTTATTTTTTCTCAGGCAGAGCCTCACTCTTATTGCCCAGGCTGGAGTGCAATGGCATGATCTCAGCTCACTGCAACCTTCACCTACCAGGTTCAAGTGATTCTCCTGCCTCAGCTTCCCAAGTAGCTGGGATTATAGTGCCTGCTACCACACCCAGCCAATTTTTGTAGTTTTAGTAGAGATGGGGTTTCGCCCGTCAGCCTTGACCTCCTGACCTCAGGTGATCCATCCACCTCAGCCTCCCAAAGTGCTGGGATTACAGGCATGAGCCACCATGACTGGTGAGAAAGAAAGCTTTTTGATGTCTTTTCCTATAAGGACACTAATCCTTATTAGTGATTAGTGATGATGGCCCCACTCTCATAACCTCATCTAAACTGAATTACCTCCCACGGGCCACATATCAAAATATCATCACACTGAGGGTGAGGGCTTCAACATATGAATTTGTGGGACTCAATTTGGTCCATGGTATTCTGCACTGCCCCCTCAAATTTGTGTCCTTATTACATGAAAAATGCATTCATTCCATCTCAATAGCCTCCAAAGTCTTAACTCATTCCAGCACCAACTCCAAAGTCTAATGTCCAAAGTTTCATCTAAATAGCATCTAAGTCAGGGCTTGGTGGCATGCACCTGTAGTTCCATCTACTCAGGAAGCTGAGGTGGAGGATCATTTGAGCCTAGAAGTTCGAGACCAGCTTGGTCAACATTGTGAAACTCGTCTCTAAAAAACAAAATCAATCAATAAATGGACTTTTAAAATGTCATCTAAATCAGGTATGGGTGAGACTTGAGATATGGTTCATCCTGAGGCAAAATTTCTTTCCAGTTGTGAACCTGTGAAACCAGGCAAATTATGTGTATCTGAAATACAACGGTAGACAGGCATAGGATAAATGTTCTCATTCCAAAAGGCTCACTGGGATGGCAGTGTTATCTCCATGGTTCTCCATACCATTTTCACAATTTTGCTGTAAATCTAAAACTGTTCTTAAGAAGTCTGTTACAAAAAGATATCCAAATAACCCCCAGGAACTCAGGAAAAAGATACAAGAAAACAAAAAAAGCAGAAAACAAAAATAAAATGACAGACTCAAGCCCTAACATATCAATAATTACAGTCAATGTAAATGGTCTAATACATCTATTAAAATACAAAAGTCGATAGAATGAATTAAAAAGCACAATTCAACAATATGCAGTTTATGAGAAACTCACTTCAAAAATAATGATATAGGGCAGGCTGCGGTGGCTCATGCCTTTAATCCCAGCACTGTGGGAGGGCGAGGCTGGCAGGTCACTTGAGGTCAGGAGTTTGAGACCAGCCTGGCCAACATGGTGAAACCCCATCTCTACTAAAAATACAAAAAAAAAAAAAAAAATAGCCAGATGTGGTGGTGCATGCCTGTAATCCCAGCTACTCGGGAGGCTGACGTGGGAGAATCGCTTGAACCCGGGAGGTGGAGGCCGCAGTGAGCTATTGTACCACTGCACACCAGCCTGGGTGACAGAGCAAGACTCTGTCTCGAAATTAGTTAATTAAATAAAAAGTACCCCCCAAAAACCCCAAAAGACCCACCCTACTACAACTAACATTATATTTAATGGTGAGAAACTGAATTCTTTCTCCCTAAGAACAGAGATAAGACAAAGATGTCTGCTCTTACTACTCTTATTCAACATAGTACTGCAATCCCTTGCTGGTGCAATAAGGCAAGAAAATGAAATAAAAGGAAAACTTGTCGGAAAGGAAGAAATAAAACTGTTCCTATTTGTGGATGACATGATTACATAGAAAATCTCAAAGGATCTATAAAAAACCTCTTAGAATTAATAAATGAATTCATCAAAGTTGCAGAATATAAGATAAACATACAAAAATCTATTGTATTTCTATATATTAGAAAGGAATACGTATACATAGAAATTAAAGCTACAATACCATTTATAATTGCTCAAAAAGGCCAGGCATAGTGGCTCACACCTGTACTTCCTGCACTTTGGGAGGCCAAGGTGGGAGGATTGCTTGAGCCCAGGAGTTAAAGACCAGCTCAGGCAACATAGTGAGACCCTGTCTCTACAAAAAGTAAAAAATTAGCTGAGCATGGCTGGGCATGGTGGCTCACACCTGTAATCCCAGCACTTTGGGAGGCCAAGGTGGGTGGATCATGCAGTCAGGAGATTGAGACCATCCTGGCTAACACAGTGAAACCCCGTCTCTACTAAAAACACAAAAAATTAGCTAGGCACGGTGGCAGGCGCCTGTAGACCCAGTTCCTCAGGAAGCTGAGGCAGGAGAATGGCATGAACCTGGGAGGCAGAGCTGGCAGTGAGCTGAGATTGTGCCACTGCACTTCAGCCTGGGTGACAGAGTGAGACTCCATCTCAAAAAAAAAAAAATTAGCTAAGCATAATGGTGTATGCCTGTAGTCCCAGCTACTGGGGAGGCTGAGGTGGGAGGATTGCTTGAGCCTGGGAGGTCAAGGCTGCAGTGAGCCATGATCACACCACTGCTTTCCAGCCTAGGTAACAGAGCAAGACCCTTTCTCAAAAAAAAGAAAGAAAGAAAAAAGAAAGAAAGAGAAAGAAAGACTTAGGTGTAAATCTAAAAAACATGCACAGGGCCGGGTGCAGTGGCTCATGCCTGTAATCAAAGCACTTTGGGAAGCTGAGGCTGATGGATCATTTGAAGTCAGGAGTTTGAGACCAGTCTGGCCAACATGGTGAAACCCTGTCTCTACTAAAAATGCAAAAATTAGGCGGGTGTTGTGGCGCATGCCTGTAATCCCAACTACTTTGGAGGCTGAGGCAGGAGAATTGCTTGAACCCTGGAGGCAGAGGTTGCAGTGAACCAAGATAGAGTCACTGCACTCCAGCCTGGGCAACAGAGTAAGAGTCTATCTCAAAAAACCAAAAACAAACAAGCAAAAAAAACCCCAAAACAAAAACAAAAACAAAAGACATTGAATTTATATGCTAAAAACTACACAATGCTGATTAAAGAAGTCAAAGAAGACCTAAATATATGGAGAGACATACTGTACTCATGGATTGATGGATTGGAAGACTCAATATAAGAAAAATATCAATTTTCCCCAAATTTATATACAGGTTTCATCCAATTCCTATAAAAATACCAGCAAGATTTTGTGTAGATATAAACAAGTTGGCCAGGTGTGATGGCTTACACCTATAATCCTAGCACTTTGGGAGGCTGAGGTGGGAGGATCGCTTGAGCCCAGGTGTTCAAGACTGCAGTGAGCTATGATTGTGTCACTGCACTCCAGCTGGCACTCCAGCCTAAGTGACAAATGGAGACCCTGTCTCAAAAACAAAAGCAAAATAATTTTGCTCTGCAAAAAGGGGCTGGGCATGGTGGCTCACTGCTATAATCCCAGCACTTTGGGAGGCTGAGGTAGGCAGATCACTTCAGCTCAGAAGTTTGGCACCAGCCTGGGCAACATGATGAAACCCTGTCTCCACAAAAAAATAAATAAAAAGTGTGTACATATATATATATATAAATTATATATACACACACACACATATGATAGACACACAATATTAGTTTATACAAATTCGTATTATATGTTTCAGGTATTTTGTTAGGAGGTTTATTTACGTT
>NW_012112030.1:2292000-2314127 GCF_000951035.1 Colobus angolensis palliatus
GGAGTGCACTTGTATTCCCAGTGACACAGGAGGCTGAGGTGGGAGGATCACTGAGCCAGGGAGGCAGAGGTTGCAGTGAGCCAAGATGTTGCCTGGTTGCCTGGGCAACAGAGTGAGACCCAATCTCAAAAAAGAAGAAGAAGAAAAGACCGTTTACAGAATATAAGAAAATATATCCATAATCCGCATACTCAGCAAAGGACTGGTATCCAGAATATGATAAACAACTCTCAAAACTCAAAACCAAAAAAACAGTTCAATTAGAAAACAGGCCCAAAAGGACGTACAGTTGGCAAATAAGCACATGAAAAGTTGTTCAACATCATTAATCGTTAGGGATATGCACATTAAAACCACAATAGGCTATCACTAAACCTATCAGAATGGCTAAAATTAAAAATTGGAACACCACCAAATGCTGATGAGGATGTGTAGAAACGGGGTCATTCTTCCGATAGTGGTGGGAGCCTAAAATGGCATAGCCACTCTGGAAAACAGTTTGATAGTTTCTTATAAAATAAAACATGCAACAGCCCAGCAATTGCACTCCTAGGCATTTATCCCAGAGCAATGAAGACTTAGGCTCACACAAAAAGCTGTACGCAAATGTTTATAGTAGCTTTATTCACGGTAGCCAACAAGTAGAAACAATCTAGATGTCCTTTAACTGGGGAATGATTATATCCATACCACGAAATACTTTTCAGCAATAAAAAGGATGAATTATAGTACACACCACAACCTGGATGAATCTCCAGGGACTTATGCTGAGTGAAAAAAAGCCAATCTCAAAAGGTAATATGCTGTATTAATCCATTTATATAACATTCTTAAAATAACTAATTATAGAAATGGAGAACAGATGAGTGATTGCCAGGGTTTAAGGGGCTCAGGGATGGGGAGGGGAAGGGGATGGCTACAAAAAGCAACAACCTTTATGGAGCTGGAAATGTTCTGTATCCTGATCGTGTCGATGTGAGCATCCTGGTTGTGATATAGTACTACAGTTTTGCAAGATATTACCATTAGGGTAAACTGGATAGAGGGTACATAGGATTTATCTTTATTACTTCTTACAACTGCAAGTGAATCTACATTTATCTCAAAACAATAAGTTTAATTTAATGCCAGGTGTGATGGCTCACATCTGTAATCTCAGCACTTTGGGAGGCTGAGACGGGTGGATGGCTTGAGGCCAGGAGTTCGAGACCAGCCTGGCCAACATGGCGAACTCGGTCTCTACTAAAAATACAAAAATTAGCTGGGCGTGGTGGCGCATGCCTGTAGTCCCAGCTACTCGGGAGGCTGAGGCAGGAGAATTGCTTGAACCCAGGAGGTGGAGGTTGCAGTGAGCCGAGATCACACCACTACAGCGTACCTTGGGCGATAGAGTAAGGCTCTTTCTCAAAAAAAAAAAAAAAAAAAGAAAGAAAGAAAGCAGGTAGGGCCAGGAAAGTGTTGAGTCTGTATAATTTTTGTAGTTCAAATGACTACCCTAAAAAGTGAAGATTGGCCAGGCGCAGTGGCTCACGCCTGTAATCCCAACACTTTGGGAGGCCAAGGCGGGCAGATCACAAGGTCAGGAGATCGAGACCACTCTGGCTAACATGGTGAAAGCCCGTCTCTACTAAAAATACAAAAAATTAGCTGGGCTTGGTGGCAGGCACTTGTAGTCGCAGCTACTTGGGAGGCTGAGTCAAGAGAATCACTTGAACCCAGGAGATGAAGTTTGCAGTGAGCCGAGATCACACTCCAGCCTGGGTGACAGAGTGAGATTCTGTCTCAAAAAAAAAAAAAAAAAAAAACCAAAAGTGAAGATTATCTTTTTTGAAAAAATTTTCTTCTTTTTAAAAAGCTGAGAGCTTACTTCTCTAAATAAAGATTATCTTAAAACAACTTAGAAATGTATATTATTAGTATTTTCTATTTCGTTATAAGTTATTTGTAAATATTGGTTTTGGTGCTAACCTAGGATTCCATCAAATTAATTGTCCTCTAATATATAGCCATTATCATTTTGTCAAACATTGTGTCTTATTAACAATGCTATAAGTATTATTTTTGTACCTAAATTGTGGTTTGCATTTTAAAATTATTGTTTTAAAGATAAAGTTCCAGAAATGAAATTAAGGATATGAACTTTTTGAGCACACCTTGTCAGCACTGAGTTGTATTATTTAAAACTTTCTGGGAGGCAATTTTATAATTGAAAAATATATCATTGTTTTAATTTGCATTTCTTTCACTGCCTATGAGATTAAAACGATGCGCTACTTTCTAAAAATTCTTAAGTCTTTTCTGTTGATGCTTTTGTTCTGTTTCCATGGATCTCATCTTCCTTCAGAACAGTTCCCCTTCCCACCTTCCTGATTTCCAACAATAACAGTATCACCCCCAGTTTCTGAAACACAGAGTCATGTTTTTTGTTTTGTTTTGTTTTGAGATGGAGTTTCACTCTTGCTGTCCAGGCTGGAGTGCAATGGCGCGATTAGCTAGGATTACAGGCATGCGCCACCACACCCGGCTAATTTTCGTATTTTTAATAGAGACAGGGTTTCTCCATGTTGAGGCTGGTCTCGAACTCCTGACCTCAGGTGATCCGCCTGCCTCAGCCTTCCAAAGTGCTAGGATTATAGGCGCGAGCCACCGCACCCAGCCACAGAGTCATGTTTTTTTCTCTACTTCAATCCCTGTTTCCCATGATCATCAACTATGACCATTCCTTGCTTTGAAAGTGTTTTGGGCGGGGCATGATGGCTCCCACCTGTTGTAATCCTAGCACTTTGGGAGGCTGAGGCAGCTGGATCACTTGACCTCAGGATTTCAAGACCAGCCTGGGCAACATGGTGATACCCCACTTCTACAAAAAATACAAAAGTTAGTGGGGAGTGGTGGCACAGGCTTGTAGTCCCAGTTACTTGGGGGACTGAGGTGGGAGGATCACTTGAGCCCACGAGGTAGATGTTGCAGTGAGCCGTGATTGGACCACTGCACTCCAGCCTGGGTGACACAGTGAGACCCTGTCTCAAAAAAAAAAAAAAAAGGTTCTAATTTCATCCTCTTCTTTGTTCCCATGGGAATACCACCATCACCAGCCAAGGCCCACATACCTCCCACCTGGATTACAGTGAGCTTCCGGGTAATGGATTACAGTGAGCTTCTGGGTAATTTGGTCTGCTACTAGTCTCACCTACTCACCTACTTGGATTTCCCTTCCTCCTGCTGCAGCATTGCCTTTCAAAGTCATGCTTTGCACATGCCACGTCCTAGCTCATTAGAGTAAGCCTAGAAGCCTCTGCAGGACCTTTACCACCTCGGGGCCACTGCTCACAGTTTCCCAGCGGAAACCTCTGCACCCAGGAGGTTTCCCCACAGTTTGCCTGTGCTGTCTCTCTGGAGCTTCCCCCTTCCTGTAATGTCCTTGCTGTTCCCCATCTCCTCTAGTCTATTGCCTATACCTTTTTTTTTTTCCTTTTTTTGAGACAGAGTCTCTTTCTCATCCAGGCTGGTGTGCAGTGGCGCGACCTTGGCTCTCCACAACCTTCGTCTCCCAGGTTCAAGGGATTCTCCTGCCTCAGCCTCCCGAGTAACTGGAATTACAGGCGTGCATCACCATTCCTGGCTAATTTTTCTATTTTTAGTAAAGACTGGGTTTCACCATGGTGGCCTGGCTGGTCTTGAACTCCTGACCTCAGGTGATCCGCCTGCCTCGGCCTCCCAAAGTGCTGGGATTACAGGCGTGAGCCACGGCACCTGGCCACAGGTCTATACCTCTTTTAAGTCTTCATTCCATACTGGTTATCCCATGAATTTGTCCCAGACTCACTCATATGCTTAGACCTTTCATATTATCTTGCTGTAACTTTTTCAAACTATGGGACAGCATGGACAAGCAGGCCATGGTTTTCTTTTTAAAAGAAGCAAGGAGGCAGAGTTATTTTAGGAGGAGGCTTATACATTTCATTTTGAACCAATTGCATTTGGGGTGATGGCAGGATATTAACATAAACTTATTACTTGGACCATTGGAAATGTGTGCCTAGAATTGAGGAGAGAGGTCAGGGCTGGCAGTAACAACCTGGCCACCATCTGCAGAGCTGACTGGGGATGCGGTGGAATTGAGAATGTCTGTAGAAATGAGGAAGAGGACCAAAGACAGTCTGGGACAACACCTAAATGTAGATGTAAGAGCAGGAGTTCAAGATGAAGAAAAACGAATCATTCTTAGAAATGGAGGAGAGGAGCAAAAGAGGCGGAGCAAAGTGGGGCAGAATCAGAGTAGGCCACGCTTCTAAGAAGTTCGGTAAAGGAATTGTGAAAGGAATGTAGTTGAATTTCAGGGTAAGCTGGGGAATTAAAGCAGTGTGTAGATCCAGGGAAACAGCAAGTAGGGCAGGAACCACTGAAGGAACAAATAAAGGGAGAGATTGGGTCCGGGTTGTCTTGAGCAGGGACATCTGAAAAAAAAAAAGAGTGAAACTGAAGGTGTGGGGTGGATTGGGTGCCTGCCGTGCCCCGGGGAAGCTTGGGGCAACTCTGTGCAGAGGCTGTGAGGTTGTCTGGAAGAGGCTCCTGGACAGTGAGAGCTGAGCAGCGGGGAAGAGGATTGTGCGATCTGGAAGAGGGGAGAAAGGAGAGTGAGTGGCTGAATGAGTATCCAGGCTCCCACACCAAGGCAGAAAGAGGGAGAGGGCCTAGGCATCTCAGGGAGGCAGAGGCAGTACCAAGCAGGGTGAGAGGTTTTAGTCTTAGCCATCTTTGCCCCATTCCTCCAAATATACATTCTAAGTAGAAACAAAGCAAAACAGAACTGTTTGCTATGTGAATTTAGATTCTAAAGCCCTGTTCTATAGAGATTCTGGAGCTGCCACTGCACCCAGAAAATGGACAGCTAAAAAGAAAACTTCCCTTGGTGATGGGTATTAGATTTTACAAGAAGAGGCCAAAGGAGACACATACTTATGCCAGAAGAACTTTCCAGAGATAGCATTGCATAGTGAAACAGCCTGAATTATTTTTATTTTTTAAAACATTTTTTATTTTTATTTTTTTCTGGGATAGAGTCTCACTCTGTCACCCAGGCTGGAGTGCAGTGGCGTGATCTCGGCTAACTGCAATCTCTGCTTCCCGGGTTCAAGCAGCTCTCCTGCCTCAGCCTCCCAAGTAGCTGGGATTACAGGCATGCATCACTATGCACCAGCTAATTTTTTTTTTTCTTCTAGTTTTAGTAGAGATGGGGTTTCACCATGTTGGCCAGGCTGGTCTTGAACTCCTCACCGCAAGTGATCCACCACCTTGGCCCCCCAAAGTGCTGGGATTTCAGGCGTGAGCCACTGCACCTGACCAAAAATTTCTTTTATTTAAGATGAGGCCTCACTCTGTTGCCCAGGCTGGAGTGCAGTGTCACAATTATAGCTCACTGTGACTTTGAACTCCTGGGCTCAAGCGATCCTCCTGCCTCAGCCTCTCAAGTAGCTGGGATTGCAGGTACCCACACCCAGCTAATTCTTTTAAAATAATTGTTTTTAGAGATGAGGGTCTCTATTTGCTGCCCAGGTTGGTCCCAAACTCCTGACAGGCTGCATTTTAATCCTAGCTCCACCACTTAGGGGAGTCAAAATTCAAAAGGCAGAAAAAGGCATATAGGCTGGGCGCAGTGGCTTACACCTGCAATCCCAGCAGTTTGGGAGGCTGAGGTGGGTGGGTTGCTTGAGGTCAGGAGTTCAAGACCAGCCTGGGCAACATGGGAAAACTTGTCTCTACTAAAAATACAAAAATTAGCCAGATGTGGTGGTGCACACCTGTAATCTCAGCTACTCTGAAGGTTGAGGCAGGAGAATCCCTTGAACTCAGGAGGCAGAGGTTACAGTGAGCAGAGATCCAACACTCAACTCCATAAAACCAAAAAGACAAACAAACAAAAAGAAAGCAGGCTGGGTACGGTGGCTCACGCCTGTAATCCCAGCACTTTGGGAGGCCAAGGTGAGCAGATCACCTGAGGTCGGGCATTCGAGACCAGCCTGACCAACAAGGAGAAACTCTGTCTCTACTAAAAATACAAAATTAGCTGGGCTTGGTCGCACATGCCTGTAATCCCAGCTACTCGGGAGACAGAGGCAGGAGAAGTGCTTGAACCTGAGAGGCGAAGGTTGCGGTGAGCCAAGATGGTGTCATTGCACTCCAGCTTGGGCAACAAGAGCGAAACTCCATCTCAAAAAAAAAAAAAAAGCAAAGTTAAAGTTCATATAGTGAAAAGCTCTCTTCCTACACATGAATATTCACTTCCTCTTCCTAGAGGCAACCAAGGTTATCTGTGTGTGTATGTGTGTGTGTTTTGAGACAGTCTCACTCTGTCACCCAGGCTGGAGTGCATTGGTTCGATCTCACCGCAAACTCTGCCTCCCAGTCTCAAGCGATTCTTGTGCCTCAGCCTCCCAGTTTTTTTTCTTTTTTCTTTTTTAAACAGGGTCTCATTCTGTCACCCAGGGTGGAGTGCAGTGGCATGGTCATAGCTCACTGCAGCCTCGACCTCCCGGGTCAGGTGATCCTCCCACCTCAGCCTCCGGTGTAGCTGGGGCTACTGGTATGCACCACCACACCCAGTTAATTTTTCTTAGTCTCGTTCTGTCACCCAGACTGGAGTGCAGTGGTGCCATCTCATTTGTTTCACAGCAACCTTTGACTTCTGGGCTCAAGTGATTCTCCCACCTCAGCCTCCTAAGGCGGCTAATTAAAAAAAAAATTTTTTTTTTTTTTAGAGATGGGGTTTCACCATGTTGCCCAGGCGGATCTCGAACTCCTGGGCTCAAACAGTCCTTCCACCTCGATCTTTCAAAGAGCTGGGATGAGAGATTTCCACCATGCCTGGCCTCATTTTCTTTCTTTTTAAATTTTTTTTTTTAAGACATTGTAACTCTTTTTAATGGCCTCATTTTGTTATGTTTAATTTGAGAAATATTCTTTTCATATACAAAGAATATATTTTCTCCCCCTTTAAAAACAAATAGTAGACTGTTTAATACCTTGCTTTATTCAGTTAGTGATGTTTCTTAGATACGGTTCCAAATCAGTATACAAAGCACTTCCTCATTCCTGTCTTCTGGCTACATAGCAATCCACTGAATGGGTGAGCTATGATCTATTTAACCTATTCTTTATTGATGGACATTTCGTTTTGTATATACATTTGTAATTCTGATATGTATTACAAATCACTCTCCAAAGAAATTGTACTGGTTTATTCTCCTACAATGTGTGAGAGTGCGGTAATTACTTAATCTCAATGTGTGAGTCTCAGTTTCTCTATCTGTAAAATAAGCAAAACAGTGTTGACAATATCTATTTCTTGGAATTATTGTGGAGATTACTGAGATGATGCATGTAAAGTATTTGGCATGTAGGAGTTGGTGCTCTCCAAATAAGGATATGATTTTATTTGTATTTGTGAGCCACTGTCCCAGCCAGGTAAATGGATATGATGAGACCTCCTTACCAGACTGGGTTTCTCTGATTAGAATGAGGAGCAGATGTTGCAAGAAATTAGCAATTGAGATCAGAAGAGCTGTGGGCATTCTCTTGCCAGAGGTGCCATGTCTCCAAGGTACCTCAGCCTCTCCCATATGTCTTCTGCTCCCAGGTCCATCTAAGCTGAGCGATCGCGCTGACTCAAGAAAAAGCCTTTGGGACCAAGGATGCTTTTCCATGATCATCAAGAATCTTAAGATAGAAGACTCAGACACTTACATCTGTGAAGTGGAGGACAAGAAGGAGGAGGTGGAATTGCTGGTGTTCGGATGTGAGTGGGGCAGGTGGGGATGAGGATACCTCCCGCCTGGTTCTCTTCCCCACTACTCCCACCCCTGCACCAAATCCAGCCTGAGCTGGTGATACCGCAGCAGCCCCAAGAGGACCAGGCTGTCAAACTGGCCTCCGAATCTCTTCAAACCCCTCTTGATTAGGTGGGGGATGGTGGTGGGCGGAGGAGGGAAGAGGCCTTGGGAAAAGGAAAGAAAAGGGAAGGAAGCAAGGGAAGGAGAGAGAGAGACTGGGGAAGAGAGGATGGGGGGGAGGACGAAAGAAGAGAGAGAGGAGGGGAGAGGGAAACCCTGTCTTGGCTGGGGGTGGGCAGCTGGGTGCTGGGAGGAAGGAGATGTTGGGATGGAGATAATGGAGAGATGTTCTTGGTTTCCTGTCCTCTGCCCTTCTCCTTGGGGATGGTATGTGTGTGACACAGCCGGCCTTTCCCTCCACAGTGACTGCCAGCTCTGACACCCACCTGCTTCAGGGGCAAAGCCTGACCCTGACCTTGGAGAGCCCCCCTGGTACTAGCCCCTCAGTGCAATGTAGGAGTCCAAGGGGTAAAAACATACAGGGGGGGAAGACCCTCTCTGTGCCTCAGCTGGAGCGCCAGGATAGTGGCACCTGGACATGCACCATCTCGCAGGACCAGAAGAGGGTAGAGTTCAAAATAGACATCGTGGTGCTAGGTAAGGGAGGCCCCTCTCCCCTCAGTCTCCTCCCTGCCCCGGAGGCTGACAGCCCCTCCCTCTGCTCTCACTTCCCTGCTTCTGGGTCTGGTGCTGGGAGATCAGGAGTGGAGAAGGCTAGGTCCCCTAGAGCTGAGGCCATTCTTGAAGGACTCACTGGGGCCCTCATCCTCAGGGGGCTGATTGACAGCCACCCCTCAGTGTGGTGGACATGGAGAAAGGAAGGGCTGGGGAAGGTAAGGATGCTAGAGGCCCGAGTCTCCTTTGGAGGCCCCAAAGGATGAATGTCAGGGCATTTACTTTCTTTGTTGCCTCAGCTCCCCACCCCTACCAAGTTGGCAAGTCCACTTACTCACGGACACTAACACCAGCAAGCCGACCCTGATGATGTTCTATGTTGTACCTCTGGACCCCTGAGTCAGGTCACTGTGGAGAGACCGAGGTCCTACCCCAGATCCTGTCCCCTGGGTGCTTATGGGACATAAGGTAGTGTAGCGTGCCAGTTTCGTGCATGGACCCTGATTGAAATCCTGGTTCTGCCACAACCATGTGACCTTAGGTGAGTTACTGAAGCTCTCTGCACCTTGGTTTCAGCCTCTGTGAAATGGGGGTGATGTTAACTGCCATAGTGCCTACCTTGTATTAAGTTGAGGACTGATACACGTAAGGCACTAAAAATGGTGCCTGGCACAGAGTAAGCCCTAGTTAAAGTTAAGTGTTCGCTCTTATTTTGTGAAGGGTGATGAGTTATGCCTCTAAGGAGTGGAGGCCAAATGGCTTCTGTGGTCCAGGAATCCTGAGGACAGCAAGGATCCCTTGTGGCTGGGCTGTTCTGTGATGGCTTCTGGGAGGAGAGAGGTGGTCTGCTGTAGGAAAATGCTGGGTGGAAGAGGGGAGAGAAGGCTGGAGAGGTAGGAAGGAACTGAAGTATCTGAAATGACAAGGTGGGTGTCTGGACTCATCGGGTCCCCTTCCATCTCCCTGCTGCCCCCGCATGCCGACCCCACTCGTGCACCCTCATCTTCCTATCTCCTCACTCAGGGTCTCTCCCTTCCCACCTCCAGCTTTCCAGAAGGTCTCCAGCACAGTCTATAAGAAAGAGGGGGAACAGGTGGAGTTCTCCTTCCCACTCACCTTTACAGTTGAAAAGCTGACGGGCAGTGGCGAGCTGCGGTGGCGGGCGGAGAAGGCTTCCTCCTCTAAGTCTTGGATTACCTTCGACCTGAAGAACAAGGAAGTGTCTGTAAAACGGGTTACCCAGGACCCCAAGCTCCAGATGGGCAAGAACCTGCCGCTCTACCTCACCCTGCCCCAGGCCTTGCCTCAGTATGCTGGCTCTGGAAACCTCACGCTGGCCCTTGAAGCGAAAACAGGAAAGTTGCATCAGGAAGTGAACCTCGTCGTGATGAGAGGTGAGGGGCCAGGCCAGGGAGGGGCAGGCAGGGGAAGGAGGTGGAGGGGCCTGGCCCAGGGCTCCCTCTGAGGCAAGCCAGGCCCCAAGAGGGGATGCCTAGGCCCTGGTTACCTGGATGAAGTAAGGGAGGGCCCTTTGGGTTTGGAGCTGGTTTTGAACTGAGACATCCATGAGCCAGCCTGGGGCTGGCTTCGCTGAAGATCCCCAAACCACTTGGGCTAAGAACCGGGGTTCCCGTTCTGCCTGTGACCAACCCTTTGTGACCCTGACTAAGCCCCCTCCCACTTCAGGCCTGCTTCCTGACCTGTCTAATAAAGATAATGAAATCTGCTCTCTGTATGATAGTAATGATGATAATGTCAAGCTCCAAATTGAGTTTCTGGCTTCCTTATCTCCTTATCATCATAACAGCTCCACAAATAATAATGGCTAACACTTTTTTTTTTTTTTTTTTTTTTTGAGACAGAGTCTCCCTCTGTCGCCCGGGCTGGAGTGCAGTGGCCGGATCTCAGCTCACTGCAAGCTCCGCCTCCCGGGTTCACGCCGTTCTCCTGCCTCAGCCTCCCAAGTGGCTGGGATTACAGGCGCCCGCCACCTCGCCCGGCTAGTTTTTTTGTATTTTTTAGTAGAGACGGGGTTTCACCGTGTTCGCCAGGATGGTCTCGATCTCCTGACCTCGTGATCCGCCCGTCTCGGCCTCCCAAAGTGCTGGGATTACAGGCTTGAGCCACTGCGCCCGGCCAATGGCTAACACTTAATGCTCAGCACGGGCCGGACCCCATCCAGACACTACATGTATGTCTGCCTTTCCTACTGTCCGGGCGCAGGTTGTTACGTCCCTTGCCCAGAGGCACTCAGCTGCTTAGCAGTGGAGCTGGGATTCCAGCCCGATACCACTGGATCCCAAACGCTGTTTTTCCTCATACGACTGCATGAAAATCTGCTCTAAAAGGCTAAAAGAAGGCCGCCCATATAGAGTATCATTTTAATTGTTCTACTGAATCTCAGGCTTTCAATCTCAGCCTCTCATTCCTCTGCAGCCACTCAGCTCCAGGAAAATTTGACCTGTGAGGTGTGGGGACCCACCTCCCCTAAGCTGACGCTGAGCTTGAAACTGGAGAACAAGGAGGCAACGGTCTCGAAGCAGGCGAAGGCGGTGTGGGTGCTGAACCCTGAGGCGGGGATATGGCAGTGTCTGCTGAGTGACTCGGAGCAGGTCCTGCTAGAATCCAACATCAAGGGTGAGGACCCAGGTTCCATGACCTCTGCCTCCTGCGCTACGGGACCTTCCTGTGGTTGGCAGAGACCACCCCGAGTCCCAGCCTCCCAATGCCTGAGTTGGGGGTTATGGGGATAGTGTCCTGGAGGCATAGAAGTGATGAGGTGAGGTGGGTTGTGGTCCTGGGCTCTAGCCTGCCAACTGTAGTTCTACAAGTTCCGACTCCCTCAGGTCTAGGGAGGGATGGGGAATGGGGTCCACCTGACCAAAAGCCCTCCTCCCTGGCTTCTGGCTTTTCTCCAAATCCAGACACACATACACACGCACTCACACAAACTCTCACACACCCATACACACATCACTCACTCGCACACACTCATACACACGCTACACACATCCACACTCTCACACCTACACACTCACGCCCATCTACTCACATACATGGACTCACACACATACTCTCACACACTCATACACTCACACACACACACGTACTCAAACTCATACACACTCACACACATGCACACACTCACATGCACACACGCACACATGCACACACACTCTTACACATTCACACACATACTCTCACCCACGCACTCACATCCACACACACTCTCATACACGCACACTCACACTCTCATACACTCACACACATTCATATGCACACGTGCACACACACACGCATGCACACATTCACACACATGCACTCACATGCACGCATTCACACACACACATCCTCACACACATGCACGCATGCACACACACGCATACACACACGTACACACATGCACGCACACATTCACACACATGCACGCACACATTCACACACACGCACTCACACACAGAGTCCAGGGTCTAGACCACTGCTTCTACCTCTGCAGAGTGCCCTGTGGTCTCTAAAACATAAGAATCCCCAAGCACTCTGCCCCTCTCTCCCAACCCCAGGATCAAACCAGGGACTGGCCAGGCGGGGTTGCAGGTCAGTCCTCAGTCTGCTGGCCTGTGGAGGAGGGTGGTGCATTGAGCACATTTCTCTCCCTTGCAGTTCTGCCCACATGGCCCACCCCGGTGCAGCCAATGGCCCTGATTGTGCTGGGGGGCGTCGCGGGCCTCCTGCTTTTCACTGGGCTGGGCATCTTCTTCTGTGTCAGGTGCCGGCACCGAAGGGTGAGTGACCCCACACCTGGTCCCCACAGGGCCCTCAAACCCCTGAGTCCCATACCAGGAGATCCCGTATATGGGACCTGCTTTTGGCCAGCTCCCTCTGCCCACACCTAAGTTCCCTTGCTGCCCTGACCCAGATGCCACTCAAGGGAGAGACAGAAAGGAGCAGAGTTAATTCCAGGATAGATGGCCTGAGCTATGTAACTGCTTCTCCTCTCCCAGCTTCCCCCAATCCCCCTGCCAAGGGGCACCTCCCTTCTGGAGGCCTGGGACCCTCATGACTCCCTTACTTGTCCCTGGACAGCGTCAAGCAGAGCGGATGTCTCAGATCAAGAGACTCCTCAGTGAGAAGAAGACCTGCCAGTGCCCTCAGTAAGGATCTGGGAGGAGGGGCTGGGAGAGGGGAAAAGGGTGGGGAGAGGGAGTGAGAGAGGAGGGGGAGGAAAGGGGGACAAAGCGGGCAGGAAGGGAGGATGGACAGGAGGAAGGAGTTGAGGAGGGAGAGTCGGGGGAGTGGAGGCGAGGAGATTGGGGCTAAAGGGGTGTGGTGGAGACGACAGAGGGGTGGGAAAAGATGGCCAGGAGCTAGAAGGAGGCAGAAGTGGGAAAGTGGAGCTGAAGGAGCAGCAGGCCAGGGCATTTCTGGACTAGTTCTGCAGCTGTGGCCCAGAGGCTAGCACTGCACTGGAAAACCCATGGAGGTGCTAGAACATAAAGGGGTTGCAGCGGGGACAGACCTGCTCCCCTTCTTCTCTGTTCCTGCAGCCGGTTTCAGAAGACATGTAGCCCCATTTGAGGCACGAGGCCAGGGAGATCCCAACTGCAGCCTCCCCAGGTGTCTGCCCCGCGTTTCCCGTTGGGCTCATGGCCTGCGGACCAGATGAATGTAGCAGCTCCTAGGCCTCTGGCCTGTTCGCCTCCTCTACGATTTGCCATTGTTTCTCCTGGGTTAGGCCCCAGCCTCATCGGTTGAGTGTTGCTCTCTATTTTCCAGAGGCTTAATCACACCATTCTCCCCACCGTATCCTTTTCCTTCGAACCCTAGCCCTTCTCTCATGATTTCTCTCTGACCTTCTCCCAGACTGCTCATGTGGATCCCAGGGGAGTGTCCAGGGCCAGCCCTGGCTGGCATGGAGGGTGAGGCTGGGTGTCCAGAAGCATGGAACATGGGACTGTTATTTCACAGGACAGGACCCTGGGACCACAGAGGGCAGGAACTTGCACAAAATCACACAGCCAAGCCAGTCAAGGACAGATGCAGATCCAGAGGTTTCTGGCAGCCAGCACCTCCTGCCCCAAGCTGCCTGCTTCTCACCCTATGTGAGTGGGGCCACAGACTCACGTCCTGACCTTGCACAGACAGCCCCACTGGACACAGCCCCATGTACACAGCCACAAGGGATGCTTCACATCCTCTGTCTGTTTGAGACTTACAAAAATCCTACAAGGCTGGCAGTGACAGAACTAAGACGATCATCTCCAGTTTACAGACCAGAATCAGAGCTCAGAAAAGCTAGATGATTGATCACCCGAGGTCATACAGCTAGCAAGTGCTGGAGTCGGGACTAACCCGGGTCCCTTGTCCCAAGTTCCACTGCTGCCTCTTGAATGCAGGGACAAATGCCACACGGCTGTCACCAGTGGCTAGCGGTGGGTTCTCAGTGTGTACTTTTGGGTTTGCAGGAGCACAGCACCCATGGGAAGGGCCCATCTTAGAGAATTTATGAGCAGGGACGAAGGCCTCCCTGTCTAAAATCCCTTCTTCATCTCCCGTTGGTGGCAGAATCTGTTACCAGAGGACAAAGCCTTTGGCTCTCCTAATCAGAGTGCAGGCTGGGAGCGCAGGCCCTGTGGGAGACAATGCGCAGTGACCAGCCACTCACCCTGTGCAGAACCTCCTGGAAGCGAGCTTTGCTGGGCGAAGGGATAGCTAGCCTGAGAGGGAACCCTCTAAGGGACCTCAAAGGTGATTGTGCCAGGCTCTGCGCCTGCCCCACACCCTCCCTTACCCTCCTCCAGGCCATTCAGGACACAGGGAAATCAGGGTTACAAATCATCTTCTTGATCCATTTCTCTCAGGATCCCCTCTATTCCTACCCTTCCTCACCACTTCCCTCAGTCCCAACTCCTTTTTCCTCTGTCCTTCTCCTCCTATCTTTAAAGCCTGCCTCTTCCAGGAAGACCACCCTATTGCTGCTGGGGCTCCCCATCTGCTTACTTTGCATTTGTGCCCACTCTCCACCCCTGCTCCCCTGAGCTGAAAGAAAAATACAATAAACTTACTAAAAGAAGATGCTCTTTGTGTGTGTGTGTGAGAGAGAGAGACAGAGAAAGAGAGAGAGAGACCCCTTCTCTGGGGGCCAGGAATCTTCTGGTCTTTGGGGTTGGACGCAGAGGAGAGGTTGCCTGGCGTGCCCCAGGAAGGAGATGAAGTTTCCCTGGAGAGGGAAAAATTCTGTGGAGGCTGGCTATCCACCTCCACAACCCACAGGGCTCTGTGTGGGCCTGTGTGTGTGTGAGGCTGAGACTCTGTAATTACACGTGTGTGATATACCGTGGGGGAGCGACTCAGGGTTGCGTGAGCTCTCCTGGTGTATGTGTGTGGCAGAGAAAAAGGACTATGAGAAACTGTAACATGTGTGTGCAAATTGTATCCCCAACATGTGTGTTTGTGTTCCAGGAGGAGGAAGCAGTGTGTGTGTGTCTGTGTGCATGCATGCGCCCACATCCTTTGAGCTTGTGCACACCCACCCTCAACTCCACAAGCAGCCCCAGCTTGCACCACAAGCCCCCTCGCTCCCAAACTCAGGGCCCAGCCCTCACACAGACATACACAGTGACACACGCTTCCTCCTCCCTGAACAGCTAGCTCCTCAGTCCCCAACAACACCAGCTGCCTCTTGGAGCTTGTGTTCATGTTGAAAAACGGGAAGGGGTGGGGGCAGGACATGAACCATTTCACCAATGATGCCGGTTCCCAGCCATCCTCCTCACCCGCCTCCCTCTCGGCGCCTTCCTTGCCCCTCCTCCCCTAGTCACCACCGTCCAGTTCCCCACCCTACACTCGTCTCCCGCCCCCCCACCCCACAGAGCTGTCCTGCAGTCCCCCTCGCCTGGGCTCACTGGCAGGATGACCATGGGAGAAGGGGTCCTGGACAGTGAGAGGGGCAGAGACTGAGTGAGCCGCAGGCTGAGCCCGCCGCAGGCTGAGCCCGGGAGGCCGGGACTGAGGGGGAGGAGGGAGGCCCGGGGGAAGGGAGGGAGGGAGAAAGGGAAGGAGGGAGGAGGGCGGGTGAGCTGGAGCCGGCAGGCAGCGGGAGCCTGAGAGAGCCGCGTCGGGAGTGCGGTCTCCATGGCAGTGCTGGGCGCAGCCAGAGGTAAGACGACCCCTGCCCCATCCCCCGTGTTGCCTCCCTTTCCCCCCCAAGCTGCCTCCTCTCCCCTAGGCCACCCCTCCTCCCAGCCACCTGCTGTTTCTGCCCTGGAGAACCTGGAGGGGGACAGGAGGGAGAAGCCGCCTGACCTTACCCCTTCACCCCAAAGGGCGAGGGACCCCGTCGGCCAGGGAACCTCCCAGATCCCCCTTCCCACCTTCCTCTGATCTCTCCCTGTCCTTCACCTCCCTCTCTCTGTCCTTCACATCTTTCCTGCCTCCTTCCCTCTCTGACTTCCTATCTCTTTCGTCCTGAGCCCACCAGCTGGGCCTGGGTAGAGGTGGGTGGGAAGGGGTCCAGGGCTGTAGGAGAGGACACTGGGGGCTGCTCGTGGCCAAGTCCCTCCACCTTCCTCTGGCTGGCCATTGCCATGGCAACTAGGGTGTACTGGGCTCCGGAGGGAAGCCAAGGGTGGGGGTGGACCAGGACCTCTTGGGGAAAGCAAGGGTCTGAGCTGCTTCCATGAGAAACAGACCCTTTCACTGCTGTGCCCCATTTTACCCCACTTACCCTAAAGCCATTATGCGCTTCCTTACAGCCTCACTCTGTTCAGGGTTTCACCCGATTCCCTTACCCCCTTCCCAGGGCTCACTGAAGCTCAGCATCACGCACTAAAACTGGGACCATCCTTCCTCCCATCAGAGGGAAACTGAGGCTCTAGGCCAGGGAGGAAGAGTCAAGGTCTCCCCGCGGGAGTCAGCACCTTATTGAACATTTGGCTTTTCTTCTCAGCCTCCTGTTCACCGCTCCCTCCCTCCCTCCCTCCCTCCTCCAGTCTCTCCTCCCTCCAAAGCCTCCTCTCCAGGGGGTTTGAGCTTTTCCTGCTATTTTCAGATACTACCACTTTGCCCCCTCTTTCTCTTCTGCTCAAACTCTCCTCCTTCTCCCTAGTTCCCCCTCTTTCCATTTCTGGATGCTTCTGATGTCAGCGGTTTCCCCGCCTTCAGGTTCCCTAGCACCCCCTTCGGTCCCAGACTCCTTTCTCCCATTTTCCCAGATCTGGGGAGCTGGAGGGGGATCATCCAGGTGATGGGAAGTAGGGGCTAAGCACCAAGACCCCCGCATCCAGGAGACCGGCAGGTAGGGGAGGAAGGCTGTAATGCCATATCCCTGTTCACTGTGAACCCTCAAGAGGAAACCAGTCATGTGTCTCCCATCAGTAGTTCTGAAGAGACATTTAGGGACTTGAAGATAGGGGTGGAGTAGTGCTGAGCAGGGGATGTTCTAAGAAGGAACCCTGGAGTTCCAGCGGGAGGAAAAAGGGCTAAAGGAGACAGGGAGGTGGGAATACCCTCTTCCCTAGAGGTCTGGAAGAGCGGGGCTCTCATCTGTGCGGGATGTTTAGCTGTCTGATTTAAGGCAAAGGAATGTTCTGCATGACCCTCAGGGCCCTAGTAATCAGTTATCCCTACAGTTTCAAGAAAGGGGGCACAGGAGCCCGGTTATAGACCAGCCTATGCCCTACCTTTGCCCTCTCCCTCCCACATCTCATCTTTCCCTTGCAGCCTGTCCAGGGGGCTGAGCCCCACCCCCAAATCCCTGGGGCATCCAGAAGATTCCTGACTGGTCAAGAAGCAGAGGAAAAAGAGACCTGGAAGTGCCAGCATGGGGACCAGAACCCCCCAGCCAGCCTCACAGTTGGGAAAGTAGCCAGCTTGCCTGTCCCATCAATTGCAGGGATGCTTAAGGAAGGCCCCGCCCAGTATGAAAGCTGAGGACTGCCTCTGCTGACCCTCAGTCTCCTCCCCTGCCCTCCACATCTGCCCTCAGCTGGGTCGATCATGCAATGCTGAGCACTGGGGTGAGCCTGGGGGCAGCCTGCCTGCTGACAGGGCGAGGATTGTGGGGATCATGGGCATGTTTGTGAGTGGGGCTCCTGGGTGAGACCTAGCCCCCACCCCCACAGAGCTCAAGGGGGTGGGGGGCTGAGGATAGGATGGCTCGGGGTGGGGCGGGGGCAGAGGAGGCCTCCCTGCGCTCCAATGCACTGTCCTGGCTGGCCTGTGGGCTCCTGGCGCTGCTGGCCAATGCCTGGATCATCCTCAGCATCTCGGCCAAGCAGCAGAAGCACAAGCCACTGGAGCTGCTGCTGTGCTTCCTAGCGGGCACACACATACTCATGGCAGCTGTGCCCCTCACCACCTTTGCTGTGGTACAGTTGCGGCGTCAGGCTTCCTCCGACTATGACTGGAACGAGAGTATCTGCAAGGTCTTCGTGTCCACCTACTACACCCTGGCCCTGGCCACCTGCTTCACAGTCGCCTCGCTCTCCTACCATCGCATGTGGATGGTGCGCTGGCCAGTCAACTACCGCCTCAGCAATGCCAAGAAGCAGGCGCTGCATGCCGTCATGGGCATCTGGATGGTCAGCTTCATCCTCTCCACACTGCCCTCCATTGGCTGGCACAACAACGGCGAGCGCTACTATGCCCGTGGCTGCCAGTTCATAGTCTCCAAGATTGGCCTCGGCTTTGGCGTTTGCTTCAGCCTCTTGCTACTTGGGGGCATTGTCATGGGGCTGGTCTGTGTGGCCATCACCTTCTACCAGACACTGTGGGCCCGGCCCAGGAGGGCTCGGCAGGCCCAGAGAGTGGGGGGCGGTGGGGGGACCAAAGCGGGTGGGCCAGGGGGCTTGGGTACCCGGCCAGCTTTTGAGGTGCCAGCCATTGTGGTGGAGGATGCCCGAGGGAAGCGGCGGTCCTCGCTGGATGGCTCGGAGTCTGCCAAGACATCCCTGCAGGTCACCAACTTGGTCAGCGCCATCGTCTTTCTCTATGACTCACTCACAGGGGTGCCCATCTTGGTGAGATCGGGGTCCTCCCCACCTGTTCTCCCCAATATCCAGGCCCCAGCATCATCACCTGACCTCCAACTTCATCAGCCATACAGCAGCTCCGTCATCTCTCCTCTAGTTCCATCATCCATCTCCCTCTCCCCTGTCCATCTCCCACTCCATTTGTGGCCCCCATCTTGATCATCTGACTTTTAGTTCCCACTACCCTGTCTACCCCAGCTCTAGCATCTGCTGCAGTTCCCACTCCTCAGCTCCATCACCATCCCTCAGTTCCACTACCTGTCCTCCAGCTCCGTCATCCATCCTGCAGCTCCACAGTTCAGCCGCAGACCTCTCATCCAGCTGCTGGGCTCCACTCTCCATTCCCTCCTTCCCTCTGGATGCCACATGGTCTCTGAGCAGTCTTGGGTGGAAACCCCACAGGGCTCACCCCACCACCCCATCTAGTCACTGTTCCTGGGTTCCTCTCTGTCTCTATGCTTCCTGGTCCACCTCTGTTCCTCTCCCTCCTGACCGCAGGGCTTTGCCTCCAGCACTCTCCCCGACCTTCCTCTGAGTCAGTTCCTTCCCTCTGTTCACTCCTTCTCCACCTCCGGCTTCACCTCTGTTGGATCACAGGGATCAGGCATTACTTCTGACGTCTTGCCCACCAGCTGCACTAGGATATGGGGTTCAGGTGGGCTCCTCAGCTCTGGCCCTGACCCAGCCCACTCCCACCCTTCTCCAGGTGGTGAGCTTCTTCTCTCTCAAGTCGGACTCGGCGCCCCCGTGGATGGTGCTGGCTGTGCTGTGGTGCTCCATGGCACAGACGCTGCTGCTGCCATCCTTCATCTGGTCCTGCGAGCGCTACCGCGCCGACGTGCGCACAGTGTGGGAGCAATGCGTGGCCATCATGTCTGAGGAGGATGGAGATGACGGTCAGAGGAGGGGCTGGGCTTTGGCTTTCCTGGACATCTATCTATTCCCTTTCCCGCTGTTCCTTCTCAGTCAGAGAATGGGCTGCCCTGGAGTGCCCCCTACTGGACAGAACCTGCACCACCCTGGGCTCCCCTTTTCCTAAGCAGGCACCCTGCTGTCCACTTACTGCTTCCTGCAGCACACAGGGCTCCCTTCACCGGGCCTAGGCTCCCCTCCAGAAGTCCACACTACCCAGCTCTGGCACTATGGGGAACCTGAGCTTCCTGAGAGAGGCCCCCAGCTATAGGGATGGCTCTTGGGGGAGGGCATGTAATTGTTCAGTAACTTCATCTATATGTATGAAGCACTCCACTCAGGATTTAGTACTGAACACAGCAAATGCTAGCTACTCTCACTGTCCTCTGGGCACATACAGGCTAATGGGAACTAAAGGGAACTAAAGGGGTCTCTGGGAGCTTATAAAGGCAGTGGGCGGGGGTGGTAGGCATTCCCTGCCTGTAACCGCTCTGCCCATTTTCTCTCCTAGATGGGGGCTGTGATGACTATGCAGAGGGCCGAGTTTGCAAAGTTCGCTTTGATGCTAATGGAGCTACAGGACCAGGGAGCCGGGACCCTGCCCAGGTGAAGCTGCTGCCTGGAAGGCACATGCTCTTCCCTCCTCTTGAGAGAGTCCACTACTTACAGGTATGGAACTGGTGCCCCTCATCACTTTTCTCCAGTGTCTGTTATGCATCCCAATCCCCTCTTCCCTAGCCCTGGCTTTCAGGGCACCATAAAGCTGGGTGAAAGAAAACTATAGCAAGAGAGGCATCCTTTCAGACCTCGTGGGGCCAGGTTTGCCCACCGGAGCAAACGTTTTGAAGAAGGTTAAGAAGGTGGCACCGTCTTCTGGAGTCCCCACGTGGTTCCTGCCTCTGCCTCTGTCCCTGCAGCACCTTCAGGTCTTACCCGCTCCTCTTCCCAGGTCCCCCTATCCCGGCGTCTGTCCCATGATGAGACCAACATCTTCTCTACCCCTCGGGAACCGGGCTCCTTCCTGCACAAGTGGTCATCCTCTGATGACATCCGGGTCCTCCCAGCCCAAAGCCGGGCCCTCGGGGGTCCTCCTGAGTACCTGGGACAAAGACACAGGTTGGAGGATGAGGCGGACGAGGAGGAGGCTGAAGGTGGTGGGGGGCTGGCCAGCCTTCGCCAATTCTTGGAGAGTGGGGTTCTGGGGTCAGGTGGGGGACCCCCACGGGGCCCTGGCTTCTTCCGAGAGGAGATCACCACCTTCATCGATGAGACACCTTTGCCTTCTCCGACTGCCTCACCAGGGCACTCTCCTCGTCGGCCCCGGCCACTGGGCCTCTCACCCCGCCGACTCTCCCTTGGGTCCCCCGAGAGCAGAGCCGTTGGACTTCCTTTGGGACTAAGTGCAGGGAGACGCTGCTCCCTGACCGGGTCTGAAGAAAGTGCAAGGGCTTGGGGAGGATCCTGGGGCCCAGGGAACCCTGTCTTTCCCCAGCTGACCCTGTGAGCCCAAGCAGGCCTGCTGAACTCAGAGGAGGAAGCCTGAGTGAGTAACACCTCATTCTGGCCCTGAGAGTAGGGCAGCTGCCTCCAGACTCGGGGGAGACGGGCGCCAGATTTGGGGCTCAGAAGGCCCTGCTCTCTCCCATCCAAGTGACCAGATGCCCTACTCACCTTCCATCACCCCTAGCAATATGTATTAAAGTCTGAAATGTTGCCATGGAAACCTCAGTGTCCAGTGTACTGCGATGGAAAGGGGCTTGGAGGGTGGAGAGGCTCACAGAGGACAGGACAGAGCAGGGGCAGCAGACAGAGGCACAGAAGGACACATGGAGAAATGATCACACGTTCCACCAGGCAGCCTGGCACAGGGAAGGCTGGGAGGAGCATATCCTGCTGGGGGAGGGCTTGAGGACACGTATGTCTTTGTTGGTTTGGGGTGTGAAGGATCTCTGTTCAGATGTGTTGAGGTGATTTTAGAGCGTGGCTCCAGTCCCAGTGCCCAACTCTCCTTCTAACCCCAAATCCATCCAGGGGCTCACTTTATGGGCAGGAAAGGGTTTGGGGCTGACGTAGTGTCCCAGGCCTGGACACCTCCTCCCTGCTGCATTTTAAAGCTCTGTCTCCAAAGAAGTGTAGGGGTGGATGACTGTGTGTGTGTGGGCGGGGTGGGGGGAGGAGCGGGGGTCGGCGTCCACAGTCCTTTTTCTGGACCCAGAAGCGTGTGTGTGCAGGGAACACTGCCCCAGTAGTCACCTCCAGACCTCAGGGGCTGAAGTCACCGCTGGTCCTCCATGGATGCCCAGGCCTGCTCCAGTTCCCGCCTTTTGCCCTCCTCCTCCCAGTTTCTCCCTCTCGTTCCACACTAGACCAGCTTTCTCCACTCAGCATTCTTCTTTCTCCATCTTTCACATGGGCCTCTCCCACCATCGGGTCTCAGCCCCATCTCTCTCTCTCGGCCTCCCTCACTCCTTCTCCCTCTCCCTCCGCCTCTCCACCTCTCCTTCCTTCCCCTCCCTCCCCCTTCCCCCCTTTCCTCTCCCTCCCTCTCGGCTCCCGCATTTCCCCTCGGCGGCCGGCGGCTCCGACATCATGCTTCGGCTCCTCCGGCCGCTGCTGTTACTGCTGCTGCTGCCTCCCCCGGGGTCCCCTGAGCCCCCCGGCCTGGCCCAGCTGTCCCCGGGAG
>NW_012112030.1:2314437-2329219 GCF_000951035.1 Colobus angolensis palliatus
CTCCGCCGCGCAGACTGCCTGACCCAGTGCGCAGCACGGAGGCTGGGCCCCGGGGGCGCGGCGCGGCTTCGCGTGGGGAGCACGATCCGGGACGCCTTCCGCCGTCGGGAGCCCTACAACTACCTGCAGAGGGCCTATTACCAGGTGGGGAGCGGGCCGGGCAGCTCCGAGGGTCCCAGCCCTCACCAGGACTCTGTCCTACTTTATGATGCCCAGTAGTAGGCGAAATGCTGTTGCCTGGACCCCGGACGGGGCTGGGGGGGCGTACCGCGGGCCTCTGCCTTGGAGCTGGCTAAGCCACCGCGAGGACCTGTTGAGATCGCAGAAGAGCAGCCGAGGGGGAGTGCGAGCAGAGTGGGAATGGGGCGGGGAGGTCGTGAGGCGGGACGGGAGCAGATTGAAGATGGAGGGACAGGGCCGCCTCTTCCTAGGAATGAAGCGGAGGCGGTGGGGGCGAAATCGGCTGTCGGACGGGAAGTGTGCGTGGGTGTGTGTGTGTCGGGGGTGGTGGTGAGTGTGAACCTTCGCTTGGGGCAGGAGGTAGCTTCGGAAAGGAAGGAGCAGACGGAGGCAAGGTTGGAGGCCGCCGAGGCCAGACCTCTGCAGGCGGGGAGGGGACAGCACGCCGCAGCCGCCGGTACCGCAGCAGTTGCCTACGTGGCTGGGGAAGCGGGGTGCCGGTTGCACTCACCTCAGCTCAGGGTCCTAGAGACCTGCGTGTTTTGCTGGTCGCTGAGGTCTCCCCCACTTTCCCACCTCACTTAAGCCCATCACTTCCACCTGGTCTCCCAGATTGAGGTCCTGAAGTCCTGAGGCCCATGTCCCACCCAACTCCGACGTCTTTAGACCCCCTTTCCTTCGGTGTCAGCCTTCTGAGAGTCCCAACGTTCTGGCTTCTAGGGGGTCTGCAATTTGGGCGGTGGGCGGTTCTTACTGGCCAGTCTTCCATGACGCTCTTGGGCACCCAGAGTGTGTGTCTGGGGTAGGGTGGGGAGGCCGACCAGGGAGCAGAGGTGTGACCTCCATCCAGGGCTCTGATGCCCTCCTCCCTCCGCCTCCTCAGTTGAAGAAGCTGGATCTGGCAGCCGCGGCAGCACACACCTTCTTTGTGGCAAACCCAATGCACCTGCAGATGCGAGAGGACATGGCTAAGTACAGACGAATGTCGGGAGTTCAGCCCCAGAGCTTCCGGGACCTGGAGACGCCCCCACACTGGGTGAGACCCCCAACATCACCCCTGTCTTGCCCCAGCCTTTTCCTGGCTGGATACACAGGCCTCACTAAACTGCTGCATTGTGCTGCCTGAGCATGCGGAGATGGCGTAATGATCCGCAGTGACCCTGGTGGGGAGTCCTTCTCTAGGACCTCGTTTCCCTCCTGGATGATCACTGAAATCTGATGGTCCAACGTTATGATTCTGAGGCCCACCTTTATTCTTCTCCATGGTGAAGAGGGACATGGAGTCCTTGCCCCAAATGAGACCAACACCACGCTCCTCTCTACCTCCCAGTTTGACAACCCCCTGGATCACAGATGACTGCTCCCTTCTCCAACAGGCAGCCTATGACACCGGCCTGGAGCTACTGGAGCGCCAGGAGGCAGGACTGGCACTGCCCAGGCTAGAGGAGGCCCTGCAGGGGAGCCTGGCCCAGATGGAGAGCTGCCGTGCTGACTGCCAGGGGCCTGAGGAGCAGGAGGGGGCTGAAGAAGAGGAGGATGGGGCTGGGAGCCAGGGGGGCCTCTATGAGGCCATTGCAAGTAAGGGGCTGGGAGTGTGTGTGGGGGGTGGGTCGGTGCCCAGGGAGGGCCATGAACAAGCTGAATGGCTCATGGGTCTCCTCTGCAGGACACTGGATTCAGGTCCTGCAGTGTCGGCAACGCTGTGTAGGGGAAACAGCCACACGCCCTGGTCGCAGCTTCCCTGTCCCAGACTTCCTTCCCAGCCAGCTGAGGCGGCTATATGAAGCCCATGCTCAGGGTCAGTTTGGGAAGGGCGGAAACGCGGAGTGAAGATTTGCCTCTGCTGCTATCCTGAGCTCCATCTCTCTATCCCTCCCATCTGTCTCTGGATTTGTAGTTTCACTGTCAGGGCTCCATGGGAACCATCACTTCACAAGGACTCTAATTTGCTCTCCTTTGGCGCCTGTGACAAGCTCAGGAGATGGGCTTCCTTCTGCCTTGCTGCTTCTCACCTTCCTTTATTTTCCTCCCTCTTGCTCTTCTTTGAAATCTCCAGCTAAGGTATGTTTGCACCAGCGTTTGAAAGAACTGGCAGTTGAACTTGTCTGCCAGTGGGAGGGGGGCTCTTGGCGTTGGCCGGCTGGCCTCTGGAGATCACCTTCTCCAGCACCGCCTCTGCCCCAAGGATCAATGTGCTCTAAGTCTTTATCCCCTGACCTCTGACCTTGTCACTCCCTCTCCAGTGGGCAATCTGTCCCAGGCTATAGAAAATGTCCTGAGTGTCCTGCTCTTCTACCCGGACGATGAGCCTGCCAAGAGGGCTCTGAACCAGTACCAGGCCCAGCTGGGAGAGCCGAGACCTGGCCTTGGACCCAGAGAGGTAACCCCCTCTCCGCACTTACCTGGGAGGTAGCCCCAAATCAAACAAAGAGACCTGAGAAGTAACCTGGACCCCCACCCCCTGCTGACCTCTTAGCCAAGCATTCTGGTCACCCAGAGGACTCCAAGTCCAGCATCTGACTTCCATCCCCACTCCCTGCTCCCCACGGCAGCCTGGAGTTCCGATTCCAGCCCTCAGCCCCATGTCTCTTGCCTTTACCTCACTCCTGCCTGCCACCAGCCCCCGAGCTCATGCACACACGCACCCACACACTCACACACACTCCCACCCCCTACACCCTTTCCAGTTTGAGCCCAGATGCTCTGAAGCTGCTGAGGGGGAACGTTGAACGGAGGAACCGGGGGGCATGGTGCCAGGTTCAGGGAGCATGGAGCACCCAGGCAGTGCCCTAGAGCCTGGGTTTCCTGCCCTCCTTCAGCCCCCCTTCACTGCTCATCATCTCACCCTCAGGACATCCAACACTTCATCCTCCGATCCCTGGGGGAGAAGAGGCAGCTCTACTATGCCATGGAGCACCTGGGGACCAGCTTCAAGGATCCTGTGAGTCATTCTGCTTCTGTCCCATCCCACCCCTCCGCACTCCCAGGAGAAATGGCACTTTGGTTTGCAACAGAGTTTTCCACGTTTCCACCATGAGGCTTGGAGAAGAGTCTGCCATCCCAGTTTTACAGGGACAGAAACCGTGTGCCTGTAGTTAGGGCAGTTTTAGGGTCACACAGGCCTAAGTGTCAGTCCTCCTCTGCCCCAAACATCTCCGAACTTCAACTTGCCTCTGCCTCAACTTCCTTACCTGTAAGTTGGAATAATCACATCTATTTCACAGGGTTGTCACAGGGTTGTTGAAACCACATCATTTGATAACAATGTAGAAAGCTCTGTTACTGCTGCTTTTGTTTCTCTTCTTGTAGTTACGAGAGGAAACTGCGGGGCAGAGGTTATCTGTGGCTAGGACTGGGGCATAAAGCAGGCGTTCTCAGCCTTCCTGGCACTACTGATATTTTGGATCTGACATTTTGGATAATGCTTTGTTAGGGCAGACGGCAGGGCCTGTCCTATGCCTTGGAGGGTATTCAGCAGCTTCCCTGGTCTCTACCCAGTAGAGATCAATAGCACATTGACAGCCCCTGAGTCATGACAATCAATGATGTTTCCAGACTTTGTTTAATTGACCCCTGGGGGACAGAAGTATCCTGCTTGAGAACCACTGGTTAAAAGTGAGAACTCTGAAGCTAGTTTTTTAATTTTAATTTTTTTTTTTTTGAGATGGAATCTCGCTCTGTCGCCCAGGCTGGAGTGCAGTGGCCGGATCTCAGCTCACTGCAAGCTCCGCCTCCCGGGTTCACGCCATTCTCCTGCCTCAGCCTCCCAAGCAGCTTTGGACTACAGGCGCCCGCCACCTCGCCCGGCTAATTTTTTGTATTTTTTAGTAGAGACGGGGTTTCACAGTGTTAGCCAGGATGGTCTCGATCTCCTGACTTCGTGATCCACCCGCCTCGGCCTCCCAAAGTGCTGGGATTACAGGCTTGAGCCACCGCGCCCGGCCTTAATTTTAATTTTAATTTTTGGAGACAGAGTCTCGCTCTGTCACCCAGGCTGGAGGGCAATGGTGCGATCTTGGCTCACTGAAAGCTCCACCTCCCAGGTTCAAGTGATTCTTCTGCCTCAGCCTCCCGAGTAGCTGGGATTACAGGTGCCCACCACCTTCCCTGGCTAATTTTTATATTTTTAGTAGAGATGGGGTTTCACCATGTTGGCCAGGCTAGTCTTGAATTCCTGACTTCAGGTGATCCACCTGCCTCGGCCCCCCAAAGTACTGAGATTACAGGCGTGAGCCACTGCACCTGGCCTGAGGCTAGTTTAAAACCTGACTCTGCTTTGGGAGGCTGAGGTGGGCCTCGGTCAGGAATTCAAGATCAGCCTGGCCAACATAGTGAAACTCTGTCTCTACTGAAAATACAAAAGATTAGCCAGGCGTGGTGGCGGGTGCCTATGATCCCAGCTTCTTGGGAGACTGAGGCAGGAGAATCACTTGAATCCGGGAGGCAGAGGTTGCAGTGAGCTGAGATCGCACCATAGCACTCCAGCCTGGGCGACAGTGTGAGACTCTGTCTCAAAAAAAAAAAACAACTAACTCTGTCACTTTAGCTGTGTGATCTTGAGCATGTTACTTTACTTCTCCATGTTTCAGGGCTCTCAATTACAAAATGAGCACTTTGGCCGGGCGCGGTGGCTCAAGCCTGTAATCCCAGCACTTTGGGAGGCCGAGACGGGCGGATCACGAGGTCAGGAGATCGAGACCATCCTGGCGAACACGGTGAAACCCCGTCTCTACTAAAAAATACAAAAAAACTAGCCGGGCGAGGTGGCGGGCGCCTGTAGTCCCAGCCACTTGGGAGGCTGAGGCAGGAGAATGGCGTAAACCCGGGAGGCGGAGCTTGCAGTGAGCTGAGATCCGGCCACTGCACTCCAGCCCGGGCGACAGAGCAAGACTCCGTCTCAAAAAACAAAACAAAACAAAACAAAACAAAAAAAACAAAATGAGCACTTTAATATTGTCTGTTTCATGAGACTATTGTGAACTTTAAAGGAGAAATTCAATTTCCATAAATGAAGCTCTTAGAATAGCCCCCAGCTGATAGATAGTAAGTGCTATACGAGTTATAGTTGTACTTGTTACAGAGTTTGGTCCACTGCCCAGGGCTCCTGACATTGATTCCCAGGCTCTTCCTACCTCCATCTCCCTCTCTGGAAACAGGAGGATCTTAACGAGATATTTCAGCTCTAATGTAAGGGATTCCAGGGTCTGATCTTGGTGGGTGATGATGCTTTTCTGGACTGTCACAGGACCCCTGGACCCCTGCAGCTCTCATCCCTGAGGCACTTAGAGAAAAGCTCAGGTAGGAGATGCCCTGTGGTGGGAGGCGCTCGGCCTGAGCTGGGAGGCTGGGTCTGGACTGTCCTGTGCACCCACTGAGCACATCTCTCACCCCTGAGAGAGGATCAAGAGAAGAGGTCTTGGGACCATGAGCCCCCGAAGCCAAAGCCCTTGACCTACTGGAAGGGTGAGTTCCTGGGAGGGAGGAGACAGGAGCCTGAGGGTCTGGGAGCTGCCAGCTACTGCTCTGCCTGCCCTTAGGGGTTGCTCAGCCACCTCTGCTCTGTCTTTTCCCTGGCAGATGTCCTTCTCCTGGAGGGTGTGACCTTGACCCAGGATTCCAGGCAGCTGAATGGGTCGGAGCGGGCAGTGTTGGATGGGCTACTCACCCCAGCCGAGTGTGGGGTGCTGCTGCAGCTGGCTAAGGTAGGAAGACCTGCAAGTTCATCAGCTCGTTCAAGACCCTTGGGTACAACTGCCTGTTCCCTTGCTCTTGGCCTGCCCCCCTCATTCTGCCTGTCCTGATTGTCCAACCGGGACTGTGCTTACCACTGCCTCTTAGCTATGGATAAGTTCCTTTGTGTCTTAATTTAGCTGACACAGGTGGATGTTCTTTACAAATTTTACACATTTTGCTAGAAATTGATAGGAAGAACAAAACAAAAACCACAAAGGCATAAAAATGGATGAGTGTGCAGGTAAGGATTGCTTGGTTAGCCAAGAGTTTAGTTACTGGCTTGACTGATGGCTCAGCAGACACCCAGGCCTTTCTTTCCCTCCTTCTAGTTTGGGCTGAATGATTCATACTCACCAGGTTGAGGCTACCATTTATGAAGCTTCAACCCTTATCTCAGGTTAGTGCTCATTCAGTAACATACTCATTGAGTAGCTGCTGTACCCCAGAAACTGTTAGGTTCTAGGGAGAGGAAGATGATTATAGACTCCGCCCTTTGGGAGCTCCGGTGTAGAGGTGGAAACAGACAAGGAAATACATAATATAAGCAGGTGGTAAGTTTGGTAAAAGAAGTATGTACTTGGGCTGGGTGCGGTGGCTCATGCCTGTAATCCCAGCACTTTGGGAGGCTGAGGCGGGTGGATCACCTGAGGCTGGGAGTTCGAGACCAGCCTGACCAACACAGAGAAACCCCGTCTCTACTAAAAATACAAAAAAATTAGCCAGGTGTAGTGGCACATGCCTGTAATCCCAGCTACTTGGGAGGCTGAGGCAGGAGAAGCGCTTGAACCTGGGAGGTGGAGGTTGTGGTGAGCTGATATTTTGCCATTGCACTCCAGCCTGGGCAACAAGAGCGAAACTCTGTCTCAAAAGAAAAAAAAAATTGTACTCATCCAACTGGAAGTGCTGGAATGCACAGTTATAGAAGGCTTGCTGGAGAGGTGGTGTTTGAGCTCAGTCTTAAGGATGAGCTAACCAGGTGATGGGGGGTGGAATCGGTCTAAGAGGGATAAGAGCAAGGTGCATTCTGGGAACTGCAGTCAAGCACGGGGTGAGAGCAGGGCCAGCTCCAATAGTCATTACCTGTGTGATCTTGGGCAATTTATTTTACTATCTCTGAGCCTAGTTTGCTCATCTATAAAATGGGGATAATAATAGTGTTTTTGTCATAGTGTTGTGAGGATTAAATGAGTCAGCACACGGTAAAGCTCTTAGAACACAGAATCATCACTGGCTGGGTGTGGTGGCTCATGCCTGTAATCCCAGCACTTTGGGAGGTCAAGGCAGGTGGATCACTTGAGGTCAGGAGTTCAAGACCAACCTGGCCAGCATGGTGAAACCCAGTCTCTAGTAAAAATACAAAAAAATTAGTGGGCATGGTGGCAGGCGCCTGTAATCCCAACTACTGGGGAGGCTGAGGCAGGAGAATCGCTTGAACCCAGGAGGCAGAGGTTGCAGTGAGCCGAGATCCTGCCATTGCACTCCAGCCTGGTCAACAAGAGCAAAACTCCGTCTCGAAAAATAAATTAAAAAAAAAAAAATTTATTGGCCGGGCGCGGTGGCTCAAGCCTGTAATCCCAGCACTTTGGGAGGCCGAGACGGGCAGATCACGAGGTCAGGAGATCGAGACCATCCTGGCTAACATGGTGAAACCCCGTCTCTACTAAAAACTACAAAAAACTAGCCAGGCGAGGTGGCGGGCGCCTGTAGTCCCAGCTACCTGGGAGGCTGAGGCAGGAGAATGGCGTAAACCTGGGAGGCGGAGCTTGCAGTGAGCTGAGATCTGGCCACTGCACTCCAGCCTGGGTGACAGAGCGAGACTCCGTCTCAAAAAAAAAAAAAAAAATTTATTAATTAATGTAAAAAGAACATAGAATCATCAGGGTGTATGTTACCAAGAGGCAGTATGGGGGAGGAGGGAGAGAGCCCAGACATGAAGGCCCAGGGACAGTGAGGGTCTTCTGTGGCCTCCTTTATCTGTGTATGGTAGACAGCTACTGAAGGATTTTAGGAGTGGTTGACTTTTGCATTCCTGTAGAACCTCCAAGTGCAGGGTCTGGAGTAACCT
Source organism: Colobus angolensis palliatus (assembly GCF_000951035.1). Taxonomy (NCBI): domain Eukaryota; kingdom Metazoa; phylum Chordata; class Mammalia; order Primates; family Cercopithecidae; genus Colobus; species Colobus angolensis. The sequence continues at coordinate 2,322,416 of NW_012112030.1, forward strand.
GTAGAAGTGGTAGATCCCTCTAGTGGCAGTGTGTAGAATGCAGCGGGAGAAAAGACCGGGAAAACGGAGTAATTGACGAGTGCCACAGTTGGTTGGCAAGGTGGCTCACACCTGTAATCCCAGCACTTCAGGAGGCTGAGGCAGGTGGATGGCTTGAGCTCAGGAGTTCCAGACCAGCCTGAGCATTGTGGTAAAACCCCGTCTCTACAAAAAATACAAAAAATTAGCTGGGCCTATGCGCCTATATTCTCCCACCTACTTGAGAGGCTGATGTGGGAGGATCTCTGGAGCCTGGGAGGTGGACACTGCAGTGAGCTATGATCGCGTCACTGCACCCCAGCCTGGGCGATAGAGCAAGACCCAGTCTCAAAAGCAAAAAGCAAAAAACCCAGGTTAGATGGCTTGGGTGACTCGGTGTCTCTCAGAAGTGAGATTTGTATGCAGGGGTAACTAGATAGTGGTGCTTAAACAGATTCAAAAAGCAGACAAAAAAATGGGTGTCAGAAAAGGGAATGATTCCAGTGTAGACATCCAAATATTAGGAGACCTCCAGGTAGTGAGACTGGTCGCATAGGTGGCTGGGTAATTGTGACTCAGTATCAAGGAGTGGGGGAGCCACGGAGTCCACAGTTTCTCCGAGAGAATGTCAGGTGGGAAGAGGTCAGAGAGGGATAGCCCGCTGATGCTGTCTCCCTACCGCCAGTCAGCTTCCTGCCAGGACCTGGCCTAACTGTGGAACTTCCTGTTAGGGTCCTGTTTCCAGAGAGACTCCTCTATTCTTGACTCATCAGGGATTAATGATCAAGCCCTTCCTGCCTAGTTCCCAGCTCTGCCCCACTTTCCCAGCTGTCCCTACCCTCTCAGAGGCCCCCTTACTGCTGTAGGAAGCTCTCCCGAGTTGTGGCCACAGTCCCCTTGGTAAGCGGGATTCCAGCCTGTACCAGAGAGGGACAGTCGGGCAGCCATGGCGGGGGGCACTCTCTGGGAAGGAGCAGCAGCTCAGGAAGAGGAGCCGCAACAGAACTGTGGGAGCATCTAGCTTCTTCTGGAGAGCGGGAGGGCCGGAGGGAGGGTCTTGCAGCCCTGCAGACAGTGAGGGGCTGGGGGAGTGACACCACGGTAAACTCCTCCCTATTTAGGATGCAGCTGGGGCTGGAGCCAGGTCTGGCTATCGTGGTCGCCGCTCCCCTCACACCCCCCATGAACGCTTCGAGGGGCTCACAGTGCTTAAGGCTGCACAGGTGAGCACAGGAGGCACCCGGGTCCGTCTGATGCCCAGACCTGGAGGAGAGGCTGTGCAGGAAGCCGGGCCCCAGGGCCTGGGCTTTTGTGAAGGAGCTTTCTCGGGACCAAGACTACCTGATAGGACCCAGCATGGAGTAAAGGGATGTTCTGAGAGCTGGGGCCGGGGTTGTTGTTGGAAAGATAGAAGGAGCAGTTTGGGCTGATGGACAGAGCTGGATGCTGACAGACTCCAAACCTACGGGTGGAGAGCAGCAGAGATGGGCAGGAGCTACGGCTGAGCCCACCTTCCCATTGCCGTCCTCCGTTTCTGTGCTGCCTTTCGCTGCCTGCAGCTGGCCCGGGCTGGGACAGTGGGCAGTCGGGGTGCTAAGCTGCTTCTGGAGGTGAGCGAGCGGGTGCGGACCTTGACCCAGGCCTACTTCTCCCCGGAACGGCCCCTGCATCTGTCCTTCACCCACCTGGTGTGCCGCAGCGCCATAGAAGGTATGACAGGGACCCCCACTGCTCTTCTCCAAGCTCAGGCCCTGCCCACAGGACACTGCCCCCAAGAGCCCCAGGGTGGATGTGCACAGCATGAGCCCACAGGGTGGCAGATGGGCACAGGGGCACAGAGGTACCCCCAGACCCCTTTGTGTCCTAGGAGAGCAAGAGCAGCGCATGGACCTGAGTCACCCAGTGCATGCAGACAACTGCGTCCTGGACCCCGACACAGGAGAGTGCTGGCGGGAGCCCCCAGCCTACACCTATCGGGACTACAGGTGGGCAGCCCCTCTCGGGGTCAGGCAGGTGGACAAAGGTCATCCCACTGCCGGCCTGGGCCTGGGTTGGGGTCTCACTGCCTCTTGCCTTTTTCCCTCCGCAGTGGACTCCTCTACCTCAACGATGACTTCCAGGGTGGGGACCTGTTCTTCACGGAGCCCAACGCCCTCACTGTCACGGTGCGTGGAGTGGGGGGTGTGACGGTGTGACAGAGGGCCCAGCTGTGGGGTCAGGATTCAAAACAGAAGGTTCCACAGGCAAATGCAGGGAAATGGCCAGTGCTTTTAACCCTTTCACTTCCCTGCCTCCCCAGCCCTCCCGCTGCTTCCTCCGTAGCTAGATCTGCAGGTGGGCCCACCAACCCTGCCATCAGTATTGGTCTCACCTCCTAAAGAAGGGTGAATGAAGCACAGCTTGCAGGTGCCTCCAGAACTCCATGGCCCTATTCTAGGGATTTGGGGAACTTGAAATAGTCCTTCCTCTTTGCAGTGAGATCAGCACAGTGGCTGGCGCACAGATACCAGGGCCACCTCGACTGGGGCTCACATTCTTAGCCTTTGTGAGGTTTAGTATCCTAAATTGAGGTGATAATAATAGTACCTATTTTTCTTTTCTTTTCTTTTTTTTTTGAGACGGAGTCTCCTTCTGTCGCCCAGGCTGGAGCGCAGTGGCGCGATCTCAGCTCACTGCAAGCTCCGCCTCCCGGGTGCACGCCATTCTCCTGCCTCAACCTCCCAAGTAGCTGGGACTACAGGCGTCTGCCACCTCGCCCAGCTAATTTTTTGTATTTTTAGCAGAGACGGGGTTTCACTGTGTTAGCCAGGATGGTTTCGATCTCCTGACCTCGTGATCCACCCGCCTCAGCCTCCCAAAGTGCTGGGATTACAGGCGTGAGCCACCGCACCCAGGCAATAGTACCTATTTTAAAGGGTCATTGTAGGAAGTAATTTAGGTAATGTACCTAAAAGAATGAGGCAGTGCCTGGTAATAATAAGCAATTAATGAATGTTAGGTGGGAAATTTCTTTTTCTTTTTTTTTTTTTTGAGACGGAGTCTCGCTCTGCCGCCCAGGCTGGAGTTCAGTGGCCAGGTCTCAGCTCACTGCAAGCTCCGCCTCCTGGGTTTACGCCATTCTCCTGCCTCAGCCTCCCAAGCAGCTGGGACTACAGGCGCCCGCCACGTCGCCCGGCTAGTTTTTTATATTTTTTAGTAGAGACGGGGTTTCACCGTGTTAGCCAGGATGGTCTCGATCTCCTGACCTCGTGATCCGCCCGTCTCGGCCTCCCAAAGTGCTGGGATTACAGGCTTGAGCCACCGCGCCCGGCCTAGGTGGGAAATTTCTAGACGCCAGGGGCTAGGATTGGGTAGGAGGAAATGATTTTTCATCTAGGTGTGGAAAATGGCTCCAATATCCATATCCCCTTCTACGTAGAGTCTGGTACTGCATGGCCACCCCCAGATTGCTTCACACCCTGGGTTCAAAGGGCTGAGTGGGAAAAATCAGGGTACCGGGGGCCAGGAACCAACAAGAGACCCTCCGTGGAGACCCCTTTTTCCTTTGGTTCCCAACTCCTCTTGCCTTAATCTGGCATTTTTGCTCTGCAAGTTGAAGCTGATTTCTCATTTGCCCCAAGCTAGTCCCTGAATTAAGGAGTGGGAAGTGATAGCGAGAGGGCTGACCCTCTCTGTGCCCCTGTCCCCATCCTGCTTTAGGGAGTGAGGGCCAAGTTCTCTGAGAGAGCCGGTCCCTGGAGCTGAACCTGCCCTCATCCCCCCAGGCTCGGGTGCGCCCTCGCTGTGGACGCCTTGTAGCCTTCAGCTCCGGTGGGGAGAATCCCCATGGGGTGTGGGCCGTGACTCGGGGACGGCGCTGTGCCCTGGCGCTGTGGCACACATGGGCACCTGAGCACAGGGAGCAGGTAAGGAGTGGGGTAGGAAGGGATGTGGTTCTCCTGGGGTGTGAAGGGTGGGCAGGCACCACCGAGAAGGCTCACAGTCGGTGAGGGGCAGGGGCTGAGCTGGCCCAGGGAAGGTGGGTGCAGGGAACTGGCCACATTCTCCTCCCCAACCCCAGGAGTGGATAGAAGCCAAAGAACTGCTGCAGGAGTCAGAGGAGGAGGAGGAAGAGGAAGAGGAAGAAATGCCCAGCAAAGACACTTCCCCAGAGCCCCCTAGCCACAGGCACCAGAGGGTCCAAGACAAGGCTGGAAAGGCACCTCGGGTTCGGGAGGAGCTGTGAGTGGCTGAGCCAGCTCCTTGAGGATGGGGCCACTTGACTTGTGCAAGGCCATCTTGATGCCAGGACCCACAGAAAGCCCCTGCGTGACATCAGGAGCGGAACAGCAAGCTCTCTGTCCCTGCACCCCCACCATCTTGGGGACCCACAAGGGCCTGGACTCAGAGGACAATGCACAGGGTAGCCTGGAGCTCACCAGGGCTGGGGAGCCGGGACTGGGCCCAGCTGCTGGACATGCAGCCCCCGGACAGATGGGGAACACTGTGCCTCCCTGAATGGAAATGGCAGGGGAGGAGGCTGATGCTTTAAATGAAGAGGATGGTGGGGTTGGGGGGTATAACCCTGCTGCTCTCTCCCAGTCTGTGCAATAAAGTCATGAAGATCCCTCAGCCAGGGGCCAGTCAAGTGTATCACAGGTTCTGTGATGGCTGGAGGTGGGGGTGGCTCTGGCTTGCCTGGGAGGAGACAGGTGTCTTTGGGCCTCCCAGAGGCGGGGCCCCTGGAGCCTGTGATTTGTCAGGGAAATCTCAGCCACCTGCTCCCCTCATGCAAATGACCCAAGCCCCTGGCAGCTGCTCCTTAGGCCTCCAAGTCTAAGCCCTGTCTTCCCTCTCTGAGCTTTTGCTGAGACTTAGGGCCGCCTGCTTTCTCTCTGACTCCTGCTTTCACAGCCGCAAGAGGGCAAGGAGGGGGCTAGACCCCAGCCTGGGAGCAGGGTGCGGGGCTTCCCTTGCCCACCCACAACAGGGGCAGACCTGTCCATCGTTCTCTGTGGGTCCCCTGTACCTTTCTCCCCCCACAGGATCAGACCCAGAGGCAGCTGGTTGGGGTTTGTCGAGAAGAAGGATTATCCAGATCAGTCCTTTCTAATCTCAGCTCCTGCCTGCACCCTCCCATACTCACCAAACCCTCTTCCCCACCACCCTGAGCTAAAGAGCACAGTTTGAGGTACTGACAACGGGGCCATCTATCACCCTTATAGCCCGCCTTCTGGCCTGGTTGCTAAGTGGCCCTGACTGCCGAGATCATCACCACGGATGGGGGCCCGGACCGGAGAGGGGACACTGGAGCTGTAGTTGCTTCTGCTCCTTTGCACCCCTCCCAAACCCCAACCCTTAATCTACTCACAGCTTTGCTCTAATCCCATGGAGCCTGATGCTCTTATCTCTGCCTGCAGAGACTGACCAGGGAAGCGCCCTTCACCCCCTCCCCTCTCAGGGCTTGTGGTGGGGGCTGCTCCTCTCTACGGCCCCACACTCCTGCCCCCACCCCTCCTCCAGGCTGGGCCCAAGTCTCTCTGGAAGCCACACACCTCCCTCCCTCCCTGTCCTCTTCCCCCCACCCCTGCCAGCTGATTTCATTTGCCTGACATTGTGGTTGGCTCTACCCTTCCCTGTCAGGCCCCCGCAACCCCCCGCCGGTCTGGGCCAGGCCAGGCCAGCTCCTCTGGCAGCAGAGCCTGGGCAGGTGACGGGCGGGCGCAAGCGTCGCAGCTGAGGGAGTAAGGAGGCTCCCAGGAACCAGAGCTGGAAACCCGGCCGAGGTCCAGCCAGAGCCCAAGTAAGAGGGAGCTGGCCTGGGCTCTGCTCTCCTGGGCTGGGGCGCAGGCAGGGCTCAGGCAGGCTGGGGCTGGATGCAAAGGACGCCAAACTTGGAGAGCCTGGCTGGGGAGGGGGTGCAGCCAGCCAGTCATTGCCCTGTGTCTTGGAGTCTGGTGTGGGCATGAAGGGCAGAAGCACAGCCTGGTGGGGGTTCCTCAACACGGACCCCATGTTCCTGGCAGGAGCCAGAGCTACCCCTCGACCTGTCAGCCATGGGGGAGATGGAGCAACTGCGTCAGGAAGCGGAGCAGCTCAAGAAGCAGATTGCAGTAACTCCAGAGCCCTCCCACTGGGGCCCCAGAAAACAGCTGGGGACATGAGGGAGTGTGGCTCAGGGGGAGGGGACTGGGTTTGCTCCTGAGTGACTAGAAGTGACCAGGGACTTTCTGAACTTGGCTTGCATATTTGAGATCCCCACGCCCCAGTGCCCCAATCCCAACCTGCCTTGAAGGCCCATGCACCCGCCACCCCCACCTTGCTCTTGCTCCCCTGATGTCTGCTTTCCCTGCAGGATGCCAGGAAAGCCTGTGCTGACGTTACTCTGGCAGAGGTAAGACCCCCGTCCCCGCCGAAGGCAGGGCACTGGGGGAGGGGAAGGGAGCTCCCTGAGCCACAATAGCCCGTTGCTCCGAGCCTTAGTACAGCGTGTCCTTGGAGGGAGGAAACCCATTAATTAATTCATTCAGCCAACATTTAGTGGGACCTGCTCTGAGCCAGGCACCATATTGGATGGGAAAGATGCAGACACGGTTCCTATTCTTGTCCATAGAACAAGAGTCACCACAGCCGCCGCCTCCCAGGGCCTTGAAGATGAAGAGGCGATAGTACTTTGTAAATGATAAAGCCCTTGTAGACTCTAATTGCTGGTTTTTCTTTCTTTTTTTTTTTTTTTGAGACGGAGTCTCGCTCTGTCATCCAGGCTGGAGTGCAGTGGCCAGATCTCAGCTCACTGCAAGCTCCGCC
>NW_012112030.1:2329422-2365011 GCF_000951035.1 Colobus angolensis palliatus
CCAGGATGGTCTCGATCTCCTGACCTCGTGATCCGCCCGTCTCGGCCTCCCAAAGTGCTGGGATTGCAGGCTTGAGCCACCGCGCCCGGCCTAATTACTGGTTTTCTATACTGTATTTTATCAGTTCTAAGATGCACATTTCTTCACATTTTGACATCTCTGAAATCAAGATGCATTCAACAATGGATCATCGTTTCAATTAGAATTGGCAGCATCTTTTCTTCTTAGTGATGCATCTTAGATTGGATTAAATATGTTAACAGTGAAGACTTTTTATGAGCCAGATACTGGGTTAAGCTGCATAAATACCTAATTTCATTTAATTGCATGATGCCTCTGTAAGGTAGGTGCTGTGATAAGCCTCATTTTACACCTTGAGTAAACAGACTCGGAGGTGAAGGAACTTGCCCCAGATAACAAAGCAGGCCGGGCGCAGTGGTTCACGCCTGTAATCCCAGCACTTTGGGAGACTGACGTGGAAGGATCGCTTACGCTCAGGAGTTTGAGACCAGCCTGGGCAACATAGTGAGATCTCATCTTAATATAAAAAAAATTGTTTTTATTTTTTCTAAAAAAAGATAGTAAAGCAAGTGATGGCGAATCAAGTCTGTTCACTGTGGACCCCCAGCCTAAGTCCAAAATCTGGTTAGAGCTCAAGGGGCATAGTATCACAAATTTCAGGAGGTGCAGTTCAGGGTAACGGTGATGCCCCAGGCACCCAGTTAAAAAGCTAGCCCTGCTGCAGTGGTGGGTGAGAGCAGGCTCCTCTCAGCTTGGAAGAGCCAACCGTGTGCATCTCTTCCCAAATCTGGTTCCAATGACCTCACATGGGCAGCTTGAAATTGGTCAACGTGCAAGTATTCATATCATGGAAATCACCTTCCCACCTTCCTCACCAACACTGGAGAGGTGCTTGTTAAACACTTGGCAGCACACCCCTGGCCATGCGTGTATCTCTTCCCACATCAGTCTAAGACACTCCGGGGCAGAGGCTTATTTCTCTAAGGCTGGGGGCCTGACCTGGAGCCTGGCACAGAACAGGAACTCGTATAGATCAGTGACAGACATCCAGGCATGTAACCTGCTCACCCCGATATTCAATGCCTCTCTCTCTGCAGCTAGTGTCTGGCCTAGAGGTAGTGGGACGAGTCCAGATGCGGACGCGGCGGACGTTAAGGGGGCACCTGGCCAAGATCTATGCCATGCACTGGGCCACTGACTCCAAGTGAGGCTTTGGGGGGAACCGAGAATGGGAGGGCAAGAGTGGGAGCGAGGAAGGCGGGAAGGAGAGGCTTGCGTGATACGGGATGCCCTCTCCGCAGGCTGCTGGTAAGTGCCTCGCAAGATGGGAAGCTGATCGTGTGGGACAGCTACACCACCAACAAGGTACCAGCCCTGCCTCCCCGAGCCTCCACCACTGCATCCTTCCTGGGGTGCTATGCCTAACTTCCTCTGCCCAGCTGGGAGCTTGGCTCCGGTGCCATCTCTGCTCAAACCACCCTCCCTGCAGGTGCACGCCATCCCACTGCGCTCCTCCTGGGTGATGACCTGTGCCTATGCCCCATCAGGGAACTTTGTGGCATGTGGGGGGCTGGACAATATGTGTTCCATCTACAACCTCAAATCCCGTGAGGGCAATGTCAAGGTCAGCCGGGAGCTTTCTGCTCACACAGGTGAGGGAGAGACCTTCTCCTCTGCTCCTGAGGGGTTCAGGGAATCCTGGGTTTCCCTTGGGCTGTGGCTGTGCAGCCAGGACACTGTCCTTCTAACCACCTCCAGGTTATCTCTCCTGCTGCCGCTTCCTGGATGACAACAATATTGTGACCAGCTCGGGGGACACCACCTGGTGAGGCTGAACGTTGTTGGTGCTGGGGCTTGGGAGTGGGCCTGGCCTGGCCTTTCTCTAACAGTCTCCCTCCCTTTTGGCAGTGCCTTGTGGGACATTGAGACTGGGCAGCAGAAGACTGTATTTGTGGGACACACGGGTGACTGCATGAGCCTGGCTGTGTCTCCTGACTTCAATCTCTTCATTTCGGGGGCCTGTGATGCCAGCGCCAAGCTCTGGGATGTGCGAGAGGGGACCTGCCGTCAGACTTTCACTGGCCACGAGTCGGACATCAACGCCATCTGTGTGAGTGCACCCCCGCCCCCGCTTGACTCCCCACAACACATACAATACACATCCTCTGCCCTCCCGTAGCTTCCCTAGCCCTTTCTTTCTTTCTTTCTTTTTTTTGAGACAGAGCCTCACTCTGTTGCCCAGGCTGGAGTGCAGTGGCGCAATCTCGACTCACTGCAACCTCTGCCTCCTGGATTGGAGCCATTCTGCTGCCTCAGCCTCCTGAGTAGCTGGGATTATACGTGTGCGCCACCATGCCTGGCTAATTTTTGTATTTTTAGTAGAGATGGGGTTTTGCCATGTTGGCCAGGCTGGTCTTGAACTCCTGACCTGAGGCGATCTTCCCACCTCAGCTTCCCAGAGTGCAGTGCTGGGATTACAGGTGTGAGCCACCGTGCCCAGCCTTCCCTAGCCCTTTCTTTCTTTCTTTTTTTGGGGACAGAGTCTCACACTGTTGCCCAGTCTGGATGCAGTGGTGCGATCATGGCTCACTGCAGCCTCAACCTCCAAGGTTCAAGCAATCCTCCCACCACAGCCTCCTGAGTAGCTGGGACTACAGGTGCGTGCGACCACGCTTGGCTAATGTTTTGATTTTTTTGTAGAGATGGGTTCCCACTGTTGCCCAGGCTGAGCTGGAACTCCTGAGCTCAAGCGATCCTCCTGCCTCGGTCTCCCAAAATATTGGGATTACAGGCATGAGCCACCATGCCCATTTTGTCACGTTTGCTTTATCATTTTCTCTCTGTAGAGAAATAGCCATAGATACAAACACACATACACACTTAGATGTAGATACACATTTTCTTTCTGGGTCTTTTGAAAGTAGTTTGCAGACATCATGTTTCTTTACCCCTTAAGTACTTCCTAAAACAAAGCTCTTCTGTAACATAATCACAGTGTGATTCTTAAAATCAGGAAATTTAACATTGACACAATACTATAGTCTATAGTCTATATTCAGATTTCACCAGCTGCCTCAAAAATGTCCATAATAGCTATGGTTTTTTTCTGTCCAGGATCCAATCTGGAAACATGCATTACATTTCCTTGCCATATCTTTTTTGTCACCACCTTTAAACTGGAACTGTTTTCCCACCTTTGTCTTTTATGTCATTGACAGTTTTGAAGAGTACAAGCCAGTTTTCTATAGACTTTCCCTCCATTTATCTGACATTTCCTTGCAATGAGATTCAGGCCTTGCATTTGTCCTTGACCCTGTTCTTGCACACCCTGATCCAGCCCACGTGTGTAGTCTGAGTTTGGGACAACTTCCGTCTGCCCTTCTAGCCAAGTCACTGCAGGCAAGCCTTGGTGCTCTTGCCTGCGACATGGAAATGATGCCTGCCTGCAGCACTGTATAGTGCAGAGCGGGCGAGGGGCAGAGGGAAGTCACTGGCACGTGGTACGTGTTGGCAGGGCTGCTTCTCATCCCAAACCAAGGAAGGGACAGCAAGGAGGCTGAGAGCAGCGGCTTGCCCTGGAGCTGTCAGGTGGGAGCCAGAGGGCGGGAGAGGCTGTGGGCTGCCCAGGTCTGATCCCTGACCCACTTGCCACCCATGCCCTCAGTTCTTCCCCAATGGAGAGGCCATCTGTACGGGCTCGGATGATGCTTCCTGCCGCTTGTTTGACCTGCGGGCAGACCAGGAGCTGATCTGCTTCTCCCATGAGAGCATCATCTGCGGCATCACGTCCGTGGCCTTCTCCCTCAGTGGCCGCCTGCTATTCGCTGGCTACGACGACTTCAACTGCAATGTCTGGGACTCCATGAAGTCCGAGCGTGTGGGTAAGGGCCAGCCCTGGCTGCGGCTTCCTCAGCTGGAAGGACCCTCTCCAGCCCGCCCTCCTCATTCTGTACCCCCCATAGGCTCCCATTTCGGACTCTCTTACTGCTATCCTGGGTGACCCCACTCCTGGAATCCAGTACCCCTTGGCTCCCAACTAGGACTGTCTTCCCTCAGTGTTGCTCTAAGCAACCTCTCTCCACTGCCCAATGCCATGGCTGCTCCCTGCCCTAGGAGATCTGTGGGCCATGACTGTCCAGTCAGTTCTGGGTTCCTGGCATTTCAGGGGCACCCACTGAGAGGCAAGACAGCCTCGGGGAAATATGGAATCAAGGCAGAATCAAGGAGATCCGGAGTGGCCCGAGGGCCCTGACTCCTGCCTAGGGCTCGTCTCAGACTAGCCTGGAGTTGGTCAGACAGGACGGCTTCTTCTCTATCAAGAGGCCAGGTGCTGATGAAAATCACACTGGCCAGGGGCAGAATCCAAATCCTAATTCTGTTGCTCACTCTGAGTGACCTTGCACAAGTCACTCCTCCGTGGGCCTCAGTTTCTTCATCTGGAAACAAAGAAATCAGATGAACGGTTGCCTTCTGCTTTCCAGCACCTGTCAAGGTGCCCTCGGGTTTTTTCACAGTACACAGATGCTTCCAGCTTTTCTCTGTCTGATCCTAGCCCTCCCCCAACCAAAGCTCTTGAGAGAGAACCCCCTGCCCTACGGCTAATCCTCTTTCAGTCTGTCAGCCTTCTTCAGGGGTTGAGCCTAGCCGACCCAGTCTAGGTTCCCTGCATGCATGTGCTCAGGCACGCATGCACAAACACACGTGCACACACCCACATGTGCACACACACGCACGCATGCACACATACCCCCCTCCCCACACATGCACACACTTGCACACACTGCTTTCCAAATCAGCTTGGAGACAGGCTGACTCCTTTCCCTCTTGCTCAGGCATCCTCTCTGGCCACGACAACAGGGTCAGCTGCCTGGGAGTCACAGCTGATGGGATGGCTGTGGCCACAGGTTCCTGGGACAGCTTCCTCAAAATCTGGAACTGAGGAGGCTAGAGAAAGGGAAGCGGAAGGCAATGAAGACACTCAGCGGCCCCTCCCCGACCCCATCTCATTCAGGTGTTCTCTTCTGTATTCCAGGTGCCATTCCCACTAAGCTTTCTCCTTTGAGGGCAGTGGGGAGCAGGGGGACTCTGCCTTTGGGAGGAAGCATCAGGGACACAGGGGCAAAGAACTGCCCCATCTCCTCCCATGGCCTTCCCTCCCCACAGTCCTCACAGCCTCTCCCTTAATGAGCAAGGACAACCAGTCCCTCCCCAGCCCTTTGCAGGCCCAGCCAACTTCAGTCTGAGGCCCCAGGCCCTAGGATTCCTCCCCCGGAGCCACAATCTTTGTCCAGACCTGGGTGGTATAGGCGTTTGGCCCTGTGACTATGGCTCTGGCACCACTAGAGTCCTGGTCCTCTTCTTATTTATGCTTTCTCCTTTTTCTACCTTTTTTTCTCTCCTAAGACAACTGTAATAAAGTGTAGCACCCTGGTACATCTGTGATGTTTGCCTTCCACTCCCTTCTGTTCCAAAAAGACCCAGGTCCCATTTAAGGGCAGTAATGTGTTACAGGTGCTATGATAAAGGCTAGGTACTGGACAGCTTGTGGGCTCATGGGAGAAGGCCTGAGATGGGTCAGGGGGAGAAGGTATTCAGCAGGTGGCTGGGGGACTGTGTGTGCAGCAGTTTGCTATGGCCTGCCTGTGGTGCCCATGTGTTTGTACGGGAGGGTTAGATTGAGAAGGAATCAGATTATAAAAGGTCTTGAATGCCAAGCCAGAGAGTCCAGATGTTTTCCTAAGGGCAATGGGAAGCCATTAAGGAGTTCTGAGCAGAGTAGTAACACGGTCAGTTATGCTTCTCAGAAAGATTGCTCCAGATCTTTCGGAAAGAAGCAGTGTAGGTTGATGAAAGGGAGGGAGGAAAGACTGACACTAGGGAAACAAGATAGGAGGCAGGTGGCAAGAAATGCAAGAGCGGGCTGGGCGCAGTGGCTCAAGCCTGTAATCCCAGCACTTTGGGAGGCCGAGACAGGCGGATCACGAGGTCAGGAGATCGAGACCATCCTGGCTAACATGGTGAAACCCTGCCTCTACTAAAAAACACAAAAAACTAGCCCGGCGAGATGGCAGGCGCCTGTAGTCCCAGCTACTCGGGAGGCTGAGGCGGGAGAATGGCGGGAACCCGGGAGGCGGAGCTTGCAGTGAGCTGAGATCGCGCCACTGCACTCCAGCCTGGGCGAGAGAGCGAGACTCCGTCTCAAAAAAAAAAAAAAAAGAAAAAAAAAAAGAAATGCAAGAGCGACAGGACAGAGGGGTTAGGGAGAGGGATTAGGAAGAGATTAAAGACGTGGAATCAGCTGGAACAGTGGCTCATGCCTGTAATCCCAGAGCCTTGGAAGGCTGGCAGGAGGATCTCCTGAGGCCTGGAATTTGAGACCAGCCTGAGCACCATAGTGTGACCCTGTATCTACAAAAACAAATTAAAAATTACATGGGCAGGCTGGGCATGGTGGCTCATGCCTGTCATCCCAGCATTTCAGGAGGCTGAGGCAGGCAGATCACTTGAGCCTAGGAGCTTGAAACCAGCCTGGGCAATATGGCAAGATCTCATCTCTATAAAAAAAAATACAAAAATTAGCCAGGCCTGGTGGCTCATGCCTGTTATCCCAGCTACTCGAGAGACTGAGACAGGAGGATCGTTTGAGCTCAGGAGGTTGAGGCTGCAGTGAGCTGTGATTGTGCCACTGCACTCCAGCCTGGGTGACAGAGCAAGACCCTGCCTCTAAAAAAACAAGCAAACAAACAAAATGTGGAATCACCAGGATTTAGTGACCAAATGCTAGGATATAGGATATTGGGAGGGAAGGATTTGAGATAATGGCCAAGCTTTGAGTTTGGTGGCTGGGTAGATAATGCTGTCATTCACAAGGATAGGGAAGAGGGAATGAGGACTAGCTTTTGGGGGAAGATCATGAATTCAGTTTTAGACAAACTGACTTTGAAGTACTTATAGGGCAGCTGGATAAAGGTCAGGGTTAGAGAGAGAGACCTGGAAGTTACCAGAATATAGGGAAGTGATAGCTAAAGCCCTAGAAGTAAACACCTAGGGAGAGCAGGAGGAAAGGGCCAAGGACAGAGCCATGGGGACGCCATGGTTTAAGGGAGATGTGCAAAGGGAGCTCAGAGCATCAGTGGGCTCGGGCCAGGGAACACAAGGTCTCTAGGCTGCCATTCTACACACAGAACACTCGGTGCCAGGGTTACATATACCTTTTTAAAGTAACATTTAAAATCACTTCCTTTAATAGAAAAGAAACACACAAGACACAAAGAAAGCCCAATGAAGCTCTGAGTCCCAGTTTGGTAGTTGAGGAGGAGTCTAAGAAAACAAGCCTTTCCTCAGTATCCCTGGGAAAGAAGGGGTGAGAGGACACAGATGCCACCAGGTCCTGGGTGACTGCATTGCTGGGGCCATGCAAGGCCTAGCTCTCCACCAAGGGAAAGTGCTGATTTTCCTTGTCATGGTCCTGGCCTTGTTCCCATGTTCGTCCTCCAGTTTTCAGAGGTCGTCCAGTTCCAAGAATGGCTCCTTCCTTTAGTTCACTAACATTTTCACTTAGGGGTGAAGGCCGCTTACCCTGAAAACGGCAGTATATGAGTTGGGGGGTTGCTGTTCAGGAGAGGGAAGATCTGGGTAAAAGGGTCTCCCACCCTCTACGTTGGATATCCTAGTAACAGCTTTCACCTTCTCTTCCTTTACCTGTCGTAGTGTCAGGGTGCCAGGGGAGTTGTCATCCTGCAGGATGGTGAGGGGGGATCTCCCTAGTACCTTGCTGCTGTTTGGTTTCCATCTATTGCGCATAGAACCTGGGGTGGGTAAGGAGTTAAAGCAAGGACCTAAAACTAGGACTCACAGTTTATTCCTCCCACACTCACCCATGGACCTTATCCCAAAACATTATCCTAGCTTATCTTCCCTACATCTTGCCTTTAGATTCTGTACCTGAAGATCTGGGAGTCTCAGGGTCCCTTGAGGGCTTGTCGGAGCTCTGGCTGGCCACAGGGCTTTCTGTGGGCTGTCTTGCTTCCTCCTTGGAAAACACCTGTTTGGAGGGGAACTCAGTCTGGTTCCAAGGTGGCATCTGTTCCTCAGCAGATAACTGGGTACCCAGAGGCAAGTCCAATTCAGAAGATAAAGGTGCCTCCGGGGGCAGAACAGGCTCTGGGGGGAGATTTGATTTAGAATCTTCAGTTTCAAATACTTCACTCAGCTGTTTCACCAGTGGGCTTGGGGGGTCTAGAGGAAGAAAGTGAAGTGAACAGTGACCTTCTGATATGCAACATTCAGCAAGGAGCAAAAGATACAGGAACCTTAGGACTCATGCCCAGGTAGGTGAGCAAGTGGGAAGAGAGAAATCAAGGAAATCAAGGTGAAAGGGAGCAATTTTTCTTTTTCTTTTCTCTTTTCTTTTCTTTTGAAATGGGGCTTGCTCTGTCCCCCAGGCTGGAGTGCAGCGGCATGATCACAGTTCACTGCAGCCTTGACCTCGTGGGCTCAAGAAATCCTCCCACCTCAGCCTCCTGAGTAGCTGGGATCACAGGCCCATGCCACCGTGCTTGTGTGTGTGTGTGTGTGTGTGTGTGTGTGTGTGCGCGCGCGCGCGTGCGCATTTCTTGTAGAGATGGGGTTTTGCCATGTTGCCTAGCCTGGTCTTGAACTCCTGGGCTCAAGCGATCTGACCACCCTGGCTTTCCAAAGTGCTGGGACTACAGGCATAAGCCACCGCACCCAGGCTGGGAACAAAACATTGAGATAAGAGTGAGATGGGTCCGAAGCAGGAGGATGGAGGACCCTTTAAAGATCCCTGAGAGAATGGCTTCATGGACCCTACCCAAGAATAATAGATCAGAGTTTCATCAGCATTCCCTGGGCCCAACACTTACCTCCACTGCTGGTCTTCATAGGTGTCCGAGCAATACCAAGAGTAGGAGAGCGGGGATCTGAGTCCTGGGCATGTTTAAGACCCTCCAGTTGCTGCCCTGCTGGTAGGTCTGGCTGTGGAGAGCTCTCCACCTGTCAAGACCATAGGCTAGAACAAGTCTGGGCCCTGACTCTTCTCTCCTCTCCTCCCATATTTCAGGAAGGAATTGCCAAGGCCCTCAGATATCCAGTCTACCCCACACAGATTGAGAATGCAGAAAATAAGGCCAGGATAAGGGTGGGGACATGAGGGCTCCCTAAAAATCAGGTTAGGAAGAGGCCCAAGAATTCAGACATTCTCTGCCTTTCCCACTCTGGCCCAGAGTACCTGGATGGGAGTGCGCAGGATGCCAGCACTAGGTGAACGGGGGTCCGCCACTCGAGCCAGATGCTTGTTGTGCGGCGGAGGCCGCGCTGGTGTGACTGGGACGCTCTTGGCTGAGCCCATCTCAACCAGGAGTTGCAGGGTGGGGGCAAGGGCCAGCCCGGGAAGAGGAAGGAATGCCTGTGAGAAGTGACTGAGGTCTCAGCCCTTATCCCGTCCACGTCGGACCCTCAACCCTAAACCACCCTATCTTCCCAGTTTCCAGTGAAGAAACTTCCTGGCGGGGGACCAGAGGCCTCTGCGGAGTTAATGACTGCTGCAGTTGACAAAATGGCTCATTCTGGGCCTGCCGAGCCCGCTAACTTGTTTATTAAATTATTCAAATCACTTACCGGGCTCCAATTCCACCTCTGGGTGCACAACAGCTCGTGGCTCAACTCCCGAAGTTACCAGTTTCAAACTTCCCGCCACGCCCCCTGCCCTGACCCTATTGGCTGAGCCGGCGTAGATCCATACGCCCTCCACGTAAGACCCGCCTCGAGCCAAAGGAAGCTGTTGGTCTGGGAGAACGTCTATCATGGTGACTGTAGGGGGTCAATGGACTGATGCTAGGCTTGCCCAGAGGTGACGCCTCCTTGATAAGGGTACTTCTGTTCAGTATCGGCCTGCGAGCCGTCCGTGGTAGACTGAGGAGTGCCAGTCTTCGCTTTCGAGACGTCTAGTCTCAAGAACGAATTATTTTATTAAACAAAATAGAATTATGAGTGATTACACTATTATGCGCACATCCAGCTGGAGTCGTGGTTTTCCTGAGGCGAGCGATAGTAGTCTTATTGGTTGACAGCTTTATCAATCACTCGACACCACCCCCTCAAGCTCCGCCTCACTGGATACCCCCTTTTCAAATACCAAGACAACTGCCCCTCGACTTTCGGACGGGACAGGTCCCCAGGAAACTTTCTGGAAGTGAGAGATTTAAAACAACCGTCAGTTCCTGCTCTTCAATAGAAGGCACGCAAAGCGACCCTAAACGTCCCGGAGCCAGAGCAGTTGCAACTTCGGAGCCCACCCAGCTGCTCTACGTGCGCTCCCGCCCTGGAGGAGTGGGATTGGTTCTTGCAACCATCAATTGCCTTAGGAGCGCTTTTCATTGGCGTCGGTCAAGCGCGGGGCAGGGGCGGAGCACCGGCAGGCAGGCTGTGTCCAACTGCCGTTCTCGCGCGTCGTTCCCGCGGCGCATGCCCCTAATGGGTGGCGCTCATTGGACGGCAGGGACAGGGGAGGAGACTAGGAACGGTGGGAGCGGCGGTGTGTGGAGAAGCCGCTGCCGGTGTCATGGCGGAGCTGAGTGAGGAGGCGCTGCTGTCAGTATTACCGACGATCCGGGTCCCTAAGGCTGGAGACCGGGTCCACAAAGACGAGTGTGCCTTCTCCTTCGACACGCCGGTAAGCCCATTCCCCACGCCCGCAACGAGCACGACTGCCTTCCATCGCCCTGGTCATTCCGCCGGGGCCTGCAAGGCTTGGGCTACCGCCTCCCTGCGATGCACCATGGGACTTGTAGTCTCCCACGCTCCACTCTGCCGTTGCCTTTCATTAACTGCGGCTGTCTTGTGACTACCGCCCCCGGAAGCCGCCGCGCTCAGCTCGTCAGCTCCCCGCCTCGTGGAGCACTGTGGGCATTGTAGTCGCTCACTGCCCTCGTTGCCGTTCTAAGCTAGGGGCGCAGCCAGACCGTCGGACTACATCCCCCAGGTGGACCCTTGAGAAAACCTGGCAGTCAGCCTTGTCTGCCGCGCACGGCTCTCCGGGTTTTGTAGTCTCGTGTGGGAGTGATGGGGGCGACTCCCCACTGTTCTCGGCCGGGGTTGGAGTTGTGGGGTGGGGACCGCAGTTCCTAGGCGGTTAATAGTCGGGGAATGGGCTCTCAGGAAGTCCGGTTCTGAGAAAGGAAGAGCTAGAGAGCCTTCACCCTGTGGTTAAAACGGACAGGGGGCGGGGAGGGGAGGAAAGAGGAGAGGAAAGCTCTAGTCGTTTCTCCTTTGAAATGAGCAATGGCCGCAGCCCCCACCCTTCCCCCGCCCCCCAGCCTATCACAGACAGCTGAGATAACCCCTTTTAAAGTATTCCTAGAGTGGTGGTTTCTTTCTTGGAGGATGCTAAGGCCTCTTTCCCATCCTGCTCCCACTCTTGGCTAGTTACACAAAGCCACCTCCCACACCATGCTTCACGTTTTGCAGGCCCCACCTGGTACCTCCCTTCCTGCAGTTCTGCCTTCCTGTGTCACCCTCAAGCGGAGGCCCTTTGGGGCCTGAACTGAGAAGGCAGCAGCTTGGTTGGGATCCGCCCCCCTCACCACCCCTCCCCTCAAGCTGCTGGGCCCTGCCCAGGGTATTCTGCCAGACCAGCTCATGGCCTGAAAACTGCAAGTCAGAGTGGAAAGCCTTCATTACTGCATCACCAGTACTGAGTAGAATGGCATGATGTGAGGCCCAGTTCAGGATCATCACTGTGATTTGTGGTTTGCTTGGTTTACTAGGCTTTGATCTGGGCCTCAGACAATGTGCTGCTTCTCTGAAGTCTGGCTTTGGCAGAGGTAAAAGAGGACTGCGCAGAGCAGAGCTCCAGGGTTCCCAATCCTTGGTGAAATCAGCATCTTTAATTTCCAACAGAGGAGTTTAATCACTTCAGAGCTCCCACAGCCTTCCCAGGAGGGAAAGGTTTTTTTAAATTGCAAAAAATTCTACCAGCAGATGGTAGAAGTCAGTGGGCCCCTCTTTACACTTACATTCACTCCTGTCTCTCTCCTTAGTAATGGCTTTGAATAATCCAAAAAGGGTTTTTGTACTCTTCTGACAATTTCCCTCTTTCACCCCAAGTCAAGAGGTTTTCAATGTGCCCTAGTTCTTTGCTAACCAACTTCCAGCATATTTGGTTACCTTCAAATTGGGTTCATGGTAGAAAGAGCTTAGTTGACCTCCCTGGTGAGAAATGCTCTCTATTTGTTCATGAACTTGCAGTACACACTGTTCTAGGAGGTGGTACAGAGCAATCTATGGGACCGAGAACTACCTTAGTGCACTATTTTTCATATCACAGCAGAGAAATGTTCAAGGCCACTGAGACTTTTATTCCTGGAAGAGGATGCCTGTTGTTGCTCAAAGCCTTGGATCTGAGGGAAGACCCTTATCTTCCCCAATTTCCTTCTCCACTTTCTCCATCACTCTTTACAAAGGCACTGGAAAACTTGGTCAGCTTTGGGGGAAGCCCATCCCCTTCTCAGCTGTGTTTCTGGGTGGACACCCATTTGTCCCTGTTTTCACGGTTATGTGCGTTCTAGCTATCTCAGCAAGTGTTGCGAGATTGTTGTCACAAGGGGATGGCTTTGAGATTGGTGATTGTTGGGACTTCAGCAGGGATCTTATTGGTCAGAGGGGAGGCAGAGGAGAGAGGGTGGTGGCTATAGAATGCTGGACTTCGTGACCCTGCCAGACGGGGTGCAGGTTTAGCTGTGAGTCCCTGACAAGTCATTGTTTCCCTGGAGCCACACTTCAGCGGGAGGGGAGGGAGAAGACTCAGTGTGGACCAGGGTTTGACTACCTGCTAGAGTGTGGTAAAGGAAAGGTGTTTTTGGCTGGATGTTTAGTCTCACCGTTGTAATCCCAGCACTCTGGGAAGCCAGGGTGGAAGAATTGTTCAAGGCCACAAGTTAAAGACCAGCCTAAGCAACATAGTGAGACTCCATCTCTAAAAAAAGAAAAAAATCTAGGCATGGTGATGTGTGCCTGTAGTCACAGCTCCTTTGGAGACTGAAGCAGAAGGATCACTTGAGCCTGGGAGGTTGAGGCTGCAGGGACCTATGATCATGCCACTGCACTCCAGCCTGGGTGACAGAGTGAGACCCCGTCTCTAAAATAAATTTTTTTTTTTAAAGCTAAGGTATTTTTGCTTGCTGGCACACTCGGATCAGATAAACTGTTCAGGTGCTGGAATCTCGGCTCC
This sequence comes from Colobus angolensis palliatus, assembly GCF_000951035.1. NCBI lineage: Eukaryota > Metazoa > Chordata > Mammalia > Primates > Cercopithecidae > Colobus > Colobus angolensis. Next base: position 2,342,693 of record NW_012112030.1, read on the forward strand.
TCCGGTCTGGAAGGTTTTCGGAATCATGGAGATCAGATAGGGTTTGTCTTAGGTGTCCCTGGTTTGTTCAGTGTCTGACATGAAAGTCTTTCCTCTCCCACGGAGGGACCCTTTTCCCCTTGAATGTCGTCTCCAGCACTGGAAGGCCACAATATTTGATCCCCATGGACTTTCTGGATCTGTTAGCCCCAGGAAGGAGGTGAAGGAAGTCCTCTGTGATTGATTGGAGAGCTCCAAAGCCCAAGAAGGAGCAGGTGGAAAGATACATGGAGACTGGGGTTGAATGGCGAAGATGAGCTGGTGTTCCTCAGCCCCCTGATGCCCTTGTTGGTTGTTATCAAAGCCATGGGAGGAAATGGGGAGAATCTTAGCTCTGTCCCAGGTCCTAAAAGGCTAAATAAGTTGCCAGGGGCCACACAGCGTTAGAGGACAGAACATGTCTTCTGGAACCCAGCGGTTTCTGACTCCAGGTTTTGGTTTCCTCACCTGACCAGGCTTCATCACCTCCTCGTGTTTTCACCCTTACCTCTTGTCCTGCAGGAGTCTGAGGGGGGCCTCTACATCTGTATGAACACATTTCTGGGCTTCGGGAAACAGTATGTGGAGAGACATTTCAATAAGACCGGCCAGCGAGTCTACTTGCACCTCCGGCGGACCCGGCGTCTGGTAGGGACAGGGCTGGGGCAAGGCCTGGGTACATTCTGTTCCATTCTGACCTGCTATTGGACTCAGTTTCTTTTTTTACCTACTTTTGTGTCATTAAAGCTTGGCACAGATGTTTTTTAGCTTTATTCTGAGATGAACCACTACCTCCTCCCGTCCCTCCTCCCCACTTGTTCCTTCGCTCATGCTCATTGCTGATCCAGCCCTTCCTGCTTCTTTGCAGAAAGAGGAGGACCCTACTACAGGCACTGGAGACCCACCCCGGAAGAAGCCCACGCGGCTGGCTATTGGTGAGCACCACTGCAGTTCTATTCTTCTGCCTGAGCTGGTCTTTCCGGCTCTCAGCAGCACCAGGAAAGCCCCAAAGAGTGGGCCTGATTGATGGCCCTAGAACTCTGGATGGGGCAAGTGAGGTGCTGGATCGGAGGAGGGACACTGACCTGTTGTCATTGCTTTACTCTCCCTCTTTTTCCCTGTCCTTCCAGGTGTTGAAGGCGGGTTTGACCTTAGCGAGGAGAAGTTTGAATTAGACGAGGATGTGAAGATTGTCATTTTGCCAGATTACCTGGAGATTGCCCGGGATGGATTGGGGGGACTGCCTGACATTGTCAGAGATCGGGTATGACTCCCTCCCACGCTACCCAAGATTCTAGAGCAAGATGGGCCAGGGTAGTGATGTCTGAGGCAAGCACTGACAAAGCTGAAGGCCAAGGGGAAGAGGGGCATGTGGGGCAGGGGGTTGGGTACTGCCTCTGACCCTCTGCTTCCCCCAGGTGACCAGTGCAGTGGAGGCCCTACTGTCAGCTGACTCAGCCTCCCGCAAGCAGGAGGTGCAGGCATGGGATGGGGAAGTACGGCAGGTGTCTAAGCATGCCTTCAGCCTCAAGCAGTTGGACAACCCTGCTCGAATCCCTCCCTGGTGAGGCCTGGCCCCTCTGCCTCGGGCATCACCCCCAGAGCAAGGACATGGAGACCACTTTTCTGGGGGATCTGGTGGGAGAGAGGGTGGGAAGCAGGACAGGAAGGGAAGCTTGGAAATGAACAAGACATGGGGATGGCCAGAGGAGGGGAGAGGAGAGCTTGGATTGGCAGGGGGCCTGCAGAGCCCCCTCTCTCTGCCACTCCCACAAATCCCCGACCCACATTTCCGCTGATTCTCTTCTCCCTGGGTTAGTGGCTGGAAGTGCTCTAAGTGTGACATGAGAGAGAACCTGTGGCTCAACCTGACGGATGGCTCCATCCTCTGTGGGCGACGCTACTTCGACGGCAGTGGGGGCAACAACCACGCTGTGGAGCACTACCGGGAGACAGGCTACCCATTAGCTGTCAAGCTGGGCACCATCACCCCTGATGGAGCTGGTACAGCCTCCCCTCCTCCAGCCACTCTCATGCTTAAATGGATTTCATTTGTTAGTAATTTCGTGTGACATGTATAATACATGAATGCATTATCTTGATAAGAAAGGAAAATAGGTGCAGTGGCTCACGTTTGCAATCCCAACACTTATGGAGGCCAAGGCAGGAGGATCACTTGAACCCAGGAGTTCGAGACCAGCCTGGGTAACATAGGGAGACCTCATCTCTACACACACAAAAAAAGAAAAATTGGCTGGGTGTGGTAGCTCCTGCCTGTACTCTCAGCCACCCAGGAGGCTGAGGTAGGAGGATTGCTTGAGCACCCAGGAGGTTGAGGCTGCAGTGAGCTATGATTGCACCACTGGACTCCAGCCTGGGCTACAGAGACCCTGTCTCAAAAAAGGAAAATACTGCAGATGAGACTAAATTTTTGATTACTCCCCACTCAAATCCTCATCCCTTTCCTATCAAGCCTGTCTTACCTTATCCTACATGGGTAGAATCAGAATCACAGTTAATTCCACCCCTCACCCTGTTTCGTCTATCTTCCCTGACAGTCAGTCCCAGAAGGGCCATGACCTCACTCACATTCAAGGGGACCAAGAGGGTGGACCTTACTGGCTGTCCTTCTGTCCCCTCAAGTCCCTTCTGGGCAAGGGATGGGATGGTGGCCAGGCTAGTCCTGAGCCACTTCCCATGATTCTCTTGCTGCCTCCTGCTCTAGACGTGTACTCATACGACGAGGATGACATGGTCCTGGACCCCAGCCTGGCTGAGCACCTGTCCCACTTCGGCATTGACATGCTGAAGATGCAGAAGGTGAGACCTCCTTCAACTTCAGACTCTTCTCCTTCCTGCCCCTGTGAGGGCCCCTCCTCTCTGCCTAAGGCTGAGGTAAGGTTTCGGAGAAATCTTCCAGTTAACCCCATCACCAAGATACACGGGCTTCTTTTAAATATCTAAACTCATGTATTCAGTGAATAGTACTGAGTACCTACTATGTGCTGGATGCTGTGTGAATAAGACGTATGTGGTTTTTGCTTACAAGAATTCTACTCTAGAAGAAAAGGCAGACATTAGTCACATTCCCAGATAAATAAGCGAACAGTTGCAAACTGTGGTGGGTACTATGAAAGAGAGACGGAGGGTACTACAGTAATTAACAGCAGGGTGACCTGGCCTAGTGTAGGGATCAGGGACATTTCCCTGAGGAAACGATGCTTAAGTGACAACGTGAAGGAGGTTAGGGGTAACTTAAGGATGGGAAAAACATTTCAGGTAAAAGGAATTTTTATTCCTCATTCAAGCAGAGGCCCTGATGACCAAAGGGCCTCTGGGACAATTATGTATGACCTTCCAGAACTTGAACCGGATGATACTCAACATGCCTCCCATGTTTGAGCCTGTAATTCCACAAATTCTAGGCCACAGTCGGGTGTCATCGTAGATTCAGTGAGAGATCAAGGTAAAAACTACAGGGTTGAGTTTCTCACTCAGTCTGAAGTGCCCCTTCTCACACAGACAGACAAGACGATGACTGAGTTGGAGATAGACATGAACCAGCGGATTGGTGAATGGGAGCTGATCCAGGAGTCGGGTGTGCCACTCAAGCCCCTATTTGGGCCTGGCTACACAGGCATCCAGAACCTGGGTAACAGCTGCTACCTCAACTCCGTGGTCCAGGTGCTCTTCAGCATCCCTGACTTCCAGAGGAAGTGAGTAGTGCCCTCTCCTTCCCCAGGCCCCCTCCTGGTCAGCACCCTCTGGGCATACTCCTCCTTCAGCTGCCCTGGGCACCTCTGTGTTTGATTCTAATCTTAGAGTAGTTCCTATCGCCTAGGTGTGTTGGCCCATACCTGTAATCCCAGGACTTTGGGAGGCCAAGAAGGGAGAATCGCTTGAACCCAGGAGGTTGAGACCAGCCTGGGCAACATAGTGAGACCCTGTCTTCTCTTTAAAAAAAAAAAAAGAATAATTCCTGTCACACTCTGGCTGACATGCTGTAAGGGGAGCAAGTTAGGGAGCTGCACCACCAGCACCCCAACACACAAACCCCACTGATAGTGCAGAGTGCCAGGTCCCAGGGCTGTGTGGCCTTCTGACAGACTCAAGGGTTAGCAGATGGTCTTTATTTTAGGCCAGTGACCTCAGATGAGCACCTAACATGGACATGTAGCACTTGGGGAGGAAGGGGGCTTGGTACACTAAGAAGAAAGGCAGGTTCTCAGCAGAAATGAGTTTACTTTTGAATTTGGGGAACAATTAGAATGTGAATGCTCAGAACGTTAGAATACTTACTGCTCAACAAGTTCTGTCTAATAGAACGTGAACTGCACTTGTCCTAATCCAAGGCTGCCTTCCCCCTCCCTGCAACAAGTTCTGTCTAATAGAACGTGAACTGCACTTGTCCTAATCCAAGGCTGCCTTCCCCCTCCCTGGCTCCTATGCCGCCCAGCGTGCTTGCACATTGGACATAGTTGAGAAGGGGAGAACAGGCAGGTTGCTGGAGAGAAGCGACTCCAAGGTTCACCCACAGCAACTCCCCACTCTTGAGGGGAGCCCATTCACAGAATTAGTAAATGTTTGTTCCCTTCCCTTTCCTCAGAGCTCAGGACAGAGCCCCTCTAACCGTCCTTCCCTTGACTTTTAGGTATGTGGATAAGCTGGAGAAGATCTTCCAGAATGCCCCGACGGACCCTACCCAGGACTTCAGCACCCAGGTGTATGTAACCAGGTCCTATGTAGGAAAGCTGTTGAGAGTCATGGCAGTATACCTTCCTCCTCCATGACCGCCTGGGGGGCACAGCACTTTAACCCCTGGCCTTTGTTTTTTTTTTTTTTTTGAGACGGAGTCTTGCTTTGTTGCCAGTCTGGAGTGCAGTGGCTCGATCTCAGCTCACTACAACCTCTGCCTCCTGGGTTCAAGTGATTCTCCTGTCTCAGCCTCCCAAGTAGCTGGGACTACAGGTGCCCGCCACCACACCCAGCTAATTTTTTTAATATTTTTAATAGAGATGGGGTTTCATCATGTTGGCCAGGATGGTCTCGATCTCGTGGTCTGCCCACCTCGGCCTCCCAAATTGCTGGGATTACAGGCGTGAGCCACCATGCATGGCCACCCCTGGCCTATTAGGAGTATTCGGGTGACTGTCCTCTGGGCGTGTTGTCTGTCTTGAGCTGGGTTCCTATGGAATCTAAGGTTTTTCACATTGTCAAGAGTTAGCTAGGGAGAGCCACAAGCAGGGGGTTGAGTCGGGGACATACAGGGTCGTTAGTTGACTGAAGTGAAATGTTTTCTTGGATATTAACGCAGGGCCAAGCTGGGCCATGGCCTTCTCTCCGGGGAGTATTCCAAGCCAGTACCAGAGTCGGGCGATGGGGAGCGGGTGCCAGAACAGAAGGTGCGTCTAGGACTCTGTCCCTTTCAGGCCCTGGGATTGTGGGGAAGCTGAGGTCTGGGAGATGTCTAACGAAGGCCCCTGGATGACCACTGAGCCCCAGCTGAGTCCCTGCCCTGACTCTTGCCAGGAAGTTCAAGATGGCATTGCCCCTCGGATGTTCAAGGCTCTCATCGGCAAGGGCCACCCTGAATTCTCCACCAACCGGCAGCAGGATGCCCAGGAGTTCTTCCTTCACCTTATCAACATGGTGGAGGTAAGGGCTGGGAAGATGGCGCACCCTCATTTTCCTGCAGTTTACTCGTTCTCCTTCCTGCCCATTTCTCCCTCTGTCAGCCCCAACCCAGTCCCCTCCCTGAATCCCTACGGTCTGTGTCCCTGTGAGCAGTATTTGCACCTAAGGAGGATAGTGAAGGTGATGATGCTTACCCTTGATGGGCTCGAAGCTCAATTCAGATTGCGCTCAAAGACAATGACGTGAGAATACTTACTGCTCATAAAGAAAAATACAGGCGTGTTCCAGCACGGTCCCTCAGTGCAGGGATGGGGCCAGAAATGGGGAGGGGTTGGTGAATTAGGGAAGGTTTCTGCTCTGCTCTTGTGTCCCTGAGTTCTGAGTGGTAGTCTGCCTTCTCTCCCTGACTCTCCCATGAACCTTTCAGGCCCCATTCTGTTCCCTGGCTGCCCAGACCTCCCTACCCTGCCTCTTTCCCATAGAGGAATTGCCGGAGCTCTGAAAATCCGAATGAAGTGTTCCGCTTCTTGGTGGAGGAAAAGATTAAGTGCCTGGCCACAGAGAAGGTGAAGTACACCCAGCGAGTTGACTACATCATGCAGCTGCCTGTGCCCATGGATGCAGCCCTTAACAAAGGTAGGTTGCTCCATCAGCAAGGTCTTGGCATGGTGGGAGGCTAAGGTCTAGGAGGAATGCTTGGGCACCTGATGGGAGCAGCGTCCATGGAATGCCCTGCTCCACCACCAAGGTTCCAGTCTGGGCCACCAGGAGTAGGTAGGGTTCACCTCGCCCAGTGGACTCTCAGCTTGTTAGCAGAGCTGCGTGGAAACAGGCGAGACATACTGGACATGTGTCGGGGTGCCTTGGAAGGGTAGAGGAACTGAAATACGGACACAGAGCCAGTAGGGAGAGGCTAAGAAGGGAAAGCAGCAGCACACTCTGAAGGATCCACCAACCCATTCTGTCACCAGAGGAGCTTCTGGAGTACGAGGAGAAGAAGCGGCAAGCCGAAGAGGAGAAGATGCCACTGCCAGAACTGGTTCGGGCCCAGGTGCCCTTCAGCTCTTGCCTGGAGGCCTATGGGGCCCCTGAGCAGGTGGATGACTTCTGGAGCACGGCCCTGCAGGCCAAGTCAGTAGCTGTCAAGTAAGTCCTCTGGTTGGGGCCTGAGGCTGTGGGTCTATGGCAGAGCCATCCCAGAGGATATTTCTGCCTCTTCCCTGTTCTTGCATCCCTTTGTGGTTGGAATCTCAGGGCTGAATCAGTTGGGCTGGTAATCTGGCCCTGATGGAACCAAGGGGCCCTGGTAGGGGAGACACAGGTGTTGACTGCATCTGTCACCTTGTCCTGCCCCAACCACTCCCTCTTCTCCTGCGACACAGGGTCTCTTTGTAGCGTAGCCTCTCTTCACTCCCCCTCAGTCATGGCGGAGCACAGGCACTTAGGATCAGCTGTGGGCAGAATTTGGATTTCCAGCAAATAGCCCCACTTTGTGCCTACCCATTGGCACCTGGTACGGGTGTGAGACCTGAGAAAGGGCTTTGGTCTTGGGGAGTCAGCTACTCAGCCTTTTGCTGCTCCTGCCAGTGAAACAGCTCTTCCTCTGTGTGTGGCTTTTTTTTTCTTTAAATAGAGACGGGGTCTCACTATGTTGCCCAGGTTGGTCTCTAACTCCTGGGCTCAAGCAGTCATCCTGCTTTGGCCTCCCAAAGTGCTGGAATTGCAGGCATGAGCCACCACGCCTGGGCCTTTTTTTTTTTTTTTTTTTTTTTGCTCACAGCCTTCCTTCTGGCCTCTACTGCTCCTTGTTGGCTGAGGACAGGCATTAGACACCTGCCCAGGGGAAGAGAAGAATATGGAGGATCTTCTGGGTTATTGGGACTTCTATCCATGAGGGGCTGAACCCCAGGTGGGAGTTTCAGGAGAGGACAACCCTGGGCATTCTCTGGGTACCAGCACATTCTCTCTTCCCTAGGACCACACGATTTGCCTCATTCCCTGACTACCTGGTCATCCAGATCAAGAAGTTCACCTTCGGCTTAGACTGGGTGCCCAAGAAACTGGGTATGGCTGCTGGAATGAGGGAGGTTACGCAGAAAATGCTAGAAAAAGAAGGGGCTTTAATACATATAAACTAGTGTTTCTGTTTCCTCTGAAAGGGGGGAAAAAGTCACCTCCAATGTTTCAAAATGTATCTAGTTTGAAAGCACTAACTAGGCGGGGCGCGGTGGCTCAAGCCTGTAATCCCAGCACTTGGGGAGGCCGAGACGGGCGGATCACGAGGTCAGGAGATCGAGACCATCCTGGCTAACACGGTGAAACCCCGTCTCTACTAAAAATACAAAAATCTAGCCGGGCGAGGTGGCGGGCGCCTGTAGTCCCAGTTACTCCGGAGGCTGAGGCAGGAGAATGGTGTAAACCCGGGAGGCGGAGCTTGCAGTGAGCTGAGATCCGGCCACTGCACTCCAGCCCCGGCAACAGAGGGACCCCCCCCCTAAAAAAAAAAAAAAAAAGCACTAACTAAAAATATTAAAAGACTTCTTTGATTGTTATAGGTATGATTTACAACCAAAAGTGATTTTTGTAGTTTTTTTTAATAATTGGTAGGATATTTTCATTTTGCTAATCTTGAAACAATTAATTCTCGTGAGTCTTACAGGTCCCTGACTGTCATTTGAGAACTCATGATGTACCTTCATTTTCTAGATAAGGAAGTTGAGACTCACAGGAGTATAAAATCATTCTGTCTCACAAGTTCTAGGCCCCCTGCCCTGTTCATAGCTTATTTGTGGTAGATCTAGGACCAGCATCCTGACTCCTGACTCCCAGCCTTAGTATTATTTGTCTTATACTGGGACCCCTAAGATGGGTGCCGTGCTTTTAGCAGCTCCTCTTTACAGAGCAGTTCTGACAGGGGGCAGGGGATTGAGGTTCCCGAATCACTTTCCAGGTAGGCCTCCGGGAGCTGCTGAGGTGACCCTTTTCCCACAGATGTGTCCATCGAGATGCCAGAGGAGCTCGACATCTCCCAGCTGAGGGGCACAGGGCTGCAGCCCGGAGAGGAGGAGCTGCCAGACATTGCCCCACCCCTGGTCACTCCGGATGAGCCCAAAGGTAGCCTTGGTTTCTATGGCAACGAAGACGAAGACTCCTTCTGCTCCCCTCACTTCTCCTCTCCGACATGTTAGTGACTCTTCTTCCTGCCTGTCTCTCTCCCGTGCTGATGGGGGCCTCTCTGCCTTGCATCCCCTGCCCCTGTCCTTTGTGTGTCTCCTGTCCTCCCTTTCAAATTTCCTCTGCCCTCTTTGATTGACATGGGGCCTCACCAGAGCACTCCCAGCCACCTTCTGGGTGTGGATGGCCGCAGTACCAGCTAATGACCTCTCTGCCCTTGTTACCTCCCTGGTTTGGGTAGGGTGGGGGTATCGTGCTCCAGAAACAGCCCATTCTGTGAGAGTGGGCAGGGACCCACATTACAATTGTGTGTGCCAGTCCATGGGAGAAAAATGCATGGAATGGGTGATTGGAAGAGGGCTGGGTCCTGGCCTGTGGGAGGGAGGAGGAGCAAACAGTGGCCCTGTCAGTCGGTCCCTATACCCACAATTCCCATTGCAGCACCCATGCTGGATGAATCAGTCATCATCCAGTTGGTGGAGATGGGCTTCCCTATGGACGCCTGCCGCAAAGCTGTCTACTACACGGGCAACAGCGGGGCCGAGGCCGCCATGAACTGGGTCATGTCACACATGGATGATCCAGGTAGCCTGGGGTGGGGAGCAGGGTGGGGCAGGGCCTCCATCCTCCCCCAAACAAATCAACCCCTTCACATCCGCAGATTTTGCGAACCCCCTCATCCTGCCTGGGTCTAGCGGGCCGGGCTCCACAAGTGCAGCAGCCGACCCCCCTCCCGAGGACTGTGTGACCACCATTGTCTCCATGGGCTTCTCCCGGGACCAGGCCCTGAAAGCGCTGCGGGCCACGGTATGGGCTGCCCCAGCTAAGGACATGGGGCCAGTGGGGAAGAAGTGGGGGGCAGTGAGGGGCCATCCTTCTTGAGCAAGACCAAAGACAACAGGTGTGGTCTGGCCAAGGCTGGGCACCACTCTTTTGTGACTGTGATAAGGAGCTGAGGCCTGCATTTACTGCTGGCTTTTTTGCCCCAGAACTTGTTAGAAAAAGTAATGCTTCTCTGTGGCCGGGCGCAGTGGCTCACGCCTGTAATCCCAGCACTTTGGGAGGCCGAGGCGGGCGGATCACGAGGTCAGGAGATCGAGACCATCCTGGCTAACACGGTGAAACCCCATCTCTACTAAAAAATACAGAAAATTGGCTGGGCACGATGGCTCACGCCTGTAATCCCAGCACTTTGGGAGGCCGAGGCGGGTGGATCACCTGAGGTCGGGAGTTCGGGACCAGCCTGACCAACATGGAGAAACTCCATCTCTACTAAGAACACAGAATTAGCTGGGCATGGTGGCGCATACCTGTAATCCCAGCTACTCGGGAAGGCTGAGGCAGGCAAATCACTTGAACCTGGGAGGTGGAGGTTGTGGTGAGCCAAGATCGCGCCATTGTACTCCAGCCTGGGCAATGAGAGCGAAACTCCATTTCCAAAAAAAAACAAATTAGCCGGGCGTGGTGAAGGGCACCTGTAGTCCCAGCTAATTGGGAGGCCAAGGCAGGAGAATGGCGTGAACCTGGGAGGCAGAGCTTGCAGTGAGCCGAGCTGAGATTGCCCCACTGCACTCCAGTCTGGGCGACAGAGTGAGACTGTCTCAAAAAAAAAAAAAAAAAAAAAAAAAGTAATGCTTCCTTCCTCTCCAAGAACAATAGTTTAGAACGGGCTGTGGACTGGATCTTCAGTCATATTGATGACCTGGATGCTGAAGCTGCCATGGACATCTCAGAGGGCCGCTCAGCTGCCGACTCCATCTCTGAGTCTGTGCCAGTGGGACCTAAAGTCCGGGATGGTCCTGGAAGTGAGTGTCCCTGGGAAGCAGGACAGGCCTGGTGGAATCTGGTCAGTCTGTACACCAGATCCCTCATTCAGGCAGCTCTGCCCTTCTCAGGGGTCAGGGGCTCCTCTCCACCTCAACGTGGCATCTGAGGGTGGGGTTCTGTGACACGGAGACAGGCTGTGGCCCAGTACCTGCCTCGCATTCCCTGAAACTTTTGTCCTAAGTCTGAGCTATTGTCTGTATCTTTGGACTAGCACTCAAGCATTCCTCTTCTGTTTCCTTCTCTGACCCCCTCTCTCCTTCTCTAGAGTATCAGCTCTTTGCCTTCATTAGTCACATGGGCACCTCAACCATGTGTGGTCACTACGTCTGCCACATCAAGAAGGAAGGCAGGTGAGTGCTGGCCATGTGCGTTTTGAATGGAGAATGGTGGTGGGAATGAGGAGGGCCATCTGGAAGTCCTTGGGATAGCTATGGGAGGTGGTGAAGGGACTGCCTGGTGGGGACATAAAGTGCCAGAGAGTGACAGAAGGTCTTGCAGCAGTGATTGGCCCAAGGGCTGGATCTGGCCACCAGCTTTTTTTTTAAATAGAGATGGGATCTCACTATGTTGCCCAGGCTGGTCTTGAACTCCTGAGCTCAAGTGATTCTTCTGCCTCGGCCTCCCAAAGTGTTAGGATTACAGGCATGAGCCACCGCGCCTGGCCAGGAGCCCTGCCTTTGTAAATAAAGTTTCACTGGAACTGGAACACACTTGTTTATGTGTTGTTTGTGCCTGTTTTCACGCTGCGGCAGGAGAGTTGAGTCGTGTCAGAGACCAGAGAGAGGGCCTGCAGAACCTCAAATACTATCTGGCCCTTTTCAGAGAAAGTTTACCAACCCCCGCCTCCCTGGAATGGGTTGGGGGTGGTTGCAGAGGTACTGGAGGATCTGAAGACATAATGGGGCTGTGACCCTTTAGGCTGTGAAGCTCCCTTACGGCAGGTGGTGGCTGGGCTGTGGATTTGGGGTACGGGCAGAGAACGTGGAGAGCACTTCCAGGGGCCATGGCTGAGAGACTACATATGACACTTGGAAGGCCCAGTTTGTTCATCGTTTTCTGTTTTCCCCACTTCCCCAGATGGGTGATCTACAATGACCAGAAAGTGTGTGCCTCTGAGAAGCCGCCCAAGGACCTGGGCTACATCTACTTCTACCAGAGAGTGGCCAGCTAAGAGCCTGCCTCACCCCTTACCAATGGGGGCAGGGGAAGACCACCTGGCATGAGGGAGAGGGGCTGAGGGATGGACTTTAGCCCCTCTGCTCTGTACCCTTTTTCCTTTTGTCCCCGGCAGCAGGGAAGAAGCTGGAGGCTGTGGGAGAATGGCCAGGCAGAGCAGAGGGGCAGCGATAGACTCTGGGGATGGAGCAGGATGGGGACGGGAGGGGCCGGCCACCTGTCTGTAAGGAGACTTTGTTGCTTCCCCTGCCCCCGGAATCCACAGTGCTCTGCTTCTCTGTCGCCCTGCCCAGCCCCCTGGTGTGGAGGGAGGGGTCTCATTTGTGCGCGTGGGTGTAGCTTTGTGTATACTCTCCCAGGCGAGTGAGCACCTGTGCCTCCCCTCCCCCTTTGTTTGCCCCTGTGTGGTTGGTCAAGGAGGGATGTGAGGGAAATAGGGACCCCCCCCTTGCCCTCCTGCCTCAGTCTTTCCCCCACCCTGTCTCTTCCTTGTCCTTCTCTGGAAAATGCCAAAACACGATGTGAATAAAAGTACAACTGCTAAATTGTGTCCTGTTTGATACCTTTGGAGAGGCTTACCTTCCCGGGGTTAGCTGGAGGACGTTTCAGAAAACTCCCAACTCTGGCCCCCTCCCCCGCAAAGGCAAGTCTCCACTTTTCACTCGTTCTAGAGCTCTAGGGAAATTGGGGTTGGGTGGGGAGGTGTAGAGTGACTAAGTGCCGACACAAAGCCAAGGAAAGATGGAGTGAAGAGCCCTTCTCTAGTCACAGAGGAGTCCGAGTATTTCCCAAATATCCCTGGTGGGTAGCTGGCTTCAGTCTGGGACTCAGTCCCTACAGTTCCTGCCAGGCCTTGCCAGCCGGGGCGAGGGTTGGGATACTCCTGGTGGCCGGTGCCTCTCTGGGCCGCCTCTCCCGCTGTGAACCCTGCATTTGTCCCGCAAGTTTTGACTCGGGTAGACTCCCTGGGTACAAGGGTGCCTGCTCGGTAGTCGGGCACAAGCTGCTCCGATGGGGGAAGGAGGTTGTCTATCCCCTAGTTGGAGAGGGGCCCTCTCTGCCGCAGTAGGCGATTTGGGCTACGGCCAAGTTGCCACCAGCTAGCTCCGCTGAACCACTTCTGGCCCCGTGGGGGACTCAAGTCGCCAAGCGAGGGTTCCCCTGAGCGCCGGAGCTCACAGGTCTCGCCTTGTCCCGAAAGCCCCGCAATCGAAGTGGAGGCGACCGAGCTCCCGACGCGCCTAGAACGTTGCCACAAGAAGGGGGAACGTCGGAACAGCGCAACACGGGGCGGCGGCCGGGGCGGCTGCAGGAGGGCGGGCGGTGGGCAGGGCTCCGGGGGACCGGGCGGGCCATGGCGGAGGACGGCGAGGAGGCGGAGTTCCACTTCGCGGCGCTCTATATAAGCGGGCAGTGGCCGCGGCTGCGCGCAGACACTGACCTTCAGCGGCTCGGCTCCATCGCCATGGCGCCTTCCAGGAAGTTCTTCGTTGGGGGGAACTGGAAGATGAACGGGCGGAAGCAGAATCTGGGGGAGCTCATCGGCACTCTGAACGCGGCCAAGGTGCCGGCCGACACCGGTAAGCCCTCGCCGAGGAGGGGCCGGGGCCGGGGCGGGAGTGGCAGCGTCCTCTCCCGAGGCCTCGAGGCCGGTGTCCGCGCGGACCTGATGATGCAGGGCTGTGGGACGAGGGCCGCTGGGGTCCGGGCAGGGGCCTCGCAGCCGCAGCCCCGTCGGTGCGTCGAGGGGGCAGGGCGGAGCACATGATGCCCCTTCGACCGTGGGGCAGGTAAGGACGTTTTGGGTCTTCTGGAGGAAGGTGGCCCTGGGGCGCGCACTGGGGCTGTGTCCGCCAGGCGACGGGTTAGGAGCGGAACCCAAGGCTCCGCGGGAGACCAGGGGAGGCTGGCCGCAGCCCCCGGGGTGGGGGAGGACGCTGGGCCGCGTGGGCTTCCCGCTACCTGCCCCTTGGCCTCCCGCGCCGTGCGCCGCAGCACGTAGCCCCAGACTCCTCCCCCTCCTTGCTGGCGGCCGGGTCCCCGCGCCGACCTGCTCGGGGTCCCTGAGCCTCCAGATCTGACCCCTTCCCTTCGGCAACCTGTGCGACTCCCGCCTTCCACTGAAGGGACCGAGCCGGTGCCAAACAGCCTGAGCGATTTGGGAGTGAGGAGCCATCCTACCGCCTTCCCCAACCTGGAAACGGCAAAGCGCAAGGCCTCTGAGTCAGTTAGCTCTCTACCACCCACGGGCAAAGGATGCTCTCCTCCATCCTCCTTCCTCCCTCCACCGAAATCAGAGAGCCACGGACCTGATCCAAAGAGGCATCCCCTTCTCGTTCATTCCCCAGAGGCCCCAATACAAACCCCAGGAGTTGGCCCCTCTCCTTTTGCTACAGATCCTTGCCTTGCAAAGGGGAGGTGAGGATGGGCTATTTTAGAAGGGAAGCAGAGTTGGCCCCTAGAGAATGCTGAGTCTGTGAGGTGCCTATGCCCAGAATAGCTCGAGGAAATTGGAGCCACAGCTGTTAAAAGAGCAGAGGGCAGGGCGAGGGCCGTGGCCTCTCAGGGGTATCTGGAAGGCTCTTCGAGTTGAGTGCAGACCCAGCCTGGGCTGGAAAGTGGACAGAGGTCATCTTGCTGGGGTGAAAAGGGGAGGAGAGCAGAACCAAGAAGAAGAGGGTGAGGGCTGGGGGGCTCCAGGGCACCGGTTAGGAATTGTGGAGAATGAAGGCTTTCTTTAGTCTCATCCCCCTGTGGTACCATCTTGCCCTCAGAAGTGGTTTGTGCTCCCCCCACTGCCTATATCGACTTCGCCCGGCAGAAGCTAGATCCCAAGATTGCTGTGGCTGCACAGAACTGCTACAAAGTGACTAATGGGGCCTTTACTGGGGAGATCAGGTGAGATCGAGGTGGAGAGGGGTGTGTGGGACCCTTCCCTCACACTTCCCCTGTGGCTTTGAGGGGAAAGCCACAGGATGGGCTCCCTGCTGAACCTTGGCTTCATCTCTTCCTTTAGCCCTGGCATGATCAAAGACTGCGGAGCCACGTGGGTGGTCCTGGGGCACTCAGAGAGAAGGCATGTCTTTGGGGAGTCAGATGAGGTTAGTAGCCGAGAGAGAAGATAAGGGATGTCTTTTTCCAAGAAGGATGTCTCACCAAGTCTGTTTCTCAACAGCTGATTGGGCAGAAAGTGGCCCATGCTCTGGCTGAGGGACTCGGAGTAATCGCCTGTATTGGGGAGAAGCTAGATGAAAGGGAAGCTGGCATCACTGAGAAGGTCGTTTTCGAGCAGACAAAGGTCATCGCAGGTATCTCTGGAAAAAGGGACCTTTGAGCCTATCCAGGGCCACAGAGACTCAGAGGGTAGGGTCAGGCCCTGGAGCCTGTCTTGGTCCCCATGCTGATCCAGAAAAGGAAAAGGGGGAGGGGGAGTGAGAAGCCTTGCTTGGGGCCTATCACTTCTCCAGCCCCCAAGGTAGATGCCACCTGGAAATCCCCCAGTGTCCACCAGGGGGCAGTAGGCCACCGTTCTTCATACTCCTGGAGAACCTGGCTAGAGAGCTCTTTTCTTGTTCACCCTTCCCTCCATCTGTGATCTGTGCCCTGCAGATAATGTGAAAGACTGGAGCAAGGTTGTCCTGGCCTATGAGCCTGTGTGGGCCATTGGTACTGGCAAGACTGCAACACCCCAACAGGTAACTGAGCCCAGGAGCCCTGCCCTCATCCCAGCCTGCCTCAGTAGGTTTGGACAGACACAGACCATCTTGGGCAACCCCTTATTTCAAAAAGACAGAGACCTTGGGCCCAGAGACAGTGACTTGTCCAAGGGCATCCAGTCCAGGGCCTGGCTTGGATCAGAGCCCTGGTACTCTGACTCAGTCAGAAACCACACTTAAGTGTCCACTGGTGCCAGTGATTTTTCCTCTTAGACAGAAAAGGTCTTACTTAGTCCAGCTTCTTGTTCTAGGCCCAGGAAGTACACGAGAAGCTCCGAGGATGGCTTAAGTCCAACGTCTCTGAAGCAGTGGCTCAGAGCACCCGTATCATTTATGGAGGTGAGTGGCTTTGGTTCCCGGCTGAGGGGGAGCAGGCTGAGGACTAGACTGAGCCCTCGGACATGGAGGTGGGGATGGGGTATACTCATCTCATTCTTGACCAAGCCCTTGTTCTGCTCCCCTCCCAGGCTCTGTGACTGGGGCGACCTGCAAGGAGCTGGCCAGCCAGCCTGACGTGGATGGCTTCCTTGTGGGTGGTGCTTCCCTCAAGCCCGAATTCGTGGACATCATCAATGCCAAACAATGAGTCCCATCCATCTTCCCTACCCTTCCTGCCAAGCCAGGGACTAAGCAGCCCAGAAGCCCAGTAACTGCCCCTCCCCTGCACATGCTTCTGATGGTGTCACCTGCTCCTTCCTGTGGCCTCATCCAAATTGTACCTTCCTTTACTATCTTCACCCTGTAATGGTTGGGACCAGCCCAATCCCTTCTCCACTTACTAGAATGCTTGGAACTAAATGTCACCAAGGTGGCTTCTCCTCGGCTGAGAGGTGGAAGGGGTGGGATTTGCTCCTGGGTTCCCTAGACCCTAGTGAGGGCAGGAGAGAAACCATCCTCTCCCTTCTTACACAATGAGGCCAAGATCCTCCCCTCAGAAGGCAGGAGTGCTGCCCTCTCCCATGGTACCCATGCCTGTGTGCTGTGTACGTGAACCACCCACATGTGAGGGAATAAACACCTGGCACTAGGTCTTGTGGTCTGCCTGCCTTCACTGGACTTGCCCAGATAATCTTCCTTTTTGAGGCAGCTATATAAATGATCCTTTGTGCAAAAAAAAAAAAAAAAAAAAAAACCAAGAACAGGTTTCTGTAATAGTACCTCTTACTATTTTTACTAGAAAAAAACGTTTTGCGTAGCAAACTGTCATAGGCTTGAATGCCGGCTCCCTCTTCCTCTGAGCGGCTCCGGGGCTGTTGATTTCCTCAGAGCTTGGGTTGGGGTAGGGGCCCAGCCTCACCAGCTTTCAATAGCTGGTCTAGGCTAGCAGTGCCTCCCCACTTCTCCAAGGGGAGGGGTGGTGGCAAGGCCTCAGCACAGTCTGTGCTATCAGAGGGCTCACTGGCAGAGCAGGTAGCGCTTCACGGCAGGGGGCAAGGGCAGGGCAGATACCTGGCCGAGCTGGGTATCCCCCAGGGTGTAGCGCACACAGGCGGCTCAGGTGCAGAAGAGTGTGGCTCCGCTGGGGGAGAGAAGGAGGGGAATGCAAGTATGGATGCAGCCACCAGTCAGATGTCCTCAAACTACAGGGTCCTGCCCAGATGCCTTTCTGCTTTCCTGCTTTGAGTGTGCCCACCTTGACTGAAAGGGGAATCTGAGATGCCCCGAAGTTCTGCCTCCCAGTTAAGATTTCACACATCCCTAGTCAGAGCTGGGGTGAAACGCTGGCTAAGGCCCTCTAAGCGACAGGCCAAGGTGGCTCTGACTGTGGTGGAGCTGGCCCAGGCTTTAATTCCAGAGGCTTGGGAGCTGGGGCTGAGGTGAGGAAGGATGGCCATCCACTGTACAGCTCACACAACTGCAGAGAGCAGCTCCAAGCCCTGGCCCCAGTCAGTTCCTGGGAAGGCTCCTCCCTTGCTGCCCCACCCTAAGGCCCTGCCTCCTCCACTGCTCTCCTCCCTGGTGCCCAGGGCCCCAGTGTCTCCACTCTGAGGTTTGGCTGAGGAAGGAAGTGGGTATGTGGCACAGAGACAGGTCAGAGCCCAGAGAATCCGATACACACCCTGGGTCCCTGGCTCTGCCTGTCCTCCTCCTTGTGGACCTGTACATCAAACCCAGTACCCAACCCTTGGTGCCACTTGCTCAGGGGTTGATATCTCCTGAATTCTCTCATCCCTGGAGTGCCTCCCTCCATTCTGAAGGTTCACCATTTACCGGCCAAGAAAACTTGAGAAAGTTGCTTTCTCAAGCCTGTTTCACCTCTATTGCTGTTGGATTAAATAACAGCTGTAAAGACCCCTAGCCTTTCCCAGCATCGAACAGAGGTAAGAGGCAGGCTGGATGAAGGTCCATCCCCTCTGGTCTTGTCAGAAGAGTTTCCATCCCAAACCGCTGCCACCAGGGACAGAAAGTTCTCCCCACATCTGCCCCAGGCTTCACCTCTCCTTTCGCCCAGGTAGCGGATGCGGACCTGGCACTGGCCCCAGACAGCGCTTACTGCCGGATAGAGGGTCCTGCCCTTCAGTCCCCGGAAGGCTGTCCCCAGGTAGGTGCTTCCAATAGCGTAGCCCAGAGTTCCCTCCTCCATGTCCAGAACCACCAGCAGCCTCTCTGGCACCTCCAGCTGCTCACCCTGAGTTCCCGCTGGATACTGGGGCGCTCCGGGCCCCTTGCTCTGATGGTACAGCTTCCCCCGCCCGATGTCCCAGCCCCACGACTCGCTGTTGCTGCCCAGCAGCGCCGCGTGGTGCTTAGTCTGCAACGGGGCGCGGGCCGTGGCCACGCCCACCACGGCATACGGGCCCCTCTGCTCTAGGGGCCAGCTGATCTCCCAGGCGTGCAGGCCTCTTGAATAGCCCCTTACCCCGGACACCATCAGTGCCCGGGGCCGGGGCGGCCAGGGGCCGCCGCTCAAAGTACAACCCTCCTTCCTTGACCTCGATGTTCTCTGAACAGTCTATGGGGTTCCAACCGTGGCGTCGTTGGGCCCCCCGGTCAGGAGGGGGTGCAGACAGCATCTCTTCCAAGCCCTCGGGACAGGAGACGTCAGGGTACAGGGCCTGTGGGGTGGGGGTGCTGCTGCTGCCCCCCGCCAGGGCTGTCTCGCCCACGGAGGTGAGGAGCTATAGGACTCCCCGAAAGAGGCTTGCTGGGGCGTCTCTCTTCTAAAAGTTGAGCTCCAGTTTGAGATTGGCCTGGAAGGGAGATGGGAGAAAAGGGGTGTGAGGAGCAGAATCCTGGCGGGGGTCGTCACCCAGGCACCCCATCCTTTCACCCAAGTTTGCCAACTGGCCCGATCCTCCCTCCTCGCTGCCCCAAAGCTCCCGGACCCCTCATCTGCCCTCGCCCCATCCGACCCAGGTCGCTCGAGACTCTCGCGAGTTCGCCCCCTTTGGGCCTCAGCAGGGACCATCCACCTTACTCGCCCCGAGCCCTCGCCGCTGCCCCCGAACCTCGGTTGGCTTCCCAGCCCAGGAAGTCGCCTGGCCTCTGGAAGAGCCGGGCGGAAAGAAGCCGAGGCGCGCAGGGCACAGACCGCCTGCCGCTTCCGCCCTCAGCACCTCCCTCGGGCCGCGCTCGCCCCGCGGCCCCGCCCCGCCAGGGCCTTCCGGGGCGTTAACCCTCTCATCGCCGCCCCGGGATGTGCAGCCCGAGGCCGCGCCCCTGTATGGCCCCGCCCCTTCAGGGGCAGTTACCTCTCTACCCGCCGCAGCCGCGGGGAGCATGCCCCGCCCCCTGGAGCCCACCCCGGGCGGTTAACCTCGGGTCTCCGCACCGGGCTGTGACCCTCCCCGAAGCCCCGCCCCCACGGCGAGGGCCCGGGGCGATTAACCCTTCTCTCCCTGGGGCAGAGTCCTCACCCGGGCAGGCCCAGCTCAGAATTAACGCTTTGATGGCATCACCGCCTCGGGAATCCCTGGGGATGGTGTTCACCGTCAAGACCTTTGAACCGCCTGAGCAACTAACTCCTGCGACCCTGAGGATAAGGAGCATAGGGTCAAGGAGGGGCTTCATTGTGCTGACTCCCATTTCTATTTCCCTGTGATTCTGGGTCGCTGTTTCTGGGTTGGTCCCTTTCTGCCCCGGGTTTTGAGTCAGCCTGTGCCACCTCTGAGGCTGTGAAATCTGCTTCAGGCTCTGGGCTGTATGCATCATAGTTTTCCCTGCTGGTCCAGTCTTCATACTGGATGCCAATCCATTACTGAGCCTTTGATCTCATTTGGTAGAGTGTCCTGGCTGAGACTTGGAGTTTGAGTGAAGCTGTGCCACTAGTTAACTGTGTGATCTCGGGGAAGTTGCCAGATTTCTCCTTTTTTTTTTTTGAGACAGGGTCTTGCTGTTACCCAGGCTGGAGTGCAGTGGCGCCATCACAGCCCACTGCAGCCTTGACCTCCTGGGCTCAAGTGATCCTCCTACCTCAGCCTCCCAAGTAGCTGGGACTACAAGCATGTGCTCCCACGCCCAGCTAATTTTTTAAAAATTATTTTTATTTTATTTTTTTTGAGATAGAGTCTTGCTCTTATTGCCCAGGCTGGAGGGCAGCAGCACGATCTCGGCTCACTGCAACCTCCGTCTCCCAAGTTCAAGCCATTCTCCTGCCTCAGCCTCCCGAGTGGCTGGGATCACAGGCTCCCACCACTATGCCTGGCTATTTTTTGTATTTTTAGTAGAGACAGGGTTTTGCCATGTTGGCCAGGCTAGTCTTGAACTCTTGACTTTGTGATCTGCCCGCCTCAGCCTCCCAAAGTGCTGAGATTACAGGGGTGAGCCACCACTTCCAGCCAAAAAAAAATTTTTTTAGAGACAGGGTCTCCCAGTGGCTGGGATTGCAGGCATGAGCCACTACACCCAGCCCCAGATTTCTAGAGTTTTCTGTTATGTAAAATGGGAGCAATGATGGTAGTTACCTCACAGGGTTGTTGTGCAGTTGAAATAATCCAGGTAAAACATGTAGCACAGAGCTGGGTACGTGGTATGCACTCAACGAGCGTAGATGTCAATGTGCTTACAGAGTGTCGACACTATAAGGAGGCAATATAATATGATGGCAAACATGGTAACTGTGGAACCAGACTCCCCATTCATGAATACCTGAAGGCCCCTGTGTGTATGATCTTGGGCAAATTACTGAACCTCCCTGTGCCTGTTTCTTCCTCTGTAAGACAGAGATCACATTAGTAGCTATTGCATGGGGTTGGTAGTGAGGATCCAATGAGGTTATAGATGTAACACATTTGGAACAGTTTCTGGTTCGCATTTAATGATTTGTGCTAAGCACTGGAGATTAAGCAGTGAATCCTTAAGGAGGTTACAAAGACTTTTATAAAACAATGTATCATGTATTAATAGTAAATAAAATTATGGAGATATAAAGAAAGTACTATAGAAGTAAAAAGAATAGGACTTCTATCTGGGGTTCAAGCAGTTAGGAAAGGAGCATGTCCTAGAAGAGGATCACACCTGGGCTGAATCTTTTCATGTCCTAGAAGGGGTTCACACCTTCACAATGGGCTGAATTTTTTTTTTTTTTTGAGATGGAGTCTTGCTCTGATGCCCAGGCTGGAGTTCAGTGGCATGATCTCGGCTCACCTCCGCCTCCTGGGTTCAAGTGATTCTCCTACCTTAGCCTCCCAAGTAGCTGGGATTACATGTGCCCACCACCACACCTGGCTAATTTTTGTATTTTTATTTATTTATTTATTTGAGACAGAGTCTCGCTCTGTCACCCAGGCTGGAGTGCAGTGGCCGGATCTCAGCTCACTGCAAGCCCCGCCTCCCAGGTTCACGCCATTCTCCTGGCTCAGCCTCCGGAGTAGATGGGACTACAGGCGCCGCCACCTCGCCTGGCTAGTTTTTTGTATTTTTAGTAGAGACAAGGTTTCACCGTGTTAGCCAGGATGGTCTCGATCTCCTGACCTCGTGATCCGCCCGTCTCGGCCTCCCAAAGTGCTGGGATTACAGGCTTGAGCCACCGCGCCCGGCCTCTAATTTTTGTATTTTTAGTAGAGATGGGGTTTCACTATGTTGGCCAGGCTGGTCTTGAACTCCTGACCTCGTGATCTGCCTGCCTTGGCCTCCCAAAGTGCTGGGATTATAGGCGTGAGCCACCACGCCTGGCCTGGACTGAATCTAAAAGGATGACTAGGAATTGGCCTGAGACCAGCCACTTCTCTGCAGTATGGAGGTTGGGTTAGGGTTGCTGCACGTAGAAAACATTCCAGACAGAGGAGTCCGCATGAAAAAAGCAAGAATCAGCAGGTGGGTTTGGGGAAGTACGGTATCTTCAAGGTTACTACAGCCAGGAAGGAAGCAAGAGAAGGCCAGAGAAGTAGACAGCAAGTCACAGAGGCCTTCTAGGCTGAGTTAAGGAATGTAAATGTTTTCTCATAGGACAGTCCAGTGATGGGGAGCCACTGTAGGGTAGAAGCAGGAGAGGAACACGGTCAGATAGGCATTTGATTTATTTATATATTTTGAGCCAAGGTCTCACTTTGTCACCCAGGCTGGAGTGGAGTAGCATGATCACAACTCATGGCAGCCACAACCTCCTGAGCTCCGGTGATCCTCCCACTTCAGCCTCCTGCGTAGCTGGGACTACAGGTGCATAAATACCACCATGCCGAGCTAATTTATTTTGATTTTTTAAATTTATAAATTATTGGCCGGGCGCAGTGGCTCAAGTCTGTAATCCCAGCACTTTGGGAGGCCGAGGTGGGTGGATCACGAGGTCAGGAGATCGAGACCATCCTGGCTAACACGGTGAAACCCCGTGTCTAC
>NW_012112030.1:2365602-2369278 GCF_000951035.1 Colobus angolensis palliatus
GCCTGTAATCCCAGCTACTCAGGAGGCTGAGGCAGGAGAATTGCTTGAACCTGGGAGGCGTAGGTTGCAGTGAGCCGAGATCGCACCATTGCACTCCAGCCTGGGCAACAACAGTGAAACTCTATCTAAAAAATTTAAAAAAAAAAAAAAAATAGGACTGGAAGCAAAGACACCATTTCCAGCAGACCAGGTGACAAGTGTCAAGAGCCTGAAATAGGACAGTAGAAATAAGGATGAAAATAATTCAAGAAACACTGATAAAATGGCAAGATTTGGTGACTGATTAGATGTGAAGTTGAGACTGGACACAATGGCTCACGCCTGTAATCCCAGCACTTTGGGAGGCCAAGGCAGGCGGATCACCTGAGGTTGGGAGTTTAAGACCAGCCTGGCCAACATGGTGAAACCTTGTCTCTACTACAAATACAAAAATTAGCTGTGTGTGGTGGTGGGCACCTGTAATCCCAGCTACTTCAGAAGCAGGAGAATTGCTTGAACCAGGGAGGTGGAGGCTGCAGTGAGCCGAGATGGCACTACTGCACTTCAACTGGGGCAACAGAGCGAGACTCCACCTCAAAAAAAAGAGAGAGAGAGAAAGAAAGGGAAGTTTCTAGCCTGGAAAAATTGATTGGAAGGTGTTGCCACCAATCCAGATGGAGATGACAGAAAGAGGAGTAACTGAGGGCAGGGGCAGGAGGGTGAGAGAGGGAGATGGTGAGTTCAGTTTAGGATATGTTTTTGAGATGTCTGAGCCACAAGCAAATGAAACCATCCAGAACACACAAGAAAATGGCGGGTCTGGAGGCAGAATGAGAGGCCTGGGCTGGAGACAGGGATTTGGGAGGTGTGTCAGCCTTTAGTCAGGAGTTGAACTATGAGAATGAGTGAGTGAAATATGGGCGAGGGGACAAAGAAAGAGAGTGCAGAGCAAGAGAAGGGTCAAGGAGAACAGAACCAGGTAGAAAATTCAGTTTTGATTACTTACAAGATTGTTTTGGTCAGAGGTCACTGGCAACCTTGGTGAGAGATAGCACATGTGGGGACTGGGAGGTGGGACTCCAGACTGAAGGGGCTGGACTGTCACAAACTTTACATTTTAAAGGAATAGAAAATGAGGAGAAGTAAATAACAATTATGTCACATAGTTAAAGTTACCCTTGAAAATACCTTAGGCTGGGTACAGTGGCTCATTCCTGCAATCCCACCACTTTCAGAGGCTGAAGCAGGAGCTTGAGCCCAGGAGTTTGAGACCAGCCTGGACAACACAGTGAGACCCCATCTCTACCAAATAATAATAATAATAATGAAATATGCTGGACGCGGTGGCTCATGCCTGTAATCCCAGCACTTTGGGAGGCCGAAATCAGTAGTTCAAGACCAGCCTGGCCAACATGGTGAAATCTTGTCTCTACTAAATACACGAAAAAAATTAGCCAGGCATGATGGCTTGCACCTGTAATCCCTCAGCAGGAGAACTGTTTGAACCCAGGAGGCAGAGGTTGTAGTGAGCCAAGATGGCACCACTGCACTCCAACCTGGGCGACAGAGTGATATTGATACTCCATCTCAAAAAACAAAACAAAAATAAAATAGGCCGGGCGCGGTGGCTCACGCCTGTAATCTCAGCACTTTGGGAGGCCAAGGCGGGCAGATCACGAGGTCAGGAAATCGAGACCATCCTGGCCAACATGGTGAAACCCCATCTCTACTAAAAATACAAAAATTAGCTGGGCGTGGTGGCGTGTGCCTGTAATCCCAGCTACTCAGGACACTGAAGCAGGAGAACCCCCGAGTAGGAGGTTGCAGTGAGCCGAGATCCCGCCACTACACTCCAGCCTGGCAACAGAGCAAGACTCTGTCTCAAAAAACTAAAGTAAAATAAAATAAAATAAAATTAAAAAATTGAGGACCATGAGAACTAGGGAAAAAAAGAAAAAAGAAAGGCCGAGGCAGGCGGATCACCTGAGGTCGGGAGTTTGAGACCAGACTGAGACCAGACTCAGAAACCTCGTCTCTACTAAAAATACAAAAATTAGCCGGGTGTGGTGGCAAACGCCTGTAATCCCAGCTACTCGGGAGGCTGAGGAGGAGAATCGCTTGAACCTGGGAGGCAGAGGTTGCAATGAGCTGAGATTGCACCAGTACACTCCAGCCTGGACAAACAAGAGCGAAACTCCATCTCAAAAAAAGAAAAAGAAAAAGAAAATCCCTTAGTTATTGCATCTAGTAGGTACAGCATATATTTGTTTGTATAAAAATCACTATGTGGCAGTATATATACATAATGATGTACAAAATAATATTTTATAATGTTTTGAAGAGGAAGAAGGAAGCATACTAAGAAGTAACTCAGGAATGGAAAACCAAGCATCATATGTTCTCATAAGTGGGAGCTAAGCCATGAGAATGCAGAGGCATAAGAATGACACAATGGACTTTGGGGACTCAGAGGGAAAGGATGGGAAGAGGTGGAGGTATAAAAGACTATAAATAGGGTTCAGTGTCTACTGCTTGGGTGATGGGTGCACCCAAATCTCACAAATCACCACTAAATAACTTACTCATGTAACCAAATACCACCTGTTCCCCAATAACCTATGAAAATAAAATAATAATAAAAAGAAGAAGAAAGCATACTAAAATAAAGATATGAACCTGAAACTTGTCATCCACCTGGATATGCTTGCCAGTATGTGACATCAGTAATAACATCATGACTGTAAGACCAGGCACGGTGGCTCACACCTGTAATCCCAGCACTTTGGGAGGCCAAGGTGGGCTGACTGATTTGAGATCAGAGGTTGAAGACCAGCCTGGGCAGCATGATAAAACCCCGCCTCTACAAAAAATACAAAAAATTAGCCAGGCTTTGGTGGCTGGCGCCTGCCATCCCAGCTAGTCAAGAGGCTGAGGCACGAGAATCCCTTAGGTCCAGGAAGTGGAGGTTACGGTGAGCCAAGATCATGCCACTGCACTCCAGGCTGGGTGACAGAGCGAGACCCTGTCTCAAAAAACAAATGACTTCATGACGGTGGATGGCAGCCTATGATGAATATTAGTGAAGTACCTGTGTGATAACCAAGGCCTGGGGACAGAGAGCAGTGCTTGCTCCATGACTAGCTCTAGCTCAGCTTGAGAATTTAATCACGCCTGTGCTGCTGCTGCCGCTGGTTGTTTAAAACATAATTGTTGGTGGGGCACAGTGGCTCACGCCTGGAATCCCAGCAGTTTGGGAGGCTGAGGCAGGCAGATCATCTGAGATAAGGAGTTCGAGGCCAGCCGGGCCAACATGGTGAAACCCCGTCTCTACTAAAAAAATACAAAAATATTAGCCAGGCCTAGTGGCGCGTGCCTGTAGTCCCAGCTTCTCAGGAAGCTGAGGCAGGAGAACCGCTTGAATCCAGGAGGCAGAGGTTGCAGTGAGCCGAGATTGTGCCACTGAACTGCAGCCTGGGCGACAGAGCAAGACTTTGTCTCAAAAAAAACGGTTGTTTAAAACAATTCATCAGTTGATGCCACTGAATCTTGAGCTAGTCAAACATTTGTTGCTAAAAGGTAAAAACTTTCATAATGCTACAAATGATTTAAAATTTTTACTTAAAAATTAAAAAATAAAAATTGGCCGGGCATGGTGGCTCACGCCTGTAATCCCAGCTACTCAGGAGGCTGAGGCAGG
>NW_012112030.1:2369632-2370579 GCF_000951035.1 Colobus angolensis palliatus
CTTGCTATTTTGCCCAGGCTAAACTCAAATTCCTGGGTTCAAGTAATCACTCCACCTTAGCCTCCCAAGTAGCTAAGACTACAGGCATGTGCCACAAAGTCTTTTTACTTATTTTATTCTTCTGTCGAGACAGGGTCTCACTGTACTCCAGGCTGGAGTGCAGTGACACGATCCTGACTTACTGCAACCTCACCCCAGGCTCAGATGATCCTCCCACCCTAGCCTCCCAAGTAGCTAGGACTACAGGCACGTGCCACCAGGCTTGGCTAATATTTAATTTTTTGTAGAGACGGCGGAAGGGGTCTCTCTTTGTTGCCCAGGTTGTACTCCTGTACTCAAGCAATTCTCCTGCCTCGTCCTCCCAAAGGGCTGGGATTACAGGCATGAGCCACCATGCCTAGCTGTTTTTACTTTTTAAAATTTCATATATATATTTTGAGACAAGGTCTGGCTCTGTTGCTCAGGCTGGAGTGCAGTGGCATGATCTCGGCTCACTGCAACCTCTGCCTTCTGGGTTCAAGCAATTCTCCCGCCTCAGCCTCTGGAGTAGCTGGGACAACAGGCGCCTGCCACCATGCCTGGATAATTTTTTTTTAATGTTTTTGTAAAGACAGGGTTTCACCATGTTGCCCAGGTTGGTCTCGAACTCCTGGGCTCAAGCAATCCACCCACCTTGGCCTCACAAAATATCGTGATTACAGGCGTGAGCCACTGCGATCAGTCCTTTAAAAAATAAAATGTGGGCCGGGTGTGGTGGCTCAAGCCTGTAATCCCAGCACTTTGGGAGGCTGAGACGGGTGGATCACGAGGTCAGGAGATCGAGACCATCCTGGCTAATGTGGTGAAACCCCATCTCTACTAAAAAAATACAAAAATATTAGCCAGGCCTAGTGGCGCGTGCCTGTAGTCCCAGCTTCTCAGGAAGCTGAGGCAGGAGAACCGCTTGA
>NW_012112030.1:2371099-2374302 GCF_000951035.1 Colobus angolensis palliatus
ACAAAAAACTAGCTGGGCGAGGTGGCGGGCGCCTGTAGTCCCAGCTACACGGGAGGCTGAGGCAGGAGAATGGCGTAAACCTGGGAGGCGGAGCTTGTAGTGAGCTGAGATCCCGCCACTGCACTCCAGCCCGGGTGACAGAGCAAGACTCTGTCTCAAAAAATAAAAAAAATAAAATAAAATAAAATAAAATGTGCCCCCCCACCACTGCCGTTTTCACTTTTTTATTGAGATGTAACATATATAAAGTACACTGATCTTAAATTGCCCAGTGAACTTTTCCATACATATACACTTGGGTGACAACCACCAAAAAGATCAAGATAAAGAATCCAGCTGGTTGGGAGTGGTGGCTCACACCTGTAATCCCAGTACTTTCGGAGGCTAAGGCAGAGGATCACTTGAGCTCAGGAGTTCCGAGATGAGCCTAGGCAGCATAGGGAGACCTCGTCTCTACTAAGAATTCAAAAAAGTTAGCTGGGTGTGGTGGTGCACGCCTCTAGTCCCAGTTACTTTGGGGGGCTGAGGTCGGAGAAGTGCTTGAGGCTGCAGTGAGTCCTGACCATGTCACTGCACTCCAGGCTGAGTGACAGAGCTGGATGCTGTCTTAAAAAAACAAAAACAAAAACATGAAAAAAGAATTCAGCATCTGTCTTGCTCTTTCCCTGATGATACATCCCCAACGGTAGCTCCTATTAGACCCCTATCAGTATAGATTAGCGTTGTCTGTTCTTCAATTTCATATAAATGAAATCATAATGTCAAATGCAGTGGCACTTGCCTCTAGTCACAGCTATTTGGAAGGCTGAGATGTGAAGACTGCTTGAGCTCAGGAGTTCCACTGCACTCCAGCCTGGGTTACAGAGGGAGACCTTGTCTCTAAAAAAAAGGAAAAAAGAAAGAAAGAAAAAGAAAACATATAGTATGTACTCTTTTGTGTCTTTCCAACATTGTATGTGTAAGTCATCCATGTTCTTGCATGAAATAGCTCATAATTTTCATTGTCATACAGTATTCTGTCATTTAAATATACCACAATTTATCTATTCTACTGTTGATGGATTTTTTTTTTTTTTTTTGATAGTCTTGCTCTGCTGCCCAGACTGGAGTGCAGTGGGGCAATCTCAGCTCACTGTAACCTCCACCTCCCAGGTTCAAGCGATTCTCGTGCTTCAACCTCCTAAGTAGCTGGGACTTCAGGCGTGTACTACCACGTCTGGATTTTTGTATTTTTAGTAGAGATGGCATTTTCACCATGTTGGCCAGGCTGGTCTCGAACTCCTGACCTCAAGTGATCCGCCCACTTCAGCCTCCCAAAGTGCTGGGATTACAGGTGTGAGCCACTGCACTGGGCCTGTTAATGAATATTTAAATTGTTTCCAGTTTTCCACTATTATAAAGTTGCCATGTACATTACTGTACAAGTCTGTTAACAAAAGACCCTGAGGCCTGCAGAAGAAAAACACAGAAAAGCTGTATTTTTTGGGAAAAAAAAAAAAAAGCAAATTGGGGAACGCTGCTGGTTTACACACTGTTCACTGGAATAAAATCTCTTTCCTCCGAATTCCTTTACAGCCTGTGATCCCAGTACTTTGGGAGGCTGAGATGGGAGGATCACTTGAGGCCAGGAGTTGGAGACTAGCCTAGGTAGTATATTGAGACCTCCTTAGCAAATAATTTTTTTTTTCTGTTGCCCAGGCTGGAGTGCAATGGCGCGATCTCAGCTTGCTGCAACCTCTGCCTCCCTGGTTCAAGCGATTCTCCTGCCTCAGCCTCCCGAGTAGCTGGGATTACAAGCATATGCCACCATGCCCAGCTAATTTTGTATTTTTAGTACAGACAGGGTTTCTCCATGTTGGTCAGACTGGTCTCGAACTCCCGACCTCAGGTGATTCGCCTGCCTTGGCCTCCCAAAGTGCTGGGATTACAGGTGTGAGCCACCTGGCCCGGCCAATAAAATATATTTTTAATTAGTTGGGTGTGATGGTGCACACCTGTAGTCCTAGCTACTCAGGATGCCGAGGTGGGAGGATTGCTTGAGCCCAGAAGTTCAAGGCTGCAGAGGCTACAAATGTGCCACTGCACTCCAGACTGGGTAACAGAGTAAGACCCTGTCTTTTAAAACAAGTAAACTGATATAATAAAATTCCTTTTCAAAGAACTTTTTTCACAATTCTTTGGTGGACCTAGGCATGCATTTTTCTTGGGTGCAAACCTATGTGCAGAATTGCTGGGTAATAAGGGATTACAACATATAGATTTAATCACATGCAATTTTCTGATTTCTTTCCATAGGAACATTTCATTCAGAAATTAAATCATTCAGAGTTCCAGCACTGTCTGGGGCTATCGGGCTCTGTCCACCTCCATAGGCCTAGCACTGTCACCAACGGAGCCATGGAGGGACCTCGGCCCAAGCTGGGGTGTCTTCATTATCGAAGAAGGCCTCTGGCCAGACCAGGCTCTGTGGGCGCGACCAGGCTGGAGGACTGGGGCGGTGGCAGTGGCCACATGAGTGCACATGGCTGTGGGTGGTCCCTTACTTGCTCCCCTCCTCTCTTTTGCTACCCGTGGGCCATAGGCAAGCAGGGCACCCAGCCAGAATGGCATGATTCTGAAGCCCAACTTTCACAACGACTGGCAGTGGCGCAGCTAGCCCACGGGGCAGATGTGCAGAAGCAAGGCGGCCAGCAAAAGCAGGCTGCATGGCCCGCTCATATGGGCCATCCGCCCATGGTAAGGTGCCCCACGCTGAGGCATCACTACAAAGCACGAGCTGGCAGGGGCCTCAGCTTGGAGGAGTTAAGGGTGGCTGGCATTCACAAGAAGGTGGCCCAGACCATTGGCATCTCTGAGGACACAAGAAGGAGGAACAAGTCCTCCGAGGCCCTGCAGGCCAATGTGCAGAAGCTGAAGGAGTACTGCTCCTCGCTCATCATCTTCCCCAGGAAGCCCTTGGCCCCCAAGAAGGGAGACAATTCTGCTGCAGAACTCAAACTGGATACTCAGCTGACAGGACCAGAAATGTCCATCGGCAATGTCTACAGGAAGGAGAAAGCCAGAGTCATCACTGACTAGGAGGAAAACTTCAAGGCCTTGTTAGTCTCTGTATGGCCCATGCAAATGCCCAGCTCTTCCGCATACAGGCACAAAGAGCCAAGGAAGCTGTAGAACAGGATGTTAAAAAAAAAAAAAAAAAAAAA
>NW_012112030.1:2374982-2382053 GCF_000951035.1 Colobus angolensis palliatus
AAAAAAAAAAAAAAAAAAAGAAAAGAAATTGAATGTAAAGACTGGAAGCTCAGAAGAGCAGAACTCTGAACAACACGCCTTAGGAGTGCAAGTTGCTGATGAAGTATGTCGCATTTTTTATGACATGAGACTTTGTAAATGCTCAACACCAGAAGAAATCAAGAAAAGAAAGAAGACTGTCATTTTTTTGTCCCAGTGCAGACAAAAAATGCATCATTGTAGAAGGCAAAGAGATCTTGGTTGGAGATGTTGGTGTAACCATAACTGAGCCTTTCAAGCATTTTGTTAGAATGCTTCCTGAAAAAGATTGTCCCTATGCTTTGTACGATGCAAGCTTTGAAACAAAATAATCCAGAAGAATTGATGTTTTTTTGTGGGCACCAGAACTAGCACCTCTGAAAAGTAAAATGATCTATGCAAGCTCCAAGGATGCACTTAAAAAGAAATTTCAAGGCATAAAACATGAATGTCAAGCAAATGGACCAGAAGATCTCAGTCGGGCTTGTATTGCTGAAAAGTTGGGTGGATCCTTTTTTTTTTTGACGGAGCCTTGACCTGTTGCCCAGGCTGGAGTGCAATGACAGGATCTCGGCTCACGGCAACCTCTGCCTCCTGGGTTCAAGCGATTCTCCTGTCTCAGCCTCCCGAGTAGCTGGGATTATAGGCATGTGCCACTATGCCTGGCTGATTTTTGTATTCTTAGTAGAGACAGGGTTTCACTTTGTTGATCAGCCTGGTCTCGAACTCCTGACCTTGTGATTTGCCCTCCTTGGCCTCCCAAAGTGCTGAGATTACAGGTGTGAGCCACCATATTTGGCCAGTGGATCCTTAATTGTAGCCTTTGAAGGATGCCCTGTGTAGATCATCATTCAGTGCCACAAATTGAAAGCTTCCACGTTTAATGTTATCCTCTTGCTATATAAATAAAGCAAATACATTTAGGCTGGGGTCTCACTGAGGGGAGCTGTCTTGTCATCTTTTAGAGTAAACTAAATATTCTATAAACATATGCAAACAGCCCTAAATAAATCTAAAGTCTAAAGTTAAAAAAAAAAAGAAAAGAAAAAAAATAGCTGGGTGCGGTGGCTCACGCCTGTAATTCTAGCACTTTGGGACGTGGAGGTGGGTGGATTGCCTGAGCTCAGGAATTCGAAACCAACCTGGGCATCATGGTGAAACCCTATCTCTATTTTAAAGGTACAAAAAATTAGCCAGGCATGGCAGCATGTGCCTGTAGTCCTGGCTACAAGGGAGGCTGAGGCAGGAGAATTGCTTGACCCTGGGAGGCAGAGGTTGCAGTGAGCCAAGATTGTGCCACTGCACTCCAGCCTGGGCAACAGAGCAAGACTCCGTCTCCAAAATAAATGCATAAATAAATAAAGTCCTGTTGAGGACTTCTAATA
Organism: Colobus angolensis palliatus; assembly: GCF_000951035.1. Taxonomy (NCBI): domain Eukaryota; kingdom Metazoa; phylum Chordata; class Mammalia; order Primates; family Cercopithecidae; genus Colobus; species Colobus angolensis. The sequence goes on from NW_012112030.1 coordinate 2,376,386, forward strand.
TATCAGCAGTAATGCAAAAAAAAAAAAAAAATCATTCAGATTTTGTAGCATGAAAAACTTCAGTAAATTTATGAAGCTTTAGATTGGTGTTTTCCTTTTTCTTCTTAGGGTGATTTTATCAGTGCCTCAAGATTTTTTATTAGTGTTTCTCTGTGGCTCTCAAAAACTTCTTTATTTTTATGATTATTTCCTTATTTTTTAGATACTGGGTCTTACTCTGTCACACAGGCTGGAGTGCAGTGGCGAAATAGCTCACTGTCACCTTGAGCTATGATCAAGGGATCCCTGGTTTCAGCCCCTCAGAGTGCTGGGATTACTGGCATGAGCCACCATACCTGGCCAGGCCAAGAAGTTATTTACTTTCTTCCTCAATGATGTATAAACAAAGCCATCATGATCCACTTGCTAGGCAACCTGCACAATGAGTTTCACTTCTTTGTCAATAGAAACCCTTGGCTGGACACGGTGGCTCACGCCTGTAATCCCAGCACTTTGGGAGGCCGAGAGATGGGTGGATCAGTTGAGGTCAGGAGTTCAAGACCAGCCTGGCCGACATGGTAAAACCCTGTCTCTACTAATAACACAAAAATTAGCCAGGCAAGGTGGCACACACCTGTAATCCCAGCTACTTGGGAAGCTGAGGCAGAATTGCTTGAACCTGGGAGGCGGAGGTTGCAGTGAGCTGAGATCATACCACTGCACTCCAGTCTGGGTGACAGAGCAAGACTCTGTCTCAAAAATCAAAACAAAAAAAAAAAAAAGAAAGAAACCCTTAAAATCCTGAACACATTCTTTCCACATGCATTGACTGTCAGGCTTCATTACTTCCATTACCTGTTTGTTTGTTTATTTATTTGTTTATTTATTGAGACAGGGTCTTGCTGTATCACCTAGGCTGGAGTGTAATAGCGTGATCATGGCTCACTGCAGCCTCAACTTCCCCAGGCACAGGTGATCCTTTTGCCTCCACCTCCTGAGTAGCTGGGACTACAGGTGCGCACCACCATGTTCAGCTAACGTTTTGTAGAGGTGAGGTTTTGCCATGTTCCCCAGGCTGGCCTTGAACTCTTGGACTCAAGGAATCCGCAGCCTCCCAAAATGCTGGGATTACAAGCACGAGCCACCACGCCTGGTCTCCCATTGCCTGTTTAAATAGAAATGATGCAACTAGCAATATTGAAGGACTTCCAGATCTTTACTACATTAAGATTAGGGTCAGCATCCATGACTCTGGGAGCCAAGGGAAAATCTCAGTCTAATGTATGTGGCTTTGAAACAGCAAATCATGCTTAGATCAGCAGAGTGAAGGATGGAGTAATGTTGGGACAGGAAAACTTTATTCAATGCCTTTATGAGCACATTCATAAAGTGTGTGGTACATCAGGGTGGTATTGTTGTGTCCTGCAGCACAAAGCCAAATTTTTTCTCTTTGAGGTCCTGCTTGACTTCTAGAATGAAGATATTTGAAACTGAATCAGGGAAAGTACTACAGTTACCCAAGACTTTGCATTTGGTTGCTAGAGCACAGGCAGGTTTTTTTTTTTGTTTGTTCGTTTGTTTGTTTGTTTTGAGGGAGTCTCGCTCAGGCTGGAGTAAAGTGGCCCGATCTCTCTTCACTGAAAACTCTCCCTCCTAGGTTCAAGCAATTCTGTCTCAGCCTCCCAAGTAGCTGGGATTACAGGGATGTGCCACTATGCCTGGCTAATTTTTGTATTTTTAATAGAGATGGGGTTTCACTGTGTTGGCCAGGCTGGTCTTGAACTCCTGACCTCAAGTGGTCTGCCCACCTCAGCCTCTCAAAGGCTGGGATTACAGGTGTAAGCCACCGTACTGCCTTTTTTTTTTTTTTTTTTTTTTTTTTTGAGACGGAGTCTCGCTCTCTCGCCCAGGCTGGAGTGCAGTGGCCCGACCTCAGCTCACTGCAAGCTCCGCCTCCCGGGTTCCCGCCATTCTCCTGCCTCAGCCTCCCAAGTAGCTGGGACTACAGGCGCCCGCCACCTCGCCCGGCTAGTTTTTTGTATTTTTTAGTAGAGACGGGGTTTCACCGTGTTAGCCAGGATGGTCTCGATCTCCTGACCTCGTGATCCGCCCGCCTCAGCCTCCCAAAGTGCTGGGATTACAGGCTTGAGCCACCGCGCCCGGCCCATTTTTTTTTTTTTTTTTTTTTTAAAGGGCACCAGGATTTGTAGAATGACAGCCCTGTAGAACTACACTGTCACTGCACTTGGGGGAAAGGGCAAAGGGTTGAGGGGAATGGCATTCAGAAGATCGTTAGTTGCTTTCAAACCAGGGCCTTGTGTTTCTAGTTTGGAAATATTAAATGCAGTTGGGCATCTTTCCCCAGAAGATACCAACCACCAACCTCATGGTATTCCGGAATGATAATTTTTTTTTTTTTTGAGACATAGTCTTGCTCTGTTGCCCAGGCTGGAGTACAGTGGCACAATCTTGACTCACTGCAGCCTCTGCCTCCTGGGTTCAAGCAATTCTCCTGTCTCAGCCTCCGAGTAGCTGGGATTATAGGTGCCCGCCACCATGCAGGGCTAATTTTTGTACTATTACTAGAGATGGGGTTTCACCATGTTGGCCAGGCTGGTCTCAAACTCCTGACCTCATGATCCACCCACCTTGGTCTCCCAAAGTGCTGGGATTACAGGCGTGAGCCACCATCCCCGGCCTATGCCGATAAACCTTTCTAATAGCTCTGAGTGGGTTGTGCTGTCTGTTCCTCTATAGTTTCACCAATAGTTTGTGTGTTTTTTGAGGTTTAAATGGCTTCCAAAATCATTATGCTATCCTTGACTGGTTTTGAAATATTTCCATCCAAAGGCTGACTTCTCTAGTAGGAGGTTTGAACTATGACTTGATATGAAGAGCTTTTTCTTCCCTTTTTTTTTTGCCACATCTTGACATTGTAAGGCACATATTTCTTTTTGGTTTTCTTTCTTTTTAATATATAGAGGCAGGGTCTTGCTCTATTGGAGTGCAATGTTGCAATCATATCTCACTGCAGCCTACAACTCCTGGCCTCAAGAGGATTAGCTTCTGGTCCTGCCTCCCAAAGGGCCGGGATTATAGGCGTTAGCCACCGCACCTGGCCCGCACCTGGCCTGGACACATATTTCTGGTAAGCAATAAGCTTAGTGACCTTTCCATTTTCTTTCTTTCTTTCTTTTTTTTTTGAGATGGAGTTTCACTCTTGTTGCCCAAGCTGGAGTGCAATGGCACAATCTCGGCTCACTGCAACCTCCGCCTCCCGGGTTCAAGTGATTCTCCTGCCTCAGCCTCCTGAGTAGCTGGGATTACAGGCGTGTGTCACCACGCCCGGCTAATTTTTGCATTTTTAGTAGACGGGTTTTCACCCTGTTAGCCAGGATGGTCTCGAACTCCTGACCTCAGGTGATCCACCCACCTCGGCCTCCTGAAGTGCTGGGATTCCAGGCGTGAGCCACCGCACCCGGCCTGCCATTTTCATTAATCACATATCTTCGTTGTCCCTTTAGCAGTTGTAGGAGCATCTGTTGACCTCGCTTCACAAATTGTTTGAATCTTGATTGCATGTACAGATTGAGGCCGTATTTTTTTTTTTCCACTTTGGAGATAGAGTTGTATGCTACCATGGAAGGGAATTGTTTCTTCTGTTGAGTGCCTAACGAAGTGCTTGATGGCCTTTCAGATGGATCAAGTTGTACAGAAAGGAAGTATCTTAAAACACTACAACCTAGTTTAAGACACAAAACAGTAGAATCGCTGTCAGTTTCACAAGCTACACACTGAAGGGCCCAGAACTAGAACCAAGAGAACATAGTCTCCCATCTCACACTCGCACGAGTGGGGCCTGGCCCCACTCTGCTCTATTTAATCTGAGCATTGTTAAATCAGTCTGCGATGAAACTCCACATTTCCTTTAATCCTCACAACAAAGATAACCCAATTTTTAGATTAGTCAACTGAGGCTTAGAGAAGTTAAACGCCTTGTCCGAGACTACAGAACTGGAAAATGGCAAAGAGCCAACTCCGAAGAGCCTCCCCCGGCACACTAGTGCAGAGAAAATGGCAAATGACACAGCAAAAAATTTTTAAAACCGGGATTCTCGGTCGCTGCCCCGCCCAGCGCCAACGCTCCGTCCTGCCTCGCATCAACGCCCCGCCCCTCCCCGTCCAGCGCCGTTGCCCCGCCGCGCGCAGCCGCCCAGGTGCTAGTTGTGTAACCACAGCAAAGCTCGCGGCAGGGGGCGGGGCAGACGCTGACTCACCCCGGGCCGGCGGTCAAGTGAGCGGGCGCGACGCAGGCGGGCGGTCTGACTGCCTCGCGCGCGCCCCACGGCGGCCGCACGCGTCGCGGGACCTCCTCCCAGTAGTTCACGCCTTAGTCACTACAGAAAGTGGAGCCTGCCATAGGGCTTTCTCCTGAACTGCAGCTCCCGTCCCCGCCGATCTCTTCCTCGGTCCCGGCGCTGACGTTCACGTGTGGAACATTCTGGCCCGGAACAAAGACCCCAGGGCGGAAGCTAGGACCAGAGGCTGAAAGTCCGTGCTTGGCGGCGAGGGCCGCTAAACCGGCAGCTCAGTGCGACTCTAGCCCGGGTTCCAGAAGAGCGTGGAGTGGACCGAGTGCTTGTGGGAAATTTCCTGAGGCTTACCTACTAAAGTTCTTTACGTTTTAAAAGGTTCCATTGCATCAGCCCCCAAAATGTTTCCTTCCCCATCCCTCTTTCTTTTATCTTGGTGGTATGTCTAGGGACTCTCCACTGGGAGAGAATCATTTTGTTCTCCCTGAGGAGGGAGGTCAGAAGTGGGAGACACCCAGGTTGTGTTAGAAACTGTATGGTAGCCAGCGTGGCTCATGCCTGTGGTCCCAGCTACTCAGGAGGCTAAGGCGGGAGGATTGCTTGAGCCCTGGAGGTTGAGGCTGCAGTGAGCCATGATCGCGCCTGTGAATACTCTAGGAGGATAGATGACATAGCAAGACCGTTTCAAAAAGATGAGAAAGAAACTGCAGCGTAAAGTAGCACACCTATTACAAAGGTAAATGCTCTTTTGTCTATCCTTGCTATTTTTTTAAATATCCAAATTTTTCCTGGTTTTCCCTTTTTTTTTTTTGAGACAGTCTTATTCGGACGCTCAGGCTAGAGTGCAGTGGTGTGATCTTGGCTCACTGCAACTTCCACCTCCCTGGTTCAAGTGATTCTCTTGCCTCAGCCTCCGAGTAGCTGGGATATTACAGACATACACCACCACGTCCAGCTCATTTTGTATTTTTAGTAGAGACGGTATTTCACCATGTTGGTCAGGTTGGTCTTGAACTCCTGACGGGTGATCCGCCCACCTCAGCTTCCCAAAGTGCTGGGATTACAGGCGTGAGCCACCGCTCCTGGCCCTAGTTTTCCTTTTGACATCCTTCCGAGCCTCTATTTCTTTCTAGTTAAACCTAACAGGGTATCTTCGAGGCTTGTCACTTGTTCACTACTTAGCAGTGATTCTCAAAGTGGAGGGAGGTAAGGGGATTTTATCTATAAGGGCAAATCCAAATTGAGGGAGGGTGTTCTTGATTACTTTTTTTAAAAAAGCACATTTAGGGCCGGGCGCGGTGGCTCAAGCCTGTAATCCCAGCACTTTGGGAGGCCGAGACGGGCGGATCACAAGGTCAGGAGATCGAGACCATCCT
>NW_012112030.1:2385648-2388422 GCF_000951035.1 Colobus angolensis palliatus
AGGTCAGTGGTGCAATCTCACCTCACTGGAACCTGTGCCTCCTGGGTTCAAGCGATTCTTCTGCCTCAGCTTCCCGAGTAGCTGGGATTATAGGCTCACACAACCACACCCCACTAATTTTTGTATTTTTAGTAGAGGTGGGGTTTCTCCATGTTGGCTAGTCTGGTCTCAAACTCCTGACCTCTGGTGATCCACCTGCCTCAGCAGCCCAAAGTGTTGGGATTACAGGCATGAGCCACCGTACCCCACCAAAATCTTGAGAGTGTAATTTGAATGTGGCCGTGTGGCTCACGCCTATAATCCCAACACTTTGGGAGGCCAAGGTGGGTGGATCACTTGATGTCAGGAGTTCGAGACCAGTCTGGCCAACCTGGTGAAACCCCATCTCTACTAAAAATACAAAAATTAGGTGGGCATGGTGGCGATCCCCTGTAATCTCGGCTACTTGGGAGGCTGAGGCATGAGAATCGCCTAAACTGGGAGGCAGAGGTTGCAGTGAGCCGAGATCGTGCCACTGTTCTCCAGCCTGGGCATCAGAGTGAGACTCCATCTCAAAAATAATTTGAATGTGAAAAATGGGACACACACACATATGCACACAAACAAACATACATCTTGTTTTGCGAACTCTATGGCTAGTAGATATACAAAGAAAGCCTTTTGAGTATCAGTGATTTGCAAGGAGCGGTGTGTCAAGATACTTTGCATTGGCCAGGCACGGTGGCTCACGCTTATAATCCTAGCACTTTGGGAGGCCAAAGCAGGCAGTTCACCTGAGGCCAGGGGTTCAAGACCAGCCTGACCAACATGGTGAAACCCCGTCTCTACAAAAAATACAAAAAATTAGCTGGGTGTGGTGGTGAACGCCTGTAATCCCAGCTACTTGGAAGGTTGAGGCAGAAAAATCGCTTGAACCCAGGAGGTGGAGGTTTGCAGTAAGCCGAGATTGCTCTGCTGTACTCTAGCCTGGGTGACAGAGCAAGACTCTGTCTCAAAAAAAAAAAAAACAACAAAAAAAAAACCTTTCCATTGAGTCACAAAAATTCTGAAGAAATGGTATTAAAGGACAATTCATATGGACAGTTATTATCTCACATAAAAATAAATCAAGAGGCTTCTGGAAAGTGGATGGTTGCTTGCTCTTATGAGACAGCAGTAAGAAAGGACTGTCAGTGGTCCCACTTGAGTCTCTGATAGCTATGTGCAGCCATCACATGACACCGAGAAGACTCAGTTAGAGGAGAAGTCAGCACTGTGGACTGCAGTCCTGGAAGACATGGTAGAGCTGAAGGATCAGCCAACTTTGAGACTCAGCTCTAGCTCCCTGTCTCCAGCGGCCTAACGGACATCTCTGTGAGGACGTTTGCCTCTGTGTCCCCACCCAAATGTGAACTCAAATTGTAGTCCCCGTAATCCCCACATCTAGGGAGGGACCTGGTGGGAGGTGAGTGAATCGTGGGTGTGGTTTCCCCCATGTTGTTCTTGTGATAGTGAGTGAGTTCTCATGAGAGCTGATGGTTTTATGTTTGACCGTTCCTCCTTCACACTCTCACCTGCCACCATGTAAGATATGCCTGTTTCCCCTTCTGCCATGATTGCAAAGTCCCTGAGGCCTCCCCAGCCATGCAGAACTGTGAATCAATTAAACCTCTTTTCTTTATACATTACCCAGTCTCGGGCAGTTCATTATAGGAGTGTGAAAACAGACTAATACAATGTTCCATTACCACTAACTAGTTGGATATTTTCATCTTCTCCATGTCCTATGTCCATTCAGTTGCTGAGTCTTGTTGAGTCTTCCTCTCCATCCCTACCTCCTTACTCCATACACTTACCATCTTCAGCTTCCTAAACTTTCAAGATCCTTCTACCTTCATTGAATCATATGCCAGATATATACCATATATATATATGCATTTGCTATCTATTTTAAGAACTTAAAGTAACATTTTAGAATTAATATTGAGTTTTTCTACTTCTCTCTATCCAATAGTCTATTCTATTATTAGAAACAATAAGGTGGGCTGGGTGTGGTGGCTCATGCCTGTAGTCCCAGCATTTTAGGAGGCTGAAGCAGAGAGATAGCTTGAGCCCAGGAACTCAAGACTAGCCTGGGCAACATGGCAAAACCTCGTCTCTACAAAACACACACGCACACACAGACACACACAGACATATGCACACACAAATTACCCAGGCATGGTGGCGTGTGCTTGTAGTCCCAGCTACTTGGGAGGCTGAGGTAGGAGGATTGGTTGAGCTTGGGATGTCAAGGCTGCAGTGAGCTGTGATCACACCACTGCACTCCAGCTTGAGTAACAGACCAAGACCTTATTTCTAAAGAAAAAGAAGGCCTGGGCCAGGCGTGGTGGTTCACAGCTGTAATCCCAGCCCTTTATGAGGCCGAGGTGGGCAATTACCTGAGATCAGGAGTTCAAGACCAACCTGGCCAACATGGTGAAACCCCATCTCTACTAAAAATACAAAAATTAGCTGGGCATGGTGGGGAGCACCTGTAATCCCAGCTACTCGGGAGTCTGAGGCAGGAGAATCGCTTGAACCTGGGAGGCAGAGGTTTCAGTGAGCCAAGATCACACCATTGCACTCCAGCCTGGGGGACAAGAGTGAGATTTTGTCTCAAAAAAAAAAAAAAAAAAAAAGAAGTCTGGGCATGGTGGTTCATGCCTGTAATCCCAGCACTTTGGGAGGCCGAGGTGGGCAGATCACCTGAGGTCAGGAGTTCAAGACCAGCCTGGCCAACATAGTGAAACCCT
>NW_012112030.1:2389169-2389493 GCF_000951035.1 Colobus angolensis palliatus
TTTGGAATTTTAAGGCAGGAGAATCTCTAGAGCCCAGGAATTGGGGAGTAGCCAAGGGAACACAGTGAGACCCCATCTCTACAAAACAATTAAAAAAAATTATCTGGGCATGGTGGCATGCCTGGTAACTAGGTGATTCTAGTTAGGAGTCCAAGGCATTACTTGAGCCCAGGAGTTTGAGGCTGCAATGAGTTGTGTTCCCAAACTGCACTCCAGTTTCAGTGACAAAGCAAGACCCCATCTCAGGCTGGGGACAGTGGCTAATGCCTGTAATCCCAACACTTTGAGAGGCTGAGGCAGGTGGATTGTTTGAGCCCAGGAGTT
>NW_012112030.1:2389996-2396966 GCF_000951035.1 Colobus angolensis palliatus
GTGAGCTGAGATCCGGCCACTGCACTCCAGCTTGAGCGACAGAGCGAGACTCCATCTCAACAACAACAACAACAAAAGCAAAAAACAAAAACTGGCTGTGGCGGTGCACACCTGTAATCCCAACTACTCAGGAGGCTGAGGCATGAGAATCGCTTGATAGAAGCAGAGGTTGCAGTGAGCCAAGATTGCACCACTGCACTCCAGTCTGGGCGACAGAGTGAGACCCTGTCTTAAAATAATAATAATAATAAAGTGGCAGGATATATGATATATAGAGAAAAATCAATACTAAAATCAATAGTTATGACAGTATGATACTAGAGCAGAAATAGATACAGAGATCAATGGAAGATAACAGAGTCCAGGAATAAAACACATATATATGATAAAGATGGCATTTCAAATCAGTAGAGAAGGATGGGATTAATCAATGAATGATGTAGAAAACAATTGGCTCCCCTTTTGGCTCCCCCACCTCACACTGTATACCAACCTATTCTAGATGTAATAAAGACCGAAAAATATTTAAATACCATCAAAATATTCAAGAGAATATTTTCATAACTTTAGGGGTGAAAAGGCTTTTCTGAACCAGACTCACAGTTCAGAAGCCTTATGCAAGAGACTGGCAGTTTGGACTACACACAAATATCAAATTTCTGTAAGGTGACACTCTATAAGCAAAGTGAAATGAAAAAGTAGGAAAATATTTTCAACATGTACAAGAGACAAGAAGTTAATGTGTCTGTGTGGTGGTTTAAAAATACATCCACAAATTCTATGATACTCTTCCTTTCAAGAGGTGAGCCTAATTCCCCTCCACTTGAGTGTGGGCTGGACTTAGTGACTGGCATCTAAAGAACAGCATAAAGTGGTGGAGACTCAGTTAAAGGCAGAGTGGCTTTCATCTTGGTCTCTTTCTCTCTTGGATCACTTGCTCTGGGGGAAGCCAGCTGCCATGTTATGAGGACATTCAGGTCCTATGGAGAAGTCCAGATGGTAAGGAACTGTCTTGCCAACAACCATGTGAGTGAGCCATCTTGGAAGCAAATCCTTCAGCCCCAGCCAAGCCTTCAGATAACTGCAGCTGCAGCCAACCGTTTGACTGCAACCCACCTGGGCCACTCTTGGATTCCTAAGAAACTGAGATAATACATTTTGCTGTTTTAAGCTGCTACATTTTGAGATAATTTGTTATACAGCTATAATCAGTTAACAGTTGCACTTGGCTGACTGGGCATGGTGGCTCATGCCTATAACCCCAGCACTTTGAGAGGCCAAGGGAGGAGAATCGCTTGAGCCCAGGAGTTCGAGACCAGTCTGTGCAACATAGTGAGACTACATCTTTACCAAAAAAGCTGAAAATTATCTTGGCAAGGTGAGGCACACCTGCAGTCCCAGCTACTCAGGAGGCTGAGGTGGGAGGATTGCTTGAGCCAGGGGGCCAAGGGTGCAATGAGCTACGATCACACCACTGCACTATAGGCTGAGTAACACAGTGAGACCTTGTCTCTAAAAATAATAATCATGATGTACCTATTTTTTTAAAGTTTTTAAAGTCATGTTTATTGAAGTATGAATTTACATTCAGTAAAATCCACCCTGTTCATTGTTTGCAGTGGCTCACACCCATAATCCTAGCACTTTGGGAGGCTGAGGTGGATGGATCACTTGAGGCCAGGAGTTCAAGACCAGCCTGGCCAACATAGCAAAAACCCATCTCTACTAAAAATACAAAAAAATTAGCTGGGCATGGTGGCTTGTGCTTGTAATCCCAGCTACTTGGGAGGTTAAGGCACTAGAATTGCTTGAACCCAGGAAGCAGAGGTTGCAGTGGGCTGAGATCATGCCATTTCACTCCAGCCTGGGTGACAGAGCAAGACTCCATCTCAAACAAAACAAAACAAAACAAAACAAAAAAACACAAAAAAACAACCTGTTAAGTATAAGCTCTGACAAATGCATAGTCATATCATAATCAAGACATAGAACAATAGTAGAATCACTCTTAACAGTTCCCTCAAAATCAAGAAGTCAACCTCTTCTTGATCCCAAGGAACTCATTGACCTGTTTTTCTGTCAAAAGGGTCAAATTTAATCAGTAAAATGATCTGCGGTACTATGGAAAAATGTGTAAGCATAGAAAATACACAAACCAACTTTTTTTCAAAAGTGAGATACTTAAAAAGTTCACCATACCAACAAAATGAAGGTAGCTTCACATTTTACTACAGATGTGCAGATATTCATCAAAGTCCACCATTGTCATATATATGGCTCAACAGTAATATTTAAGAATATACTGGCTGGGGCAGGGTGGCTCATGCCTGTAATCCCAGAACTTTGGGAGGCTGAGAAGGGCGGATCATGAGGTCAGGAGATCGAGACCATCCTGGCCAACATGGTGAAACCCCATCTCTACTAAAAATAGAAAAATTAGCTGGGCGTGCTGGTGGGTGCCTGTAATCCCAGCTACTCAGGGGGCAGAGACAGGAGAATCACTTGAACCAGGGAGTCTGAGGTTGCGGTGAGCCGAGATCATGCCACTGCACCGCAGCCTGGTGACAGAGCAAGACTCTGTCTCAAAAAAAGAAAAGAAAAGAAAAAAAAAAGAAAAAATACTGGCCAGGCACGGTGGCTCATGCCTGTAATCCCAGCACTTTGGGAGACTGAGGCGGGCAGATCACCTGAGGTCAGGAGTTCGAGAGCAGCCTGGCCAACATGGTGAAACTCTGTCTCTACTAAAACACAAAAATTAGCCAGATGTGGTGGCACATGCCTGTAATCCCAACTACTCGGGAGGCTGAGGCAGGAGAATCACTTGAACCCAGGAGGTGGAGGTTGCAGTGAGCTGAGATTGTGCCATTGCACTCCAGCCTGGGTGACAAGACAGAAACTCTGTCTCAAAAAAAAAAATATATATATATACTGTGAAATAACAATCTTTAGAAGAGTTAGAATAATGTGATTCTTGTTTGTTTTTTTTTGAGACAGGGTTTCGCTCTGTCATCCAGGCTGGAGTGTAGTGACGCAATCTTGGCTCACTGCAACCCCTGTCTCTCAGGTTCAAGAGATTCTCATAGCTCAGCCACCCGAGTAGCTGGGATTACAGGCATGTGTCACCATGCCAGCTAATTGTTTTATTTGTATTTATTATTTTTTTTTTGAGACAGAGTCTTACTCTGTCAGCGAGGCTTGAGTGCAGTGGCGCAATCTCAGCTCACCGCAATCTCTGTCTCCTGGGTTCAAGCGATTCTCCTGCCTCAGCCTCCCCAGTAGCTAGAATTACAGGAATGTGCCACACCATACCCGGCTAATTTTTTTTTTTTTAAGTAGATATGGGCTTTTACCATGTTGGCCAGGCTGATCTCGAACTCCCAACCTCATGATCAGCTCGCCTCAGCCTCCCCAAGTGCTGGGATTACAGGTGTGAGCCACTACATCCAGCCAATTTTTGTATTTTTAGTAGAGAAAGGGCTTCACCATTTTGGCCAGGCTGGTCTCAAACTCCTGAACTCAAATGATCAGCCCGCCTCAGCCTTACAAGTGCTGGGATTACAGACGTGAGTCACTGTACCCAGCCGTCAAAAGCTATTTTTTAACATATTAAGATTGGCAAAGTACATATCATTTGACCCAGAAATTCTACGTTCTAAGAATATACGCCAGGCACGGTGGCTCCTGCCTGTCTGTAATCCCAGCATTTTGGGAAGCCGAGGCGGGCAGATGGCTTCAGCCCAGGAGTTCAAGACTAGCCCTGGCAATGTGGAGAAATCCCCATGTCCACAAAAATTACAAAAAATTAGCTAGGCATGGTGACACACGCCTGTAATCCCAGCTACCTGGGAGGCTGAGTTGGGAGGATCACCTGAACTTAGGGGGTTGGGGCTGCAGTGATCCATGATTATTGCACCACTGCACCCTACCCTGGGAAAGAAAAAAAAATGTTTCCCACATAGTCATATTACTCAATGTGTAGTCCATGAATCAAGAGCATCAGCATCACTTGAGAGGTCTACATTTCAATGAGATCCTCAAGCAATTTCTATACCCATTAACATTTGAGGAATACTGCTACAGAGTACTTATGCAGAAGAGCAAAGATGTATCGATGGGGATTTAAACAGCGTTATTTGTAATACAATTTTTTTTAAAAAAAGTTAATATCCACCAGTAGGGAACAGTTAAAAATCTAACCAGGCTTGGTGGCACACAGCTGTAGTCCCAGCTACTTGAGAGGCTGAGGCAGGTCGATGGCTTGAGCCCAGGAGTTTGAGGCTGTAGTGCACAATGATTGTGGGCAGGAAACAGGACCTAGACGTTGGACCAGATTCAAGACTGGCTGAAACTGGAAAGAGGCACAGAAAGAACTTCTCCGTAAGACACGCCCACCAGCACCACAGTTTACCATTGCCATGGCGACACCCGGAAGTTACTGCCTTTTTCCATAACAACCTGGAAGTTACCACCCCTTTTCTGGAAATCTCTGAATAACCCACCCTTTAATTTGCATGTAATTAAAAGTCAGTATAAATGTGACTGCAGCCGTTTTCCTGAGTTGCTGCTCTCCACACACTGCCTAGAGGTGGTCTTGCTCGGTAGGGGCAGGCATGGGGCTGTAAAACTGCATCCTCAATAAAGCTATAACTTCTACCACATGCTCAAGAAAGAACCATGAGCCAATATTATTGGGCTAATCGCCAATTTGGATGCTCACCTGCCCTGCATCAATTGTGCCTGTGAAAAACTATTGCACTCCAGCTGTTACCAGTTGAGGGTAATTGTCCAGGTTCTTAGCGTTTTGAACAAAGAATTGGACAAAACACACAAAGCAAGGCAGTGAAAGCAGAGTTTTATTTATTTTATTTTATTTTATTTTATTTTTTTCCCCCGAGACGTAGTCTTGCTCTGTAGCCCAGGCTGGAGTTCGGTGGCACGATCCTGGGTTCAAGCAATTCTCCTGCCTCAGCCTCCTGAGTAGCTGGGATTAGAGGCTTGCCCCACCACGCCCGGCTAATTTTTGTATTCTTAGTAGAGATGGGGTTTCACCACGTTGGCCAGGCTGGTCTCCAACTCTTGACCTCGTGATCCACCGAAAGCAGAGATTTAGTTTAAAGGAAAGTACAATCCACAGAGTGGGAGCAGGCTCGAGCAAGTGGCTCGAGACCATTGGTGACAGAATTTTCTGGGGTTTAAATACCCTCTAGAGGTTTCCCATTGGTTCACTCCATGCAAATAAAGTAGTGGCCCACCACTAGTCTAATTGTGGGAGGGGACCAATGACAATGAAGAGTAGGCCTGCTATCAGTCTGATTGGTTGCGAGAGGGGTACCAATCAGAGGTATTTTCATTTTTTCAACTGCTGTACAGAGAAAGGAGGATTTGAAAAGGGAGTACTCTCTGATACTCAGTCAGCATGATTCGGCTTTAGGTTCCCTGCATCCAGACCCTATTCTCCTGCCTCACAGTGAGACTCTGTCTCTAGAAAAACACAAGAAAGAAAGGAAAGTGGTAGTATATTCACATAATGGAAGACTAGACAACTATGAGGAAAAGAAAGATTTATGCTCAGTGACATGAAAGAAGCCCAAGACATGTTAGAATTGAATAATTAGAGGAAAAAAAAACCCTAATCTAATCAAAAAATATGTGTGTGTGCGTGTGTGTGTGTGTGTTTTTTTTTTTAGACTGAGTCTCACTCTATTGCCCAGGCTGGAGTGCAGTGGTGCGATGTCAGCACACTGCAACCTCTGCCTCTCGGGTTCAAGCGATTCTCCTGCCTTTGCCTCCGGAGTAGCTGGGATTACAAATGCCCACTACCACGCCTGGAGAATTTTTGTATTTTCAGTAGAGACAGGGTTCGCCATGTTGGCCAGGCTGGTCTTGAGCTCCAGACCTCAGGTGATCAGCCCACCTCGGCTTCCCAAAGTGCTGAGATTACAGGCGTGAGCCAAAGCTCCTGGCCTTTTTTTTTTTTTTTTTTTTGAGACAGAGTCTCGATCTGTTGCCCAGCCTGGAGTGCAGTGGCGTAATCTTGGCTCACTGCAACCTTTGCCTCCTGGGTTCAAGCGATTCTCGTGTCCCAGCCTCCCAAGTAGCTGAAACTACAGGCACAAGCCACAACGCCTGGTTTTTTTTGTTGTTGTCGTTGTCGTTTTTTTTTTTTTTTTTTTTTGAGATGGAGTTTCACTCTTGTTGCCCAGGCTGGAGTGCAGTGGTGCGATCTCGGCTAACTGCAACCTCCGCCTCCCGTGTTCAAGTGATTCTCCTGTCTCAGCTTCCGGAGTAGCTGGGATTGGGGCGCCACCACCCAGGCTAATTTTTTGTATTTTTAATAGAGATGGGGTTTCACCATATTGGCCAGACTGGTCTCGAACTCCTGACCTCAGGTGATCCAACCCGCCTAGGCCTCCCAAAGTGCTGGGGTTACAGACGTGAGCCACCACACTCAGCCTAAATACTACTTTTATAATTGAAAGAGACTCTATCTAGACCAGCCAATGGGGTAAAAATATCAAGGATGTTGTGGAGTATCTAGCTCTCATTACACAGTGTAACTTCAGTCCTTGCCAACTACAAATAAAATAAAACCTTCAATGGCTCCCCACAGCTTTCAGGATAAAGTCCAGATTCTTCAGTGTGATCCAAGTCTGTTTACTGCTTCTACCATATTCCAATCCCCCACTGCACCTACTGTTCCAGCCAGCAGAACCACCTGCTTTCTCTGCACAAGCATTGAGCTCGTTCTTCTCCAAGCGTTACCACAGGTGATTCCTGTGTCTGAAATCTCTGCCCCAAATATATGGTTATCATGTATGTGCATATACTATACAGTGATCCCTAGCACTCAGTAAAAGCTCTATAAATGTTGGGTGTGGCCGGGCGCGGTGGCTCAAGCCTGTAATCCCAGCACTTTGGGAGGCCAAGGCGGGTAGATCACTTGAGGCCAGGAGTTCAAGACCAGCCTGGC
>NW_012112030.1:2398110-2402795 GCF_000951035.1 Colobus angolensis palliatus
GGGTGGATCACAAGGTCAGGAGATCGAGACCATCCTGGCTAACACAGTGAAACCCTGTCTCTACTAAAAATACAAAAAAATTAGCTGGGCGCCTGTAGTCTCAGCTACTCGGGAGGCTGAGGCAGGAGAATGACGTTAACCTAGAAGGCGGAGCTTGCAGTGAGCCGAGATCCCGCCACTGGACTCCAGCCTGGGCGACAGAGCAAGACTCCATCTCAAAAAAAAAAAAAAAAAAAAAGTGTGTGTTCAAGGACACATTCCTAACCCTTACATCACAACTTTTCTTCCCATCTAATGTGTCTTCCTTTGTCTTCTTGGCTAAGGAAAATCATATCCATTTCT
Source organism: Colobus angolensis palliatus (assembly GCF_000951035.1). Classification (NCBI taxonomy): domain Eukaryota; kingdom Metazoa; phylum Chordata; class Mammalia; order Primates; family Cercopithecidae; genus Colobus; species Colobus angolensis. The sequence goes on from NW_012112030.1 coordinate 2,398,453, forward strand.
TTTGGCTACCTCAAACCACATGGATTTTTCCCTTCTCCACACTCTGACAATACAATAACTTTCATTTGTATAGCACATCTAACTCTTCAGAGTGCTTTCATATTTATTATTTCCTTTTCCTCACAGCAACCCCTGTACCGAGGACACAGGCCAGGGGTGGGGAGGAGCAGGAAAATGTTTACTAAGGGTCAACTAAGTGCAAGGCGATTTACCCACATTATCTGTTTTAATCCCTTAACAATCTTTACAGGTGGATATTTTAATTCCCATTTCACAAGTGTGGAAATTAGACCTCAGTAAGATTTCATAACCTGCTGAAGAACACCACAGGTATTAAGTGGTAGAGATGGGTTTTGAAGCTGGTGTCTCTGACTTTAAAGTCCCTACTGGTTCCATGACACCAAGTAAACAGATTTGCCTAATAACTACATTCCTCCAAGCTGGCCTGGGCAGGAGGTAATAGAATACTTCGTGATTTCTTGCCCACCACATCTTCCATCAGACCAGTTTGATGTTATATAAAGTCTGTAGGCACAATTTAACAAGGAATCACATGCCATCTTACCTGGTTACCCGATTGTTTCATTTACATTAGATTCCACAACAAGGTTGGTAACATCCCCCTTTACCCGGGCAGGAATTGTGTCATCTTAACCTCCCTGAGCCTCAGTATCCTCTTCTTTCAAATGTCTGTCTTACAGGACTGTTGCAGAGATTAAATATCAGTTGTAAAGACGTTTGACATAATGTCTCACACAAACTCTTCAGAAATATTTATTGCATCTCAACATCTGTTTTTTTTGTCTTTTTTTTTTTTTTTCCTTTTTGTAGAGAACGGGGTCTCGCTGTATTACCCAGGCAGGTCTCGAACTCCTGGGCTCAAGCTATCCTCCCGCCTCTGCCTCCCTGAGAGCTGGGATTACAGGCGTGAGCCACCGCGCCCGGCCTCAACATCTTTTTCAACTTCTTCAACACGTCAGACAGGCCTGAGTGCCTGGGTTTGGCTATGCCAGTTCCTGTTGATTACTGATATAACAACGTTGGATCAGGAGTATTTTAGTGGGCAGATGTTGAATTTTCTGCCTTCCACCCACTAAAAGGTTTGCATCAAACCAGTCCAGGATAACTCATACTGGATCCCTGCCAGTTGATATAGTTAAGCTGATCTACAGATAAGAAAGAGTCTTGGGTACGTTTAGCTAGTAAATGCAGATCTGCCAAGACTCCAACCCAGTTCTTAGGATACCTGTGTCTGGGCTCCTTCCGCTCTACCAAGCCACCTTCCAAAGGTCTACCTGAAAATAACTAATGGGCAGAAACTATAGGGGGAAGGGGAAAAGACCCCTTATCTTGGTGTTTCTTGCTTTTCCTCGCAGCCCCGCCCTTTTTGCTTCGAAGGATGAGTTTTTCCTGAATTCACAATACTTTTGCATTGAAGATGTCCGGGGTCCCTTTAAGGTCTTGGGTGACGTAATGACTAGCCCCGCCCTCTCTCTTCTCTCTTCTCAGCCCTGGCCATTTTTTTTGGTCCTCAACCAATTAGCGGCCCGACGCCCTTTCGGCGCCTCATCCGGGTTCCCGGGATTGGGAAAGTGGCCTGGTAACCAGGCAACTACTGATCAATCCCCTCCCCGGCTGATTTGCGCATCAGGTAGTCGCCGCTCTGCGCTCAACGGTGGCGAGTTTCAGTAGCCAAGTGCCCCGCCCCCGTTGCCATAACAGCAGTACACAAACCCTCCCTCCCCTCGTCCGCTTGCTAAACAGTCCTTCCCTCTTGGGACCAAGGGCCTCTCCAGAACTGCTTCTGATTGAGCAGAAACAGGGTCTGAGCCCCTTTGCTAAGGGGAATTGAGTGGGAGGGCTGGAGACTGCGCTTTAGGCTGGTGTACCAGAGGGCCCAAGGAAATTGGTCCAGTGGGGAGGGAAAAGTAGAAGAAATGAATGGAGCAGGGATTAGGGATGGCGCAATGGGAGCTAAGAGGAGAGGAGGAGGAGGAGGACTTGGTAGGGAAGAGTGGAGAGCATGGCTTAAGGGGGAGGTGGGAAGAATGGAGCAGAGGGAAGCCCAGAAAATAGGGACACTGGGCTGCTGGAGGAGAGCTGGAGCCACTGTGAAGAACAGGAAAGGCCTGGGGGTGTGGGTGCCATCCTGAAGGGAGGGGGTCCTCAGTGGAAAGTGTGAAGTGGGGGTTGAGAGTCAAAATGAGATGTTCACAGGGATGAGGAAAGAAGCCTAGAGTTGGTGGGTCAGAAGTGATGGGGGTGATGGGAGTGGCACGTGTCAGTGACGATGAAGGAGCTGAAGGCTGGCAAAAGCTGAGGAGACCTTCTTTCTCAGGAGGAGGACTGAGCTTGTCTGACTTCAGAGCTTTCAGGAGGGAAGAAAGATGTCAGATGAAGATGATCTAGAAGACTTTGAGCCAGACCAAGATGATTTTGAGAAAGAAGAGGATGAGAAGGAGACAGAGGAGGGGGAGGACTACAGAAAAGAGGGGGAAGAGTTCCCTGAGGAAGTGAGAGCCTGGACAAGGAGGGCTCCTAGGGCTGAGGGGTGGGGTTGGGCAGGGGAGGGACGCCTTACTCCACTTCCACCTGCAGTGGCTGCCCACGCCCCTCACGGAGGACATGATGAAGGAAGGGCTTTCTCTGCTCTGTAAGACAGGCAGTGGGCTGGCTCATGCTTATGTCAAGCTGGAGGTTAAAGAGAGGTGCGTTGTGGGGGGACCAGATGAGGACTGTGAGATTGTAGGGCCCCTATCTCCTTTCCCACTGTCATTCCTGGGTGTTCTGGCTGAGAGTTTGACCCTTCTCATGCCTAGTGGAAAGGGAAGGACAAAATTTACTTTTCAGGAGCTCTGAGACTTCTATCAAAGCTGACCTGGGGAATTGGAGACTGAGAGTATATGGGGGGATTCCTGCTGGATTCCCTCATTTGTCTTTCAGAGTATGGGTTCTCTGTCCTTCACAGACACAGGTCTTTCTGCCCACTGTTAAGAACCCACCTACCTTCTCTTACCCTTCTTCTCGCCTACTATCTGTTTCCCATTCTTCTCCCCATTATAAGCCTTCTGCTTTAGCAACTCTGCTAGTCCTCGCTGGGTTCTTAACCCTAAACCTGGTTCCTTCTCCCTCTTCCATCTCCTAGGGACCTGACAGACATCTATTTGCTGCGCTCCTACATCCATCTGCGTTATGTGGATGTTTCTGAGAACCACCTGACAGACCTGTCTCCACTCAACTACCTCACCCACCTGCTCTGGCTCAAGGCTGATGGCAATCAGCTGCGAAGTGCCCAGCTGAATGAACTGCCCTACCTGCAGATTGCTAGTTTTGCTTATAACCAGATTACTGACACTGAAGGCATCTCTCATCCTCGTCTTGAAACACTGAATCTCAAAGGTGGGTGTTTTTCTTTTTCTTTTTTTTTTTGAGACGGAGTCTCACTCTGTGGCCCAGGCTGGCCGGATCTCGGCTCACTGCAAGCTCTGCCTCCCGGGTTTACGCCGTTCTCCTGCCTCAGCCTCCCGAGTAGCTGGGACTACAGGTGCCCGCCACCTCGCCCGGCTAGTTTTTTTGTATTTTTTAGTAGAGACGGGGTTTCACCGTGTTAGCCAGGATGGTCTGGATCTCCTGACCTCGTGATCCGCCCGTCTCGGCCTCCCAAAGTGCTGGGATTACAGGCTTGAGCCACTGCGCCCGGCCAAGGTGGGTCTTAGGATGGGCTACACAAGATTCTTTCCTTCCTAGCCTGAGGCCAACAGAAGTGGGCAGTATGGTCCTTGGCTGTGGCACATGACAGTCTGCATTCATTCATTCAGATATGCAATATGATTGATTATGACAGTTCTACATGTTAACCATATAGGAGCGAATAAGACAAGAAATGTCCCTATTCTCATATAGCTTATATTTCTAGTTGCGAGAGATGTGCAAGTAACAACAAACACGATATGTAAATTCATGTAGCATGTTAAAAGGAGACAAGTGCCTTGGAAAAAATAGATCAGAGTAAGAGGAATGGGGGACATAGGTGGCAATGTCAAATGGATTGGTTAGGACAGCCATCACTGAGAAGATGACATCTGAGCAAAGAGTTGAAGAAGGAGAGGGAATTAGACATGTCAGCTGCTTCATTCACTCTTGAAAGGCTTAGGTGGATATGTCCATCAGGACCTTGGACTACCACACCACTTGCCCCAGGGCTCTGGCGGTATTAAGTCTGGAGCTGTCCTTCCTCACTACTACCCTGCTTTTTTCTTTTTTGAGACAGAGTCTCGCTCTGTCGCCCGGGCTGGAGTGCAGTGGCCGGATCTCAGCTCACTGCAAGCTCCGCCTCCCGGGTT
>NW_012112030.1:2404739-2409816 GCF_000951035.1 Colobus angolensis palliatus
AAAAAAAAAAAAAAAAAAAACCACAACCAGAAAGAGGGAGAAACAGGGAAAGATTAGAGCCTTCCCTTGGGGCAGGTGAAAAGACAGCAGGAGAAGGTTCCTGAGACCTGCCCCTGAGACCCAGCACACCCAACTTTATAACAAAAGACTGCAACAAGGGCTATTATGGGAGTTATAAGCTAGGGACTGTGGATGAAAATCATTATATATAATAACACCACAGGAAGCCACCGAAATATTTAGTCTTTTAGACTCTTAAGCTTCATTATTCTGGGATGGTGCTGATGGCAATCCTCAGTGGTGGCGTGGGGGCTCCTGGGCCACGTGGGGAGTGGGTTGAAGCATCTCCTCCATCCCAAGTGGCTTTGGGGGTGAGTAGTAGTGGGTTACTGCTGACCTTTCTCTGGGATGTCAGCTTCTGAACTTCTTTACTTTCTACACTGATCTCTACTCATCCCCACTCCCTTCTTCCACTCCTCCCTCTCGACGTCTTGGATTTCCTCTTTTGCTTTATCTCATTTTCACTTCTCTTTCTTCCCTGTGCCTGCTCCCTCTCAATCAATTCACTGTGCCCTGGGGGTCTAGGCCCAAAACATGCTGAAGAAGGTGGAAAGCTTGGAGGACCTGAGCAATCTTACCACCTTGCATCTTCGAGACAACCAGATTGACACTCTGAGTGGCTTCTCCAGGGAAATGAAATCATTGCAGTACCTCAACCTGAGGTATGCACCCCCTCCAAGCCCCACCTTGTCCCTACCCCTGACCAGGTGCAGCTTTTGAGTCTGTGTTCCTCCCTGGCCCAATTCCCCAGTCCTAGCCTACAGCTGGATACTCACCTCATCCTCCTCCCTGATCCTCACCCCGGCTTTCCTTACTTTCTTCTGCACTGAGTGGCAACACTAAGTCCCTTATAGCTTGTGACCCCTGAATTTGTATTCATTCAATCCACAGTTATTGAGAATGTGCTATGTGCCAGGCCTTGTGCTGTGTTTTGGGGAACATTTAAAGGAATCAGAGGCTGGGCATGGTGGTTCATGCCTGTACTCCCAACACTTTAGGAGGGAGGATCACTTGAGGCTAGGAGTTCAGGACCAGCCTGGGCAACATTGTAAGACCATGTTTCTACAGAAGTAAAATTAATGGCTGGGCATGGTGGCTCACACCTGTATTTGTAGCACTTTGGGAAGCTGAAGCGGGCAGATCGTTGGAGCCTAGGAGTTTGAGAGCAGTCTGGGCAACATGGCAAAATCCCGTTTCTACCAAAAATACAAAAATTAGCCAGGCATGGTGACAAGCACCTGTAATCCCAGCTACTCAGGAGGCTTAGGCAGGAGGATCGCTGGAGCCTAGAGGTGGAGTTTGCAGTGAGCTGAGATCAAGCTACTGCACTTCAGAGTAGGTGACAGAGCCAGACCCTGCCTCGAAAACAAAACAAAAAATATTACATAAAAATTAAAATATTAAATTAAAAATAAAAATTAACTGAGCCTGGTGGTGCACACCTGTGATTTCAGCTACTTAGGAGGCTGAGGTAGGAGGATCACTTGAGCCCAGGAATTCAAGGTTGCAGTGAGCCATGATTGTGCCACTGCACTCCAGCCTGGGTGACAGAGTGAGCTGTCTCTAAAAGAAATAAAGGAATCAGAGGTGATTCCTGTTCCTAAGGGGCTCACAGTCTGGCTCCAACTCTTTTTTCCTCGCCCTATCCTATATAAGTTTCCACTGCCCTTCTCCATTTCCGTAGTCCCAATTCACCTTCCCGTTTCCTGCCTCTCTTCTTCTGAGCTGCACCTGTAAGGGATGACCTTTTTACTGATATAAAACACAAGACGTGCTCAGATTTGAGGAGAGAAGGACATTTGTAAGAAACTCTTTTGGTAGAAAGGCACTGAAGATCAGCTACTCTTGTCGGATGGAGGACTTTATGTGTGTGTCTTTAAGTAAACGTGTAAGGAAACTGCCTCTTTCATTAGTCAACAAGACCAGATTCTTGAGCTGGCAATGGAAAGAGCATCTCCAAGTAGGGAGAGGTGGTTGCATCTGGAAGCCCCAACTCTCATCCTGACCCCCTGGGCAATCTCTTATTGGTAAACTCTGCCACACAGATCTGATGGGGTGTGTATATGTGCCATCTTCCTGTTAATGATCTAGACAGGCATGATGGTCCTTTCCTGAGTGGCTATTAAATGGGGATGTTTTGAGAGTAAGTCGGATGTGGGTGTGGAGGGGGTTGAGGGTGTTTCAATGATTGGGAGGTGCCTCTGGGGCCAGAGATGCTAAGCATCCAACAATGCAAGGCAGAGTCCAGTACAAAGTGCCTGTAGCCCTCCTGGTGAGAAACACTGCATGAGGTTCAGCATGACCATGAGATCAGGCTGAAAGACTTAAATATGATTTCATAAAGGCTTAAAGCCAGAACGTGAAAATAAATAAAAGGCCAGGCACGGTGGCTCATGCCTGTAATCCCAGCACTTTGTGGGGGCCAAGGCAAGAGGACTGCTTGAGGCCAGGCATTCAAGACCAGCCTGGGCAACATAGTGAGACCCAGTCTCTACAAAAAATTTAAAAATTAGCCAGGTGTGGTGGCACGTGCCTGGAGCTACTTGGGAAGCTAAGGTGAGAGGATTGCTTGAGCCCAGGAGTTCAAGGCTGCAGTGAGCTATGATCATGCCATTGCACCCCCAACCAGGGTGACATAGTGAGACCCTATCTCAATAAAAATAAAAAAATAAATACAGAGTATCATATAATGAGGCACATTAGGAGATGAAGTTTATTCTCCAGGTTGGGAGGCTCCAACCCATCTGTAGCCCTAGGTTCCCTTTGTGGGGAGCACCAACAGAGCACCCACCACCCTAAACTCCAGCTTAGATCCCAGTTCCTTGTCCACTGACCTAGGTCCTACAGGGTGGAGTGCAGTGGCTCGATCTCGGCTCACTGTAACCTCAAACTCCTGGGGTCAAGCAATCTCTCCTCCTCAGCCATGTAGCAGAGACTACAGGTGTGTGCCACCACACCCACCTAATTTTTTTATTTTTAGTTTTTGTAGAGATGGGGTCTCACTATGTTGCCCAGGCTGGGTCCTACCTTCTACCTTCTGTTTAGGTGTGATCACAGAAAAAGTGTCTCCTTGTGAGGAAAATTTGCCCTCTCCTCCCCATCTGCAAGACAGGGTTGTGGCCTAGCTTTGCTGCACCAAAAGAACACATGAACACGTGACAGAGTAGGATATGGCACTTAGGGATTCCTTGAAGAGCAGAAGCAGGACCAGAGTGGGGTTGCACAGCACCTCTGCAGTAAATCTGGCAAGGCTTGGCAGGCCAGTCCTCAGTGTTTCTAGGGAAACGGGAACCCAGTAGCAGAGTCCCCCAGAGGCCCCATTCCTAACAACTGGCAACCAAAGCCCGTTATTCCTGCATGAACCCCTCCTGACCACACTGGCAGGGGCAACATGGTGGCCAACCTGGGGGAGCTGGCCAAGCTTCGAGACCTGCCCAAGCTGCGAGCCTTGGTGCTGCTCGATAACCCATGCACGGAGGAAACCAACTACCGCCAGGAGGCCCTGGTGCAGATGCCGTACCTCGAACGCCTGGACAAGGAATTCTATGAGGAGGAGGAACGGGCGGAGGCTGATGAGATTCGACAGAGTCTGAAGGAAGACAAGGAGAAGGAGCAGGAGCCTGAGCCTGAGCGTGACCTGGAACCGGAACAGTCATTGATCTAGCAGCAGTTCTAGCCTCTAAAGATAGTAAGGAAGCCTGCAGGGAGGCAGTGGGAGGAGGCCAAGGGCTGGGCAGGTAGGGAAAGAGGCAAGAGGGGAAGCTGCTGCAGAAGGAGGTGGGGGAGGAAAGCATCAGACAAGTAGAACCCTTAAAGAGAGCAGGGTTAGGAGTCAAGGAGAGGAAAAGGGACCCGTGGGGCCTGGGACCAGCTGAGAAAGGCTTAGGAGGCCAGAAGAGTAAGTGAAAAGAATTGGGGTGGCCGGCAGAGGAGTTGGTGGGGGTGGGGCAGCCATACCTGACACAGAGTGAAGTCTGCTAGGAAAGGACAGGTGTTGGTGCATGGTAGGGGCTGCAGGGGAAGGTTGGTGGTGTATGCAGCTGGACCTAGGAGAGAAACAGGAGAGAAAGATCCTGCACAAAAAATCTGAGCTAAAAATAACAGGACATAGAGGTGGGGGAAGAAAAGAGGGCAGAGTGAGGCAGAAGGAGACTGAAGAGATGAGGATGGCCGCCAGGCACTTTAGATAGGGCAGAGGCTTTATTTATTTACTTCGGTTCTCACTCAGTCTCCAGGCTGGAGTACAATGGCATGATGATCTGGGCTCACTGCAACCTCCGTCTCCCGGGTTCAAGCAATTCTCCTGCCTCAGCTTCCCGAGTAGCTGGGACTACAGGCGCTGCCACCAGGCCTGGCTAATTTTTGTATTTTTAGTAGAAACGGGGTTTCACCACGTTAGCTAGGATGGTCTCGATCTCCTGACCTCGTGATGTGTCCGCCTCAGCCTCCCAAAGTGCTGGGATTACAGGCGTGAGACACAGCACCCGGTCCCTATTTACTTCTGTTTTCTACCTCCAGGAGATCAAAAACGCTGGCCTTCAGACCTGATCAGACTCCGGGGCGGGGCGCCACATTCATACCCCCTAGGGTGAGGACAGAGGATGCCTCTTTTTGCCCCAAAGCTGGAAATTCATCACAACCTGAGGCCCAGGATCTGCTCTGTGCGGGTCCTCTGGGCAGTGTGGGGTGCAGAGTGGGGTGCCTAGGCCTGAGCGCTGCCCGGAGCCTAGGCCGGGGGCCGTCCTCGGGCAGGTGTGGGTGGGAGCCAAGCCCGCGTGGGCCGCGGGGTGCTGGTAGGAGTGGTTGGAGAGACTTGCGGAGGCGGCTGGGGTGTTCGGATTTCCAATAAAGAGACAGTGCGATGCTCCTGTGTCTGACCGGGTTTGTGAGACATTGAGGCTGTCTTGAGCTTCACTGGCAGTGTGGGCCTTCGTACCCGGGCTACAGGGGTGCGGCTCTGCCTGTTACTTTCGAGTGGGTTGGGCCGTGGGTATGAGCACTTGTGTGTGCGGGGGGG
>NW_012112030.1:2410441-2416182 GCF_000951035.1 Colobus angolensis palliatus
TTTGCATTTGGGGAAATGTCTTCTCTCACCCTTCCTCACCGCTCCCCCAGCCAGACTTCCCTTGGACTCCCCTCTCTTCTGCTCTTCCCCACGGCGCCCCTCTCCGTTCGCGCTTCCTCCCCTCAGCTGCACGGGGGAGGGATGGAAGAAGTGGGGATTTGTCGGGGCGCAGGGAGGAGGACAGGCCCAGCTGGTCTCCACTCCCCACCGGCTCTTATCCTCTTCACTTCCCGCTGCAACCCCCAGGGACTGCAGGGCCTTTCTCAGGACCCTCTACCCCGACACCTCTACTGCGTGCGCCTTTCGCGGGAAGAGGAGGGAGACACGTTTGGGAGAGAGTGGGACCTTGGGGAAGGGGCAGAGTTCAGGCAGCTGGGGTGTTAAGTTGGGGAGGGATGGGGGCTCTGGAAGAGAGGCCCAGGCAACCCATCCTCTTCGTGGCTCCCAGGAGAAATACAAGCCTGGCAGCCATTCCGCTCTGAGGAGATCTGGGGGAACCCCACTGGCTGGCCAAGCTGCAAAGAGGCGCGGGAACCACTGTCGTGCCCCTCCCCTCCTCACTGCAGTGTTCTCCCATCTCATCATTTGATCGTACCCCGCCCCCCACTGCAGTGACCTCCCCTTCCTCACTGCATTGACCTTCTCCTCTTCCCAGGGGGGAGGGGGAATCCCTTCTACAGCCCTAGACTGCAGCCAGCACCTCCCTACCCACCCCCAACCCCACTGCAGTAACCTCTTTCCCATCCCTCCCAGCCTCCTGCCCCGCCCATTGATCTCAGGCTCCACCCCTCTAAGCCTCTTATCTTTCTCCTTCCTTCCCTTCCACCCGAGGAGATCCCAGCCATCATGTCCATAGAGAAGATCTGGGCCCGTGAGATCCTGGACTCCCGCGGGAACCCCACAGTGGAGGTGGATCTCTATACTGCCAAAGGTAATGGGTGTGGCATGGGCCTTCCTACAGCCCTAGCTTTTCCGCCAGGCTGGGTTTGGCCAGGGGTTCGGAGGCCTTTTTTGATATCCAGGGGGATGGGGTGCTGGGCCAGGCTCACAAGCCTGGGTTGTGAAGGTTGGATCCTCCTTGTCCAGGGAGCCAGGGTAGGTGGGTCTGTGTTCGAGTTGAGCGTGTGAGGCATGCCCTGCCTCCGTGTGTCTTCCTGTGCACCTGCATGTGTGCAGACGTGTGCTGCGAGCAATTTCCTTTTTGCGGGCTCCCACTTGTGCATGTGGGGCCTCAGATGGGCGGATGAGGAGGCCACTTCTTGTGCATCTCCCTCAGTGTGTGTGGCGGGGGGTGGGGGAGATGTTAGGGAGCAGTGTGGGGACAGAGCTAGATGTGGTAGGCAGGCAGTTTAGAGCCAGAAGGCTGAAGGACTCCCTGGCCCCTGTGTTCTCCTCACTCCCTCTCATTCCATGTTCCTCCTTTAGGTCTTTTCAGGGCTGCAGTGCCCAGTGGAGCCTCTACCGGCATCTATGAAGCCCTGGAGCTCAGAGATGGAGACAAACAGCGTTACTTGGGCAAAGGTGAGGTCCTTTCTCTTTTCCAGACTCTCCCCAACCTCAGCCTTATGCCCCTACCTCACACCAGTCCCCAGTCCTCCTCTAGCATGCCTTCCCCTCCTCCCATTGTCCCTTCCGGCCCCTCCTGGCCTGACCCAGTCCAGCCTCTTCCTTTCCCCAGGTGTCCTGAAGGCAGTGGACCACATCAACTCCGCCATCGCGCCAGTCCTCATCAGCTCAGTGAGGCCTGCTCTTTGCTGGGGATAGCAGGGCCAGAGTTCTGGAAGGAATCCTGGAGCAGGGCAGGAGGAAGGGGAGAAAGAATGTCTACTTTTAGGAATCACGGTCACAAGGGGGAAGGGTGGGGAACAGATTCCTTACTGCCCCTGGTCCCATGGGGGTTCAGGTCCCCTAATCCAGGCAGGCCCCTGTCACAGGGACCTGGTTGGGCCCTGGCCAAATGTGAGCTTGGGTGTGAACGAGGGGACCCTCTGCCTTGGGGCTCAGCCTCCAGCCTGGCCCCGGGTGATGGAGGCTCTGCCCTCAGGGTCTCTCTGTGGTGGAGCAAGAGAAACTGGACAACCTGATGCTGGAGTTGGATGGGACTGAGAACAAATGTGAGCCGGGGCTGGGAGACAGTGGGGAAGCATCAGGGTGGGAGGCGTGGAGCAGAGAGAGAGCTGAAGGGCCAGTGCTGTCATGGCTTCCTCAGGAATGACTGTCAGGGGCCTCCTCCTCCCAAAGTCAGAGCAAGGGGAGATGAGTTTAGCTGCAGAGGGAGGGACCGACATTAGGCAGAAGGAAGACCTTCTTTGTAGCATATATAGGAGGGGTTAGCGTGAGAGAGTCTGTGGTCTCAGGGATATTTAGAGAGGTGCGGCTCTCTGCTGCTTCCAGGCTCCTCCCCGCCACCCATTCCTCTCCCTGCTGTTTTCAGGACAGCATGGGTGAGGTGTTGCTGGGGCAGGGCAGGGAGGGAGGAGGGGGTCTCCTTTACTGGCTCCTTTTGGAGACTACAGATGGAGGCAGGAGCTAGAAGGAGAAGGGGATATTGTGCTCAGCACCTGCCTCTATAATCTTCCAGCCAAGTTTGGGGCCAATGCCATCCTGGGTGTGTCTCTGGCCGTGTGTAAGGCAGGGGCAGCTGAGCGGGAACTGCCCCTATATCGCCACATTGCTCAGCTGGCCGGGAACTCAGACCTCATCTTGCCTGTGCCGGTGAGCGCTGAGCCGTGCCTGTGACTCTCCCAGGGGCGGGTGGGGGAGGGGGCATGCAACTCATGAGGAATGATGGGAGGAAAGTGAATTGGGGGAGGTCAAGAGGAAGGATGGGGACGTGAGACTTAGTCCGGGAAGCTGGGGGAAGTTTAGGATCTTGAGTTAAGACTCCTGGGGCGGGCAGGGAGGGGCTCTTTGACCCTTCTGTCTTTCTGCGGCTTCCCAGGCCTTTAACGTGATCAATGGTGGCTCTCATGCTGGGAACAAGCTGGCCATGCAGGAGTTCATGATCCTCCCAGTGGGAGCTGAGAGCTTTCGGGATGCCATGCGACTGGGTGCAGAGGTCTACCATACACTCAAGGGAGTCATCAAGGACAAATATGGCAAGGATGCCACCAATGTGGGGGATGAAGGTGGCTTTGCCCCCAATATCCTGGAGAACAGTGAAGGTGAGGCCAAGAGCCCCACTGCCAGCTCTAAGTCTTACCCTACTGCAGGACATCAGAAAGGGCCACACACTTCACCAAGTCCTCAGTAGGTGTGGAGGGTCCTCGGACTCTGCAAACTCCAGAAGGTACCAGTTCTTAGAGTGGATTGCAGAGGGCCTGCCAAATTCACATGCAGACCGAGGGAGCCAGTCTTTTACCTACCTAGCCGGATGTGTTAGCATCTGTTGTCACTGGAGAGCCATGAGCGGTGGCTCACGCCTGTAATCCCAGTACTTTGAGAGGCTGAGGCGGGTGGATCACTTGAGGTCAGGAGTTTGAGACCAGCCTGGCCAACATGGTGAAACCCCGTCTCTACTAAAAATACAAGAATTAGCCGGGCATGGTGGCACGTGCCTGTAATCACAGCTATTAGCGGGGCTGCGGCAGGAGGATGGCTTGTACCTGGGAGGCGGAGGTTGTGGTGAGCCGAGATTGTGCCACTGCACTCCAGCCTGGGTAACAGAGCGAAACTCCATCTCAAAAAAAAAATAAAATAAAATAAAAAAGTTGTCACTGGAGCCCTTGGGAATACTGGGAGATGGTCTGGGTGACCTGTTGGATTCATCCCATCCGTTCAAACTGTGTCCTGTCCCCATCCCAACCTCCTAGGCCTCTAGAATCCCTCATTTTTCTGTGCCTTGGGAGAAACTGTATAGGGAATGGAAACAATAAAAGTAGTGTTTAAGAGTTAAGATTCTGGGGCCAAATTACCTGGATGTATTTGAACCCTGACTTGTGAAGTTACTGCAGGTGATCTTTCTTACTTGTCTCTGGAAATAATAACAGAATCTAGCTCATAGTAGTGTGAGGTTTAAATGACATCTATATGAAATGCTTAGGTGACGTGCTGCCAATGAAAAGATAATAAGTATTATTAGCAGAATTCCACTCCTCTGTGTTCCTAGGAGATGGCCTCTCCTCCCAGACCTGGGGATAACCCCAATAGCAGCCCCACCACACTTCCCTCAGGAACAGTCCTCCACCTCTGCCCTGAATGTCTTTTCTTTCCCTCCTCCTCGCCCATCTCTCTTGCTTGTACTATAATCTCACTGTATTCTGTCCCCAGCCTTGGAGCTGGTGAAAGAAGCCATCGACAAGGCTGGCTATACAGAAAAGATCGTCATTGGCATGGATGTTGCTGCCTCAGAGTTCCATCGTGATGGCAAATACGACTTGGACTTCAAGTCTCCCGCTGATCCTTCCCGATACATCACTGGGGACCAGCTGGGGACACTCTACCAGGACTTTGTCAGGGACTATCCTGGTGAGAGGAAGCGGTGTGAAGGGGAGGTCTGGGGGCAGGCAGTGTCCCAGCAGCTCTGGACCTTATGGGGTGCTGACTCAGGCACCAAGTGGAGGTGTCCTAAGAAGAACCTGAGAACCAGGGATAGGGTGCAGGAGCCACCTGCAAAGACTGGGCTTTGTATGTAGTGTAAAAGTGCAGGTACCCGTGACTAATCTGTTCTATCTGCCTCAGATCCTGATTAAAGTCATGGGTTCTGAAAATTACTGGGGTCAGGGGGAAGGCTCTGGAAGGAACCAGGGATGGTGAGAGGCTGACTGGATCTAGCAGAGAACTAGAACATTTCAGTATCTTTGATTGATGAAATTGTGGATGCTGAATGGAGCTGGGACTGATGTGTGAGTAGAAAGAAGGCTGAAGGGGACTGAATTAGCTTCTGCAAGTCTGCCCAGGGCCTTTACCCCAGGAAGGAGGCAGTTGGTCTCCATCTTCCTGAAACAGAGCAAAAGAAAATAAACATAATTGCAGAATTAAGGATTTGGATTAGCAATGAGGAAGGGCTTCCTGGGAGTGAGAACAGGAAAATGCAAAGTTAGGTTGTGAACCTTTGTTACTGGAAGATTTTTTTGTTTTTTGGATTTTTGATGTTGTTGTTTGTTTGTTTGTTGTTTTTTTTTTTTTTTTTTTTGAGGCAGAGTCTCGCTCTGTCGCCCGGACTGGAGTGCAGTGGCCAGATCTCAGCTCACTGCAAGCTCCGCCTCCCGGGTTCACGCCATTCTCCTGCCTCAGCCTCCCGAGTAGCTGGGACTACAGGCGCCCGCCACCTCGCCCGGCTAGTTTTTGTATTTTTAGTAGAGACGGGGTTTCACCGTGTTAGCCAGGATTGTCTCGATCTCCTGACCTCGTGATCCGCCCATCTCGGCCTTCCAAAGGGCTGGGATTACAGGCTTGAGCCACCGCTTCCGGCCTGTTTTTTGTTTTTTTGAGACGGGGTTTCACTCTTCTTGCCCAGACTGGAGTGCAATGGCGCCATCTCGGCTCACCACAACCTCCACCTCCTGGATTCAAGCGATTCTTCTGCCTCAGCCTCCCGAATAGCTGGGATTACAGGCATAAGCCACCATGCCTGGCTGATTTTGTATTTTTAGTAGAGACAGAGGTCTCTCCACGTTGGTCAGGCTGGTCTCCAACTCCCGACTCAGGTGATCTGCCTGCCTTGGCCTCCCAAAGTGCTGGGATTACAGGCGTGAGCCACCACACCCGGCAGGTTTGCTTTTAATTACTTTTTTTTTTTT
>NW_012112030.1:2417012-2423991 GCF_000951035.1 Colobus angolensis palliatus
TGAGACAGAGCCTTGCTCTGTCGCCCAGGATGGCATGCAGGGGTGCGATCTCTGCCTCCCAGGTTCAAGTGATTCTCGTGCCTCAGCCTCCCCAGTAGCTGGGATTACAGGCATGTGCTACTATGCCCGGCTAATTTTTGTATTTTTAGTAGAGACAGAGTTTCACTCTGTTGGCCAGAGAACTCCTGTCCTCAAATGATCCATTCACCTCAGTATCCCAAAGTGCTGGCATTACAGGCATAAGCCACTATGCCTGGCCTGTCCATGTAAGGTTTTATGAAATAAGAATCAGGAGCCAGGCGTGGTGGCTCATGCCTGTAATCTCATCACTTTGGGAATCCGAGGCAGAAGGATCGCTTGAATCCAGGAGTTCGAGACCGGCTTGGCAATACAGTGAGACCTCATCTCTACAAAAATTTTAAAAATTAGCTGAGTGTGGTGGCACACGCCTATAGTCCCTGCTACTCAGGAGGCTGAGGTGGCAGGATCACTTGATTTGGGGAGGTGGAGGTTGCAGTGAGCTGAGATTGTGTCACTGTACTCCAGCCTGGATGACAGAGTGAGACTCTGTCTCAAAAAAAAAAAAAAGGGTTAAGAATCAGGGCAGGCTTACACTGGGGGGATTTGTCTTAGCAAGGATGAACAGGTGTAGTTAACTGAGGGCCTGTCCATTTCAGGGAATAAAGGGGCATGTTCCTGCCTGACGTAGAGGCCCAGGGAAGATGAACACCCCCCACCCCCCATGCTCTCTCTGCAGTGGTCTCCATTGAGGACCCGTTTGACCAGGATGACTGGGCTGCCTGGTCCAAGTTCACAGCCAATGTAGGGATCCAGATTGTGGGTGATGACCTGACAGTGACCAACCCAAAACGTATTGAGCGGGCAGTGGAAGAAAAGGCCTGCAACTGTCTGCTGCTCAAGGTCAACCAGATCGGCTCGGTCACTGAAGCCATCCAAGCGTGAGTGACTTCGGGCCCTCTCCTGTGTAGTCCTCGTTTCTATAAGACTCCTCTTGCAAGTACTGCAGCCTGATTCCACCCAGGGATGCCAAAGAGAGCAGGGGACCTGGAATCATCATCACAGTTCTCTCACCTCTGCCCCTCCACCCCTGATTCTCTGCTCCCCTCCACATAGCTTTCCCCTAGATGTTTCCTGACATAGACCAAGGTTGGGGCTGGGAAGAGAGTGCCCAGTGTGAGGGCTGGAGAATCAGCGCTGTGTGTGGATACAGGTGCAAGCTGGCCCAGGAGAATGGCTGGGGGGTCATGGTGAGTCATCGCTCAGGAGAAACGGAGGACACATTCATTGCTGACCTGGTGGTGGGGCTGTGCACAGGCCAGGTGAGTGAGGCAGCCTGGTGAGTGAAGATAACTCTCTGTGGGACTGGTATTTCTAGCTCACCCACCTGGTCTCTCCTTCCAGGTGTTTGAGGGTGTCAGGGGAGTTTCAGGAGAGCAGAAGTTTCTTTTCAGGGGTGAGAGGGCAGCCACTGAGCTGCAAATCCTTTGAAATGTTTCAGATCAAGACTGGTGCCCCGTGCCGTTCTGAACGTCTGGCTAAGTACAACCAGCTCATGAGGTGAGGGTCCCTGGGGTGGGAGCCCCTGGCCCAGAGGGCTAAAGGCCCCATTTGCCTGCCGGACCATCTCTAGCACCCAGGGCCTGGATAACAAACAGTCCATTTCCAGATAATATTGGTTTTTGCTTCCTGGGTTTATTGATGGCCTGATTGACAGATCCCAGAGATCACATGGGAAAGCCAGGGAATACTCAGCCTTGGGGCAGGACACAAAAGCAGGTGGTATGGGGTGGTTGGAGTCTGGGGGACCCCCTAGAGAGAGAAGCAGGATCCTTCTGCATCCCTGACCACTTCTTTTGTGGTTCATGTCTCTCAGAATTGAGGAAGAGCTGGGGGATGAAGCTCGATTTGCCGGACATAACTTCCGTAATCCCAGCGTGCTGTGATTCCTCTGCTTGCCTGCAGACGTGGAACCTCTGTCTCATCCTCCTGGAACCTTGCTGTCCTGATCTGTGATAGTTCACCCTCTGAGATCCCCTGAGTCCCAGGGTTTCCAGAACTTCCCTGATTGACCTGCTCCGGCTGCTCCTTGGCTTACCTGAGCTCTTGCTGTCTCTGCTCACCCTCCTTTCTGGGCCCTACTCATTGGGGCTCCGCACTTTCCACTTCTTCCTTTCTCTTTCTCTCTTCCCTCAAAAACTAGAAATGTGAATGAGGATTATTGTAAAAGGGGGTCTGTGGAAGAATGATCAGCGTCTGTGACGGGAGTGTCAGGGTGGGTGTGCTGAGGTGTTAGAGAGGGACCATGTGTCACTTGTGCTTTGCTCTTGTGCCCTGTGTTTTCCACTTTGCATATGAGCCATGAACTGTGCATAGTGCTGGGGTGGAGGGGAGTGCTGGGTGTGTGATCATGCCTGGCTAATAAGGCTTTAGTGTATTTATTTATTTATTTATTTAATTTGCTTTTCATTCATCCCATTAATCATTTCCCCATAACTCAATGGCCTAAAACTGGCCTGACTTGAGGGAACAATGTGTCTGTATTTCATGTGGCTGTAGATCCCAAGATGACTGGGGTAGGAGGTCTTGCTAGAATGGGAAGGGTCATAGAAAGGGCCTTGACATCAGTTCCTTTGTGTGTGGTCACTGAAGCCTGCGTTGGTCCAGAGCGGAGGCTGTGTGCCTGGGGGAGTTTTCCTCTATACATCTCTCCCCAACCCTAGGTTCCCTGTTCTTCCTCCAGCTGCACCAGAGCAACCTCTCACTCCCCATGCCATGTTCCACGGTTGCCACCACCTCTGTGGCACTGAAATGAGCACCACCATTAAAGTCTGAATCAGTGTACTGTTGTGTCTGAGGAGTCTTACTCTAGTCCATATGAGGGGAGAGAAGATGGAGCACCTGGAAGCTGGTGAAACTGGACAGCAGAACTGGGGAGGGCACAAAAAGAGGAAGACAGACTGAACAAATATGGCCAACATGATGGCACTGCCTACCCCATTCTGGCTAGGTGGGGTGCCTGTGGCCCCTGCTTTCTTAGCAGCAGGCTTGGCTACCAGACCCGGGTGCATTAAGGGGTTCAAGAGCCCCTAAAAGCATAAAATATTGTGTGTGTGTATGTGTATTTTTGGGGGAAAGGGGGTCTAAGGTGTTTTCATATCCAAAGGCTTATGGACTGGAGCAGCTCCTGTACTGGACCTCTGCCAACAAAACCCTGGCTGGTTCTCGAATGGAACAGGACTTCATGGCCATTACTCACTGCAAGATGGGGAAATGGGAAGGAAGAATGGTTCTGGGGGTAGTATAGAGAAGGACCTAAGGAAACAGAGTCCTCCAATAAACTGAAAATTCAGGGACCAAAGTGCTTAACAGACCCCTGGCTGGGTCAGACTAATAGTAGGGTTCCAATATGTGGCTAGAGACATGTGACTCCTTAGCTATAACTCGTTAACTCTTATGGGGCCTCCGCGTTAAGATGCTCATTCTAGGTACCACCGAGGGGGACAAATCCCTTCCTATGCAACGTCAACGTTGGCTTGGATGCAACGTCGCGTCCCACAGATAGGGTCTGCACATGGGAGAGCTCACCACTAGAGGGAGTTAGAGTTCTGCAGGACGCCATGCTGGAGGCCAAGTGGGAGGAACTTCAAGCTGTCCCCTGTGGGCCTCCCACTCTGCTTCTGTTACGGTCTGGTCCTGGCTCCCTCTGCCATCCTGCTCAGCTCCAGAGCTAAAATAGGATTCTAGTTCTGTATGGGCATGGCCCATTTCTTTTCTTGCCCTCCTTCCTGGGTTCCTGACACCTCAGCCATTTTCAATTCAAAGAGCTTCATGCCCCCTTTCCATTTCTGTGCCTTTTCGTTTCAGTGTGGGCATCTCATCTTTCCCTTTTCTCCTGTCTCCTGGCGACCCTTCATGCCTCCCTTGGGGTTTCCTGTACTTTTCTCTGTGCCTCTCAGTTTTCTCTGGGGTCCCTGATACCTATCTTACCTTAGTAACTCCCAGACTGACCAGGACTATTCTAGTTTGAGCCTAGTTCCTAGCCTCTGTCCTTTCTTTCATCCCTCCTCACCACCCGCCTTCTCTGACAGTCTGGCCCCCCCATCCCCAAAGTACTGGGGTTGGATTGGGTTACAGCTAGCTCTGCCTGGGCCTTCCAGGCCCTTCTCTCCACTTTCCCTTTGTGCCGTTGCCTGGAGACCAATGGGTTGTGGGGGGCTGAGCCAGAGAGGGAGCTGGGGTGAGGAATGGCGGGGGCTGTGCGCGCGCGCGTGTGTGTGTGTGATGCCCCCTGCAGCTGGACTAGAAGCCTCAGGTAGGGGAGGAATGGGAGAGGGTAGACACTGGTTTCTTTTGTGACTCTCACCATCCCCTATCCCCACATATGCCTAAATTTTTCTTTTAGTCTCCACTGTAGCCCGTTCCTTAGTGATTAAAAAACACGGGAGAAGAGCTCAGCCTGGAAGGGATTTGGAAAGGGCTTGAGCCAAGGCCCAGTGGGAGTCTGAACTGAGCGGTGCAGAAAGAGAGGAAATGCAATGGGGAGAGAGGGTGAGGGGGAAAGGGGGAGCCCTGGAACAAAGCTGGGGGTGGGGAGGAGCAGGAGCTATGCTAGAGCAAGAGGGAGTGGGGCGCACAGGGAGACAGGGAGCTGGCCTGGTCTCAGGGAGGCCCTGGGAGGGGTGGGAAGGTGTGCATGGAGTGGTGAGTGCCCACCAATTCAAGGGACTTCAGAGTGATGACTCAGTCCCAGGCCAAGGAAGGGTTCCTGTTCCTGCGCCCAGTTCCCCAGTGCTCTGGAATCTTGTTTAGAGCTTTTGAGTATTCCCAGAACTTTGTTGAATCTGGCCCAAGGAATTGTGAGACAAAATCTACTGAGCTGCTCCAGAGCCAACCTCCTTCCTTCCCTGAAGGCAGGTGGGATCTTGCCAGTTCAGGGACCACCCTTAGCCTCCAGCAAGACTAGTCCCACAAGTACCCGGCCCCCACCCCAAATATGGAGCGCTACTGAGGGCTCCCAATCCACACTCCAGCTCCAGCTCTTCCGGTTTGCCAGCCTGCCTCCCTCCCATTCTCTGGCCTTCCCAATTTCTGCTGCCAAAAATCACCCTGTGTCCTTTGTCCTGGGAGATGTTGCTGCTTGGTGGAGGGCCAGGAGGGAGCCCAGGAGAAGGAACTGGTGGTGGGCTGGCGGAGGTGCTAGCTTCATGGCCGGCGGCAGACTGACTGCCAGAGGCTACCTGGAGAGCAGGGGAGGGGGAGGGAAGGGTTGGGAGGAGCCTGCAGTCTGTGGTGGGGATTGTCTACACCTTAGAACAGGTGGGATTGAGGAACAAGGATACCTAGGGATTTGGGTCCACATTAAGCCCAATCTTCACCTGACTGCTTCCCTGTGACCCAGGGGATCTTCAGTGATGACTTTCAACAGATTTGAGAAGGAAAATGGAGATGCCACTAGATGGAAGGCCTGAGGATGGTGTCTCACTCCTCCAAGCTGTATCCCTTACCTATCTACCCATGGGTTTGCCAGCAACCCCCCCACCCTACCAAATCTGTCATTTCCTTTAACTGCCCTCCTTTCCCATCTCCATTTTCTTTTTCTTTGTTTTTCTTTTTCTTTTTTTTTTTTTTTTGAGACGGAATCTCGCTCTGTCGCCCAGGCTGGACTGCGGTGGTGCAATCTCTGCTCGCTGAAACCTTTGCCTCCCAGGTTCAAGGATTCTCCTGCCTCAGCCTCCCGGAGTAGCTGGGATTACAGGCATGCGCCACCACAGCCGGCTAATTTTTGTATTTTTAGTAGAGACGGGATTTCGCCATGTTGGCCAGGCTGGTCCTGAACTCCTGACAAGTGACTCGCCCGCCTCAGCCTCCCAAAGTGCTGAGATTACAGGCGTGAGCCCCCGCGCCGGCCCCATCTCCATTTTCTTTTCCCATCCATGATCTTTCCTCTTCCATACTGCCGCCAAGGCCTTGTTCAGCTTACATTTCCTTCCAATCTTCTTATCCCCTTCTTCCCCATTCTGCTTGCCCAAGTAAATCCTCCTCAGCTCCACTCAGAGCCCCCACCTCCAGGATCCAGCCAGCCCCGTGTCTCCCGCCCTCCTTTCCCATCCAGAGCCCTCCTTTCTTACCCAGAACCCATTTTCTCTAGAATTGGCACCTGGGTCCACCTCCTTCATCCCTTAAGGTTCTTCACGTTCCCTCCTCTCTCTTCACTGACGTTGCCTCTGGACTTCTCTCTCCAGCTCTCCTTCACCCCCCAACCCCCAATTATTATATTTCTGACTCTTTTCCCAACACGAATCACCCCCAAAAGCTTTACTGTCTTCCAGAAGCCCCATCTTCCTATATCTGTCATAATTTCAATTTTTCTCCCTCCTTATGACCCCAAACTTCCATCCCATTCTCTCTGATAATAGCCCCCACACCCATCTGGCTCCATCTCTGCCACAGACCCCTCACCCCAACCTTCTTTCCCTTCTCACCAGGCACCCACAAAGCCCCCAGGCAGCTCCATCTTTCCAATCCAATCCCATTATCCCAATCTCTAGCCCAGGATCCCCCAAACTCCTCCCACTTCACCTCTGCCACAGACTCGGTCGCCCCCAAACTTCAGCCTCTCCTCATCTGCCCTCACCACCCACAGCCCCTCCTACCTAGCCCTCTCCCGCGCCAGGCCCGCGGGCTCCCCACATTCCGCCACGGCGAGCCCTCCCCGCGCCCCGGCCCCCTCGGCCTCGGCCTCGGCCAACTCGCGCGGCGCCTCCCCCTCTCCGGCTCCCCCTCTCTCCCCCCTCGCGGCTTGCCTCGCGCTCCCTCCCTCGCGTCTCCCTCCTGGCCCCTCTCCCCTCCGTTCCTCCGCGCTCCCTCCTTCTCCCTCTTCCTCCCTTCTCCCATCCCCCTCTCCCAGGCTCCCTCCCTTCGCCGTCCGCTTTCCTGTGCGAGTCGCTGGACGCACCGC
>NW_012112030.1:2424668-2433950 GCF_000951035.1 Colobus angolensis palliatus
CGTCCCCTCGCGGACCCCCTCCTGCCGCCGCCGCCTCCATTTGTTATTTTCCCAATCCCGTCCCCCCACTGCGGGCTCTGCCTGGCCTGAGGCCGGGGGCTCAGGGGGTGGGGCCCGCCGAGGAGGGTCGGGGGCCAGGGCTTCGGGAGGATCGGGAAGGTGGGGAAGGAAGGAGGGTCTCCGGAGGAAGGCTGTGGGGCCAGAGGGTAGCCGGGACCCGCGGACCCAAAAGAGGAGGAACATCGAGGCGGGGGTTGGCGGAGGAAAACGGGGGATGCTCTGAGTGGGGTTCGGGGCGAAGGCAGAAGGGATAGGAGAGATGGCAGCGAGGTGGGGCATGAAGGCTCCAGGAAAAAGCTCCAAAGGCCCAGAACACGGGTTCCGGAGCCTGGGGTTGGGGGTGTTAGGAATGGACGGGAAGTGGGAAACGGGAAAGGGGTGTGGTAGGTGGAAAGAGGGACTGTGGCTGATGAACCTCGGGGAAACGGAGGCTTGGGCAAAAAGAGGTCCATCTTTGAGAAGAGCCAGAGGTTTTCCGGCGTGGAAGTGGGAAGGCCATGTCTTTGTGACGATTTTCATTCCCCTACTCCAGGTCACCTCTGACCCTGTTTTCCCCATCCCAGACATAGTTACTTCTTGGAGAGGGCACTGGGGCCCAGTAGTGTGGGTTATCCCAAAACTAATGAGGAGGAAAACAGGAACACAGAAGGGGGAGTTGGGAAGAAAGGGGTGCTGGGAGGATGGAAATGAGATAATTGAGCAACCCTACAGGCACTCCAAGCAAGTTGCGACCTCCACCCTCCACCCTCCAATTTCCGGAGCGTCCGCTGCCCCTGGAGCTGTGATCTATATAGGGAGGCCTTAGTTACTGCTTTGAGCTCAAAGATCTCCCTTTGTGCATGGGCTTATGTCGACTAGGGTAGGTACCTTTCAGCTCCCTTCCCTGAGGTGCTATAGGAGAGGAGGAGTTGCTTTGGCAACTGGGAGGGGGCGGGGTGGCTTCCAGATGGACTCCTGGGATGGTCTCTTGGAGGCACCTTTTGCCACTGTGTCGCTATGGTAGTGATCCGGTGGGACGTCCAAGTGGTAGGCGGGGGCTTCGAATCTTTATTGGACGTCGGCCTGCCGGCCTGCGGCTGTGTCCTTGGGACTCTGGGCTGGGTTCTGGAGGATGTTTCTGGATCTCTTGGTGGGTGGGAGTTTCCCCACGGCAGCGTGTCCCCTTTCATGTTGCAGTCTGTTGGAACAGGTAGGTATGTTCCTTGCAGATCATAGGTGTTTCTCCAAGTCTCTCCACCTAGGCATGATGGGAGGATGAAAACGCTCCTGTTCAGGTTTCACCATCTTTTGGCAGTTGGTTCTGACCTCTGCCTCCCTTATTATATTTTTTGTAGAGTTGTCTTTTTGCTTCTTTGCACTTTCTTTCATTTTCGAAAACATGAATTCTTCTTTGAGCCTCCCTTCTTGAATAACTTACCCTTTTCCTCCTTACCTCAACTAACCTTTGGCCTTCTTCCCTGACCTTGTAGAAATGGCTGGGCTCCCAGGCCCATCCCAGGTGAGGGTGGCCCAGGACAAAGGGCTGCATGAAACAGCCTCATGCCGGGGAAATACTATAGAACAGGAGCCAGGAGACCTGTGTCTCTAGACCTGGCTGTGCCTCTGTGACCTTGGGCAAGTCACTTCTCTTGGAGTGTCCGGCTTCATTGTTAAGATGAAGGGGCCATGATGATCTCTGAGGCCTCCCTAAAGGTCCTGGATTCTCAGAAGGCTTAGGCCAGTGCATTGTTATCTAGGAGTCACTTTGGACTGGTTAGTCTGGCAGGTCCAGAATGATATTGGGGGCTGGGCCAATGATCCTGAAATTTAGCCTGCGAGCCCCTCCCAGGGAGCTTGTGACTCCACTGTATTCCTTCTGACATCCCATATGTCTCTTAATTTCTTTTCCTGTTCTTACTTAGGGGCTCTTTTTCTATTTCTCACTTTCCTCCCAACCCAGTCTGGTCTTAATCATTTTCTTTTTAAAGTAAGGTAACGAAGGTGAATGTGCTTAGTGTGTGGCCAGATAGAGTAGGTGCTCTGTAATATTAGTTACAATGATTGTCTGCTAGGAGTGTAGGCTGGTGCTAAAACATGACCCAGGTCTAGAAACACACACAGTCCAACCCTAACTCCTTCCCTCCTCTGCCACTCCTTATCCCCAGGATTACTTGTTCTTTTATGACTGCTTTTGTCCTTCAAAGCTACTCATTGCTAGTTTTATCAGATTTCAGGTGATTAAAAAAGAAGGGCGTACTATGATTGCTGTGTTCCTCAGGTACATTCCTGTGCTTCTCTGACCTTTTGGATCCCCTAACCTAACTGACTTGGTGAACAGGTTCTGTGACGGGGAAGGGAGATGGACACCCTTCTCTAGGAGGGCTGGCAAAGATACACCAGTCACAAATAGTCATCTTTGTTGTGCTTTTTGTTTAAGATTGTTTTCCTCTTTTGCTACGGTGGGTGTTGTTCTTTTTTTTTTTTTTTTTTGGTTGATAGTATTTTAAAACCAGTCTACACAACAACTAAAAAATGTGGGAAAATAGCTGTAGCTGAAAAAAAAAATAAATAAATAAAGGCCAGGCGTGGTGGCTCATGCCTGTATTCCCAGCACTTTAGGAGGCTGAGGCGGGTGGATCACCTGAGGTCAGGAGTTCGAGACCAGCCTGGCCAACATAGTGAAACCCCATCTCTACTAAAAATACAAAAAAATTGCCAGGCGTGGTGGTGGGCGCTTGTAATCCCAGCTACTTGGGAGGCTGAGGCAGGAGAATCGCTTGAACCTGGGAGGCGGAGGTAGCAGTGAGCTGAGATCATGCCATTGCACTCCAGCCTGGGGAACAACAGTGAAAATCTATCTTAAAAAAGAAAAAAAAACTAGTTGGCCAGGCACAGTGGCTCACGCCTGTAATCTCAGCACTTTGGAAGGCCAAGGCAGACAGATCACCTGAGGTCAGGAGTTCGAGACTACCCTGACCAACATGGTGAAACCCTGTCTCTACTAAAAGTACAAAAAAATTAGCAGGGTGTGGTGGCGCAGCCTATAATCCCAGCTACGTAGGAGGCTGAGGCAGGAGAACCGCTTGAACCCAGGAGGTGGAGGTTGCAGTGAGTGAGATCGCGCCACTCCATTCCAGCCTGGGCAACAAGAATGAAACTCTGTCTCAAAAAAAAAAAAAAAAAAAGACTAGTCTACTGGGCAGAACATCAGTTGAAAGTTCAGAAGACAGGCTCCGTCCCAGCAATTTTGTGATTCTAAGTAAATTGTGAAGTTTCCTGGAAAGGTTAGACTCACCCCTTACTGCTTGCATCAGTATGGTTCCATGGAGGGGAGTGAGAATTACTGTGTTCCTTGGGAAAAATACACTACAGAATATGGACATGCCGTTTACCTAGCAGGCCTCCAACTCAGAATAGAATAGATGGGTAAGCTTAGTCTATTCCCACCGGAGCTAGCAGCACTTAATTCAGGAAGAAAGACCTACTGAAGTTAGTGGGTTTAAAGGTCAATCACAAGAAAAGTGCACACACGTATATATACGACATCAGTGGAAAGGAAGAAAAAGTAAGAAAATACTATTTTTGCTCTCAAAAGATCTTACAATCAGTAATTTGGAGGGACTTGACACTTAGCAAGAAATACGAACAAGTGCAAATGAATATAGCTGACTATAGGGATTTGGATAGATACCTGCCTACCTACTGATAGACAGATATGGATGGACTGGCTTGAGGAGCTGTGTAACCCTGTCTACACCAAGTAGGAGGACAGGCTTCAAAATTGGTAAATCTGTATTGTTTGCTCACGGATATTTTGAGTCTTTAATCATTCATGTGAAAACCCTGACTTTTCCTCTAGCCTTAGGGAGCTCAAGTACTAGAGAATGAGTCCTTTGTGAAGCTCTCAACAGTGAAGTTCTACAATTTGGGGCTACCTAGGTTTAGTCTTGGGATTGGTAGGGCTGTGTTCCTTTGTATGGGACATTCTTCTTCTACCTACTCTGATGTGAGAAAAGATTCTTTTCATATCTCTGTGACTGATCTAGGCCTTCTGAGAATTCTCCCCACCAACTTCTGAGGAGAATGTAGCAAAGTATAGAAGAAAGAGCATGGGCTTTGAAGTCACAGACGTGGGTTTGATTCTGGCTCTGCCACTGGTTCCTCACTGTGTGAGGTTGAGCTAGTCACAATCACAATCTTTGAGCCTCAGTTCCCTCAGCTATATAATGAAGCTAATAATGCTTACCATTCAGGGTTGGTTGTAAATATTAAATGAAATCATGTGTGTGAAGGGCTTGATATAAAGAAGGTACTCAATAAATTAATACTTCAACGTCATTTCTTTTTTTTTTTTTTGAGACAGTTTCACTCTGTCACCCAGGCTGGAGTGCAGTGGCATGATCTCGGCTCACTGCAACCTCTGCTTCCCAGGTTCAAGTGATTTGCTTGCCTCAGCCTCCTGAGTAGCTGGGATTACAGGCACGCGCCACCACGCCTGGCTGGGTTTCACCATGTTGGCCAGGCTGGTCTTGAACTCCTGACCTTGCGATCCGTCCACCTCGGCCTCCCAAAGGGCTGGGATTATAGGCGTGAGGCACCATGCCCCGCTCCATTTCTTTATGTTCCTTTGCAAGGCTCCGTGGAATGTGTGCGTTCACAAATATCCTTTAGGGATCATGAAGGGTAAAACTGTGTGATCTCCTGGACTGGAGCTTGTGGGTACATCTGAATTTTCTGCCCTCTACAGAGGTGAAAGAGATTATACTTTGAGCAGCATCTCCCTGCCTTTTAGATCGCTAAGGTGGCCCATGGAGCAAGCCAGCAATGTCTCGTGGTATCTGTACCTCTTGGCCTAAAGGCTTAGGGTTGGGCCGCTTGCTCAGTTCTCTGACAAGCACAATAGTATTCCTTTGTGACTCTGTTCTCCCAGTGGGAGACTCTGATGGTTTCCTTCTAACAGGTTTCACTGAAAACAGATCCTGCAAAAGTTCCAGGTGCCTATACTGGAAACTTGGAGATCCTGCTTCCCAGACCACAGCTGTGGGGAACTTGGGGTGGAGCAGAGAAGTTTCTGTATTCAGCTGCCCAGGCAGAGGAGAATGGGGTCTCCACAGCCTGAAGAATGAAGACACGACAGAATAAAGACTCAGTGAGTTAAAATGAGAGACCTGAAAGATGAGGGGCGGGGCAGGCAAGCTAGGAGGAAGGGTCTGGTCTAGAGAAGAAGAACAAATAATGTGCACCATAAAGTTAGGTGCAGTGTAAAGAACTGTGTTACCTACCTCCTTCCTCCTCCTGCAGATGTCAATGAGGAGTGGACGGAAGAAAGAGGCCCCTGGGCCCCGGGAAGAACTGAGATCGAGGGGCCGGGCCTCCCCTGGAGGGGTCAGCACGTCCAGCAGTGATGGCAAAGCTGAGAAGTCCAGGCAGACAGCCAAGGTATTCTGTCCTCAGGTCCTCCCACAGGATGCCCGGGCACTGGGGCTGAGGGGGTGTGTGTGTTGTCGGGGGAACTTCCTGTTTGGCAGAGGGTAAGGGGGGAGCTTGGGAGGTAGGGAAAAGACAGGAATTTTCTTTCTCTCTAATAGAAGGCCCGAGTAGAGGAAGCCTCCACCCCAAAGGTCAACAAGCAGGGTCGGAGTGAGGAGATCTCAGAGAGTGAAAGTGAGGAGACCAATGCACCAAAAAAGACCAAAACTGAGGTGGGAGACCCTTATCGCCATCCTGACCCATCTTGTGACCATTCTTTTCTCAGACTTCCTTATGCTCACTATTCTTAGCTGGATCTCTCCTGGGACATAAGAGAAAGGCCAGATCATAGTGCTTATGAGAGCAGTTCTGTCTATAATATGCCAGAGAGATTCTTAGAACTTTGACAGACCACCAGATGACCTGGCAGGGCCAAAGGGGACCAGAAGAGTTGGGGGATTCTAGTCTCTGGGTGAGAAGTCTTAGTGGGAGGAACAAATAAATCTTAAGGAAAATGCAGAAGTGGTCTTTCTTTTTTATTGTTTTATTGGTTTTTTTGTGTGTGTTTTTGAGACAGAGTTTCATTCTGTCACCCAGGCTGGAGTACAGTGGCACGATCTCAGCTCATTGCAGTCTCCGCCTCCTGGGTTCAAGCAGTTGTGCCTCAGCCTCCCGAGTAGCTGGGATTATAGGCATGAGCCACCACGCCCGGCTAATTTTTGTACTTTTAGTAGAGATAGGGTTTCACCGTGTTGGCCAGGCTGGTTTGGAACTCCTGGCCTCAAGTGATCCTCCTGCTTCAGCCTCCCAAAGTGCTGGGATTACAGGTGTGAGCCTCTGTGCCCGGCCAGAAGCGGTCTAAGAACCAAGGGCTTGGGGGATGGAGGATAGTTAAAGTGGTGGTTATGAGATGGTGGAAGACAGGGATTTGGAGTCAGCTGTGGGTAGAGACAAGGTGCTTGAGATGGATCCTTGAGGAAGGAATAGGGTTTTACAGGAGGGAAACAAGACTGGCTGTTAGGGAGCAGCCAAGAATGTGGGGAAAGTGGGGAATCCCCAGATGGCAAGAGGTACCACATCACAGTACAACAGTGTGCTGTGAGGGGAAATGATTTTATGCAAGACAGGCCCTAAATCTCAGGGAAGCAGGAAAGGAAAAGAGAAAAAATGAGGCTTCCCTTTTCTACAGCAGGAACTGCCTCGGCCACAGTCTCCCTCTGATCTGGATAGCTTGGATGGGCGGAGCCTTAATGATGATGGCAGCAGCGACCCTAGGGATATTGACCAGGACAACCGAAGCACGTCCCCCAGCATCTACAGCCCTGGAAGTGTGGAGAATGACTCCGACTCATCTTCTGGCCTCTCCCAGGGCCCAGCCCGCCCCTACCACCCACCTCCACTCTTTCCTCCTTCCCCTCCACCCCCAGACAGCACCCCTCGACAGCCAGAGGCTAGCTTTGAACCCCATCCTTCTGTGACACCCACTGGATATCATGCTCCCATGGAGCCCCCCACATCTCGAATGTTCCAGGCGCCTCCTGGGGCCCCTCCCCCTCACCCACAGCTCTATCCTGGGGGCTCTGGTGGAGGAGTTTTGTCTGGACCCCCAATGGGTCCCAAGGGAGGAGGGGCTGCCTCATCAGTGGGGGGCCCTAATGGGGGTAAGCAGCACCCCCCACCCACTACTCCCATTTCAGTATCAAGCTCTGGGGCTAGTGGTGCTCCCCCAACAAAGCCACCTAACACTCCAGTGGGTGGTGGGAACCTACCTTCTGCTCCACCACCAGCCAACTTCCCCCATGTGACCCCGAACCTGCCTCCCCCACCTGCCCTGAGACCCCTCAACAATGCATCAGCCTCTCCCCCCAGCCTGGGGGCCCAACCACTACCTGGGCATCTGCCCTCTCCCCATGCCATGGGGCAGGGTATGGGTGGACTTCCCCCTGGCCCAGAGAAGGGCCCGACTCTGGCTCCTTCACCCCACTCTCTGCCTCCTGCTTCCTCTTCTTCTGCCCCAGCACCCCCCATGAGGTTTCCTTATTCATCCTCTAGTAGTAGCTCTGCAGCAGCCTCCTCTTCCAGTTCTTCCTCCTCTTCCTCTGCCTCCCCCTACCCAGCTTCCCAGGCATTGCCCAGTTACCCCCACTCTTTCCCTCCCCCAACAAGCCTCTCTGTCTCCAATCAGCCCCCGAAGTATACTCAGCCTTCTCTCCCATCCCAGGCTGTGTGGAGCCAGGGTCCCCCACCACCTCCTCCCTATGGCCGCCTCTTAGCCAATAGCAATGCCCATCCAGGCCCCTTCCCGCCCTCTACTGGGGCCCAGTCCACTGCCCACCCACCACCAGCCTCAACACATCACCATCACCACCAGCAACAGCAGCAGCAGCAGCATCACGGAAGCTCTGGGCCCCCTCCTGGAGCATTTCCCCACCCCCTGGAGGGCGGCAGCTCCCACCACGCACACCCTTATGCCATGTCTCCCTCCCTGGGGTCTCTGAGGCCCTACCCACCAGGGCCAACACACCTGCCCCCACCTCACAGCCAGGTGTCCTACAGCCAAGCAGGCCCCAATGGCCCTCCAGTCTCTTCCTCTTCCAACTCTTCCTCTTCCACTTCTCAAGGGTCCTTCCCATGTTCACACCCCTCCCCCTCCCAGGGACCTCAGGGGACGCCCTACCCTTTCCCACCGGTGCCTACGGTCACCACCTCTTCGGCTACCCTTTCCACGGTCATTGCCACCGTGGCTTCCTCGCCAGCAGGCTACAAAACGGCCTCCCCACCTGGGCCCCCACCGTACGGAAAGAGAGCCCCGTCCCCGGGGGCCTACAAGACAGCCACCCCACCCGGATACAAACCCGGGTCCCCTCCCAACTTCCGAACGGGGACCCCACCGGGCTATAGAGGAACCTCGCCACCTGCAGGCCCAGGGACCTTCAAGCCGGGCTCGCCCACCGTGGGACCTGGGCCCCTGCCACCTGCGGGGCCCTCAGGCCTGCCATCTCTGCCACCACCACCTGCGGCCCCTGCCTCAGGGCCGCCCCTGAGCGCCACGCAGATCAAGCAGGAGCCGGCTGAGGAGTATGAGACCCCTGAGAGCCCAGTTCCGCCAGCCCGCAGCCCCTCGCCCCCTCCCAAGGTGGTAGATGTGCCCAGCCATGCCAGTCAGTCTGCCAGGTGAGCGGCCAGCTGGGGCGGAGGTGGGCCTGGAAGGGGGACAACAAGGCGGCGACGGAGAGGGAGTGGCAGGGAGGGGCCCCGCGATGGTGTAGTGTTTTAGAAAAGCACGCCCCTCTCCTCTGTCCATGCCTAGCGGCCAGTGAGGCCGGCAGCAGCTCAGCCTGCAGGGGTGGTTTTTAGGCGGGGGCTACAAGCATTCGCCGGGGCCGCGGCTCCGCGGGCTCCATCGGGCATCTAGCACCAGCTGAGCGCGCGCTGCTTCCACGCCTGGCAGGTTCAACAAACACCTGGATCGCGGCTTCAACTCGTGCGCGCGCAGCGACCTGTACTTCGTGCCACTGGAGGGCTCCAAACTGGCCAAGAAGCGGGCGGACCTGGTGGAGAAGGTGCGGCGCGAGGCGGAGCAGCGCGCGCGCGAAGAAAAGGAGCGGGAGCGCGAGCGGGAACGCGAGAAGGAGCGCGAGCGCGAGAAGGAGCGCGAGCTTGAACGCAGCGTGGTGAGTGCGTCACTGCCTGCGCCACCGCCTTCTTTGCCTCCTTCCTTCTTAGCCGCGCTGCGGTGCTGGGGCTGGGGCTGGGCTTGGGGCTGTGGCCACA
>NW_012112030.1:2434103-2445916 GCF_000951035.1 Colobus angolensis palliatus
GGTGGGCGGGCGAGTCAAGTCGCCACCTGTCGGAGGGGAGGTACCACTGCAGCCCAGGAAATGGAGCCGAAAAGGATTTCAGCGACCGCAGTCTGCATTCCTGGGTTGGGAGAAGGCATGCTCAGATGGGACTACCTGTGGATCCCAAGAAGGGCAGATATTCGGGAGGGGGGGTCGCAGTTAAGTTCCAGGTGGGCAGAGTTTCAGTGAAGTGAGGCATTTTGGCATTCAGCTGTGGAAACAAATGGGCAGCTTGAAACCAGCCACCTCTTTTCATAACTGCCGCTTTGACTCCACTTTTCCCTGTGCCCCACAGAAGTTGGCTCAGGAGGGCCGTGCTCCGGTGGAATGCCCATCTCTGGGCCCAGTGCCCCATCGCCCTCCATTTGAACCGGGCAGTGCGGTGGCTACAGTGCCCCCCTACCTGGGTCCTGACACTCCAGCCTTGCGCACTCTCAGTGAATATGCCCGGCCTCATGTCATGTCTCCTGGCAATCGCAACCATCCATTCTACGTGCCCCTGGGGGCAGTGGACCCGGGGCTCCTGGGTTACAATGTCCCGGCCCTGTACAGCAGCGATCCTGCTGCCCGGGAGAGGGAACGGGAAGCCCGTGAACGAGACCTCCGTGACCGCCTCAAGCCTGGCTTCGAGGTGAAGCCTAGTGAGCTGGAACCCCTACATGGGGTCCCTGGGCCGGGCTTGGATCCCTTTCCCCGACATGGGGGCCTGGCTCTGCAGCCTGGCCCACCTGGCCTGCACCCTTTCCCCTTTCATCCGAGCCTGGGGCCCCTGGAGCGAGAACGTCTAGCACTGGCAGCTGGGCCAGCCCTGCGGCCTGACATGTCCTATGCTGAGCGGCTGGCAGCTGAGAGGCAGCACGCAGAAAGGGTGGCGGCCCTGGGCAATGACCCGCTGGCCCGGCTGCAGATGCTCAATGTGACTCCCCATCACCACCAGCACTCCCACATCCACTCGCACCTGCACCTGCACCAGCAAGATGCTATCCATGCAGGTGAGACCCCCTCCTTCCTCGCCCTGGCCCTTTGGGGCCACCTTCCCCCATCATAACTGGCTCTTTTGTTCCTCTGGCTGCGACTTTCCTCCCCTGGCCTGGCATGAACTTTTCCTGAGATTGCTTCCCTCAACTTTGCCTCCCTGACGTTCTCTCAGCCTTGTCTCCTCATGGCCTTGCCTGGCCACAGAGCCTGTATTCCTCACACCCCAGTCCTCTCCATAGTCTATATCCTACCCATGACAGAGGCCAGGTGGGAGCCTTTGAAGGACACACCTTTCCATCCTCACAGCCCCATTCTCCCCAGTCCTTCACAAAAATATCTTCTTCTTTATGTTTTTGAGACATAGTCTCGCTCTGCCACCCAGCCTGGAGTGTAGTGGTGCAGTCCCAGCTCACTGCAGCCTCAACTTCCCGGGCTCAAGTGATCCTCCTACGTCAGTCTCCAGAGTAGCTGGGATTACAGGCGTGTGTCACCATACCTGGCTAATTTTTGTATTTTTGGTAGAGATGGGGTTTTGCTATATTGGCCAGGCTGGTCTCAAATTCCTGAGTTCAAAGCAATCCACCCACCTCGGCCTCCCAGAGTCCTGAGATTACAGACGTGAGCCACCGTGCCCAATCCGCAAACCTATTTTCTGATTTCTCTGGATTCAACTCTTATTTTTTGCCATTTTCTCCTTTTCTCACAGTGAGAGGTCTTTCATGTTCTTCTCCGTCTCTAGATCTGTAACTTTCTAGAAAGGGCCCTGTAGCTTTGGGTTTGGGTGTCACAGGCAATAATGAGCTTTACTTACTATCCTTTCACCATTTTGTTTTTGAGACGGAGTCTCGCCCTGTCGCCAAGCTGGAGTGCAGTGGCGCGATCTCAGCTTACTGCAACCTCTGCCTCCCGGGTTCAAGTGATTCTTCTGCCTCAGCAGGCACTGCCTGCCTGAGTTGCTGGGACTACAGGCGTGTGCCACCAAATACAGCTAATTTTTGTATTTTTAATAGAGACGGGGTTTCACCATGTTGGCCAGGATAGTCTCGATCTCTTGACCTTGTGATCCGCCCACCTTGGCCTCCCAAAGTACTGGGATTACAAGCGGGAGCCACCGCACCCGCTTGCTTTTTTTTCTTTTTTTTTTTTTTTAATTTGAGACCAAGTCTTGTTCTTTTGCCAAGACCAGAGGGCAGTGGCGCGATCTTGGCTCAATGCAGCTTCTACCTCCCAGGTTCAAGCGATTCTCCTGCCTCGGCCTCCTGAAGAGCTGGGACTAGGCGTGTGTCACCATGCCTGGCTAATTTTTTTGTATTTTTAGTAGAGACAGGGTTTCTCCATGTTGGCCAGGCTGGTCTTGAACTCCTGACCTCAGGTGATCCGCCTGCCTCAGCCTCCCAAAGTGCTGGGATTATAGGCTTGAGCCACCGCACCTGGCCTCTTCCTGTCTTATTTCCTAAACTTCTATCTTCCACCTCCTTCAAGCAGTCGACCTCTCCCTCTCCTTCCCCTCAGACCCTTCTGATGACTGTAATTTCCTGTCCTGTGTCATCCATATGTCCCTCCTCCAGTAGGGCTCAGCCTGTCCGCCCCCCACAGGCCTCTAGTTCTTCCATTCTGCCTTTGTTCCACTTTGGAGCTCCTTGTGTTTGTCCAGCTCAATTCCCAGGCTTGGATCCCTTCACCCAAATGCATGGTTTTCCCCAAACCTGCCTTCTGGTGACACCTTCCTCTATTCTGCTCTCCAGCCTCTGCCTCGGTGCACCCTCTCATCGACCCCCTGGCCTCAGGGTCTCACCTTACTCGGATCCCCTACCCAGCTGGAACTCTCCCTAACCCCCTGCTTCCTCACCCTCTGCACGAGAACGAAGTTCTTCGTCACCAGCTCTTTGGTAAGGATGGAAGTTGGGGTAGGCAAGCTGTAATGAGAAAAGGGCAGAAAGGAGGTATTTAGGTGGGGGGATGGGCCTAGTTGGGCTTGAGGAGGAATGAGGAGATGCCTAGAGGAGCTGGGCATGGGAATAGGAGAGCTGAACCTCTGCCCAAGAGAAGCACAAGTTTTAGTGTCAGCCTAAGAGGTTTGAATCCCAATTCCACTCTACCACTGGCAACTTACAGAACTGGCTGTGTTACCTAACTTTTTAGTTCATTACTTTTGTATGTAAAGGAGCTGGCTATCCCCTGGTCCAGAGCAGGTACTTGTTATCCATTGGTCATGTGACCCTTGCCCTTCCTGCTCACAGCTGCCCCTTACCGGGACCTGCCGGCCTCCCTTTCTGCCCCAATGTCAGCAGCTCATCAGCTGCAGGCCATGCACGCACAGTCAGCTGAGCTGCAGCGCTTGGCGCTGGAACAGCAGCAGTGGCTGCATGCCCATCACCCGCTGCACAGTGTGCCGCTGCCTGCCCAGGAGGACTATTACAGGTACCCCAGAGTCCCCAGGGGGACATGGGCTCAGCGAGCCTGGGAGGGGCTGCGGGCGTGGAACAGCCGGGCACTGTGCTCCTGGGGGAGGGAACCCCTCCTCCCCCAACCCTTCCGGTAAGGGGGCAAGGTCAGGGTTGGTCTCAAGTCTCTTACCTCTCTGCTATGCACTGCCCCTTCCCTAGTCACCTGAAGAAGGAAAGCGACAAGCCACTGTAGAACCTGCGATCAAGAGAGCACCACGGCTCCTACATTGGACCTTGGAGCATCCCCACCCTTCCCCCCACCCCACCCTTGGCCTGCCACCCAGAGCCAAGAAGGTGCTGCTCAGTTGCAGGGCCTCCGCAGCTGGACAGAGAGTGGGGGAGGGAGGGACAGACAGAAGGCCAAGGCCTGGTGTGGTGTGCAGAGGTGGGGAGGAGGCGAGGATGGGGACAGAAAGCGCACAGAATCTTGGACCAGGTCTCTCTTCCTTGTCCCCCCTGCTTTTCTTCTCTCCCATGCCCGACCCCCGTGGCTGCCACCCCTCCCTTGCCCCGTTGGTGTGATTATTTCATCTGTTAGATGTGGCTGTTTTGCGTAGCATCGTGTGCCACCCCGCCCCTCCCCGATCCCTGTGTGCGCGCCCCCTTTGCAATGTATGCCCCTTGCCCCTTCCCCACATTAATAATTTATATATATAAATATCTATATGACGCTCTTAAAAAACATCCCAACCAAAACCAACCAAACAAAAACATCCTCACAACTCCCCAGGAACATGGCTGTGACTGTTCTTTGCGGGATATGGGGGTGAGGCTGGGTCTCAGTGCAGCGGTACTTAGAACTGCAGCCTGGGTCTGGCAGGGAAGCGGGAAGAGACCAGTCCTTCTTAAGGAACTGGGTGTAGGGGCTGGGAACAATTGGGAGAGGGGATCCCTGAAGAGCCCGGAGCACTGACTCAGCCGGAGGCGGTACCGGGGGTGCTAGTGCTCCCTCCTGTCCCAAGGCTGGGCAGTCAAAATACTGGAGGCCTCGGCCTGGGCTCTGTGGCTCATGGCTGTAATCCCAGCACGTTGGGAGGCTGAGGCGGGTGGATTGTTTGAGTCTAGGAGTTGGAAACCAGCTTGGGCAACATAGAGAAACCCCATCTTAAAAAACAATCAGCTGGGCCTTGTGGTGCACTTGTGGTCCTAGCTACTCAGGAGGCTGAGGTGGGAGGATCACTTGGGGATCGAGGCTGCAGTGAGTCATGATCGCACCACTGCACTCTATCTAGCCTGGGTGACAGAGCAAGGCCCTATCTCAAAACAAAAGGAACCCCAACCAACCAAACACTAGAGGCCTGGGACAGGCCCACCTCTGACATGGTCAGGTCTTGGAATCTATTCAGAGGGGTCTCACTGTTAGGAGCCACCAGAGTCCTCTGGAACAAAGGCTTCAGAGTCCTGAATCCTTTCCGTGGAATAGTTTTGGTTATGAGTTCAGGCACGGCGGCTCACGCTGGTAATCCCAGGACTTTGGGGGGCTGAGG
The DNA here is from genome assembly GCF_000951035.1 of Colobus angolensis palliatus. NCBI lineage: Eukaryota > Metazoa > Chordata > Mammalia > Primates > Cercopithecidae > Colobus > Colobus angolensis. The sequence continues at coordinate 2,439,037 of NW_012112030.1, forward strand.
CGGGCGGATGACGAGGTCAGGAGTTCGAGACCAGCCTGCCAACATAGCAAAACCCTGTGTCTACTAAAAACAAATTAGCTGGGCATGGTGGTGCGCGCCTGTAGTCCCAGCTACTTGGGAGGCTGAGGCAGAAGAGTCGCTTGAACCCAGGAAGTGGTGGTTGTGGTGAGCCAAGATCCCCCCAGCTGCACTCCAGCTTGGTGAAAGAGCAAGACTCCGTTTCAAAAACAAAAAACAAAACCAGTTATGAAGCGGGGTATGCGGTGGGCTAGTTTTAATAGGTCCAGGCGATTAGTACGTGGCATCCTTAACCACCCTACAGTTTGAGAAAGGAGTGGTTGATAATCTCAAAAGCCTGGAAGGGAAGGGAAATCGGGCCGGGCGTTGTGCTCCGTCGCTCATCAGTAGACAAGGCCATTTTAGGAAAGTGCGAGAATGGCTTTTGCTCTGGGCTATTACTGCCGAATCCAGGTCTCTGGGCTTAACAACAACGAACGGGCTGTGAGTGGCTGGTATCTCAACCAATCAGCATCGAACTCATTTGCATAGGCTGAGAGCAAATGTTCGCGAACTCTAGAAACGAATGACTTAAGTTCCTTAGAATATTCTTTTTCCTACTGAAAGTTACAACATGCATCGTTGTTTATACAGTGATAGGAACAAGAAAAAAAGCCACCTGAGTTCACCCTCACCAATTGTGGAGTTCATGTATATCCCATCTTCTCTCTAGACACATGCGCAGCAGTGTTACAGCTCTTTTAGAATTTGTCTAGCAGGCTTTCCGGTATTCTGCTGGAAAGCCCCTTTCACATATGTTGTTTGTAACAATAGAATCTGTTTAGCGCGCAGAATTTCCGTGAGTTTTTTTTTTTTTTTTCAGTAGGTCGTTTTCCTGGTGTAAGTGTTGGCTGTTACGAAGGTTTGGGTATAGAAAGTTCGGACCACGCCTGGGGGCTTCCGGCTACGCCGGATGCTGCTTCCTTTCCGCCACCACTGGCCTTGGGAACTGTTGTAGGACGTGGCTCTTTCTTCCTGAGCTTTCCATTTACCTCTCCGCTGCACTTGCAGCTTCAGACGCCGTATGGCGTCCGCCGCGGCCCAACCCGCGGCCCTGAGCGCTGAGCAGGCAAAGGGTGAGACTCATCGTAGTCAAGGCATGGGTTGCCGGTCCGGGGAGGATGCGGGCGGAGGATGTGGGGCGACAAACCTGGCTTCGTCCGCTGGGAAAACAGGGTAGGGGACGCCGGGTACCGTCGTTCTAAGTGGGGCGCTTGCCCCCAAGACTCGGGATCTTATTGGGTTACCTATAGCCTCAATCCACTAATTCCCTGCGCTCTCCACTGGGCCCGCTCTCCGTTCTCCGACGCTTACCCGGGACGCCTCCCTGGGATGCTTCTGACGCGCAGTGGTCCTGGCGGAGGTGATCCAGGCGTTCTCCGCCCCTGAGAATGCAGTGCGCATGGACGAGGCTCGGGATAACGCGTGCAACGACATGGGTAAGATGCTGCAATTCGTGCTGCCCGTGGCCACGCAGATCCAGCAGGAGGTTATCAAAGCCTATGGCTTCAGCTGCGACGGGGAAGGTGGGTCAGACGCGGGAAGGCGGGGGTTGGGTCGGGAGAGGGCGCCGGATCTGTGGGGCCCTGAGCGGTTGTCTCCTTTCTCGCCACACGGCGACAGTGTTGGCACTCAGAGCCCAGGGTCTACCCTGAGCTTGTGCCTCTGAGTTGCATTTTGTACAGGAGAGGTTCCGTATCCCTTATCCGAAATGCTTGGGACCAGAAGTGTTTCGGATTTTTTCAGATTTCGGAATATTTACATATACATGGATATCTTGGGGGATGGGACTCAAGTCTGAACACGAAATTGTTTTGTTTCATATACACACAGCTTAAGCACATAGCCGGAAGGTAATTTTATATAATAGTCTGAATAATCTTGTGCATGAGACAAAGTTTTCACTGCGTTTTGACTGCAGCCCCCCACCCCCACCCCCCACCGTGAAGGCAGGTGTGGAATTTTCCATTTTTGGCTTCACACTGGCACTCAAATAATTTCAGATTTTGGATTTTCTAATTAAGGATGGTCAACCTGTACTGTGAATCACATTATTATTCCATTTTGTGATGAGGGAGCAAACGCTAATGGTGCAGACTCTTAGTAGTAGCAGAGCTGGACGTCAGCGCTGTTGTGCCATCTTTTAGTGAGATGTCTGCGTGACAGCAGTGGCTGCAGTCTCTCCAGGGTGTTTCGGCTAATTTCTGTTTGGGGGTTGGTGGTTAAATTTTTGGTGAGATCCTGGTGTTCCCCAAAAGTGCTGACTGACTCAGCTCTGCTGCCCCATAGCCTTCCTGCGTTCCAGCTACAGACCTGGGGTCTCGTGTTCATTCTTGGGGTTCCAGTGACTAAACTGCTGAAAGAGTTTACCTGAGAGCAAGAAGCACACTGCCTTGGGATAGTTTCATTCACTGCATCCCATCTAGTTGTGCCCAGTGTAGACCAAGAAGTTGATCCAGACCACATGGGACAGAGGCCTGCATGCGTCCTGTTTGGCAAACAGCTGCCCAGCCAGTGGGGAAGCAGTTCATGCTTAAACTACCACCCCCTCCAGCTGTCTTACACATGCTGGTCCTTGGAAGAAGCATTGACCCTCCACTCCCTCTTGCAGGTGTCCTTAAATTTGCTCGCTTGGTCAAGTCCTACGAAGCCCAGGATCCTGAGATCGCCAGCCTGTCAGGCAAGCTGAAGGCGCTCTTCCTGCCACCCATGACCCTGCCACCCCACGGGCCTGCTGCTGGTGGCAGCGTGGCTGCCTCCTGAGAGTTGGCCCTCCCTATGCCCCTGCCAGGGAAGGAAAGGCCTTGATGTTCCAGATGATAATAAACGTGCCTGTGACTTAGCCTTGGTGTGAGTCTTTTGCAGACTTGACAACTCCCATCTGACCTTCCCAGATTCCCTCTGCCTTTCCAGGCCCCATCCCCAGGTGCAGCTCCTTCCTATACTCCTGGCTGGGCCTAACCCTGCTCCAGTGAGGGCCTGAGGCTCCTCCCCTTCCCCCAGGGCAGGGTGAGAGGCTGGACTGGGCTCCTCGACGCTCTGGCTGGGTGGCCTGCACCGGGGACACCTCCTTCTCTGAGGAATTGGGCTTTTAGGACTTTCCCTTAGGCCCTTTGGTTTCCGCCTACTGAGAGGTTTCCCCCATTGGTTGCTCTTCCCTCAGCCAGGGTTACTTCCTGGTCTTTGCTCCTACCCAGCGTCAGGCTGCTCTGTCAGCTTGAGCTCCAGGTGGAGCTCCAGGTGGCTCCTCCTCTCCTGAGGGAAGGGGGCCCTGGCCCAGCGGGCAGGCCTGCTGTACTCGTGCACTGGGGCTGCAGGGAAGCTGGCCACTGTGGGCGGTCTCAGGCCAGCCCCGCCCCACCTGTCCTTTTCCTGGAGACTATTTATTAGTCCAGGGTTTGTCCCTGCGGTGCCATTGGCCTGGCAGGCTGGATCGTGGAGGAAGTGGCTGATTTCTGAGCGGTTCTTCCTCTCCTGGCTTGGGCCGCTGTGCACAGCTGTGCCCCTGGCTCAGCCCCGCCCCCTGTGGCCCTTCGCTGTGACTTCCCCATCCCTACAGAGAGATGCTGTCCTGCGGGTAAGTCCCAGGCACCACCTGGGTCCTAGTCTCCTGTTAGTTTTGGAGGGAGGGAGGGCCTTGTTGATACTCACTCCAACATGTGTGTGAGTGTGAGTGCAATCTGCCGCGGCCCTGCCCTGCGCCTGTTTCTGGTCCCTATGAACCTTCCCCTTCCCACAAAGTGTGAGGACCCCCAGGCTCACTCATGCCCCTCTGCCCCATCTTTAACGTTTTCCCCCGACAAGTGTGTATCTGTTCTCTCCATTGCATTTCTACTTCCAGCCTCTGGGCTCCTGCTTCTGTCTCCTGCTTAGGACCTGTCCCCTGTGGGTAGCTCACAACACCTAAACAGCAATCAGAGGCCACCCGCGAAGGCCCTCCCATGCCCAGCCAACTTCCCCGCTCTTCCCAACATCTGACTTTGGTCCCATCTTCCTTCCGTTCCCTTTCACTTCCCTTTCCCCTGCATCATTCATTCAACAGGTACATGTTGAGCATCTGTTACACACCAGGTATTGTTTAAGATGCTGGTAATACTGGAGTGAACAAGACAGACATGGTCCCTGCTCTCACGGAGCTTACATTCCAGTGGGAGGTTACAGACTGAACACATAACCCAATAAATTGGATCATTGCAGATTTTCAGAAGTGTTATGCAGAAAATGAAACAGCCTCGGCTGGGTGTAGTGGTTGATGCCTGTGATCCCAGCACATTGGGAGGCTAAGGCGTGAGGATTGCTTGAGGAGTTTGAGACCAGCCTGGCCATATAGTGAGACCCTGTCTCTACAAAATATAAGAAATTAGCTGGGTGTGGTGGCACGCATCTATGGTTCCAGCTATGGAGAGGCTAAGGTGAGAGGCTTGCTTGAGCCCGGGAGGTCAAGGCTGCAGTGAGCAGTGATTGCATCACTGCACACCAGCCTGGGCGACAGAGCGAGACCTTGTCTCAAAGAAAAAAAAAAAAAAGAAAATGAACCAGCTTCACGTGCTAGCAAGTAACTGGGTGTGCAGGTGACATTACTAGCTGGAGGGATCGGGGAGGCCTTCCCGAGGAGGTGACATTTGAGCTGAGACCTGCTTGAGGAAGAAGAGGAGCCAGCCATGTGATGTGGTGATCAAGAGTTGAGCATCCCTGGGCAGAGGAGATGGTGAGCAGAAAGCCGTGATGTGGGAACAAACAAAAAAAGGACAGTGTGTCCGTGGCAGAGGACCCCAGTGGAGCAGAGGCAGGGCCACGGCAGGTTAGACCTTGTTGGAGCTGGGATGTTGAAAGTGAAAACCTGACCAGATGAGGTGGTGCATGCCTGTGATCCCAGCACTTTGGGAGGCTGAGGTGGGAGGATCGCTTGAGCTCAGGAGTTTAAAACCAGCCTGGGCAACATAGAGAGATCCCATCTCTATTTAAAAAAAAAAAAAAGGTGATGGCCCAAGCATGTAGTAGTCCCAGCAGTTTGGGAGGCTGAGGTGGGAGGATCACTTGAGCCCAGGAGTTCAAGACCACGCCGGGCAACATACAGAGAGACCTCATCTCAGCTACGACTACTGCTACTAATAAATAGCTGGACATAGTGGCACGCACCTGTTATCTCAGTTACTTGGGAGGCTGAGACAGGAGGATCGCCTGAGCCAAGGAGGTCGAGACTGCAGCGAGTTGTGATTGTGACACTGCACTTTTCAGCCCGGGTGACAAAGCAAGATTCTGTGTCAAAAAAAGAGAGAGAGAGAGGAAGGAAGGAAGGAAAGAAGGAAGGAAGGAAGGAAGGAAGGAAGGAAGGAAGGAAGGAGACGAAGAAAGAAAGAAAAAGAGAAAGAAGGAAGAAAAGGAAAGTGAGATGGCCAAAAGAAAGAAGAAAGAAAAAGTGACAACTGGCTGGGCGTGGTGGCTCACGCCTGTAATCCCAGCACTTTGGGAGGAGTTCGAGACCAGCCTGGCCGACACAGTGAAACCCTGTCTCAACTAAAGATGTAAAAAAAGAAAAGAAAGGAAAAGAAAAAAAATTAGGTGGGCACAGTAGGGCGCACCTGTAGTCCCAGCTACTAGGGAGGCTGAGGCAGGAGAATCGCTCGAACCTGGGAGGCAGAGGTTGCAGTGAGCCAAGACTGCACCACTGTACTCCAGCCTGGGCGACAGGGAGAGACTCCATCTCAAAAAAAAAATACAAAAAAGAAAAAGTGACAACCTGATTACAGAGTACTGGTGAGTTTGTGGGTGGGTGGCCCCCCAGCCCTGCTAATTCTTGCTTCTCACACTCACGTCTGCTCCCGCCCCAGTGCACGTCTTGTCACTGTCGGCCCCGCCGATGGGGCTCCTACTGACTCGTCTGGTGCTTGATCCTTTCTGTGGTCCTTTTCCCACCAGGTAGCTTGGCCAGGCCTCCCCTGGTGCAGATTCCATCTTGATTTCTCCGCCTGGCCTTGAATGACCCTCTACAGCAGGGTCCCAACCTCTCAGAGCAGCTTTGCTCCAGCCACACGGCTTGCTCACAGCCAGGCACTGCACATGTGGACTCTGTGCGTGCCACCCCTTTGCCCTGACGCATGTTGCCTCTTGGGGAGCACTTCTTCCTCCACCTTCTGTCATGGGCTCTGGCGGCGCCTGTCCCATCTGCCCCCGACGCTGTCTGCTGCGGTGTGGTTGGCGGTGGAAAGGGCACCAGGCTCTGGCATCTGACATCCTTGTTTTATCCACCTTCCCACTCACTAGCTTGTGACCCTGGCCAATTACTTAACATCTCTGAGTCTTAGTTTCTATTTCTATAATTGGGTGAATAACACCTACTAAGTAGTGTTGGCCTGAGGATTAATAGTATAATTAATAGTATAACTCTGTAAAAGCTGGCGGCACTGAAGCCCTGCCACTTACCAGCTTTTCACATCAGTATTTGGGAAATATTGTTAAGCTCATTTGTCGGTGGGGATTCTGAAGCTCGGAGAAGTTCAAGAACTTTCTACAGATTATTTTGCTTTGTTTGCCCTTCCAGACTGCCTGTCTTCTTATATCACTGTTGATCTTGATCTGCATGGTTTTTAATTTTTTTTTTTTTTTGAGACGGAGTTTCACTCTGTTACGCAGGCTGGAGTGCAGTGGTGCGATCTCGGCTCACTGCAACCTCCACCTTCCGGGTTCAAGCAATTCTCCTGCCTCAGCCTCCTGAGAAGCTGGGATTACAGGCGTATACCACCACACCTCGCTAATTTTTGTATTTTCAATAGAGTCGGGATTTCACCATGTTGGCGAGGCTGGTCTTGAACTCCTGACCTCA
>NW_012112030.1:2446306-2464287 GCF_000951035.1 Colobus angolensis palliatus
TCTCAAAAAAAAAAAAATTATTTTATTTATATTTATTTATTTTGAGATGGAGTCTTGCTCTGTCACCCAGGCTGGAGTGCAGCCGCACAATAGGGCGCACTGCAAGCTCCGCCTCCCGGGTTCCAGCGGTTCTCCTGCCTCAGCCTCCCAAGTAGCTAGGGTTAAAGACGCCTGCCACCGCGCCTGGCTAATTTTTGTACTTTTAGTAGAGACGGGGTTTCACTGTGTTGCCCAGCTGGTGTTGAACTCCTGACCTCAAGTGATCCTCCCACCTCGGCCTCCCAAAGTGCTGGGATTACAGGTGTGAGTCACTGCGTCCAGCTGTATTTTTATTTTTATTTTTTGAGACAGGGTCTCACTCTGTCACCCAGGCTGGATTACAGCAGCATAACCATGGCTCACTGCAGCCTCGACCACCCCAGGCTCAAGCGATCCTCCCATCTCAGTCTCTCAAGTACCTGGGGCTACAGGGGTGTGCCACCACACCTGTATTTTTTGTAGAGACAGGGTTTCTCCAGGTTTCCCAGGCTGGTCTCAAACTCAGGGTCAAGCAATCCACTAGCCTCACCCCCACGAAGTGCTGGGATTACAGGCGTGAGCCACTTTTGATTTCTACTTGTATCTGCCTGCTTCCAAGGAAATATTTTTTTCTTCTGAATTATCAGGCACTTACTTTTGTAATTCGTAGTCTCCCTGAGCTTGTTTCCTCCCATAAGAAAACGGGGAAGATTATTTCTACATCACAGGGCTTCACATACATGAGATCATGTATGTGAAAGTGATCTGCAAATCCCACACCACACCAAGGGAAGGGAGGTAGTTTTTCATTTTCCTGCCAAAGGATAGCAGAAACTGTACCTCTTGTCTGAGTTCTGCATCTTGGCTTGACACCCTTCAGAGAAATTCCTGCCTCTTCCATGGTTCAGGAAGAGGTGCCTAGTTAGTTTCTTCTGCGTACCTAGTTAGTTCCTTTCCACCAAGTGGGTTTAAGCCCTGGAAGGACAGTGTATTGGGGCCAGGGTGCAGTGGGCGTTTGGTGCTGAGCACGGACCTGAAACTTTGTGTGTGGTCAGAATTACGTTCCATGCATGGGGATGTGCACCGCGCCAGGTATGTGTGTAGGTGCATGATGAGGTGCATGTGCCGTGGCTGCGTGTGCATCCTTGCCTGTGTGTGACAAGCAGGCTGTGTGTGTAGGACCAGGAAGCTGTGCTTGTGGCCAGGTATGTGCCTATGGACTCACAAGTTTGTTTGTTAGACACTTGCTCAGTGCCAGGTGTCGCACTGGACTCTGAACACTGAGAGGAGCGAGAGCACCAGCGGGTGTCCCGCACTGCAGCCAGCTTTGCTGTGTTCTTGCTCCTTGGCGTTGGGCATGGGGGTTCCGTGGAGTTCTGGGGCTCCAGCGTGGTGTCCAGGCTGAAGGGGTAGTCAAAGCTGGACCATGCAATAAGCCCACCGGGCAGATTCCCCAGGGCACCAGTGAGAGAAGAAAACCAGAAACAAATAGAACATAAAGGAAGAAGGAAAAGTGGAAAAGCCTTTTTTGGGAGAAAACATTGATGTTTGATGTTTCCAAAAATGATAAAGTAGTTATCATGGGAAAATTAGACTTGTTGGGCTTAAAACTTTATTTTTTTCTTATTTTAACTGAAGCAAACCATGCATAATGTTCATAAACTTAAGTACACAACAACCTGACCTCACCTTTTTTTTTTTTTTTTTTTTGAGATAGAGACTTACTCTGTCACCAGGCTGGAGTGCAGTGCTGTGATCTCGGCTCACTGCAACCTCCGTTTCCTGGGTTCAAGTGATTCTCCTGTCTCAGCCTCCCGAGTAGCTGGGATTACAGGCGCCCACCACCACGTCCAGCTAATTTTTTTGTATTTTTAGTAGAGAGGGGGTTTCGCCATGTTGGCCAGGATGGTCTCGATCTCCTGACCTCATGATCCGCCAGCCTCGGCCTCCCAAAGCGTTGGGATTACAGGCGTAAGCCACTGCGCCCGGCCGACTTCACGTTTATACACAGCCACGCAAAAAGCATCCAGGTAGAGACAAAGAGCCTTCCCTGCACCCTAAAAGTTTCCCAGAAATTGTTCCCAGTTAGCATATTTATTTTTATAAAGGTAATGCATGCCCATCATATGACATTCAAAAAGGTATGCAGAGAAACAAGTGTCCCCCCAGCCCTGTCCTCCAGCCACCCAGTTTCCCTCCCTAGGGGAAGCCACCAATATGTGTTTCTTATGTACCCCCTGTCGAGCTGCTTTTCCTCGTTTTGGTTTGGTGGTGTTGGCATTTGCATGTGGAATTATAGGCAGGGAGCATCATATATCTTAGTGTTTAGGGCCTGTGAGATCAACCAGCCCTGAGAAAATCAGCCCCCCGGGAGATAGGCCCCCTGGTGGGAGTCCTGGGGCGGGGCAGAGGCCTAGGGACAAGAATCAGAAAGGACCCAAGTTTGACAGGGCTGCTCAGGGTCATGCTGTCTATCCTCTGCCACAGTGGCATGGACAAACCGCATATGTTGGTTAGAGAAGTGCACCCTTCTCTCTTGCAAGCATTGGCAAGGTCTTAACTATCAGTCTCCCGCTCCCATGGCAGCCCCTTTGCACAAGGAGGCTCTTAATCTCTGTTCTTGGAAGCCCTGAGGGCTGGTGTATAGGAGTTCAAAGCATTGGCTTTGGAACCGGCCTGTCTGGGTTTGAATCCTGGCACTGCAGCTGACTCACTGAGGGACTCAGGCAATGCCTTACCCTTCCTGAGCCTCAGGTTCCTTGTCTGTGAGATGATAAAGATAGCCCCTGTTTCATAGGGCTGTGGTGAGAAATCAATCAGACGAGGCATGTGAATGCCATTATAGCACAGCACCCGGCATCCAGCAGGACTCACTCGATGACAGCTGTCACCGCCATCATTGTCATTAGCGTGGGCCAGGGAGGGCTGTGTAAAAGCAGCTGGTGGAGGAGGAAGAGATGCCGTGTGACCGTCTCGGTTCACATGCATGAAGTATGATCTGGGCCTGGAGTGTGCAATGCACACGTGTGTCCTTACCGCATGTGTTGTCACTTATGTGCAATGCCATGCTCCTGAGCCTTTGATTGCAGACGTGTGGGAAGTGGGCCCCATCCCCACCCCCAGTGCCACCGTGCTCTGCTTCTCTTCCCTTGCTCTGCTCTAAAACGAGAAGTGCAAGTGAGTTCCCCCAAGGGGTCGGCCGCGCCTCTTCCTGTCCCCGCCCTGCCGGCTGCCCCAGGCCAGTGGAGTGGCAGCCCCAGAACTGGGACCACCGGGGGTGGTGAAGTGGCCTGGCACTGGGAGCTGCATTTGAGGCTTAGTCCCTGAGTTCTCCGCCTGCCCAGACTAGCTGCACCTCCTCATTCCCTGCGCCCCCTTCCTCTCCGGAAGCCCCCAGGATGGTGAGGTAAGGGCCTGCCACCCACGGTAGACAGGAGGCAAGGGTGCCTGGTGCCCACGGGACCCCTCCTCACTGCCCTGCCTGGGCCGCCCAGGTGGTTTCACCGAGACCTCAGTGGGCTGGATGCAGAGACCCTGCTCAAGGGCCGAGGTGTCCATGGTAGCTTCCTGGCTCGGCCCAGTCGCAAGAACCAGGGTGACTTCTCGCTCTCTGTCAGGTAGGTGGCCCCCCACCCCCGGCGTTTTTGCCACTATCTCGTGTCGTCCAGGCCCTGAACCACTCATCCCTGGTTCCCCACGGCAGTGCTGACTCCCCGACCCCCACGCCCCGTCTGTGCCCTCGCCCCCCACCCCTGCCCTCCCCATCCCTGTCTGTGCCCACCCATGCCCATGTGTGCCCCCACCCAGGACCTCAGCCGATCCCTGCCCTCCTGCCTTACTCCTGCACCGACTGGCCTCACCGCCTGGTGCCCTGCAGGGTGGGGGATCAGGTGACCCATATTCGGATCCAGAACTCAGGGGACTTCTACGACCTGTATGGAGGGGAGAAGTTCGCGACGCTGACAGAGCTGGTGGAGTACTACACTCAGCAGCAGGGCGTCCTGCAGGACCGCGACGGTACCATCATCCACCTCAAGTACCCGCTGAACTGCTCCGACCCCACCAGTGAGAGGTGAGGCCTCTGTACCCCCGCCACTCGCAAGCAGGGGTGAGTCGGCTCCCGCCCTGAGCGGCCAGGGAGACAGGGAGCCTGGCACCCGGCCGGCCCTGCCTGCCCTCCATCCCCTCCCCTCCCTGCACCGGCTGGGGCTCTCAGTGTCCCTCCTCCATGCTGTCCTGTGGCATGGTGTCCCAGAGCCTAACCTACCACCCTTTCCACCCCGAGGAAGCCAGAGAAAGCTGCCTTGCCCTACACCAGGGGCCCTGGCCGCCTTGCAGCCCAGGTCCCACTAGAGACAGGGAGGCCACTGCTGGTGGCCAGCATATCGTGCCGGCCAGCTCTGTTGTTAGAAAGCTCTTCTTCCTCTGGAAGCAAGCCTGCCTTCCTCCGTCTGCCCCTCACCCCCAGCACATGTTAGGGCAGTGAGGAGCTGACACTGGGGATGAGGATGGGGATGAACGGTCGCCAGGACACTTGATACCTTGTCCCAGCCGCCCAGTGGGGATGGGTCTGTCCTGTGGGGTCAAATACAGAGATCACTGAAAGCAGGATGGGAAGTGTTCGCCTGGGGAAAGGGTCTCGCACTGTCCCCCGCACAGAAGAATACTCCAGGCCTTTCCTTCCTGTGCCCTCCTCGACTCCTGTGGTCTTCCAAAGGCAGGGATGGGGGGCTGGGGGGCTCTGAACACTCCTCGGGACACCACGGCTCCTTTCAGCAGCCGCCTCTCAATGCCAGATCCTCTTAAAGGGCAGCGGAATAACGCTAGGGGGTTTCACACGGACCCCTGGGCCAAGCCGACTTGCCCTTGCCCTGCATTTGCGGATCGGTTGTTGAAATGATTGGGAAACTTGCTTCTGCCAGCTTGCAGCCTTTCTGAGATTCGGGCCTCCAAACTGCATCAATATTTTTGGTCAAGTCACAGATTGAAACTTAGAGCTGGATTCGGTCGCGGTACGGCCCTGCGGCCCACCTGGGAGGCCTCCTTTCCTTGATCTGCCTCCTTCAAGGCCTTGCTCCTCTGTGGGCCTCACATGGCTGGCTCTGTCTGCCCCCTGCCCTTCCTCTTCCCACCACAACACTCAGGGGGCTTTTGCCGGTGAGACCCTCTAAAGCTCATGTCCTCTGTTTCTCCTTGCCTCAAGCTAGGAGGAGGAGGACGAGCTGACCAGTGCCTAGAGTTGGAAGAGAGGAGCAGGGCCCCAGGAGGCCCCTGCAGAGGAGGCTGAGGCCTGGGTTCAAAGAGAAGAGAGAGAAGGAAGGGAGGGCAGTGCTGGGGCAGGAGGTTAAGACCAGGGAAGCCACACTGAAGGCCCTTTTGGGTGACCCATCCCAGGAACCAGTGTCACCCCTGAACCTGGGAGTGCGTGAGAGACTCTTTCCCCCGGTTCTGCTGTGTCCCCTGCCTTGTCTGTGGCGCCTCCTTCTCTGCGGGAATTTGCATCTGTCCCTCGGTGGCTCTGCGCTTCCTGTGGTCAGCCTGACATTTGCATGGAGACTTCCTCATCCTGGGGCCCAAGGGAAGGGGCTCAGCCCCCTCCCTGCTGCCTGGGGTCCTAGCCTGTCCCCAGGTGGTGGGCTGAAGTGGCCTAATGGGGTATGGAGGCTCTGGGGGGTCTCTCGGCTGGAGTCATCTCTGGGCAGGGGTGAGATGGGTTGGGACAGACTGGTCCTACCCTCCTTCCCCCCCATCCCTGCGGTTGGAAAATTTGCCCGCCCTCCCCTCGTCCCTGGGCTGAGGAAACCTCACAACCCCACTTCTCACTCTCTCCCCAGAAGGAGTTTTGTGTTTTTTCCATCACGTGGTTTCCTGTGGGGCAGGGCATTGTGGGGCTACAGTTTCCTCCTGGGAAAGGGGTGTGCTTTGGGGAAAGGGCTTAGTTCTGCTTTCTGCCCCGACAGCCCCTTTGAATGCCTTTGAACCCTTTTGAACCCTGGGCTCCCCTTCAGTGACATCATCCAGGGCACCGCAGAGCCCCCTACACCACTCTTTCCCCAGTGGGGCTGTCCTCCCTGCCTCCCTGGGGGAGCGCACCCCATTGGCCTCCCTTGTGACTTGTGTCTCTCTGTCCATCTCCCGCCACTCCCTGTGGTGTGGCCTTGGTCTGTGTTTCTCTTTGCCTCTGGTCTCTGCCGGGGCACAGCCTGATCCTTCATGGACACTCTTCCTTAGTTTCTCTCTCCCAAATATTTTGAATATTGCCAGGCTTTCTGCCTTTCCGAGGTGGTCTCTGGGTTCAAAGCCTGGTCAGAATTCTGGAGGCTAGGATAGCTTGAGCCTGGGAGGTCAAGGCTGCAGAGAGCCATAACCGTGCCACTGCACTCCAGCCTGGGCAGCAGAGCTCTGGAGGCTTGCCTTGGAGTCCATCAGGGGCCCTAGGCTAGTGAGGAACAGCTCAGCATCAGTTTCCTCATCTGTAAAGTGGGGGGTGATATCATACCCAGCCCTCAGCATGTTTGTGAGAGGCATCAACATGCTGGTGGATTTGGAAGCATCTAGCCCAGTGCCTGGCACACAGTAGGTGCTCGATTTCCTGCCCCTCTCTGTGAATATCTCTGCTCAGCGCCTTCCCCTGTGGCCTGGGTCTCACCTTCCCTGACGCTGCCTTCTGTAGGTGGTACCATGGCCACATGTCTGGAGGGCAGGCAGAGACGCTGCTGCAGGCCAAGGGCGAGCCCTGGACGTTTCTTGTGCGTGAGAGCCTCAGCCAGCCCGGAGATTTTGTGCTATCTGTGCTCAGTGACCAGCCCAAGGCTGGCCCAGGCTCCCCGCTCAGGGTCACCCACATCAAGGTCATGTGTGAGGTAAGGCAGCCGGGTGGTGGGGGAGCCTCTGCTGAGGCTCCTGTCTGTGACCGCAGTGTGGGCGGCGGGGAGGGTCTGCCTGGGCTTGAATTCAAGGCTGGGGCCCAGGGAGGGAGACTGGAGCCCTGTGAGTGGCCTTATTTGGCTCCCCCCAGGGTGGACGCTACACAGTGGGTGGTTCAGAAACCTTCGACAGCCTCACGGACCTGGTGGAGCACTTCAAGAAGACGGGGATTGAGGAGGCCTCAGGTGCCTTTGTCTACCTGCGGCAGGTCAGGCGGGGGCTCCGCTGCTTCCTCCCTTCCCCTGAGCTGTCCCCCAGGCGTGAGCTTCTGAGACCTCTGAGTTGCTGACTTCTCGCTCTCCCCTACCCCAGCCGTACTACGCCACGAGGGTGAATGCGGCTGACATTGAGAACCGAGTCTTGGAACTGAACAAGAAGAAGGAGTCCGAGGATACAGCCAAGGCTGGCTTCTGGGAGGAGTTTGAGGTGCACGGTGGGGAACCGGCAGGGCTGGGGCAGCTGAGGCGGTGGCGGCAGTGTGGGGCCCCAGGCGGACACCTTCCTCCCCTTGCCCACCTCTCTCCTGACCCGTCCCACGTGAGCTCTCCCGATGGATGCTGTCTCTGGGAGGTGATGCTCATTTCCTCACCCACATCTCAGAGTTTGCAGAAGCAGGAGGTGAAGAACTTGCACCAGCGTCTGGAAGGGCAGCGGCCAGAGAACAAGGGCAAGAACCGCTACAAGAACATTCTGCCCTGTGAGCACCCAGCCTGCCCCCTTCACCCAGGAGACTGCCCCGCCCCAGCCGCCGCCCCTGCCCCATTCACCCAGGAGACCGCCCCTGCCCCAGCCGCCGCCCCTATCTCACAGGTCTCCACCCTCTACTCCAGGAGGGGCCATCTCCCCACACCCCTTCTCCCAAAGGCCTCTACTCCTCCCAGAAGTGCCTCCCCACCACCAGCAGGCAGCCTGCCCCTTGCTCCCAACCTCCTTCTTGTGAATCCCTCACTCCCTCCATACAGATGGTCCCCCACCCCTGCTGCCCACAGTCCCCCGCAAGCCTCATGGCTTCTGAGACCAGAACGGCCTGTTAGCTCAGGAGGGTCTGACGCGGGTGTGGTGAGTCCCTGGCTGACCCACGCCATCTCGCCTCCTCTCCACCCACTCCCAGTTGACCACAGCCGGGTGATCCTGCAGGGACGTGACAGTAACATCCCTGGGTCCGACTACATCAATGCCAACTACGTCAAGGTCAGTGGTGTGGGTCATGTGGGAGGAGAGGCTGGGCCCTGGGAATTCCCTGTCTGGTGGGGGACCCTAGATCCAGAGACACCTGGGCAAAGCCGAAGCTGGCTTCTTGCATGGGTGAGGGGAGCAGTGGTTCAGGCCCTGTGCTGGGCTGAGGGGCTCACTGTTTTGGGGTGCGTCTCTCCACGCTTGTGTCCAGAACCAGCTGCTAGGCCCTGATGAGAACACTAAGACCTACATTGCCAGCCAGGGCTGTCTCGAGGCCACGGTCAATGACTTCTGGCAGATGGCGTGGCAGGAGAACACCCGCGTCATCGTCATGACCACCCGAGAGGTGGAGAAAGGCCGGGTAGGGCACCCCGCCCCATCCCCACATCTGTGCCCCGTCCTTGTGGTCATACCCTTAAGTCAAAGAACCGTCAGATGCCAGGGCAGAAAGGGATCTTGGGGGTGAGGGTCCAGCCCTTGTTGGGAAACTGAGGGCTAGTGACAAAGTCTCGACTACACAATGCAACCCCCAGATCCCTGCATGCATCCCTGAGCTCTTCTGAGCTCCAGACACGGGTTTTAGGCTGTCCTCCTTCCTCCTACACCTTCCCCACCTGTCTGCATCCAGGCCCCTCCTGTCCTCCCTGCCCCATAGATGTCTCCGGAGTCTGCCCCTTACTCTGCAGGCTCCCCCTACACAGCACCCTCTGTGCTGCCATTGAAGTGATGCCATCTGTGACAAACTGGGTCAGTTTCCTTCCTCTCTGAAATCTCTTCCATGGCTCCTGGTCACCTCTGGGATAAAGTCACACTCGAAGGCCTGGCATTCAAGGCCTGGTGGTTTCCCTCTGACTCCCACGCTTCTCTTGAAGGCTCACTGCTCCCAGCAGCCGCGGCTCTTTCAGGTTCCCAGCCTTTCTTTGCACAAGCTCATTTTCTGCTAGGAAATGACTCTCTCTCCACACTGTCTCTGCCTGGCAGATGCCTCGTTTTTGAAGACACAGCTGAAGCGCTGCCTTCTCTGTGAATTCAGGTCTTGTTTTCTCCAGGACCTAGAGGGCGAGTTTCCTCCTTCTCAGCCACGCTCCTCAGCGCGGTGTCTGCCCCGGTCACTTGTCTCTGTGAGCTCCTCCAGGCACAGGGGCACAGACTGGGTGTTAGTTGTGTCTGTGACTGCAGCCTGGTTTGCACGGCTTCAGGGACAATGCCTGCCCCGGCAATGTTTGTTGAATGACAAATGGATGTGCCGGTAAAGCGGCTGGCCAGGTCGCACCACCTGTTGGTGGCTGATCTGAGACGAGAGCCCAGGTCTCCTGCCTCTCTGCCAGCTCATCCGTCCATCCAACAAACGTTTGGGCCGGTGCCAGGCACTCAAAACCTAGAGCCGGACCTGGGATGGGCCACAGCGCCCTGTGTGTGCCTCATCCCCACCCGACCCTCCCTTTCCAGAACAAATGTGTCCCATACTGGCCCGAGGTGGGCACTCAGCGCGTTTATGGGCCCTACTCTGTGACCAACTGCGGGGAGCATGACACGACCGAATACAAACTCCGCACCTTACAGGTCTCCCCACTGGACAACGTGAGTGGCCCGCACTCCCTGCCCCGCTCCGGGAGTCCCTCCCTGGACTTGTTCTCCTCTCTGGTTGGGTAGGGCGAGGCAGGTGGGGTGTTCCGAGGGAGCAGGGGGCACTGACCCTGTGTCCTCGGCTCAGGGGGACCTGATTCGGGAGATCTGGCATTACCAGTACCTGAGCTGGCCCGACCATGGGGTCCCCAGTGAGCCTGGGGGTGTCCTCAGCTTCCTGGACCAGATCAACCAGCGGCAGGAAAGTCTGCCCCATGCAGGGCCCATCATTGTACACTGCAGGTGAGGACGAGAATCCTGATGGTAGTAGTGACCGCTGAGAAGTAAATACTGCTAAGTGCCATGAGCGTTATAAGCAACATACATGTTAGCTCACACGATTAGTGCCTTCCGCTCACTCCCGGCTTCTTCTGGGTCCCCTCGTGGCTCCAGACCTCTGGGTGGAACGTGGCTGGAACCAGCCCCACTTTGGTCCTCTGCCTGCGGGTGTCTTCCTCAGAGCCCTCCCCAGATGTGCCATCTCGCCCAAGCCTGCCAAATACAGAGGAGGGACCTGGGACCCAGTTGCTGGCCAGGCCCAAGCTAGGCAGGGCAAGGCCGGGCAGGTACCCACAGTAGGCCTGGGTCCTGGCTGCTCCGCTTTCTCTCCAGGTCTCACTCCGTTGGTTTCTTCTTGCCTCCCAGGAACATCCATGGGGCATGTGCTCCCCATTCCTCCTCTTTTCCCATTGTAGCCCCAGGGCTTTGGCTTCTTCCTGACTCCGCCCACTCTCCCAGCTTCCCCAGACGGTGCCCTATCCTGGCCCCCAGGGCTGTGTGGGGATGGGCGATGCCTTTTTGGGGGTGCACATAGCTCCTCTATCTACCTTCATGTTTGTGATCAGGAGACCCTGGTAAGGTGCAGAGGTGGGGGCCACAAGGAGGAGCAGGGGTCCCACAGATGAGCCCACTGAGCCGGCCTGGCCTGGGCAGATGAGAGGCAGCGGGTGCAGGGCCCCTCCGCTTACCAGCTGCGTGATCTTGGACAAATTACTTAACTTTTCTAACCCTCAGCTTCCTCCTCTGTAAAATCAGGACCTCAGGGTTGTAGTGAGAACTCAGTGAGACCCTGTCGTTGCGGCTGGAATTCCGTCAGCTCTCAAACACGGGGCGCTGTTACTGGCTTAGTAACTCACGTCAGGCAGAGAATGGGGGAAATGGGAACCCGCCTTGCTCTGGTCCCTTCCCATTCCCGCCGTGGACCCCAGGCCTGCGACAGCCTCTGGCTTCCTCCTCTTCACAGCAGCTGTTTGTCCTGGGACAAGTCGGCTGAATCTAGAGGTGCCCCCGACGGGCTGTCTCGGGGACCCAGCTCTGTCCTCTGCTCTCTCAGAGACAGGCCCATCCCCGAGAGCTACCCTCCTGCTCACCCGCCACACACACATCACACACTTCTTGGAAGCCCCGTGGCCTTTATTTAGACATTACAGGAAGGAAGTGGGTGTGGGGGGTTATTTTTGACAATCTGGGTTTGAAATTAGACAGTGCGACTCAGGGCATCAGCCTGATGGACACAGCCGAGGGTGGGCCTGGGGTCTCCCTGGCGTCTGTTTGCCCAGGG
Organism: Colobus angolensis palliatus; assembly: GCF_000951035.1. Classification (NCBI taxonomy): domain Eukaryota; kingdom Metazoa; phylum Chordata; class Mammalia; order Primates; family Cercopithecidae; genus Colobus; species Colobus angolensis. The sequence continues at coordinate 2,457,615 of NW_012112030.1, forward strand.
GTGGGAAAGGAGAGAAACTTCCTACTGCACTGCTCCTCGGAGTGACCTGCCCCGGTGCGCCTGCACCCTGCTGCCTCAGGGCTGTCCTTTTCCTGATGTCAGGGTTTGAAGAAAAAAGGGAAGTGAACCGCGCTGAGAGATGCTCCAGAACTCCTGCAGGGAGAGGCGGGGAGGGCTCAGGGTACCTGGGAGCCGACAGGATAGTGGTGGGATTTGGGGGTCCCAGGTCTTCCGGGGTGGGGGCAGCCACTCACCAGGAGTGAGGAGTCAGCGTGAGGAGTGGAGGAGGGAAGGACGGTGGCAGCCGGGCAGTCGGCGTCAGCACCACAGAGCCAGAAGTGGAGCGTGCCCATGCAGAGCTGGGCAAACCTCCGTCGTCACTTGCCCGGTGACCCTGGGCACATTCCCTCCCATCACTGGAGGCTCAGGCTGCTCCTGTGGTGCCTGGGGCTGGAGCTGAGCACTGGGTACCCCCCTTCCCGGGAGGGCTTGACTGGCCTCTGACGGTACCCCCGTCTTTCCCCAGCGCCGGCATTGGCCGCACGGGCACCATCATTGTCATCGACATGCTCATGGAGAACATCTCCACCAAGGGTGAGGGGCACCTGGGGGCTTGGGGGTGGGGGTGAGCAGCCCCTAGGTGTCTGCCTATGCCTAGACCTGAGGTTTGACTGCCCCCCACCCAGGCCTGGACTGTGACATTGACATCCAGAAGACCATCCAGATGGTGCGGGCGCAGCGCTCGGGCATGGTGCAGACAGAGGCGCAGTACAAGTTCATCTACGTGGCCATCGCCCAGTTCATTGAAACCACCAAGAAGAAGCTGGAGGTCCTACAGGTGCGTACAGAGCAGGGCCTGGGGGCGCTGCAGTGCGGGACGGGTGCCACCTGGCCCTGCTGGGATCACCACCTTCCCACCGTCCCTCTGCCCATAGTCGCAGAAGGGCCAGGAGTCGGAGTATGGGAACATCACCTACCCCCCAGCCATGAAGAACGCCCATGCCAAGGCCTCCCGCACCTCGTCCAAGTGAGTGGCCCTGACTGCCACCGCCCGGCATCACCCCTTTGTCCTGCCCAACCCGATCCTCACTTTCTGGAGAGGACAAGTGTCGCAGCTGGGGGGGCCTGGCTTCAAGTTCAGGCTTGGGTCTCACCCCTTCTATTCATAAGCATTTCCCGAGTGCCCACCACGTGTGGGCCTCTGCTAGGTACCAGCCGTGCACTCCTGTATGAGATGTAGCTTCCGTCCTCTGGAAGCTTGGAGTCTAGTGCGGGGACAGTGGCTGGGTCGCCTGTGAGATGGGGTGGCCAGAGGGGGCTGCCAGTGCCGAGTCCCCCGCCCTGTCTCCTGAGCTGCACCCACTACCTGTACTTGCCCCCCTGCACCCCGCTGCAGACACAAGGAGGATGTGTATGAGAACCTGCACAGTAAGAACAAGAGGGAGGAGAAAGTGAAGAAGCAGCGGTCAGCAGACAAGGAGAAGAGCAAGGGTTCCCTCAAGAGGAAGTGAGCGGCGCTGTCCTCAGGTGGCCATGGTGCAGCTCTTCTGCCTGGGTGTCCTCCCGGCCCTGCCCCGTGTCCTTGGCTCCACTGCCTTCCCTGGGTGGATGGGGTGGCCGTAACCTCACTCTGTGCTTCCCAGCTGCCCCAGACCTTCTTATTCCCCCTCCAGGTTCCAGCCACCCTCTCACTCCCTCACTCCCTTCTCTCGGCAGCCTCAGCCCTGAACCTGCGGAAGCCTTCCAAGGTGGACAGACTCACAACCTGAACCTAGGAGCCCCCCATTCTATTGTAATTTAAATGGCTGCATCCCCCCACCTCTCCCTGACCCTGTATATAGCCCAGCCAGGCCCCAGGCAGGGCCAACCCTTCTCCTCTTGTAAATAAAGCCCTGGGATCACTGTGTGTCGCCTCTGAACACTTTGCTTGCCCAGTGAGTGGGCGGCCGGAGGGCAGGATGGGTAACCGTGTGTGCCTTCGCGTGAAAGCTCCGCCTTCCGTCAGACGGACGTGGGTCGCGGCTCCGCCTCACACGTGGGAGGGTGACCGTGGGGCGAAGCTCCCCAGTCTCCTTCTTTAAAATGGAGGGCAATCATAACAAGGTGATTATGAAAAGCACCGAGATGACGGCCGATGATAAGACGGGCACAGTGACTCACCACAAGCTCGCCATGTGCCCAGGCACTAAAAGACTACACACGATAGTTCAGTCTAGGCACTTTTCTCATTCTCCTTTTACAGTGGAGGAAACTGAGGCACAGAAAGACTAAGTAACTTGGGTCACTTGCCCAAGGCCCCAGGGTTATGTATGGAACAGTGAAGCTGGGATCTGAACGCAGGCCGTCTGACCCCAGAGTCCGCACTCCTTACCCTGGAGTTGCAGCTGGGGCCACCCTCACCGGGGTCCGATCACACTCTCCTGATGCCGACTTCCAGATCTGAACTAAGAAGAGTAGTTAACAGCCGGAAGCGCAGACCCGAGGCCAGCCCTGCTGTGTGGCGGGAACAGGGACCGGCTCCTCAGTGCACCCAGGCTGCTGCCGCCCTTATCCTTTTGGGCAGAGTTTGAAGAGCTGGCTGGCTTGAAGATTGCTTTGTTTTTTGGTCCCCTCTTCCTTCCCCCATGTCAGGATTGGCGTTTCTTCTTTATTTGAAACACTGGTCTCCTGGGGAGGAAAGCCGGTGGGAGTCATCCCTCAGGAAGGGCTGGCGCCCACTCCTGGAAAGGCTGAGACGACACAGGTTCCAAAGCCCAGAGGCTGGGCGTGCATTACTCAGCAAATCCTTCTTACAGAGGCCCCGGCACCACAGGCTTTCGCAGTCCCCCGACCTCCTGGAACTTAGGCTGGTCAGGGAGACAGATTCACAACCCGATCACAAGCATCAAATCATTGCTGGCGGGTATTAAGAAGGAAGCAAACAAAGACCCGGAGAGAGAACAGAGGGACTGAGCAACACAATAGCTCCCTGGGGCTGTGGCCCTCCAGGCATGGGTGGGGCAATCACCTGTCCGGCTCAGGTCCCCTCTCCCAGCAACGCCCTTTCTATCCCAGCCGGAGCTGCACAAAGGCAAGTCCCACCTCCTCTAACCGCCCTTGGGCTACCTGCCCTTGGGGTGGGACTTGGACTCCACTGAGGGCTGTGCTGTGAGGTGGGTCCAGGAGCAGCTCGGTCCGGAGAGTGGAGCGCGATCATTCCCTCTGCGGGCCTCAATCGAGGGGCAGGGCTGAGGCTCCGGGCCAGCTGGGGTCTCTGGGTAGCGGCGGGTAACTCCACACTAGGGGCACCTTGCTGGGACCCATCTGCCCTTCACAGGCCTGGCGGGGCCTTCTCCCTCCCCTTTCCCTCAGGGGATCCCAGCACGGGCTGGGCACCGCGTGGCGGCACAGCCCAACTCCTGCCCAGCTGACCCCTCGCTGACCTCAGGGATCTCTCTGGCCTTCCAGCTCTGCTGTGGGCAGGGTCTGAGGCCACAGAGGAATGGGCTAGTCCTGGGGACAGCAGCTGCTGTGGGGAGGGGACCCGAGAACAGCCCCCCCTTTTTGTTCCTCTGGAGACAGGGGTGAGACTGGGCAAGTTGGAGAAAAGAGGGCCCTGGGAGAGGGTGGGAGGCCCAGAGGAGTGGCCAAGCCTTAGAGGAGGTGCCCGTGGCTGGCGCTGGGAGGGAAGGGGTTAAGGCGGCGAGGGGCAGCCTATGGCAGGAGGACACACCTGTGCGCAGGGTGGCAGGCGGGGCCCAGGTAAGGAGCCTGCGCTGCCCGGCAGGCGGAGAAGGAAGGAGGAAGAGCGGAGGCCAGGGCGGGCTCGAGGCCGTGGAATACGGGGCCTTAAAGCCCCTTCGTCTCCCCGGCACCCACTCTCTGGGGGCAGGCGGGCCCGGTGACAGGTAAAGGCCACCAGGGGAGAGGTCCTGGGCTGAGCTAGGGACTGCAGAGGGGGGACGAGGGTGGGTAAATCGGTGTGTATTGCGGGTCGGGACAGGCTGCGGGGGTCGGGGAAGGTGGCTCAGAGGCAGGGGACCGACGGTCGAGGGGCTTCGGAGGGCTGCTTGGACCGCAACCTGGGCCTAGCAATCAGCGACCCAGGGTGTGGCTGGTGGCGGGTAGCAAGGCTCACCAGGAAGTGTCCCCAGGGACTCAGGTGGTGGGGGGATGGGAGCCAGGGATCTGCAGCTTTTCCGCAGGGAGCCTGGGCCTGAAGCTGCCGGACCCAAGGTGGGCGGGCTGGGTGGGGGCCCTCGTCTTACCCAGCAGTGTTTGGGTGCGGTTGGGAGTCTCTAATACTGCCGGGTAATGATGGAGGCCCCTGTCCCTGTGTCAGCAACATCCATCGCCTCAGGTCCCCAGCTCTTAGCTGGCTACAGCCCCCTCCGCACTTCCCACGCACCCCGGAAGCCCCTTGTCTTGAGCTGAGAGTGCTATACAAGGGGTGGCTCTTGTTGATGGGCTGCCACTAAGGGACACAATGGGCCCCAGCCCCTCCTCCCACCCAGTGCGATTTGTCACCTGGTGGATCCAGAACCCACAGTCGACCTTGAGCTTGGGGTTGGCTTGCCCCCTCTCGAGAGACCTCACCTGGCCTGTGGCCAGGGTCCCTGTAGGAACTGGTGAGCATGCACCGTAGTTCTCTTTTGGCCGGCCCTGGGTCCATCTTCCAGTACAGTGTTGGATGGTCTAATTGTGAAGCTCCTAACACTGTCTGGTAAAGATGGCCCCCGGGTCGGTTTTTCGGCAGTGACCTTCAGGGACCCCTGAAGACCATGGAGGACTACTGACCAACAACCTCTGACCTTCACCTCTCTGGATGGGGGACGAATCACTAGGCAAAGGGGAACAATGGGAAGAAGACAAAATGGCTGCCTTTACGGCTGCAGCAAGATTTGGAAACACTGGTTCCCTAGGCACCTCCATTGTCTTCCCGCCTTGGGAACATGAAATAAATAATGTGTGAATGGGATCATGAGGAAGACTGATCCAGGTCACTTGACCTGTCTTTTGTCTAATTGTTGATCTCAGCCTCCCAGCAACTCAGGACTGGGGCTGCGACGTCTGCTTTGTCCCTCGATACTCAACCCTAAGCAGAGAAAAACATCTTAAAAATCGAAGCAGATTAACCCAGTCCCTCTGTTCAGATCCACCTGCTGCCCTATCTGCATTTGGCAGTTCCTGTACATACTTTGCCCCCATGTTTTGTCTGGGTTCTACATCTTCCTTGCCTCCCCGCAGGGATGGGAAATGGGCAGTAGTGGGAGATTCAGGTATAAACAGTGGCTTTGTTTCTCTGGTGCCTGAGATTCAGGAAGGCCTGTCTTGGGAAGATAATTGTCAGCTTATCTGTGGACTGAACAGACAGGCACCTGTTCTGTTGGCCCCAGAGCTGTGGGAATGAGAAGCCCACCTCTACACGGGGAGCCGTGTTAGCTAGCAGCTCCTCACGCCTGCTGACTGAGACATGGAGTGTGGGTGGCCTATAGCAGGCCACGCAATCCACTGGGCTTCTGGGCACAGAAGTGCCTCAACAGGCACAGGCAGGCTCCCCACAGCCACAAGGAACCCTGCGACCAAGGAAGCAGCTCTGTTGGGGTCATCAGATTTTAAACCTGGCTCAGCAAAGCCATGGCTGTCCAGCCTTAAAAAAAACGGGTGGTGTGGGAGAAATGGAGGGTGGGGTGAAGAGCACAGCTGGGCCTCCAGAACTCAGGGCCAGCCGTCCCAGTTTGGGTCCTGTTTTGGAGCCCAGGCCCAGCTTCCCCGTAGCTGCCCCAGCCAGATTTTTTTTTTTGCGCCCCCTGCTGGCAGACACAAAGACAGACTCAGGAGCGCATGTGTGAACTTGCGCATGCGTGCTGGCCGTTATCCAGTTCGTGAACACGTGAAGCGTGAAGCCTTGACTTCAGGTTAAGTAATAAAAATTTATTGAGAGTTCTGGGTTGGTGGTTATCTCCTCCCTGCCTTGAGGGAGGGAACAACACTGTAGGAAATCACTGAGAAATCACACAATGTCCCAACAGCCCCAGTCAACACAGGGAGGAGGAAAGTAATTCCCCAGAAAAGGGGCTGGTCTTCAGTCTTCCTTAATCCAAGAGGGGTTCAGGGGATTGGTGTGGGGGACCATCGCATGATACTGGGGCGGGGTAGGGCTGTGCTGGACCCCTGGCTGGCTCCTCAAAAACTGGAGAAGCAGATCCACTTCCTCTGGGGGTGGAGTTCTTGGTGACTAGGCTCATTTCTTACCCTTGATGAGGCTGTCACTGTAGAAAAAAAAGACAGATGATGACATTATTAAGGTACATAAATGTGAGAGGCAGAACACTCTAGGCCATTCCCGCTACGACCCTCCTACCCCGATTGAGGGTTTGTCTGCGGGGAGGTGGGAAAGGGAGTAGGGTAGGAGGCAGGTACTGGGAGAAGGTGGCCTGCAGGACCCCAGAGAAGCAGCAACAACTTACCTTCCTCTGTGGTGCCAGATCGCCAGATGAACAGGAAGCAGAGAAGAGAAATGCACATGTTAGTTGACACCTTCAGGCCCCACTCAGTTTTGAACCCTCCTTTGCTCCCAAGAGAAAAGACAAACAGGGTTGCCAGCCAGGAATCTCTGATTCATGAAAGGAGGTGGCGTGTTCTCATGGCCACTGCTATTTCTCATCTCCTTTCCCTTTTTTTTTTTTTTTTT
>NW_012112030.1:2464702-2467548 GCF_000951035.1 Colobus angolensis palliatus
ATCCCAAGACAAGTTACTGGGCAGATGAGAAAGGTAGTTATGTACCCCAGTCTGCCCTCCCTTTTTGTAAGGGCTTCATGTTTCAATTCCTTAGTGTCCATAGTCACCTCTCTCTAATATCCACCTGGAAACACTGTCCAGACCAGGTTATTGTTTAACACTTTTACGTCTCCATTTTATCTATCATTCATGTCTTTCTCCACATGTAATAAATAGAACCAGCAATTCTCTATCTTAAAGCCTTGGGCAATGTTCTTCCTCCTTTCTCTTACCCTTTAGAAATAATTCAATGAGTAGGCCCAGAAGAAATTGCATGGGTTTAGAAGTCAGACCAGGATTTTAATCTTCGTTCTAAATACACTGTGTGTGTGTGTGCATGTGTGAAACAGAGCCTCAGTCTCTCCCAGGCTGGAGTGCAGTGGCATGATCTTGGCTCACCGCAGCCTCCGCCTCCTGGGTTCAATTGATTCTCCTGCCTCAGCTTCCAGAGTAGCTGGGATTACTGGCCTGTACCTGTAATCTATTAAAAGAACAGAACACATGGTTATATCCTACTAATGGGTTGAAACTATTATTCATTCAAGAAGGTTTTTTCTTCTATAGGTCAGGGTGTCTCATGGACTTAGTTCTTGGTCATTTGTTCTTTCTTTGTGCTTACTCTGTGACATTGCTACTTCAACTATTCAATTTCAAAATCTGTATCCCTTTTTTCACAGACTTTTTGGAGCCACATATCTCAAGAATGTACATAGACATATACAAACATTCTAGTGATACATAAAAACTTAGCCTTCCAAAACCTGTATTTGTATGTAACAGTTTGTTTTTAGGCTTTTTACTGACCACTCTAATGCTCCTTGGGACTCCAAATTGCAACTTGGAATTATTTCTTTTAGCTGCTACAGATGTAGTCCACTTCTTTATCATCAAACTTCTGATGTCTTTTTCAGTGTACACAGAGTTGTTAGGATAGTGTCTGTCAGTCATTCCCATCCTGCCCTTCTTACTCCAGAATTATATTTGGCTTTGTGCTTGATACATTAGGATTTTGTGGTTTACAAAGCAGCTTCATATATAATCACTGCCCTTCAGTGTTTCAGCTCCCAATTTTCCTCGAAATTTCCTTTCTTTGTTTCCACTTTTTCTTTTAAAAGTTTCTTTTTTGAGACAGGGTCTTGCTCTGTTGCCCAGGTTGGAGTGCAGTGGCATGATCTCAGCTCACTGCAACCTCTGCCTCCTGGGTTCAAGTGATTCTCCTGCCTCAGCCTCCTGAGTAGCTGGGAATATAGCTAAACGCCATCACAGCAGGCTAATTTTCTTTTGTATTTTTAGTAGAGATGGGGTTTCACCATGTTGGCTAGGTGGGTCTTGAACTCCTGACCTCAGGTGATCCACCGTGCCGGCCATAAAACCACTCTGAGTAGAAACCCGAACAAGCAAGGTTCGAATTCCCTCACCTCAATGTGCCTTAACTGAAAGCACTTTCTCAAGGCAGCCCCATCAGAGACGCTGGGCTGACACACTCACCGTCTTGGAGATATTCTGGGCTGCTCGGATCTTGCGCAGTTTGATGTAGCCAGGATTCTTGCTCAGTGCTTCTCCAAGGTGAGGAGGGTTAAGGTTCACACAAGGGCAGGTCTCAATCCCTGGCCCCGTCCTTACCACACTCCCTTGCTACAGTCCTCCTCTGGGCTGTCAGATCCAAGGTTGCGCTCAGGTGGCTTGTGCCTGCTCTACCTTGGACCCCACCTGTGGGCCTCCCTGCAGGCTGCTGCCAGGAACTAGGGGCAGCAGCAGAAATAAAGGCAAGGCCAGCAATGCTATTGATCTGGCCTTACAGTGGGGAGTCGGGGCTCAGGTACCCCCACTAAGATTTCAGATCTCATCTGTAGTCCCCACCCGCAACAAGGAGCCAAGGGCCAGAGAGCACAGAGTCGCATTCGCCTTAGTCTCATCAGTCTGCCCGTGAAGGAGGATGGGGAGCTCAGGCGCCCCAGGGGCTGGGCTGAGACCTCTCACGCAGAAGGATATCATCTTGGCAGCCTCGGCCTCACCCTCGGCCTGCACAATCTTCTGCCGCTGCTCCTGCTTCGCTTTTTCTACCAAGAATTGGGCCCGCTGGGCCTCCTGCTGGGCTGTAGTGGGACAGAGTCAGGGAGACCCAGTGCTGGGTCAGGAGCCCCATCCATGGAGTCCTTCCTCCTCCTGCATCTCGGAAGCCCTCACCCCACTGCTCTTGCGACTCACCCACTTGTTTGGCTTCTACAGCAGCTGTGTACTCTCGGCTAAAGCTCAGCTCTGTGATGGCCACATCATCCAGGATGAGGCTGAAGTCCTTGGCCCTCTCTGTCAGCTCCCGGCGGATCAGCAGGGATACCTGGGGGCAGGGGTGGGGAAGGGTGGTTTGAGGGGACTGGGTTGCGACCCCTAATCCTTCACTCTCTCAATACAATATGCGCTGCCTTAGCTTCCTGTCAGGCAAACCTATAACATAAGCCTCTCTGCTGAAAGAGGTGCAGGAAAAGCCAAGACTTGGCCATTTTCCTCTGTGCTTCCTAATACCAAGTGCTACCGAGTTCTAATGCTGGCTCTCCTTAGTTCACAGTGGCAATTAGCACAGCTTTTACGTGGAAATGGCACTAGGGTGACAATCCTCTTCTATTAAGCTGCCTTTCCTAATTCCCAGTACTCTGGGCCTAGAAGGGAAAGGCTGACACCATGCAGATGGTGGTGGGAGTCAGACCTGGGCCCGCTGGGTGATCAGCTGTGAGGCATTGAACTTGGCCACCACACTCTTGAGCACCTCGTTGACAATGGACGGCAACACTCGTTCCTCGTAGTCTAGC
>NW_012112030.1:2472028-2492795 GCF_000951035.1 Colobus angolensis palliatus
GCTGGGTGATCAGCTGTGAGGCATTGAACTTGGCCACCACACTCTTGAGCACCTCGTTGACAATGGACGGCAACACTCGTTCCTCGTAGTCTAGCCCTAGGCGCTGGTACATGCTAGGAAGCTCCTGCGCATTGGGTCGAGACAGCACTCGCAGGGAGATGTTCACCATCTGTAGGTCTGAGATTGAGGTCAGCAGTGGCTGGTCAAGGCCAAACACACTTTCCCAAGCATTTTCTCCTTCATGTTCCTCCCTATATGCCCTGTGCAATGATGTACAGCCTGGCACTGCCCTGGGGGGAGGAGAGTTAATCAGGCTGACAAGGAAGACATGAGGCAGCACAGGTGAAATGCACCCTCATCCACTGTGAAGCCTGGAACTGCAACCCCGTCACCAGCAGAGCCGACTGCTCTTTCCCCCTCTGTACTCCAGCAACCTCTAACGTGGGTGCTCTCACGCTGTACCATAATCACGTCTCCTGTAAGGACTTGGGGGACAAGAATGTGTTTAATGAATCTTTTATTCCAGGGCCCAGCAGTCTAGTAAATGAATAAGCCACCTGCACTAGGTATAGTACAAAGAAGTACATTACAGGTTACAGGTGAGCTATCTCACCCAGGGTGTATGCGTGTGTGTGAGTGTGTGTGGGTGGGTGGGGAGGAGGAAGAGGTCTGGAGAACTCAAAGGCATGGCTTTTATGTATGGTCTAGAAGGAGAGAACAGGTGAACTAGTCAAGGGTAGGGACAAACTTCTCCAGAACAGAGTATACTAGTGGATGTGACTGTAGATATAGTAAGTCACGCAGTTAGAAAAAAAGGCTTTAAAACAAGGCTTTGATCTAGGCAGTGAATAAAACAAGGGACAAACAATACTCTTATTGAATATGTGTCAGGGAGGAGACAGTAGAAAGCACGCAAACACAAGGTGTTCAGAATGTGCTGCTTTGACCCCGGGAGGCAGGTATTTTTGTTACAGCTCTTGCAGAAGTGGAAACTTGAGGCCTAAAGGCCTGACACTACCATCTTCCCCTGGGGTTTCTTGCCAGCTCCCTTGATCATCCCACCTGCCATGTGATTACCAAGTGCTCAGACCTACCTTTGGAGCCTGTAGGGGAGGAGATTTTTCGAGGTCTGGCCCGAATGTCATAGATAATGGGGTACTGGAACCAGGGGATCCTGCAGGGGACAAGGATAGGTATTAAGAGGCCGCAGTTTCGGCCAGGCGCGGTGGCTCAAGCCTGGAATCCCAGCACTTTGGGCAGCCGAATCATTTGAGGTCAGAAGTTCGAGACCAGCTTGACCTATACAGTGAAACCCTGTCTCTACTAAAATACAAAAATTAGCCAGGCGTGGTGGCGGGCGCCTGTAATCCCAGCTAATGGTGAGGCTGAGGCAGGAGAATCGCTTGAACCCAGGAGGCGGAGGTTGCAGCGAGCCGAGATAGTGCCACTGCACTCCAGCCTGGGCGACACAACAAAACTCCCGCGGCCCCCTCCCCAAAAAAGCCGCAGTTTCACTAGCTTTGCCCGGTTTTCCCTCACCACGCGTTTTTTGGCCTGCTCCTCCCCATGACCACCGACAAGGAGAGATTCTCTTGTCCCTTTGGAAAACAACAGTTCATATGCTGCTGGAGGTTCGCGCAGCACCCACTATCCTAGGAGCAGAGATGAGGAGGAGGGAAAAGAGCAGCGTTGAATCCTGTTGCACGTCCCACTATAGCCACCGCTGGGTCGGCGTCAAGGGTGAAAGGTCAGGGTCAGTAAGCTCTGCCCGCCATTACCTGAAGTGAAGGCCCTCGGCCAGGATAGTGTCCTGCTGCACTCCACCGATCCGATTGAAGAAGATGGCTCTGTGCCCGCCTTCCACTGTGGGGAGAGGGGTGGTGATCAGGCCAGGCCGCTGCTCACAGTAAATGCTAGCTAGGCTCGTGGTGGGGCGCGGGGAGCGGTGAGACATGGCAAGGGGTTTGGGGGAGGGACTGGAAGCGTCCGGCGAGCGGGCGAAGGTTTGCTCACCAGTGAACACGGATTCGCGGACACCGTAGGCCACGGCGCCGGCCCCCAGCAACAGCTTCAGCGCCGTGCCCATGCCCCGGGGCCCGGCGGGCAGCCGTCCCGCCAAGTCCTTCAAGTTCTGGGCCATGTCTGATCTTGAGGCCGGCGGCACCAGAGGTCAGAAGGGGGTGCCGGCCCGCCTCTACCCCGCTGCAGCTTAGGTACTGCACCCTTCACACGAGGGTTCGGGCCCGTAATGCTGGCGAAAGAAAGGGCACCGGAAGTGCGCTCCCTTGGAAACCCTCCCCCTTAGCCCACTACGGACCCGAACTTCGCGCACAGGAAGAGCGCATACGGAAGTCCCGCCCCTTTCTGGAAGGCTGCCCTCCCAGGGAAGGCAGCGCAAGACGGCAAGTCATCGCCATTTACAAGCCCACTTTCAAAATGGCAGCCGGAAGGAAATTTGTGATTAGAAGCCTCACTGTTTTCATTTAAGACCGTTAGCGCAACTTCCGGTCTGGTTGCAAGATGGCCGCGCCCGGTGGTGGATTCAAGCCTCGTGAACGAAGCGGTGGGGAGCAGGCACAGGACTGGGATGCTGTGCCACCCAAGCGGCCCCGACTAGGGGCAGGAAACAAGATCGGAGGCCGTAGGCTTATTGTGGTGCTGGAAGGGGCCAGTCTGGAGACAGTCAAGGTAGTTTGGGACAGGAAGTGGATAAGTAGTAAATCAATAGACTGGGATCCGTAGAATGAGGGTGAGGGGCTCAGAGTGGATGGAGAAAGCAGAGAGGGGTGAAAGATGCTTTTGAAGGAAGATGGGTTGGTTGGCTGTGCGTTGATTTGACATCCTGGGATGGTAGTGCTCATTTTTCTTTCTTTCTTTTTTTTTTTTTTTTGAGACGGCATCTTGCTCTGGCGCCCAGGCTGGAGTGCAGTGGCGCGATCTCGACTCACTGCAACCTTTGCCTCCTGGGTTCAAACAATTCTCCTGAATCAGCCTCTGGAGTCGTTGGGACTACAGGCACGCGCCACCACGCCCGGCTAATTTTTTTGTATTTTTAGTAGAGATGGGGTTTCACCATGTTGGCCAGGCTGGTCTGGAACTCCTGACCTCAAGTGATCCGCCCGCCTCGGCCTCCCAAAGTGCTGGGATTACAGGCGTGAGGCACCGTGCCCAGCTGGTAGTACTCATTTTCTTTTGCTCTTCTTGAATGCCATTCCAGCCCTCACCTCTTTGCTTCCAATTGGTTTACCAGGATTCTGTGATACAGTAGTCTAAGGAGAGGAAAGTTTCATTTGTTGGGTCATTCCACATCCCAAGACAAGTTACTGGGCAGATGAGAAAGGTAGTTATGTACCCCAGTCTGCCCTCCCTTTTTGTAAGGGCTTCATGTTTCAATTCCTTAGTGTCCATAGTCACCTCTCTCTAATATCCACCTGGAAACACTGTCCAGACCAGGTTATTGTTTAACACTTTTACGTCTCCATTTTATCTATCATTCATGTCTTTCTCCACATGTAATAAATAGAACCAGCAATTCTCTATCTTAAAGCCTTGGGCAATGTTCTTCCTCCTTTCTCTTACCCTTTAGAAATAATTCAATGAGTAGGCCCAGAAGAAATTGCATGGGTTTAGAAGTCAGACCAGGATTTTAATCTTCGTTCTAAATACACTGTGTGTGTGTGTGCATGTGTGAAACAGAGCCTCAGTCTCTCCCAGGCTGGAGTGCAGTGGCATGATCTTGGCTCACCGCAGCCTCCGCCTCCTGGGTTCAATTGATTCTCCTGCCTCAGCTTCCAGAGTAGCTGGGATTACTGGCCTGTACCTGTAATCTATTAAAAGAACAGAACACATGGTTATATCCTACTAATGGGTTGAAACTATTATTCATTCAAGAAGGTTTTTTCTTCTATAGGTCAGGGTGTCTCATGGACTTAGTTCTTGGTCATTTGTTCTTTCTTTGTGCTTACTCTGTGACATTGCTACTTCAACTATTCAATTTCAAAATCTGTATCCCTTTTTTCACAGACTTTTTGGAGCCACATATCTCAAGAATGTACATAGACATATACAAACATTCTAGTGATACATAAAAACTTAGCCTTCCAAAACCTGTATTTGTATGTAACAGTTTGTTTTTAGGCTTTTTACTGACCACTCTAATGCTCCTTGGGACTCCAAATTGCAACTTGGAATTATTTCTTTTAGCTGCTACAGATGTAGTCCACTTCTTTATCATCAAACTTCTGATGTCTTTTTCAGTGTACACAGAGTTGTTAGGATAGTGTCTGTCAGTCATTCCCATCCTGCCCTTCTTACTCCAGAATTATATTTGGCTTTGTGCTTGATACATTAGGATTTTGTGGTTTACAAAGCAGCTTCATATATAATCACTGCCCTTCAGTGTTTCAGCTCCCAATTTTCCTCGAAATTTCCTTTCTTTGTTTCCACTTTTTCTTTTAAAAGTTTCTTTTTTGAGACAGGGTCTTGCTCTGTTGCCCAGGCAACAGAGTGCAGTGGTGTGATGGCTCACTGCAGCCTCTACCTCCCTGGCCCAAGCAGTCCTCCCACCTCATCCTCCTGAGTAGCGGGGACTGCCAGCAAATGCCACTGTGCCTGTTTTTTTTTTTTTTTTTTGTGAGACAGGGCCCCACCGTGTTGCCCAGGCCAGTCTCAAATTCCTGGGCTCAAGTGATCCTCCCGCCTCGGCCTCCTAACGTGTTGGGATCACAGGCATGAGCCACCACACCTAGCTACTTTTTCTTGATTCTAACTGTACCTTTGCTTACGCCAATCTTTTTTTTTTTCTTTTTTTGAGACAGGGTCTTGCTCTGTCACCCAGGCTGGAGTAAAGTGGTGCAATCTTGGCTCACTGCAACCTCCATCTCCAAGGCTCAAGCCATCCTCCCACCTTAGCCTCCCAAGTAGCTAAGACTACAGGTATATGCCACCACATCCAGATAGTTTTTGTATTTTTAGTAGAGATAGGGTTTTGCCATGTTGCCCAGGCTGGTCTTGAATTCCTGACCTTAAGTGATTTGCCTTCCTTGGCCTCCTAGAGTGCTGGGATTATAGGTGTGAGCCACTGCACCTGTCCCCCGTGCCAGTCTTAAAACTGGGAATAACCCCTCTTCATTTTACTTCTGAGTATTCTTTGATTCAGCTGCCTCCTGTGTCATTAGAATTTTCACATTTCTTCTTGTTCAGATTTGCAGCTCTTCACTTAGTGCATGTTTGGTGTACGCAAACTGAGGGTAGTGACTGTATGTTTTGCATAGTACATACATAACTGCTCCTGTGATAAACAAAGCATTCAGCCTTGCTCACTAACTACTAACTCCCGCCTAGTTCCAGGATGTCTCATTGGACTTGCCTAACAGTCGCAGGTTTTTAAATTACATCCAGTGTATTGGTAGGTAATGTGGAGTCACAGGTTGTGCCCTTCTTCCTGTTTCCAAGACCATTTACTGGGGATTGCAAATATGGCTTCACAGTAATCTCCTGAAGGGCTTGCTGGGCTCCACCTCCTGTGTTTTTGGTTTAGTAGGTCTAGGGTGGGCCTGAGAATTTGCCTAACAGGTTTCCAGGTGCAGCTGCTGGTGGTGGTGGGCTAGGTAATGCTGTTCTTTGGTCATGTTCCCTGTTCTTCAGGTAGGGAAGACATATGAGCTACTCAACTGTGACAAGCACAAGTCTATATTGTTGAAGAATGGACGGGACCCTGGGGAAGTGCGGCCAGACATTGCCCACCAGGTAACTCCAGGGACAGTGCTCACAACCCTTTGAGCCTCTGTTTGGAAGGGTTGGCAGCTGAGTGCTGCCTGTCTTCAGCCTTAACCATGCTGTGGTTTCTGCTTTGCTCAGAGTTTGCTGATGCTGATGGATAGTCCCCTGAACCGAGCTGGCTTGCTACAGGTTTATATCCATACACAGAAGAATGTTCTGATTGAAGTGAATCCCCAGACCCGAATTCCCAGAACCTTTGACCGCTTTTGTGGCCTCATGGGTAAGAAGCCTTAGAACAAAGTTCAGAATGAACTTGTCAGTAGGGAAGAAGGGAGGAAGAGGAAAAGGGAGAGCTAAATGTGGGATTTTTAAAAGAGGAGATGGGAGAACAACATGATCAATACCAGGACAAGGACTCCTATTATTTTTCTGTTTGCGGAAACTCCACTCTCCTGTTCTTGCAGTAGCTTCCTGGTTGAGTGAAAGAGGGAGTCTGAACCTATCACTGTACAGCTAGCCATATGCTTGGCAACTGTTCATTCCTAACATTTCAGGAGTCCAGTCTGGATATAAAGCACACAGGGAACTCATCTTACCTATGGGGTTTTCCTTGTTAGATAATGACTGGACAGAAGGACTATGGTCTTCATTTACCTCTGAACTCTTTTTCCCCCTTCTAGTTCAACTTTTACACAAGCTCAGTGTTCGAGCAGCTGATGGCCCCCAGAAGCTCTTGAAGGTGAGGTATTGAAACCTACTAGTTGAAGGTTGGTTCTGGGAATGTTTCTGGGGCTGACTTTCCTCTTTTTTACTTTAGGTAATTAAGAATCCAGTATCAGATCACTTTCCAGTTGGATGTATGAAAGTTGGCACTTCTTTTTCCATCCCGGTTGTCAGTGATGTGCGTGAGCTGGTGCCCGACAGTGATCCTATTGTTTTTGTGGTAGGGGCCTTTGCCCATGGCAAGGTAAGGTCTGGGCTCAACCCTGAGGTTCTTGGTAGAGCTGAACTTAGTATAGAATTCCCAGAGAAACAGGCATTTTGACAATGCTTACGATGAGCTAGAAGACACATGACAGTTCCACACCCTACCCCAGTGCACATCCTTTGAGGACTGCTGCCATATTTGTAATAGTCACAGTTAGGACCTTCTTCATCCTTTGTAGGAATTTGATATTAAACAGCACAGCTGAAATACTAGCTCAGCCATAGTGTTCCTGACCTAAAGAAGGGTTGAAACGGCTACTGAGTGAGAGTTGGCTGACAAAACTGTTCTCTTCTTAGGTCAGTGTGGAGTATACAGAGAAGATGGTGTCCATCAGCAACTATCCCCTTTCTGCTGCCCTCACCTGTGCAAAACTTACCACAGCCTTTGAGGAAGTATGGGGGGTCATTTGACAGTAGTAGAACCTGTTCTGAAACCAGAAACTGTTGAGGTCACATCCTTTGACCCTGGTCTGAGCCGACTGCTGGAAGATGATCTTTCTGCACTGAGACTGTGGAGTTTGGGGAAGCCAAGGCTGTACATTTGCTATTTGTTTATCCTATGAATACTGTTCTTGCAAACCTGGTTGTTTTGGGGTTCCTAAAGTATCTAATGGTGTAAAACTGTTTGTTCCCTTGGGACTTCAGGGACAGATACGAGGTTACAGAGTTTACAGTTTGGTTCCATGCTTTGAAGGCAGGCTTTAGCTCCTGGATTCCTGTGCGCTAAAGGAGAGAACCCTGATAATCAGCCATGGCAAGGATGGAGAAGAACTGTGAAAGAGAGCAGTCAGGAATGCTGGTGGTGAAAAACTGAACAAACAGAAGTGATTTTATCTAATACAGTTCCAAGGTAGAAAAAGTGGAGCAGGCAGGGCCTTGCACCCCTCTCCGCCCCCCCATGGGGGGGGTGGTGGTAGCGGCACATACACAATCATAGTAACTTGGCAGAAGAAAAACACAATAGATTCCTGGCTAGATGGGGAGAGATAAGGCAATGTGCATGGGGGAGCCAGAGGGGAGATGTGGACCCCTCTGCTCCTCCCACAAGAGTTTCCCCTTTGGGCCGGGCATGGTGGCTCACGCCTGTAATCCCAGCACTTTGGGAGGCAGAGGCGGGCGGATCACTTGAGGTCAGGAGTTCGAGACCAGCCTGGCCAACGTGGTGAAACCCCGTGTCTACTGAAAATACAAAAATTAGCTGGGCGTGGTGGCACGCCTGTATTCCCAGCTGCTTGGGAGGCTGAGGCAGGAAAATCACTTGAACCCGGGAGGTGGAGGTTGCGGTGAGCTGAGATCGCGCCACTGCATTCCAGCGTGGGTGACAGAGCGAGACTCCTTTTCCAAAAAAAAAGCTTCCCCTTTGGCCCCAAATGAAGACTTGGCTGGCAGCAGAGGCACAACTGGAAGCATCGATCTTCCACCTCCCTGGCTTTTCCATTCTCTGTGCTCTGGGGCAAAGGAGTGCTATGAAAAGGGAGACAAGTAGTTTCTGCACCAGTCCTGCATAGGCCACCTGCAAGACAAGACGTGATTGGAAGGGTGGTTAGTTACTCCCCTAATTCCTGGTCTGTAGCCCTTCCACATGTTTCCCAGCATGCCTTAGTAAGTCACAGCAGTCATTGCCCATACTGTGTCCCTTAGTAGCCAGGCTAATCCTTGGAACTCACCCCAGATTTCTAATACTTTTTTTTTTCCAGTCTGTTGCTCTATTCTGTAACCTGGTGGTGGTTTTTAGCTTAGCTGTATTTACTTACCAGGGAGATGGATTATTCCATCTTCTTTAACTTCTCTTTCCTTGGCACCATTGCTTTGTGAACATAAGGCAATATGAATAGTAGGCTCAAGAAGAAGACGTGGCCAAGGAAATAGACGGATTTATACACCTGTGGAGAGAGAGGCCACTGAGGTAGACAGGCATGGAGCATCCCTCACTGCCCGAGGTTGCAGTGAGTCCCTCCCAGTCTCATAAGCAGGCCTTCACTTGCCTTAAGCCATTTGTCCCACGTGAAGAGGCAGAAGGCAGTCATGGAGTAACCCATGAAGAGCCAGTGGATGGTCTGTTGCACCAAATAGTAGAAGGGCTGGAGGGCAGTAATGGCGGCCAGGTTGTTCAGGGTGGGGCTCTGTTGAATGAGCCTGGCAGCCTGGGGAGGGAGGAGGAGCTCATCAGCATCTTGTCCCTCATATCCCCCTTCACCCCCACCCTGGAGGCCTACCTGTCTTTCCACAATAACAATGAGGAATTCCATCTGGAAGCAGACCAGGTATCCTGAGTGCAGGCCATGCCAGAGGGCCAGGAATAGCAACGAGAGACCCTGAGAGAGTTCTTTATTTCCAAGGAACTTGAGTCGTTTGAAGAAGTAGCTGGAGAAAAGGGTGGGTGGGGCGACCCTCAAACTGACTGGTCCTTGCATCCCGCCACCTGCCTCTGGGTCCTCACCCTGAGGATTGGAGTGGAGTGCTGGTGGGCTCCCACGTGTAGCCCCCAGAGGGTACAGGAGGCAGTGCTGACTGATTAATTTTAGAGATGGAAAGCAGACCCAAGGCGGAGCTGGAGACCATGTGCGCACGAGTCACTTGGTTCAGCAGCAGTGACTGAGTGCTGATGCCGAGATCAGTGGTGAACCAAGCACTCAAGCTGCCCACACTCTAGTGGTGGGGACAAACAAGTCAAGCTGTTTATAAACAGGGCAGTGGAGGACATAAGTCCATTGGCAGAGCTGGAGTAATACCCAGGTCTCATCGTACTTTTGTATCTTGCCTTTTTTTCAAATATGACGAATGTTTTTTTTGGGGGGGTTATAGGTGGGGATCAAAGTCTGTGTGAGTGACAGGGGGTTCTGCCCAGGTGGGAAAGATGCATAAGGGTGAACATGGTACACCCCTGCCCTCCAATCTGGGAAGACAGTGGAAGGAAGGAACCAGGGTCCAGGCTCCCCACCAGCAGCTCACCGGGCCACCCAGGCGTTGGTGTTGATGTTGAATGAGGCAATGGTGCCAGTGAAGCGGGGGTTTGTTTCAAAGAGCCACACCTTCATGTTGGCACAGGCATCCCACTTTGCCTTGCCCTTTTCTTCAAAGCCATTGAAGCCCAGGCCCGTCAAAATGCATACTCCTTCCTGAGAGGGAATAGCTCAGTTAGGGCTCTTGCCACCCCCCACACTGGCCTCCATGGCTCGTCTAAATAGGACCGTTTCAACTTTTCTACTTACTGTGACCAGCCAACAGGTGACGTATTTGTACAGCACAAACTTGCCCCAGATCAGCATGTACATGCAGCGGAACCAGAAGGGGTGGTTCTTGAGAGAAGAAAGCACAGTGCATTAAGGATATGGCATGACTAGGCAGTTTCTCTTAGCACTCTTCCTTTTCACACTTGTGGCTGGCTACTTCATACCTGCCTAAGGCCTGCTGCCAGATGTCCCCAATAGTCTGGCCTGACTGCCTTCACAACAGGCAGAGAGGAATAAGCAGAGGGCCTGGAGAATCTTCATTCACCTTTCCCTTGGAGAGCCCCAAGGGCAGCACTGTGTTTAACTTCTCTACTGTTTGCCTTCGTTGGCAAAGTTTTTGGAATGAGCATTTGGAATGTTAAGTACGGAGGGGCCCATATTGGATTTAAATTTAAGGAGAGAAACCTGCCCAGAATTACTGAACTGTTTTCAAGTTTTTCAGCTGGGCAGGAGCAAAAGCCAGCACTTCCCCGCTTCCCTTGGTTTCTGAATTCCCTAGAAGCACCCAAATTTATCAGGCAAGAGAAGAAAATAGGCTGGAGAATCAGAAGCTGCTGTGCTCTGAGGGGTCACGTGGATGTGATAAGGCAAGCTAGGAGTGGCGCCTAGAGAAGGCAAGGGGTGCTAAATGTGCAGCTGGCACAGCCCTGTGCCCACGAAGGTCGTTCAGTGCTGGCCAATGAACGTGTCCCGGCCCGGCTGGCACTGACACCAACTCACAGATCTAGAGCATTTGTAGATGCTATTTCCTACTTCTCTACTATCTATAGGGATCCCTGCCTGTCCATTTTCTAGCTCTGGTGCAGTCATGCTGCTGTGCTTTAGTAGACACTCACGTCGTAGTCTTCAGTGAGGAGATAGTCTTCTGTGATGTGGGGGCTGAGCAGTGTGTAGCCCACTAGGTAGAAAAGGCCCAGACTCAGGCGCTTGAGAGCAGGAATGGTGCTGGAAAGGAATGAGTGAAGTTCCTGGTCACAGAGAGCACAGACTATTCCCTTCACCCTCTGACCTTCAGTTATGGAGAGGAGTTTTTAGGGGTGTGGTTGTCTACCTGGAAAGGGATGAGAAGCTCTGCTGCCCAAAGCGTTTCCTGTTTCAGGGAAAGATTTCTATGGCTGGCTATGAGGAATGGGGACTGCAAACCTCTAAGAGTTGTGGGAAGGTCAGGGCAACAGACAGTGGACCAGTCTTGTGTTTACCCCTCAGGGATGCTACTGATCTCAAGGTCTTGCCAGGTTTCACAATCTCCATTGGGACTGAAAACCCAGTGGAGGTAAGATAATAAAAATAACCACTTTGAATCTGCTCCTTCATTTCTTGGTTGAATTGATGCTGAAACACAGGATGGACAAGTTCTCAGTGAAGGAATTCTTTTGGCAATTAAACTTTTTTTTTTTTCACCTTTTTAATTTTTATTTTTTAGAGACAGGGTCTTGCTCTGCCACTCAGGCTAGAGTACAGACGCACAGTCATTGCTCACTGTGGCTTTGAACTCCTGGGCTCAAGTGATCCTCCTGCCTTGGCCACTTGAGTAGCTTGGACTATAGGCATGTACAACCTTGCCTGGATAATTTTTTTTTTTTAGAGATGGGGGTCTCACTACGTTGCCCAGGCTGGGCTTGAACTCCTGGCCTCCAGTGATCCTCCTGCTTTGGCCTCCCAGAGCGGTGGGATTACAGGCATGAGTCACTGTGCCCTCCTACATTTCCTACTGATAAGTAAGTATTTTTGAGACAGGATTTGGCTATGTCGCCCAGAATGGAGTGCAGTGGTGTGATCAAAGCTCACTGCAGCCTTGACCCACCTCCCCTGGGCTCAAGCAATCCTCCCACTTCGGCCTCCTAAATAGCTGAGACTACAGACGCATGCCACTTTGCCTGCTAATTTTTGTATTTTGTTGTAGAGACAGAGTCTATGTTGCCAGGCTCGTCTAGAACTCCTGGGCTCAAGTGATCCTCCCACCTCAGCCTCCCAAAGTGCTGGGATTACAGAGGTGAAACCACTGTGCCCAGCCTCTCTCTCTCTACCTACCTACCTACCTACCTATCAATCATAAATATATTTCATATGTATGTGAAAATAGGCTTTAAAGGCAGAAATGTGACTGGTTCAGACAAAATCCTGTGGCATAAAAGTGGATTTTTATGTTTGTACCAGTGTCAGAATGGATAGCTGGAAGAACCCTAAACTAAAAAAGGCCCACTCCTGGCACAGAGTGCCCATTACAACAGTTCAGGGCCTGCATGACACAGGTCTCTATGCCAGGGTCATGCTGGAGAATGCAGCTTTCAGAAGAGTCACTTCAGAGTGAGTGCAGTACCTACATGAACATCTGGACCAAGAGGGGCGATTACCTGTTTGGTATCTTTCCTGGTATGTCAGTCAGCTCTCCCTGCACCAGCTTCATGTAGTGATTCATTGAGAATTGGGGCCCTACCAAGAAGGCCCCATAGAAGTAGGAGAAACCAGCAACTTCCAGCAGGGAAGGAACACCCCGTATGGCATATTTCTGTTGCTCAGAGGACAAGGAATTCTATGCCAAGAAGAGAATGCATGGTTCAGGATAGCCTTGAATCTCCCCACAAGAGCCAGTTTGAGTGTTCCCCACCCGTGTGCCCCACTGACTGGGGTTCTTCAAATAGCCTTCTCTTTGGGGGATGACAAATAGTTGCTTCTTGTGGAAATGCGTACGTGTGTGCATAGCTGGCTGTTGCTGCTTTAGCAAATGCCTTGCTGGCATTGATCTCTGGACTTTGTACAAGAGCTGGATCCTGGGCAAATTAGATTTGTTGACCCTTGCTCAGTGCTATCTGAAAGGGAGATTGCACAGGCTGGGGAATGAGGGAGAGGCTCTGCTCTGGAATTTGGGTTCAGTCTTTGTTAACAACCTTTTTCTTCCCTTTCATTGTCTTGAACCTCTCTGCTGATGAATGGGTACTTACCTGATCTTTCCCTCCGTCAAAGTAGTCAACAGCCAAACCTGAGCAGAGAGAGAACGGGTGGGTAGGGTGATGGGAGAGGACACTGAGGATGTGGCCTGTAGACTGAGTGCAGCCAGGAGTGTATGGCGGGGGGGTGCCCAGGAAGTTTTTAGCAAGATGGGGGAGGGACCTACATGTAAGGAAGGCAGGCAGTGACCATCACTCACCAATCAGCTTCAAAGTCAGAACACAATGTGGCATTGTCCACTTGATATCGTAGTTTCCGGTGGCCGTGTAATAATATCCAGCCAGAAGGTAGGCCTAGGAGAGGCAGAAGTATGTATTCCAGCATCACTGCTATTTCTTCTCCCTGCTCTGAAATTCAGTGTTCTCTTTCCTTTTTCCTTTCTCCTCATCCCATCATTAAAAGCCTTAACAAATTCCTACAAATGGAGGTGCTGAAAACCTATAATGGGAAGAGTGTTGCTCAAGGCTTCTCGGCAAAATGAGGGCTAAACTGAGATGAGAATTTAGATGCTGGGGCCACAGGCGCATGCCACCTCACCCGGCTAATTTTTAATTATTTTTGTTTCACCATGTTGCCCAGGCTGGAGGGCTAATTTTTATATTTTTTTTGTAGAGATGGGGTTTCACCATGTTGCCCGGGTTAGTCTCAAGCTTCTGGGCTCAAGTAATCTGCCTGCCTTGGTCTCCCAAGGTGCTGGAATTACAGGTGTGAGCCACTGTGCCTGGCCTAGGCTTAGGTTCTTTAACTCATTCTAAGTTGCTTTTCTGTCTTGCCTTGAAGTGACTCTCCTCCTGGATAGTGGGCTAAACCAAAGAGCCTAATGGTACAGTATGCAAAGGGTTAGCTGGTAGCCCTTCCTTGAGGCAAGCAAAGAGTTACCATTACACTCTGTGGATGGAACACTTGGGGCCTGTGATGGGCCACCTGCCTGAAGTCATACTGCTAAGTGCTGCGAGTGGCGTTAGAAATTAGGTCTGCTAATTTCGATGCCACAGTCTCCTGCCTACCCCTGTCCCCTGAACTGGTGTCAGCTGTAGCCTGAGCTGCTAAGGGAAAGACGTTTACCATCTGGAAGCAAAAGGTAGTGAGGACGGCAGTGATGGTACGGCCCATTAGTCGAAGGATGAGGAACTGAAGCACAATACATAGCAGGGAGTGGTAGAGCTGGTTTCCTGGATGCAAGAAGAGAGAATATAGCCTGGTTTTTACACTCCCACCCGTCCTGAGACTTCCAATCACAATATAATATATAAAGAAAAAACACTGGCATCAGGATCTTTTTTCCAGAATAACCTCATGTTTTGGAGGAGAGGATGGAAATTAGTTGTATAAATTAAAAGGATTATTAGGGTGTTATTGTATTTCTTTTCTTTTTTTGTTTGTTTTTTTAGAGATGAGACTTGCTCTGTTGTCCAGGCTTGAGTGCAGTAGCTCAATCATAGCTCACTGCAGCCTGGAATTCCTGGGCAAGTGCCACCACGCCCAGCTTGTTACTGTATTTTTGAATGTCTGAAGTGAAGAATGAATCTAAGTGGAGATTGCCTGGCTC
The DNA here is from genome assembly GCF_000951035.1 of Colobus angolensis palliatus. Classification (NCBI taxonomy): domain Eukaryota; kingdom Metazoa; phylum Chordata; class Mammalia; order Primates; family Cercopithecidae; genus Colobus; species Colobus angolensis. The sequence continues at coordinate 2,486,468 of NW_012112030.1, forward strand.
ATTCAGTTACATCCACAGCGGAGAGAAACTGAGGATTCTTTGTTGATGGGGTCTGGCAAGGGTAACCACCCTCAAAATGTTTTTATCTGACAGAGGAATGTACACAAAAGACAAAAAGGAAAAGTTAAGCTGTGTTCCTGTCCATACAACCCTCTTTGCAAGCAGGAGCATTATAACTTCCCTACCTATTAGATTCTCCCAAGGAAATTCCATTCAAGTCTGTTCCTTCCAGGTTCCCTCTAATTGCAGTGTCACTACTAACTTAGTTTACTCACCAAAGTTAAAATAAGCAATTGAGAGGCCTGTAAAGGTATGGTAGAGGTGGATGAGGTAGCTCTCTTTGTAGAAAAGGTAATGCCGATAAAACAAAGCAAAGGGGTAACCTAGATGGAGAAAAAGATAAGAAGGGTGTTATTTGTGCCTGGTGCCATCCCAATTTGGTTTGGAAGTTTATCTGGCATGAAATGCAGCCCAGAGGGAGAGACAGAAAAAAAAAAAAACCACCATATATCATATGGATGGCAACAGAGAAGGCAATAACAGTATCCCCAAGAACCAAGTTTTTTTGTAAACGGAAATTTTGAACTGAAGATACTAATATTTGATTGAGGCAATATAAAGCTGGGCCTAAGACTAGGTTTCATTTATAGCTTATGAACTATTGCCAGACATTTTCTCTTACTTGAATTAAAACAAAATGATACAAGGAAGCTAGGCATGGTGGCTCCCACGTGTAATCCCAGCACTCTGGGAGGCTGAGGCAAGGGGATTGCTTGAGCCGAGGAGTTGGACACCAGCCTGAGCAACATAGCGAAACCCCATCTCTATTAAAAAACAAGATACAGAGATTTGAGGGTGCCCATCTATGCTCCAGAAACACTCATTTACACTTTGTAATCTCTCTTGCTAGCACAGTATTATTGGATTATGAGGACAAATATAAATTAATATCAGGCTAAATACTGGAATTGCTGACTGCATACAGCAGTTACAAGATATATGGAGATACTCCTCACAGTCTGTAATCTGGGCATCAACCAAGTTATAAAATTCATTTAAGTATACTGGAAAAATGTCTTCTAAAGCCATGATTCAGAGTATAGTCCAAAGGCCATGAGTGAACCAGAGGATCTCCTGATGGGTCATGAACTGACTATACATGGCCAAGGGTTGCTTATTGAATTAAAAGCGGTCAATAACATTTGGTATTCCTAAACTAAAATTAGCATATTCCGTGGCTTTACTGCAGACTCACCTTCAGTGTTCTATCTAGAGGTCTGGCTGGCACGCCTGGCAACATTCCCACTGCACTAGTGCATATGTGGAGGATGGGAATCTCCCAACTGCGTTTTGGAAAGACATTCTGCCTATTCTTTCATTGATTATTCTCTTGAGTTGGTCATGGTTTATACTTTCTGCAATTCTTGCTTTTATTTTTATTTATTTTGAGACAGGGTATTGCTCTGTCAACCAGGCTGGAGTGCAGTGGCACGATCATAGCTCACTGCAGCCTTGACCTCCCGGGCTCAAGTGATCCTCTAACTTCAGCCTCCTGAGTAGCTGGGACCACAGGTGCTTGCCACCATGCCTGGCTATTTTGTAATTTTTGTGGACATGAGGTCTCACTATGTTGCCCAGGCTGGCCTTGAACTCCTGGGCTCAAGGAATCCTCCTGCCTTGGTCTCCCAAAGTGTTGGGATTACAGGCATGAGCCACTGTGCCTGATGAATTGCTGCGATTCTTGCTTTAAAATTATGTAAGTGCCGTTTTATCATTGGCAATACAGTTTACTAAGAGTTTGGTTAACTCTAAAATGCTTAGAATAGTATCATACAGAAATAAATTGCTCAATTATTTGTTAAATAAGTAAATGCACAATCATATTATATGTTGGTTTCTGTCCTTCTAGTAATTATTACCCCATACATTAAAGAAAAAAAAGTCTGGGCGTGGTGGCTCATGCCTGTAATCCCAGCACTATGGGAGGGCGAGATGGGCGGATCACGAGGTCAGGAGATCGAGACCATCCAGGTGAAACCCCATCTCTACTGAAAATACAAAAAAAAAAAAAAAAGCACACACAAAAAACAAAAAAACCCAAAAAATATTAGCCGGGCGTGGTGGTGGGCACTTACAGTCCCAGCTACTTGGGAGGCTGAGGCAGAAGAATGGCGTGAACCTGGGAGGAGGAGCTTGCAGTGAGCTGAGATGACGCCACTGCACTCCAGCCCGGGTGACAGAGCGAGACTCTGTCTCAAAACAAACAAACTGTACTGATGTGTGTCCTACTTTTCCCACATAACAGCATATCCACCATTTGATCTTCTTGGTGCCAGGATCAACTGGTGTTTTTTTTTGAGATGGAGTTTAGCTGTTTTTACCCAGGCTGGAGTGCAATGGCGCGATCTTGGCTCACTACAACCTCCAGCCTCTGGGTTCAAGCGATTCTCCTGCTTCGGCCTCCCAAGTAGCTGGGATTACAGGTGCCCATTACCATGCCCAGCTAATTTTTTGTATTTTTAGTAGAGACGGTGTTTCACTATGTTGGCCAGACTGGTCTCAAACACCTGACCTCAGGTGATCCACCTGCCTCGGCCTCCCAAAGTGCTAGGATTACGTGTGTGAGCCATCACGCCTGGCTAACTGGTGTTTTTTTTTTTATTGCTGTTCTCAAACTGGTGGTTTTTTTTTTATTGCTGTTCACATAATGGACTAGGCTCTTAATTAAATTTATAGCTTCATGCAAGTATAGTTGACCCTTGATCAACACAATTTTGAACAGCATGGATCCCCTTAGACTTCCTTCTGCCTCTGCCACTGCTGAGATGGCAACCCTTCCTTTCTCCTCCTCCTTGCCTGCTCAACCTGAAGATCGTGTGGAGGAAGACCTTTATGCTGATCCACTTCCACTGAATGAAGAGTAAACATATTTTCCCTTGCTTATGATTTTCTTAATAACATTTTCTTTTCTATAGGTTACTTCGGTAAGAAATACATATATAATACAAATGACATACAAAATACACGTTAATCAACTTGTTTATGCTATTAGTAAGTCTTCTATTAGTAGCTAAGTTTTTGGAGAGTCACAAGTTTTATGTGGCCGGGCGCGGTGGCTCATGCCTGTAATCCCAGCACTTTGGGAGGCCGAGATGGGCGGATCACGAGGTCAGGAGATCGAGACCATCCTGGCTAAACCCGGTGAAACCCCGTCTCTACTAAAAAATACAAAAAATTAGCTGGGCATGGTGGTGCGCATCTGTAGTCCCAGCTACTCAGGAGGCTGAGGCAGGAGAATCACTTCACCCCGGGAGGCGGAGGTTGCAGTGACCTGAGATTGAGCCACTGCACTCCAGCCCGGTGACAGAGCGAGACTCTGTCTCAAAAAAAAAAAATAATAAAACGTTATACGTGTGGGCCGGGTGCGGCAGCTCACACCTGTAATCCCCTACTTTGGGAGGCTGAGGAGGGTGGGTCACCTGAGGTCAGGAGTTTGAGACGAGCCTGGCCAACATGGTGAAGCCCTGTCTCTAGTAAAAATACAAAAATTAGTCAGGCATGGTGGCAGGCGCCTGTAATCCCAGCTACTTGGGAAGCTGAGGCAGGAGAACTGCTTGAACCTGGGAGGCAAGGGTGGCAGTGAGCTGAGATCACGCCACCGCACTCCAGCTTCGGCAATTTTTTTTTTCTGTCTCAAAATAAATAAATAAATAAATAAATAAAGTTTTATGAGGATTTTTGACTGTACAAGTGGTGGGCTCCCATAGGCCCTGTGCTGTTCAAGGGTCAACTGTAGTTAATTCTACCGATATCTTGTGGATTACCGGCTCATGTATTCATTCACCAAGTGTTTAGTAAATGCCTGCTATATGCCAGGTGTTCTGTTTATGGAGCACGTAACTGGGAGGAGGTGGCATGTGATGGTTCATTTTCTAGCTGAGTGAGATGATGGGATATAGGATCACTAGCTCAAGGGAGGTGGAGACGTCTATGATCCTTTCAGGCAGATGAATGAGCAAGGAAATAGGATCAAGTCTCATACATTTCACACGGGCAGAAATTTGGCAGAGATAGAACACCAGGTTAGTAGCAAATATTGCTAAGAACTAGAGCCAAGAACTAGACAGTATATAGACTAAAAGTCAATATGTCTTCAATCTTTTGCTTTATTTTTACTTTTTTTTTTTAAGAAATGGGGTACAAATAAAAATATAAAAGAGTAGATAATTAGAGCACTCATAAGTTCTAGATGTCTAAGTTTATTAAAGATAAGCATGAAAACCCTTAACCATTTGGAATGCTCGAAATTAAAAAACACTACACATACTACTCTGCCTCTTTAACTTGAATCTAGTTTAACATTTTCTAGGTGTCTGGATCATAGCTATTCCAGAGTAAAGTCATGATTGCTTTATGACGTTCTGAGGTATGTGAAATTGTCTGCCTGACTCTAATAAGGCCTACACTGTCCTGAGTTCTGAGTTCTTGTGTCCACTTCTTATAGCCTGTCTGTCCCTTTCCTTGCTACTCTGGGATTAATAGTCACCTCCTGAGCTTCTGGGGTGCTTGGCAATAGTTCCTCTCCCTACTCCTAATTTACTGCAGGCCTTAGAAACCATAACCTTATTTTAAAGGTGTAAAAAAAAGATTTAAGACAAAAGCAGGGGGCTTGGGTGCTTTCCTTATGGACTTAGTGCACAGGCCTGGTAACATCTGTTCTGGCCACTTAGAGGTCTTGTGTGCTATTTCTTGCTTTCAGGTGCATTTTGCGGGAGGGGACGTTGTTGAGTTCCAAACAGGTGAAGTATTGCACACTAGCAAACACATGACAAGAAAGTGGAGGAATTGGGAGAAAAATAAAAAGAATGCAGCAGGCCAGGTTACCAGGAACATTAAGACAGTGACAGAGAACAGCAAAGCCTGGAAGGAAGCCGCCGTGGAGAAGGAAGAACTGTGCTGGGGTGAGTTGCTGTGACAACCCAGGCTGATTTTGAGTATGTAAACACCAAACCTTACTCTTGGCTGCCGCTCAGCTCAGTGGGCTTTGGAGCCTGGCTACCCAGCCACCACTTCAGGGATGTGCTGTTTTTAGGGAGGGTGTGACCCTACAAGAGGTTTCTGAGCTTTAATGCTTTTTTGTGGGAGCCAATGCTTAATATGGTGGCTACAGTTACCTGAAGAATCTACGAAAAATGACCGAAGCCCCTCCTGCTCACCCTCCCACTCATCAGAGTTGGCTTCTGTGGGTCTGAGTGGGAAGGACCTCCACTTTTAACAGCACGACACACGGTTTTGACAGCCCCACTAACATCCAAATGCAGGTCGCAGTACTCAGTCCTGAGGATAAAATTCTCAACTTGGAGACTGGGGTTGATGCCTTGCCTTTATCAGCACCAGATGGGTTTGTAAAAAACCAGAGGTTTGTAAGAACTTGTTTGGCAGCTCTGTAACTGTTCCTTCTTTTTGATTGTTTGTTTAAAGCAGGGCCTTCAGAAACTTATTAGCAGATGAAGGATGATGACCTGAGGCTCTTCTACTAGAATGGGAGCTCTATAAGCCCTAATGCTAGGGACATCCAAAATGCTGTGGTCTTTCAAGCACCTGCTGGGATACATTTAATGTGCACAAGCCCTCTTCAGGGGTTATAGTCAAGCACAGGGAGTGGATAGAACTGTATTCTTCAGTCTCTGGACTTCACTCAGTTCCAAGTGCTGTTTGTGTCAGGGACCAGATCTATCACAACCTGCATTTCTAGCGGGAACATTTTCTTTTTTCCTGAACAATAGTTGAGATTACTTATTAATCCTAAAGTTGTGAGGTTTCATCTGAAGAAACAGAAATGGACTCTTTCCATTAAGTCTGGTAAATCTGGTTGGGAGTGGTGGCTCATGCCTGTAATCCCAGCGCTTTGGGAGGCTGAGACGGGAGAATCACTTGAACCCAGGAGTTTGAGACCAGCCTGGGCAATATAGCAAGACTCTGTCTCTACAGAAAATAAAAAAAAAATAGCTGGGTGGGGTGGGTGGCGCATGCCTGTAGTCCCAGCTACTTGAGAGGCTGAGGCAGGAGGATCACCTGAGTCTGGGGAGACAGAAGTGACAATGAGCTATGATGATGCCATTGCACTCCTGCCTGGGCAACAAAGTTGGGTTTTTTTTTTGAGACTCTGTCTCAGAAAATAAAAATTAAAATAAATTGAGCACCCCAAACAACTTTTGTTAATGTGGGAACTACATATCAATGTCTACTGTGTTAGAAAATAAGACTAAAGGCCAGGTGTGGTGGCTCACGCCTGTAATCCCAACACTTTGGGAGGCCGAGGTGGGTG
>NW_012112030.1:2493085-2495411 GCF_000951035.1 Colobus angolensis palliatus
ATTCAGTAAAAATATTAACAGTAAAACTACTACACATTAATATAAATAACACACTTTAAATGAAAACCACTGTATTTCCCAACACAATCAAAGAAATAAAGCCATCTAATGAGAAGAATGGCATTGTTTTACATTTTCATAAATTTATGGCCTCTGCCTGACTTAATAGAAGATGGCTGGATTCTCAAATCTGCTTCTGCATTTAATCTGTTGTAATACGTTAGTTTGGTTAAAATAATACGAAGAAAATCTGGCTTTACACAGACAGAGAAAGTATCTGCATTTTCAGATAATTTTGGACATTCTTTAGCGCTGCATCAAAACTTGACAAGTAGTAGTTTCTTAACAGTTAGGAACTTTTGTTATAATAAAATCCATTGGCTTCTCTTGCACTTTGAATGGATATTGTACTATGCATGACTTTGTAACATCACACATGGGTCACTGGAAAATACTGGTTCATTGTTGTTAGGCAGATCTTCTAAATACTGACAGATTTCATTAGAATACATATCAAAAAATCATATTCCTTAAATTTCACCATTGATTTCAGCAGAAAAGTCCGTATATACTGGCAAGTGGTCAAGCTCATGGGAGTGGATACAAGTTTTCCAAAATTCTAATTTTTACTTGAAAGTGTAGATTTTATCACTGGCTACAAATACTGTCATTTGTTTACCTTGAAGTGACAGGCTCACTTCATACAGTTTCAAGAGACTGTCTGCCAGATGCCTAAATCTAAATAAAACCATAGTTTGTCCATCATTCTTTCAAGTAAAAATGGTGGTCAGTGAAAAAAGAAGCTGCTAAATCAATATGCAACTCAAATAATCATCCAAATGCTTTTCCTTGTGACAACCACTGTACTCTATCAGTGTGCAGCAGAAGTGGTTTATGCATATTTCCTGTTTCTTCAAACAAGGTTAAAAAGATGTACTCAGGACAAGGCATGGTGACCCATGCCTCCCAGCACTTTGGGAGGCCAAGACGGGTGGATCACTTGAGGTCAGGAGTTCCAGACTAGCCTGGCCAACATGGTGAAACCCCGTCTCTACTAAAAATACAAAAATTAGCTGGTTGTGGTGGTGTATACCAGTTTAAAAAAAGAAAAAGATTTATTCAAGGACTGACATTTGATAAAATTAACAATATGTAGCCTGGGCAACAGGGTGAAACCCCAACTCTAAAAAAAAAAAAAAAAAAAAAAAAAAATTAGCCAGGTGTGGTGGTGCACACCTGTAGCCTCGGCTACTCAGGAGTCTGTGGTAGGATCACCTGAGCCCAGGAAGTTGAGGTGGCAGTGAGCTGTGATGGCCCCACTGCACTCCAGCCTGGGTGAGACCCTGACTCAAAAAAAAAAAAAACCAGAAAGAATTTACCACTTCATCAAGGATTCTTAAGTGAAACTGGCTGTTTTGATTGTGAGTGCATGGCAGTAAAGAATGCGGCGATCACCAGTACAGTTTGGTGCCAATGTCTTGCTTCGTGATAAGGCGCCAGCAGTTTCACCACCATTTTGCAACATCAGTGCAAGTGTCAACATAGTCAAAAGACAAATACCTCTTAGTAGTGTCATGAAAATAATTTCTACCCCGAAGAGATTCCTTAAAGACGTTTCAGAACTTTTAGGAGTAGTCTGTGGACTGCATGCTGATATGGAATGATGTTTTGTTTTCATATTTTATCTTCTAATACCCAAATCCAGTAGTCTTTCCTTCCTCCCTAGTTTCCTTGACAGCCCTGCTGTGTTTTCATTCTTATTGAAACTTCTCTTTCACTGGTTTCATTAGTTTTGAATACAGTTATCTCTTGGTATCCATGAAGGATTGGTTCTAGCACTCCCAGCGAACACCACAGATGCTCAAGTCTCTTGTATAATATGGTGTAGTATTGCATGTAACCTATGCATATCTTCACATACACTTTAAATCATCTCTGGATTACTCATAATACCTAATATAATGTAAATGCTATTGAAAATAGCTGCTATATAGCATATTGTTTTTTATTTATATTTTTATTATTGTATTATTAGTTTAGAATCCATGAATGTGGAACCCACAAATACGGAGGGCTGCCTATATACAGTTTCCTGGATTTTTTTCTACTGAGATATAATTTACCATAAAATTCACCCTTCAAAGTGTAAAATGTAATGTTTTTCAGTATATTCAAAAGGTTGTGGCCGGGCATGGTGGCTCATGCCTATAATCCCAGCACTTTGGGAGCCCGAGGCGGGCAGATCACGAGGTCAGGAGATCAAGACCATCCTGGCCAACATGGTGAAACCCTGTCTCTACTAAATTACAAAAAATTAGTTGGGCGT
>NW_012112030.1:2496396-2502161 GCF_000951035.1 Colobus angolensis palliatus
TCTCTCTCTCTCTCTCTCTTTCTCTCTCTCTCTCTTTCTCTCTTTCTTTCTTTCTTGAGACAGAGTCTCTCTCTGTCGTCCAGGCGGAAGTACAGTGGCATGATCTTGGCTCACTGCAACCTCCGCTTCCCAAGTTCAAGTGATTCTCCTGTCTCAGCCTCCCGAGTTGCTGGGATTACAGGTGTGCACCACCATGCCCAGCTAATTTTTGTATTTTCAGTACAGATGGGATTTCTCCATGTTGGCCAGGCTAGTCTCGAACTCCTGACCTCAAGTGATCCACCTGCCTTGGCTTCCCAAAGGGCTAGGATTACAGGCGTGAGTCACCGGTCTGTTGCCCACGCTGGAGTGCAGTGGCATGCTCACAGCTCACTGCAGCCTCAACTTTCTAGGCTCAAGTGATCCTCCCACCTGAGCCTCCCTACTAGCTGGGACTACAGGTGTACACAGGACTGGCTAATTTCTTGTAGAGCTGGAGTTTCACCATGTTGCCCAGGCTGGTCTCGAACTCCTGAGCTCAAGGAATCTGCCCGCCTTGGCCTCCCAACACTTTGGGATTACAGGCATCAGTCACTGTGCTTGGCCAATGTTCACCCTTACTTTCTGTGCTTACTTCTGGCATGGGTTGGCTGACTACAATTTGCATAGACCCAACTTTCTGTCTCTTTCACCGAAGGCATTTTTTTCTGGCTCCTAGATGTTGCTGACCTCCAGGATCCAGTCTTGGCCCTTCACTATTCTTGCTATACTGCTTCTTGGAAACTCATCTACTCTCATGTAACTTAATACAATCTTTATGCCAAAGACAGATCCATATCTTTAGTTCTAACTTCTTTAAGTTTCAGGTTCCACATTTCCTACTTCCTTGCAGGACAGTTTTAATTTGATATTTCATTATCATCTCAAACTTTGTATAACTAAGGCATAAATTTCTCCCTAAATCAGACTTCTCTGGGTTTTTTTTTTTTTTTTTAAATTAACAGTGGTACCATTCTCCAGGTCACACAACATTAAAAAATGTGTTTTCCTGCCCAGGCGTGGTGGCTCCACGCCTGTAATCCCAGCACTTTGGGAGGCCAAGGCACGCGGATCACCAGATCAAGAGTTCGAGACCAGCCTGACCAACATGGTGAAACCCCATCTCTACTAAAAATACAAAAATTAGCCAGGCGTGGTGGTGTGTGCCTGTAATCCCAGCTACTCAGGAGGCTGAGGCAGGAGAATTGCTTGAACCCAGGAGGCGGAGGTTGCAGTGAACCGAGGTCATCCCACTGTACTCCAGCCTGGGCAACAGAGCCAGACTCCATCTCAAAAAAAAAAAAAAAGTATTTTCCTTCATATTGGTTCTCTGTATCTAGCCATGAAATAACTCTTAGGGATCTCACCCTTAAATCCTTGCAATGGCCTCCTACCTGATCTCTGCCTGCACCAAGTCTTCCCAGCAGTCCTATACTGGGGTCATATTCCTTCAGCTCCTGCTCAGAACCCATCAATAGCTACCAACTGACTACTCAACAGAGTCAGCAATCCTGTCTGTTCTACCTTCAAAATAAATCCAAAATCTGATCACTTCTCTCCACCTCTACTGCTTCCCCTGGTCTGAGTTGCCACTATCTCTGGATTATTATTATTAATATGTCATTATTATATTCAATGTATTATCATTATATAGTTGCCTCCTGATCAATCTCACCCTTTCTGCCTTTGCCTCCCTTCAGTCTAGCCTTAATGAAGCATCTAGAGGGTTCTATTCCACTTAAGTCAGCAGGTCACTCCTCTGCTCAAAGCCCTTTCAAGGCCTCCATTCTCACTCAGATCAAAAGCCTGAGTGCAGCCAGCACCCGCAGGTTCTGTCCCTCTGCCCGGGCCCCACTGTCCTCTGACTCACCTCTCAATCTGGCCTCCACCCTTCTGCTCCAGCTCCAAAGCCCTCCCTTTCTGGAATGTAGGCAGGTCCAGCCTTGGTGGCTTCACATGATAAATTCCTTGCCTGGAAGGCTCTTTCCACAGATAAGCTCAAGTCCTTCCTACACCTCAGGTCCTTTGTAAAATGTCACCATAAGTCCTCACTGATAACAGTGAGGACTTCCCTAACTATCTTATCTAGAACTGTATACAACACTACCCCTCCCCACCCTGTAGCCCTCCCCCATCACACACTTCTTGTTCTTCTTTCCTGCTTTTTCTATTTTTCCTCTCAGTACTTACTACCTTTTGACATACCATATATTTTACTTTTCAGTCTTTTAAAGCAGGGATTGTCATCTACTTTAGTCCCTACTATACCCCAGTGCCTAGTACAGTTCCTGGTACACAATATTTCTCCAAAAGTATTAGCTGAATGGCCGAAAGAATGAGTGAACAAGTGCTCTGTACTCTAGGCAGTCAATACAGTCTTTATTAAGCACCCACTATGTGGTTAGCATTGCATTAGGCATTAGGGGGAATATGATAGAATTTTAAGAGGTGCTTTCCGTTCTTAAGGAGCAAAATCAAATGATGATGTTCTATGCTAAGTGCTAACTGTATGGAATAGCCAATGTTGCAGAGGTTAAAGAGAAATCAATCTCCACCACAGTAGTCGGGAGGAGTAGTTCGTGAACAGAGAAGAGATGACAGCATTCCAAGGGAGGATAATGTAGTAAAGACACAGAGGTAGGAAAGAGCATGGGGCATTCACTCCAAGAGACTGGGCTAATTTCAAAAGGGGGAAATATTGTAACAAAATGGATGGGAAAGTGAAAAACCAGGCAGAGTCTGAAATTGATAAATGGGAAAAAAAAAAATTCAATCGAACAGGTGTAGGATAAGGAAAAGGACAAATTAAAGATGTTTACGCCACTGATATAATGGCTTCATGTCTTCAAACCTTTTTGCTGGCACAGCTCCTAGCAGAATTTTGAAAAACTATATATCCTCCTTTCACATTTTAAAGTTGCCATCTAAACCTTAGGTTTTTATTTCTTTATTTTTTTATTTTCTTGAGACAGTATCTCACTCTGTTGCACAGGCAGGAGTACAGCAGCACAATCACAGCTCACTGCAGTTTCAACTTCCTGGATTCAAGTGATCCTCCTGTCTTAGCCTCCCAAGTAGCTAGGACTACAGGTATGTGCCACCATGCCCCCAAAACGACAGCAAATTATATGTGTGTGTGTGTGTGTTTCAAGACACAGTTTCACTCTGTTGCCCGGGCTGGAGTGCAGTGGTGCAGTCTTGGCTCACTGCACTCTGCCTCCCAGGTTCAAGTGATTCTCCTGCCTCAGCCTCCCAAGTAGATGGGATTACAACTGTGTGTCCCCCCGCACGGCTGATTTTTTTTTTTTTTTTTTTGAGACGGAGTTTCGCTCTTGTTGCCCAGGCTGGAGTGCAATGGCGTGATCTCGGCTCACCACAACCTCTGCCTCCTGGGTTCAAGCGATTCTCCTGCCTTAGCCTCCCGAGTAGCTGGGATTACAGGCATATGCCACCACGCCTGGCTAATTTTGTATTTTTAATAGAGACAGGGTTTCACCATGTTGGTCAGGCTGGTCTCGAACTCCTGACCGCAGGTGATCCTCCTGCCTCAGCTTCCCAAAGTGCTGGGATTACAGGCAAGAGCCACCGTGCCTGGCCACATGGCTGATTTTTGTATTTTTAGTAGAATAGGGTTTCACCATGTTGGCCAGGCTGGTCTTGAACTCCTGACCTCAAGTGATCCACCTGCCTCAGCCTCCTAAAGTGCTGGGCATGGGCACCATGCCTAGTCAGCGTGTGTGTTTTCAGGCAGGGTCTTGCTCTGTCACACAGGCTGCAGTGCAATGGTGCAGTCATGGCTCAATGCAGCCTTGACTTCCTGGGTTCAAGTGATCTTCCCATCTCAGACCCCTGAGTAGCTGAGACCACAGGAGCGTGCCACCATGTCCAGATAATTTTTAAATTTTTTGTAGAGATGGCGTCTTGCTATATTGCCCAGGCTGGTCTTGAATTCCTGGGCTCAAGCAATCCTCCCGCCTCAGCCTTGAAAAGTGTTGGGATTACAGGTGTGAGCTACTGTGTTTGGCCGTGTGTGTGCTTTTTAATGTCTATTGAAGGTGTGTTTTAAGTGCTTATGGCAGATGTCTGCCATGCAATCTAAATGGCAAACCAATCAGCTGGATCAGTCTTACTTACAACACACCTGGCCTGTCCCTCAACTTTTCTATTCTTTCACCAAAATGGAAGTTCCTTATGTTAGAGAACTTACAGAGAAAAGGAAGACAAAGAAAAATAGGAAGGAGAGTTAAGCTCTGCCTGACACTTTCTACTTAAGTGATGGGTAACTGATTAGGCTCAGTGCTTAGGACTTCATATAATGAGATACAAAATCTCTGCTGACGCACTCTGCCAGCTGGAAGAGCACTTGTAGATCATGGACACTGAGGTGGGGATATAGCCACCTTTGATCCTTTCTGTTCACTAGATTAAGCCTTGTTGCTAGTAAGGCCAGGAGCCAACATACCTTCCACACTCCAGCAATCCTGTACACCTTGGGCTGAGTCATATGCTAAACAGTTATCCATGAATACAGATTCTTAGAACTGAAGACTCACCTGCTCCAAACCCTTCATTAGGTAGATAAGAAACTAAGGCTGGAAGGAGATAACTGGCATGCCCAAGGTTAACAGAGCAGAGCTCAAATTAGAATCCACATCACCTGATTTCCATTCCACTGCTCTTGCCACATGCCTTGGCACTTGGCAGTGACCTGGGAGTGAATCACCAATAACCAGCTGTGTGCTCTTTTAAAGTTACAGCTCTACTATTCTTTGATTTCCAGATAACAATCTATGCTCCAGCACCTGTTTATAGACATAAGCACACTCATTTTTATGTTTGCTGATCTTCCTATTGAAAAATATTCTAGAAGTTCATTTTAATGCTAAATTTAGGTGTACTTTCTTTGTTAATCTAATTCTCGAGCACTCCATCCCCTTCAGCAGTTCATTTCTGAAAGTTATCTCCACCTGAACAGCTCAAGCATTTTGACAGCTGTGATACAGGACACATGGAAACTGGGACAAGTGATCAAAATGTCTGGTGGAGGAACAACAGAGGGGACATTTTAAAGGCAAGCTATTGGATGGTTGTTACTTGTGAGAAAGAAAGAAAAAGGGTTAGGTTAAGAAATGTTAGTTTTACTCTCTCAACCCAACCAACCAACCTAAACTTGAACTGTCCCAAAGGCCTTTAATTTCTCCATTTAAGCTGAGTGCTCTTAATAAGCAAGACTTCTGATGTATAGTGCTAGTGATTGATGTTATACACACCTGTTGGCTGGTGAAACCTGCTGCAAAAACTAAAAATTATTCTATAAAAATGTATAGACAGAAAGCATGTTAAAGCTAAAAGAGGCCGTTGACTCATTTCTTTGTTTTAGTAGAGCAGGTGCAACAGATTGACTTTGAGGTACTTTAAGACATACTAAAGTAATCTTTAAGACTATCTTTACTAGCAAAGATAAAAATCACACTCCAGGTGCCTGTACTCAGGGCATTTTATCGCATTCTAATTCTTTGTAAATTAGTAAATCCCCTGGTGGCAACTTCTAGCCAGATAATCTGGGCTTTGGAATCAGAATGATCTAGTTTAAAATTTAGCTCTGCAGCTTGGGCAAATTACTTACATTCTTTTTTTTTTGAGACAGAGTCTCGCTCTGCCGCCCAGGTTGGAGTGCAATGGCCGGGTCTCAGCTCACTGCAAGCTCCGCCTCCTGGGTTTACGCCATTCTCCTGCCTCAGCCTCCC
>NW_012112030.1:2502998-2518223 GCF_000951035.1 Colobus angolensis palliatus
GAAAATATTTGCAAAAGCAGCATACATGTACTTCCTTCAGGCCACTTAAAATACTTTTGCATGTCTAAATATTTTATATAAGCATACCTACACCTAACTTCTTAAAAATTGAGTGTTGTTTTAATGGATTTTAAGATATAAAATCTCAGTTTCAGAAATTTGAGCCACCTAGGGGTAAGAAATTTTAGCCTTTGCCTGCTTAAAACTGACTTAACTAAATTAAATCTGTAGAAAGTAAAAAATAAGGGTCTGTAAATGCACCCAGTACTCCCAGGAAGAAGCATATTTGCCATGAAGCTAAAAAAGCTTCAGTTTCACTCCCCTTCCAAGGCTCTGGGTGGGGTGGGGGCGGGAGCTAGCAACGTGCTCACATGGTCATATATTTTTGTAAAACTTATAGAAGATATTTTTGTATTCTTTTTCTTAAAGAAGGTATCCAAGATTGTATAAGCTTCAGATCCCAGAAATCCTAGATTTAAAAAAAATAATCAACTACCACCCCAACAAAATTAGGCACATGCCTGAAAACTCTGCTTCTACTGCCAGAATTCTGCGGACAGGGGCTTCATCCAAGGTGTTCCTAATAATAGGCAGAGTCCCCAGATTAGTTCCGGTGGGGCTTTTGGGAAAGGTTGTTTGGTGCAGTGTTGGTGTTGGTAGGATCCTGGCTGTGAGGCTGAGGCAGGCCCGAGGAGGGCTGGGGCTGACAGGTAGGCAGAGTCGGCTGGGATGTGAGGCGCAAGGGGTGGTACTTCGGAAACAAACTTTGAAGAGGAGAAGAGGCAGCAAGACTGTGAGTCTGGACTTTGTGATACGTTGTTACCCCTAGTTTAGTGTGCCTGGCTAGGGAGTGTGCGTGGCTAAGGAGAATCACACAGCATAGAACCCCTCTTCCTTTTTCACTAACATTTTTCTGTATAGTGGTTGAAACCCAGTGTTCAAGAGACTGCACCACACTGGAAAAGAAGGGGAGGAGAAAAAGAGCCTGTATGAGGCAAGAACAGAATGCAGCCAGAATCAGGGCAGGCAGGGAAAGGAAGGGAGTGAGATGTGGGAGTCGGGGGGAGTTGAGATAACCTGCATTTTATATGCTAGAGCTATGTATTTTAGATGCAGGGGCAACTGTTTTGGTCCAGGAGTGGAAAGGATTGTAGAAGCAATCTAGCACAGCTGTTTCTCACTTGGGAAAACTGAAGCCCCTCAGAGGCACAGACGGAGGAGTGGGGAGTGGCCAGGCCAGGCCAGGCCTCAGCCCCCAGCTCCTCTTCTCAGGCTGTCTGATTCCTTCTGATCTTTCTCTCCTGCCCTCTCTGTTATTGTTTCCTCCTGTTCTTACCCTTATATACACTTGAAGTTTTATCGCCATTTTTTATGCTTATGGGATTGTATACTTTCTGGTTCTCTCTCAAATAGGTCCAACCAGTATGTGGTAACCCGTCTCCTCCCGCTTCATTTGTGGCACTGGTTCGCAGTGGACAAAATGTCCTCGACTCCTCTTCTAACCTCATCTGGACTGGGTTGTCCAAAGGTTGCCCTGCCACACTGCCAAGTGACTAATTTTCTCTCTAACCCCTCCAAATACTTATCATGATAATTTCTCGTCTTTAGAGTTGCCAAATCTAATCTCTGTGAATACAAACGTGGTGAGATTTTTTTTCAGGAGTTTCAGCAAATGAAACAGTAAACTCTTTTTTACCCTGCTAAGATTCTAAAGATAACCATGAGAATACTCCTAATTGTCCTTATAAATTTGAGTAAGTGTGGTTGTTGGGTTCTCTCACCCTTTCTATAGCCCTTCAAAAGAAAATACAAGTTTGAATTCTATAAAAATATTTTTCTGGCCGGGCACAGTGGCTCATGCCTGTAATCTCAGCACTTTGGGAGGCTGAGGCTGGTGGATCACAAGGTCAGGAATTCGAGACCAGCCTGGCCAACATGGTGAAACCCCGTCTCTACTAAAAATACAAAAGTTAGCCAGGTGTGGTGGCAGGTGCCTGTAATCCCAGCTGCTCAGGAGGCTGAGGCAGGAGAATCACTTGAAACCGGAAGGCAGAGGTTGCAGTGAGCCGAGATCATGCCATTGCATTCCAGCCTGGACGAAAGAGTGAAACTCTGTCTCAAAAAACAAAAAAAAAAAAAGAAAGAAAAAACAAATTTTCTAATATTTGTGGAATGCACTGTCTTATATACCAACATATATTTGTAGCATTTTTTTCCTTCAGAGTATGAAGAAATAAGTAAAAATGGGCAAAGCATAAATGACAAATAATGGATTTTGTTAAGTCCTACGTGTCACTTTAAGAACTTGAAACTGGCTCAAATAAAAACCATTTTATTTGGTTATTAAAATTAGACTTAAAAACTTAAAACAAGATTTTAAGTTATCTTAAAATATCTTCTCCTACAGAAGATTTTAGAGGCAATGAAGTACAAAAAGTTCTTCCTTCTCTCTGAAGAATTTATTGAGTGCTTTGGGAGTAGGGTGGGTTTTTTTTTTCTTCACATGTTTGATTCAATTAAGCAAAAATATTGTTTCATGTCTCACTGAACTGAATACATTCTACTATCCATTGGTTCTCGATGTTCACTTATTTATTTTATTTTATTTTAGTAGAGACTGGGTCTCACTATGTTGTCCAGGTTGGGTTTTCAATTTTTATGTCACTACAGTGTGCTAAATACAACTGAGTTTCACAAGCCATTTTTCCCACTTCTGTACATTGCACTGGTCTCAACCTGTATCATGCATAAGAATTACCTAGGATGCTTATTAAAAATGCAGATTCCCAATTCCTGAAGGGAGGTCATGCCTTGGCATATGACTTAGAGAATCAGTGCTGTACAGAAAGTATGGGACTGGTTCATATCAAAGAATATTGTCAAACTCTATACTATATTTGTTAACATACAGAAAACCCATTTTATGGCTAAAAATCATCATTTTACTACTACTAAGCTTCACTATTAGTAGATGGAGTTTTTTTTAAAGGGTCATTTTTCACAAAGAAAAATTTGTTTTGTCTTTTAACACCTCAGGACTGTTACTTTATAGGTTATTTGGGGCAGAGAACAATAGCGGGCTACTCTCAAACCTGCTCTGGAGTTTCAGACTAGCAGCTGACATTTTCGGGGACCTTTCTTTAAGCTTGACATTGTAAACACTTTGTATGTATATTAACTCACTTAATCCTCAAAACAACCTTGATGAGTAGGTATCCTTATCTGACAGAAGAGGAAGCTGAAGCACAGACAGGGTTAGTGACTTACCTAAGGTCACAATGCTGGAAGGTGGCTGAGCTGGAATTTGAACCCAGACAGCATGTGGGTTCAGAGTGTTTTTGTTTTTGACTACTCTGCTATATGACTTCTCTAGTTTTCAGTATTCATATTAGCACCTCAGCCTACCCTAGATGGCTACGAATCCCATACATACGTGTATACACACATACCCAGGGTCCTTCATGAAATCTGAAACTTTGGGTGTTCAATTTGGCTTTATAGAACCTTCTACCTCTCCTGGCTGATAGAATCTCTTACTCATTTCACAAATTAAACTTCCTATAACACTACCTTAAACATGTCACCCCCGCTCAAAATACTCTGGTGGCTTCCCATCTACAAGATGAAAGCCAACTTCTTTAGCTTGCCATTCAAGGTCCTTCACAATCTGTCTTTCCAGTCTTACCATTTCTTCTATCCCTACTTGCACCCAAAGCAATTTTTTTCTTTGATCATGCAGAGTCCTTCTTTCTTCTTTTTTTAAGCGTACAATTCAGTGGATTTTAGTATATTAAGTGTTACGCAACCATTACCACTATCTAACGCCAGAATATTTTCATCTCTGCTATCTAATGCCAGAACATTAGAAACCCTGTACCGCATAGTGGTCATTCCCAATTCACCCTTCCTCTTATCCCCTAGCAACCACCAATCTATTTTCTGTCTTTATGAATTAGCTTATTCTGGGTATTTCATATAAATGGAATCAGACAATATGTGGCCATTTGTGTCTGGCTTGTTTCATGTAGTGAGTTTTCAGGGTTCATCTGTGTCGCAGCATATTGTCAGGATTTCATTGTTTTCTTATGGCTGAATTAACATTCCACTGTATGCATATAACATTTTGTTTATTCATTCAATTTGTCCCAACTGGTGGACAACTTGGTTGTTTCCACTTTTGGCTGTTATAATAAAGCTATGAACATTTGCGTACAAGTTTTTGTGTGAATGTATGCTTTCAGTTCCCTTGGGTATAACCCTAGGAGTGGAATTGCTGGGTCATATGGTAGCTGTGAACTTTTTGAGGAACTGCCAAACGATTTTCCACAAGTGGCTGCACCATTTTACATTCCCACCAGCAATGCATGAGGGTTCCAATTTTTCCGTATCTTCACCAACACCTGTTTGTGTGTGTTTTTTTGATTATTGCCATCCTAGTAGGTGTGAAGTGATATTTCACTGTGGTTTTGATTTGCATTTCCCTAATGACTAAAGATATTGAACAGCTTTTCACAAGCTTATTAGCCATGTATATGTCTTTTTTAGAGAACTGTCTATTCATATCCATTTTGTAAATTGGGTTATCTTTTTATTGTTGAGTTCTAAGAGTTCTTTAAACATATGAATACTAGACTCATGATTTACAAATATTTTCTCCTATTCTGTGGGATAGCTTTTTACCTTTTTGATAGTATCCGTTGATGCACAAAACCTTTTAATTTTGTGAAGTCCAATTTATCACTGATCATACCAGCTGGAAATCTACTTTTTTCTACATCAGCATCTCAATATTACTTGATGATTTGGGGAGAACTTTTGGAATATAAAAATAATACACATAAAATTTTGATATAAAACAAGAGGGCCAAGACTTGAAGAAATCTGGAGCTTCTGGTGAGACAATGACCTAGGTCCCAATGATTACTATTAGGATCTTAATGTACTTAGTGGAAAGGTTGAGAGGCACTGGCCTATGGCAGGCACTCCTACAGTGAACCTAAACTGACGTTGGTCAGTTTACTTGGGAAGGTGACCATATGTGTTTTTTGTTTGTTTTCTCCCAGGCTATAGTACAGTGGCGTGATCGTGGCTCCCTGCACCTTCTGTCTTCCAGGTTCAAGCAACTCTCCTGCCTCAGCCTCCTGAGTAGCTGGGATTACAGG
The DNA here is from genome assembly GCF_000951035.1 of Colobus angolensis palliatus. Classification (NCBI taxonomy): domain Eukaryota; kingdom Metazoa; phylum Chordata; class Mammalia; order Primates; family Cercopithecidae; genus Colobus; species Colobus angolensis. Next base: position 2,508,161 of record NW_012112030.1, read on the forward strand.
TGTGTGCTACCACGACCAGTTAGTTTTTGTATTTTTAGTAGAGATGGGGTTTCATCATATTGCCCAGGGTGGTCTCCAACTCCTGACCTCAAATGATCCGCCCATCTTAGCCTCCCAAAGTGTTGGGATTACAGGCGTGAGCCATGGTGCCTGGCCGATGGTATACATTTTAAAAATAAATGTATGCTATCGAGGAGTTCCCATGTTTTGCTATTATTTCCTATTCTTTCAGAACACCAATGGTCAATGAAGAATTAAAAGTGAAGTCAGATTATCCTTTAGCTAAAGAATGGGGATTTCTAGTAGTATGGTTCAGGATTTTGGTCAGGGCCCCATATGTTTGTACTCCAACTTTAATCAATCTTTTCCACTTCTGTCTGAGGGATATGCTGAGGAACTTTATGGCCTCTTTATGGCGTTCAATTGGCCTCTGCTGGCTTATAAACAGTAGTTCATATTTAGGGACAGTAATCCAGAGTGGTGTCCAAGTCCATCTTAATTTAGAATTGCTACCACAGCAGAAATTGGAAACCTTGAGAGTTATAAGCCATTTACCACATCTACATGGATGCCACTTCTCCTTAAAGCATATATAGATATATAGAGATCAGAACTTTAACCTTCTGGGATCTAATATCTTCCTAAGATTTGCAAATAGTATGTACACATGGATCTGCTATTACAGCAAATTCTTTTTTTTTTGAGACGGAGTTTTTGCTCTTGTTGCCCAGTTTGGAGTGTAATGGTGCGATCTCGGCTCACTGCAACCTCCAGCTCCTGGGTTCAAGTGATTCTCCTGCCTTAGCCTCCCAAGTTGCTGGGATTATAGGCGCCCACCACCATGCCTGGCTAATTTTTTGGATTTTTTTTTTTTAGTAGAGACGGGATTTTGCCATGTTGGCCAGGCTGGTCTGAAACTCCTGACCTCAGGTGATCCACCCACTTCGGCCTTCCAAAGTGCTGGGATTACAGGTATAAGCCACCACGCCTGGCCAGCAAATTCTTAATTGCCTGTAAAATTACCATCTCACTATATATTATTTTAGGTAGCAGATATGACCATGTACAGTTTTCTTATAAAAACGCCATAGCAACATGAATACTCAGTACTGAAAAGCATCTTTAATTGACAAAAGCTTTTTTTATTTTATTTTTTTGAGACAGAGTCTTGCTCTGTCCCCCAGGCTGGAATGCAATGGTGCTATCTTGGCTCACTGCAACCTTCGCCTCCCAGGTTCAAGCAATTCTCCTGCCTCAGCCTCCTGAGTAGCTGAGATTACAGGCGTGTGCCCACCATGCCTGGCTAATTTTTGTATTTTTAGTAGAGACGGGGTTTCACCATGTTGGTCAGGCCAGTCTTGAATTTCTGACCTCAGTTGATCTGCCCACCTCAGCCTCCCAAAGTGCTGGAATTATAGGCATGAGCCACCGTGCCCGGCCATGACAAAAGCTTTTTATTTTTAATTTAATCTCAGCCTATGGTTAAAGCGAAGCATTTAAATAGCCTACTTGATGACTTCATGTGAGCCAAGAAGAAAACCTGGGTCTGATAATCTTCTACCTAGTCTCTGACAAATTGTCCCTACAATTATAATGCAGTGACATTTCTATGAGAAGCCTCTATTACTAACAATTATTATACACTTGGTGTATAATAATACAGAATACCTCATTCAAGATGTCCAGAGCTTCACGTATCTCACTATCTTCAAAGCTTCTGCTTGAAAAGGGAGGAACTTACAGAACCAGTCCATTTGAGGCCAAAAGGAAATTCTTTCCCAGAAACTAATTACTTATCCTTTTTTTAGTGTGTTACTCTCCACACCTCCTTCCTGTTTTGAAAGCAGGGAGAAATAATGATATATACAATATCTTTTCAACTATACAAATTATAGACAGGCTTTAAAGGTCTCTAGGAAGCTATTACTGTTTCACCATAAGAACTCCAGGTGGGCCCTAAATCTCCTGGTCCTTAACTTCAGCAACTGCTAGGAAAATGTCAATACACACACACTTCTACCTTAAAAACTCTGCTTGAGAAGGATAGTTTGTTTTGATATTAGACCAGCTTTCCCTGGCAGCTGCAACTAGGGCACCTAATTTTTGTTAAATCTACAAGTCACAATTTATCACTTATATTAAGAAATGTAAGGAGATCAATCAGGAGACTGCTATATTGCTCGAGGTGGCTGATGTAACACAAAAAAGATGGAGCTATTAGTCCAATAACCTTATTAAAAACTCCTCCGCTGGGTGTGGTGGCTCATACCTGTAATCCCAGCACTTTCGGAGGCTGATCACCTAATGTCAGGAGTTCGAGACTAGCCTGGCCAATGTGGTGAAACCCCATCTCTACTAAAAATACAAAAATTAGCCAGGTGTGGTGGTGCATGCCTGTAATCCCAGCTACTCTGGAGGCTGAGGCAGGAGAACTGCTTGAACCCTGGAGGCAGAGTTGCACCTCCATACTGCAATGGAGTGAGATTGCACCACTGTACTCCAGCCTTGGATACAAAGTGAGACTCCGTCTCAAAAAAAAAAGACAAAAAAAAACACCTCCTTTGTATCTAACCTTCTCATCAAAAGTGTGAAACAGATGGTGTATGTAATGATCATGATAATGAACATAATAACAATGTGAACATAATAACAACAACATCTCGTTATTCTTCAAATAACATCCAGAGCAGGAACTCTGGAGTCAGGCAGAACTGAGTGTGACTTTAAGCAAGTTACTCAATCTTTGTAGGCCCAACTTTCCTATCTGTCGGGCCTACAAATGGGAAAAACTAAATCATAAGGAATCTAAAGTTGTGTTTATTCCAAAGAGTACAGGATACAATGACCTTTCTTTTCTTTTCTGTCGCCCACGCTGGAGTGCAATGGCGTGATCTCGGCTCATGACAACCTCTGCCTCCCGGGTTCCAGTGATTCTCCTGTCTCAGCTTCCCAAGTAGCTGGGATTACAGATGTGCGCCACCATGCCCAGCTAATTTTTGTATTTTTAGTAGAAATGGGTTTCACCATGTTGGCCAGGCTAGTCTCGAACTCCTGACCTCGGGTGATCTGCCTGCCTCAGCCTCCCAAAGTGCTGAGATTACAGGCGTGAGCCACTGCACCCGGCCAATGACACTTCAAAAAGGTACTATCAGGACATCAAGTACTACAAGACAGGCACCGGAAGAAATATACTAAATTAGTAATCCTCAAACTCTAGAGTAATAAGTATAACCTGGCTTGCTGAAACAGATTACTGGGCCCTGTCCTCTGAGTTTCTCAATTAGTACTTTTGGAGTAGACCAAAGAATTCGCATTTCTAACAGGCTCCCATGAGATACAGATGCTGTTGGTCACAAGACCATACTTTGTGTCTCCTTGGAAAGGGAGAAAATAAATATTTATTGACAGGGAGGGGAAGAACAATTATTTAAGGCATGGTTAAGTGTTTACATAGTTTATCTTGTTTAGTCCTCACAACATCCCAGTGAGCAACAGTTCTCAAACTTTTCCAGATCAAAGGAGAAGGAACACATCACAAAAGAGTATGCCTAAGCAGTCTTCCAGAAATAGAAAATTTCTCTGATGACTGTATTACTTTAAAAACTCACATACATTTTGTATTCTGTTTCAAAATACTGCTGCTAGTTATGAGTGAAATATAAATCTAAGAAATATTTATCAGATAAATTGCTGAACTCTTAATTGCAGTTCTTTAGTAAAATTGGCCTGTGGCAATACGAAGAAATGGGTAGTTGAAGTTTAGTAATGAGCTTATGGTGACACAGCTAGTATATATTTATTTGACCTAGCATTTGAACTCTGGCTAGAAGGTCTCTAAAGACAATGCACATATTACTACCTTACTTTGGCATTGACCCCCACCTACCTAAAAGGCCTATCATGTTTTTCTCTACTGCTTTTTTATGATCTTCTATTGTTCTAGCTACAGAGGACTACTTGCTGTTCCTCAGATTTTTCTCAAAAATTTTTTTTCTTTTTCCTTAGATTCAGGGACAGACAGGATCTTACTCTTCCTGACCTCCAGATTACTCTTTGCAGCTTGAAAGCTCCTCCTCTTTCATCTCTCTACCTGACTAGAATCTTACCATCCCCTTTAAGGCCCAGCTAAAATGCCACTTTCAGGAGACCAAATACCATTACTGACTGACTCACTGACTGAGACAAGGCCTTAGTCCTGTTGCCCAGGCTGGTGCAGTGGTGCGATCATGGCTCACTACAGCCTTGACTTCTGGGGCTCTGGTGTATCCTCTCACCTCCGTCTCCTGAGTAGCTGGGACTACAGACACATGCTACCATGCCCAGCTAATGTAAATATTTTTAAAAGGCGACTGAACTGGATGCCTCATATGGGCTCCCATGGCTGCCCAGACATGCTTTCATGTCAGTGATTATGTAAGTTTTTTTGTAAATTAGCTTATGCAAACAATCTTGTGGACCCTAACTTATACGTGCTTCTGCAAATAAACATGTTTAACAATAAAGTCGGCCGGGCGCGGTGGCTCAAGCCTGTAATCCCAGCACTCTGGGAGGCCGAGACGGGCGGATCACGAGGTCAGGAGATCGAGACCATCCTGGCTAACACGGTGAAACCCCGTCTCTACTAAAAATACAAAAAATTAGCCGGGCGAGGTGGCCGGCGCCTGTGGTCCCAGCTACTCGGGAGGCTGAGGCAGGAGAATGGCGTGAACCCGGGAGGCGGAGGTTGCAGTGAGCTGAGATCCAGCCACTGCACTCCAGCCTGGGCGACAGAGCAAGACTCCGTCTCAAAAAAAAAAAAAAACAATAAAGTTATATTGGAATTCAAAACATAATGCTTTATGAAATGTATTACATTGGAGTATAGATAAAAAATGGTTGGAAAAATATGTATATTTATTTTTAGAGATGAGGTCTTCTTGTGTCATCTAGGTTGGAATGCAGTGACATCATCATAGCTCACTGCAGTCTCAAATTCCTGGGCTCAAATGATCCTCCCACCTTGGTCTCCTGAGTAGCTGGGACTACAGGTGCATGCCATCATGCCTGGATAATTAAAAAAAATTTATTTATTTATTTATTCATTTATTTATTTTTGAAGCAGAATCTTGCTCTGTTGCCCACGCTGGAGTGTAGAGGTATGATCTTGGCTCAATGCAGCCTCAATGTCCTGAGTTGAGGGGAGGACTCCAGGCTTCAGTGATCCTTCCACCTCAGCCTCCCAAGCAGCAGGGACTACAGGCACATGCCACCAAGCCCAGTTAATTTTGTTCACTTTTTGTAGAGATGAGGTATCATTATGTTGCCCAGGCTGGTCTTTAACTCCTGGACTCAAGTGATCCTCTTGCTTTGGCCTCCCAAAGTGCTGAGGTTACAGGCATGAGCCACCATGCCTGACCTGGAAAATTGTATGTAAAAGAAATTCTTGGCCAGGGGCAGCGGTTTATGCCTGTAATCTCAGCACTTTGGGAGGCCGATGCGGGTGGATTGACTGAGCTCGAGTTAGAGACCATCCTGGGCAACATGCTGAAACCCTGTTTCTACAAAAAATACACACACACAAAATCTAGCCGGTCATGGTGGCTCACGCCTGTAGTTCCAGCTACTCAGGAGGCTGAGGCTAGAGAACTGCTTGATCTGGGAAGCAGAGGTTGCAATGAGCTGAGACTGCACCACTGCACTCCAGCCTGAGCGACACAGTGAGACCCTGTCTCAAAAAAAAAAAAAAAATCCCAAACAGGAAGGTTTAGATTATGATGAAATTTGTGGCTAAGAACTAGAATAAAGTCTAAACATGTAGAAGTAATATACCTAGACTTTTCAAACTGGAAGGGTCCTTGCAGGTCATTTAGGACAATCTCCCTATTTTATAGTAGTAGAATTTTTGGACCCTGCTTTGTGTTATGGTCAGAAGTCTCTTTGTTGCATTAATGCTGCTTAATTTTCATCTAGCTTACCTTTGGTCTCTTTATATTGTGATTCCAGTGCTACCTGAAGAAAGCTTTTTGCACTGAATAATGGATTTTTTTTCTGAAGGGCCAGACCTGACTTTGGTCCAAAGGGAACTAAACTGCAGGACTTCCTTTGATTTTAAAGGTCACTAACTTTAGTGATGCTAATTCTGAACCTCTGAGGAATGAATTCTTACCCCCAGCTGCAATTTTTGATCAGTCTAACAGCCAAGCCACCATCATGGCCAAGACTAGGGAACACTCACACTAAGCAGGGTGGCCATCTGCTCCATTTGGCCAGCTCTAGCTTTGGACACTGAGAGGTGGCTTATATGCTGACTGCATCTTGGTTTAACCACTGAGAGTGAAAAGAGAAAAGGACACCAAGGGCATTGGTGCTCCTCCCAATCTCAGTGGTAAAGAGCAGGAACTTGAGTCAGGCAGAACTGAGTGTGACTTTAAGCAAGTTACTCAATCTTTGTACGGCTGACTTTCCTGTCTGTACCAGGAGATCTTAACAGTACTATAATTACTTCACGGGTAACTGGTAGGTTTAGGTGGGGAACTGCCTGTTGACCATTTAGGACAATATTTGGTACACAGAAAATCCTTAATAAATGCCAGCTATTACTATTATCAAGGGGTAGCAATATTAACATACCCAATCAACGTGAATAAGATCCTCTTCTCTGTATAAGCTTTTCCGTGGCATTTCATTTCCTCCCTGAGTCAGTTATGATACCAATACTGTCTCCTAAAACTCTGTCTTTAGCCCATCCAGCTACTCAGGCAGGAGGATGGAGTCTTTTTAAAATTACAACTTTATCCTCCAACTAATAAGTTGCCAAGTCATTCATTCATACATTCACCTATTCGACAAGCATTTATCGAGCCTTTTCTACAAGCCAAGTACTGTGTTAAACTCTGGGTGCGCTGTGGTAAACAAAACTGCCATGGTTTCTGCCCTCATCTACAAATACATAATTACAAAGTATAATAAATACTTGGAAGGAAATTCCAGTCAGTATGAGAAAGTGTAACAGGGGACATAATTTAACATGAGAGTCAGGCAAGAACTCGCAGAGGAAGACGAAAAGGGGTTTGTCAGGTGACTGAAGGGCGCTCCAGGCAGCAGGTGAGCGTGTGCAAAGGCTCTGAGGTAGGGAAGGCTACATGCCTTTCCTGAGGAACTGAACAAAGGTCATGTGGCTAAAAGCTTGTCAGCTTGCTTGGGACGAGGCAGGGGCTTACCAGCCAGGTATGGAAGCCCCTGAAGGGTTCTGAACAGGAGAGGCACAGGATCGGATCTCTCTGGCTGCTTTTGGAGAGTGGACAGAGGGGGCAAGAACAGAATTAGAGACCAGTCAGGAGGCTACTCGGGTGGTGCTGGTGACAGATGGCTAGTGGCTGCGGTGATGGAGAATAGATGAATCTGAGACACAATCTAAAGGTTGTATTGATAGGACTGGGTGACTGGGATACGGGGAGTGAGTGAAGAAAGGCAACAAAGCTGATTCTTGGGTTTCAGGCATGAGCAGCTGTGTGGATGACAGTGTCTACAGAATCTACCTTTCAAAAGGTTCTGGTATTCCTAGAATATGTCACAGGACATCCCTACTTTCTCCTCTCAGCGCAGTCAGCCTGCCTCCAAGCCATTATAACTTCCTCTCTAGATCACTTCCTTCTCCTTAGTTTGCCTACTACTTGTCTATGCTGACTTCAAATCACCCCAGACTGTATTATCTTTTTAAATACAGCTCCAGTCATATTATTCCCCATTCAAAAATCTCCAGTGTTCCCTATCACTTATGTGAGTACAAACTCTTTACCTTGGCTTTAAAGGCTCTTTAACCTACAGTTCCAGCCTGATTTTCCATCACTTCTCTAAAGTCCTGTTTTAATCAAACTAGACTACTTGTTCCTTGACTGTGTGGCCACAGTCACACCTCAGTGCCTCTGCTCATGCTATTCCTTACGTCTTACCGTCTCATTATGCTGAAACCTTACTCATCTTTAAATGAAATGTTCCATCTTTAAATCTCATAAAGCTCTGTACCTCTCTTATGGCACTTAAAATTTATTGGGGTCATTAGTGTATTTATGCCCATTTCTTGTACCCTAACAGACCATAATACCTTTGAGTGCAGGGCTCCATGACTCATACTACACCCACAGCTCTTGCCCTTGCAAGGTTAAGAATACTGCTTTACCGTAGTAGGTGCATGTTACTAAATGTATTTGAATAATTCATGGTATTAGTTACATTAAGGAGTGATGAGATCCAAGTTGTTGAAGGGGAGATGTTTTCTGGTAGTATTTGCCAGCACCAGGGCTCATGGCAAAATTCCTCTTCAGGATCCTTCCATCAAACTCCTTGCAATCATACACACAACACAAACATAAACACACTCCGTTTATAGTCTTCTGACTGCTCAAAATACTCCAGTGCAGCAGTCCACATAAACTTACTTTTTCTTTGAAGTATTGAATATTAAAAATTGGAGCTTCGGCTGGGCACGGTGGCTCACGCCTGTAATTCTAGCACTTTGGGAGGCAGGTGGATTACGAGGTCAGGAGATCGAGACCATCCTAGCCAACATGGTGAAACCCTGCCTCTACTAAAAATATAAAAATTAGCCGGGTGTGGTGGGGTGTGCGTGTAGTCCCAGCTACTTGTGAGGCTGAGGCAGGAGAATCACTTGAACCTGGGAGGCGGAGACTGCAGTGAGCCGAGATCACACCACTGCACTCCAGTGTGGGTGACAGAGCAAGACTCCGTCTCAAAAAAAAAAAAAAAAATTGCAGCCTCTAACTCAATATTTTTCAAACTGTTTAACTCATTAATAAGCCATGAAATCAACTTAGTGAGTTATTATTAAGGGGAAGTATTCTTTCCTGAAACTTGTTTCAAATACGTGTATATATATACATGTCTGTGTGTTCTGGGTCACAATGCAAAACATATTTCTTACAATGGGTCTTAGTCAAAAAGGTTTGAAAGCTAGTGCTTAATGCTCTGCATTTCACCCTAAGATCAGCACACAGAACTGAAGTAACAAAAGAAAGATGTCAGGAAAATAGTAATTAGACTATCTGATTAAAACGTGTATTTTAAAATGTGAATGATATACCTAACTCTTCCCTTGGGGTATTTGCATTTAGGGAGGTGTTTTTAACCTGAATTCATCTAATCAGTGGAAAGTGAAAGGGAAATCATTTTGAACTACAGGCTTTCTTGGTGCCTCCAGCAAGGATTTCCTCCAGTATCCCAGTTCCCTGGGAGAGCTGGATTCAAGAACCAGGAACTCCTCTGCTGAAAATCTACTGGTTTCTAGGTTACAATACATAGAAGTGGTAATAACCTTTTGTAAGGGAAACATATTTACAACCAAAACGCACTCCTACCACGCACACAGCAAGCTTAATCAATTTATATTTACATGTATGTATTTAACCTATGCCTACTAGGAATACAATCCTACCTGTCCACATGAATGAGCTATACCTGATAGGAGGCAAGCTGAAGCCCCAAGTTGATCTAAAAATGAGAAATACTATGAGTTACTGAAGGCAACAGTGTATGTGAGATAGGAAGGGAGGGTGTGGGAAATGGTAGAATGAGCAAGGGGGCTCCAGAGTGTGGTAGATGCATTACACCAAGTGCTTATTACTTTGATGATTGGTGGTAATGAGAGAAGATGAGGGAAGGAGTGGGATATGGAGAAAACAATTTCCTAGTCAGCTGTATGCCCCATGACAGTACACAGCAATAGCTCAGCAGGAGTGCACAGGCAGGTTATGTCAACACACGAAAGTTGAATTCCAAGTCCTAATTCCAGCACTAACTCCATTTAACAGATTGCCCCTTATAACTGGTTGCTACTTGTGTTACATTCTCAATTTATTGTTGAGAACCAACAGTTTCCAAACTAATTACTAATAGTAAGACTATTTTTTTTTGAGACAGGGTCTTGCTCTATCCTTCAGGCTGGAGTGCAGTGGTGCCACGGCTCACTGTAGCCTCAAACTCCCAGGCCCAAGTGATCCTCCCACCTCAACCTCGGGAGTAGCTGGGACCACAGGCATGGCATGAGCCACCACGCCTACCTCATTTT
>NW_012112030.1:2518703-2530803 GCF_000951035.1 Colobus angolensis palliatus
TTTTGTATTTTTAGTAGAGACGGGGTTTCACCATGTTGGCCAGGCTGGTCTCGAACTCTTGACCTCAAGCGATCTGCCTGCCTTGGCCTCCCAAAATGCCGGGATTATAGGCATGAGCCCCTGCACCTGGCCTAATTTTTTAAAATTTTTTTGCAGAGACAAATAAAATGTTGCCCAGGCTGGCCTCAAGTGACCCTCCCACCTCAGCCTCCCAAAGTGTTGGGACTATAAGCATAAGCCACTGCGTCCTATCAAATGTAAACACTAGTCGCCAATTACAACGTCAACAAACAACTGGGTCAGAAAAAAGGATGAAAGAGTAGGAAGTTCAAAGCTGGTGTAGTGCAAATAACCCTAGACTGGGGTGCTGATAAATTTGGGTGATGTCTGGGTGACACTGAGCAAATTGCACAACCCCAGTTCCATTCCATCTTTAAAATCTTACAATTCTACAGAGGAAGAAAAAGGTGATCTTTATTTGGAAGAAAGGAAGATCTTGGTTTGATATGTAATAGGCAAATAACAATGCTATTAGGCTAGGTTGTTTAAATATGAATTAATGCCTATCCATTATCTAGATTGGGTTAACACCCTCTGGTGATATTATATGTCAGTGCTTCTACTGGATAAATGCCAAACTTGTCTCTGGCATTTAAGGCTTTTCCTGCCCAACTTTATCTCAAACTTCTCATGGTTCAGACCTCTAACCCTCTGCTCTGGCCCCAGTCCTGTTTCCTTATCACCACTTGTAGCTTTTGATTAATCCTTCCCACCCACCCTCTTCTAAAGTTCCATAACCTTCATAAAACGTTCCAACTGCTTACATTTTATGTGTATATATGTACAGGTACTTCCCAATCTTGGCCTTTCTACAGGACTTTAAAGCAATCCCATGTGGTAAGCACTGTTGTCCTCATTTCATAGATATGGAAATTAGGCCCCAGAGGGTTTTGTGGCCTGCCTAGGGTCCTTCAGTTTGTGAGCAGCAACAAGGCTGGGTGTGATTTGTTTGCCTTCAAAGCCCATACTTTTTTCCATTGTACTATGCTGCCTCCATGTATTAAACCATGGAGTGAGGATGCGGTAAAAAAGCCTATAAACCAGTTGTAATACAGCTTGTTGTGGCATAAATTCAGATACACCACATCCTTTGAACCACACGTGTAATAAACGCTTGGAATAGTATGGATCGATTTTAAGGAGGTTGTTAGTCCTGTTTCCCAAGTCCAGCATTAAAATGATATTCCAAGGTAAATGACAGGTAGGTGGCTTGGAAAATAAAAAAAAGCAACATGGCATAAGAAGAAAATAGTAGGAAAGGGACAGAAAAGAGACGAAAGTATAATATAAGCTGGCAATAAACAAAACAAACACCAAGAATATGAAATATGGAATATGGGGCTGAAAAGGACGAAAGGGCTAAAATTCCTAAGTTAGGGGCCCTATGCCTACCGATAAGATGCGCGCGTGTGCGGGGTGGTTATTAATGACAGAGCAGGACACATGGCCAGTCAGTGGAACTCAACAGAGCGACAAATAAAGACAGGTCGTGGGAGCACGGGTAGAGCCTGGCACAAGAGGGCGGGGGCCCTACTGAGGGGCCAGAGGGCATGGCAGGGGTTGAAGAGAAAGGTGAAGAGGTTCAGAGGGCACAGCTCCCCAGACTCGAGACAGGACTTCTGTCTTCCCTCAATAGCTGTTGGTGTGCTTCAGGATTCACACCCGCACCCGGCACAGCCCTCCCGGGTGGCTCCGGGAAGAGCGGGCGGTCCTGTCCCCATTCCTCCCCTACTCCCCGGGGACTCCGCGAGGGGCGGAGGGAGGCAGGAGGGTCCTTACCCAGGAAGATGGAGATGATCAGCCGCAGCGCCTGTTCTGACGCGCCCAGGGACGTCGCCAACTTGTTAAGGCTCAGCTCCTGGAAACCCGACTGCAGAACCCCCGCCAGCGCCACCACAGTCCCCTCGTCCCCCTCGGCTGAGGACGCCATCTTAACTCCGGGCGCCCCACAGGGACCCCCCAGCTCCGTGCGCCCCAAATGCAGGCAAAACGCTATCGCTTCACCCCCAATTCCGGCTCGGGGCCCGCCCACGGCGTGCGCATTGGCTAGAGGCCCGCCCCGCGGCGCCAGCTCAACCCGTTATTGGCCGACCCGCGCAGAGGGCGGGGCCTAGAGCGGCAAGGTAGGAAGAGGGCGGGTCTGAAGGTTTGTAAGGCAAAGGTGACTCCTGCCGAGAATGCACACGGTGGAGGCCTAGGGCTGGGCGGGGCTTGGCGTCGGGACCCAGAGCTGCCATTGGAAAGGTCTGAGCCCGTGGTCCGGCGACCGTTCAACTCCGTTCGAAGTGCTCCCGGGAGGAGTCCTCCCGGGCGAGCAACCGGCCGGCCCGTTCGCTGCCTTCCCATTGGCTGAGGCGGGAGCAGGCGAGAGTCTGGGCGCGGGGGGACAGCCCGCGCGCGAGGTTACTCCCGGTCGCCGGCGCTGAGGTTACTGGGGCATGTAACGGGGAGGCGGGAACGCCCGCGCCGCCTCGCGCGCGCCCCCTAACGGCCCCTCCCGGCCCGTTCTTAAATTCTTAGGCTGTTAAACTCGTCGCCTTCACTCCCCGAGGTTCAGTGGAAAGCCCAGTGCCCCAGGAGCAGTCATTGCTCCTTTTATTTCATGTATCCCTTTTCCATGCAATTTCGTGTAGTAAAACGTGATCTTCCCCCGAGAGGCGATGAAATTAAGATATGCATATTTAACACTTATTATTTTAATTAAAAATTCAAATAGTTTTGCACTAATACGTTTATGATAAAAGTTCTAACAGTATAGTAATGTAAAACAGCAAAGTCCTATCTCCAGGTCCTGCTTTCCATTCTCACTTCCTACAGGTAATCCTGTTAAGATATGCCCAAGGGTGGGCGCGGTGACTCACGCCTGTAATCCCAGCACTTTGGGAGGCGGAGGCGGACGAATCAGGAGGTCAGGAGATCGAGACCATCCTGGCTAACACGTGAAACCCCGTCTTTACCAAAAATACAAAAAATTAGCCGGGCGTGGTGGCGGGCGCCTATAGTCCCAGCTACTCGGGAGGCTGAGGCAGGAGAATGGCGTGAACCCGGGAGGCAGAACTTGTAGTGAGCCGAGATAGCGCCACTGCACTCCAGCCTGGGCGACAGAGCGAAACTCTGTCTCAAAAAAAAAAAAAAAAAGAAAAAGAAAAAAAATCTGTGGAGCACTTACCATGTGCCAGGGACTATGCTGGGCTTGGGAATAGAATCAGGAGCCCAGAACCACGGAGTGGGAGGATGCACAAGTAATAGCATCAATGAACGTGTTATTGCAAGTGAAGGTAAGTGCTCTGAAGGAAAAGGTCAAGCAAGCTTCTGTGAGAGTATGTAACAAAGGAATACTAAGAGTTTCTTGCAGTAACTCTTAGTTACAATAATTGGTGGCGCATTCTTGTAAAATTACAGCTTATACTTTTACAGCATTTGCACTTTATAAAGCACTTTTATCCGTATTATTCCACTTGCTTTGACTGTGCAATAGAATATTTATTATGATGATGTCCTCTTACAGAGGCCTGGAAAAATTAAGAAACCGGGTAAGTTCCTTTACAAGTAAGCGGCAGACAGAATTTAAACAAAGGTCTGTCAAATTCCCTACTCCTACTCCCTTCTTGGGCAAAATTTTGAAAAACAAAATATTTCTTTCACACAGAAAAGTAAAGGATAATATAACTTCCCTAGGTTAAGAAAAAAAATCACCTATACATTTGAAAAGCTGGTATTTCCCTCCTTCCTTTCTCTCAGAGGTCACCACTTTGCTGACTTTGGTATTTATCAATCCCATGCCTATTTTAATACTTTACATACAGCGTATATCCAGAAAGGAAAATTAGTATAGTTTTGCATGCCTTATATTGGCCGGGCACAGTGGTTCATGCCTGTAATCCTAGCACTTAGGGAGGTTGAGGCAGGAAGATTGCTTGAGCCCAGGAGTTGGAGACCAGCCTGGGCAACATAGACAGACCCTGTCTCTACAAAAAAAAAAAAAAAAAAAAGTTTGATGGGCATGGTGGCACGTGCCTGTAGTCCCAGCTACTCAGGAAGCTAAGGTAGGAGGATCACTTTGAGCCTGGGAGGTTGAGGCTGTAGTGAGCCGTGATCATGACACTGCACTCCAACCTGAGAGAGCGAGACTCTGTCTTGCAAAAAAACCAAAAATTATCTATATAGGCCAGGCGCAGTGGCTCATGCCTGTAATCCCAGCACTTTGGGAGGCTGAGGTGGGTGGATCACCTGAGGTCAGGAATTAGAGACCAGCTTGGCCAACACGGTGAAACCCTGTCTAAAACCCTGTCTCTACTAAAAATACAAAAAAATTAGCCAGGCATGGTGTTGGGCACCTGTAATCCCAGCTACTTGGGAGGCTGAGGCACGAGAATCACTTGAACCCGGGAGGTGGAGGTTGTAGTGAGCTGAGACTGTGCCATTGCACTCCAGCCTGGGCAACAAGAACAAAACTGTGTCTCAGAAAAAAAAGAAAAAAAGCTGGGCACGGTGGCTCACCCCTGTAAGCCCAGCATTTTGGGAGGCTGAGGCAGGCGGATCACCTGAGATCAGGAGTTCGAAACCAGCCTGGCCAACATGATGAAACCCCGACTCTACTAAAAATACAAAAATCAGCCAAGCGCAGTGGTGGGTGCCTGTAATCCCAGCTACTTGGGAGGCTGAGGCAGGAGAACTGCTTAAACCTGGGAGGTGGAGGTTGCGGTGAGCTGAGATCGTGCCATTGTACTCCAGCCTGTGCGACAGATCAAGACTCCGTCTCAAAAAAAAAAAGAAAGAAAGAAAATTATGTATGTATTTATAACTTCAGTAAAGCCTAAACATATAGTGTTTATAGAGTCCAATTAAACTGCCTTTACAAAATTATGACAGTAAGAGAAATCTGGTATAGTTGACTTCATCTTCCTTTTTTTGAGACAGTCTTGCTATGTCACCCAGGCTGGAGTGCAGGAGCATGGTCTTAGCTCACTGCAACCTCTGCCTCCCAGGTTCAAGCAATTCTTGTGCCTCAGCCTCCCAAGTAGCTGGTTTTACAGGCGTGCACCACCATGCCCAGCTAATTTTTGTATTTTTAGTAGAGATGGGGTTTCGCCACGTTGGTCAGGTTAGTCTTGAACTCCTGGCCTCAAGTGATCTGCCTGCCTCAGCCTCCCCAAGTGCTGCGATTAACACGTGTGAGCACTATGCCCAACCTCCCTCATGCTTTTAACCTCCAAGCTATCTTTGGTCATTCCTGGGCGTAAACCAAACTGACTTTGGGAGAAATGTAGTTTATAGTTAACCTTAAAGCAGGGATAATAGCCCTTCCCCAAACTAAGCCACCTTTGTAAAACTAGTGAAAGTCCACAAGGTTAAGCTTATGAAAGGGGCCTGAATTCTGCTAAAACGTAGGCATAATTAAGTGATTACCAACCATTGTTCAGGAGGTCACCAGATTTGTAACTTCCCCAATTACGCATCTAGGTAACATCATGCTGTAGAATTTAAGGTTGACCTTTTAGGATGTCTTTTCAGATTTTGGCATTTCTGCAAACGCCAGCTGGACTCATGACTCAACCAGTCCTACAGACCCCATCCAGAGGTGGAGTCAGGGCATGAGGATCATTTGCCATACCGCTCTGATTGCATCCCCAACAAACTAGCAGCACTTATACCGTAGGCCCCTGCCCACCAAACTGTCTTTGAAAAATCCTAGCCTCCAAATTTTCAGGGAGATTGATTTGAGTAATAGCTTCATGTACCATGTGGCATGGTCAGCCTTGCATCAATTAAACTCTTCCTCTAATGCAATGCCATGGTCACAGTGAACTGATTTTGTCTGTGCAGCAGGCAGGAAGAGGCCCACTGGGCAATCACACAGGGTAGTGTATGGTAGTGTCCTAGGCTTTTACATTCATTCTCATACTCTTCACACTCACGACTCACCCAGAACAACTGCGAGTCCTGCAAGCTCCATTCAGGTAAATGGCCTATACAGGTGTGCCATTTTAAAATTTTATTTTATTTTATTTTTTATTTTTATTGAGATGGAGTTTTGCTCTTGTTGCCCAGGCTGGAGTGCAATGGCACGATCTTGGCTCACTGCAATCTCCGCCTCCTGGGTTCAAGTGATTCTCCTGCCTCAGCCTCCCGAGTAGCTGGAATTACAGGCATGCGCCACCATGCCCGGCTAATTTTATTTTTAGTAGAGATGGTTTCTCCATGTTGTTCAGGCTTGTCTCGAACTCCCGACCTCAGGTGATCCGCCCGCCTCCCGAAGTGCTGGGATTACAGGCGTGAGCCACCGCGCCCGGCCTTTTTAATCGTTTATACTATATTTTTACTGTACCTTTTCTATGTTTAGATGTGTTTAGATACACACAAATAGTTATCATTACAATTCTAATTGTAATACACAATATTCATTATAATAACATGCTGTGCAAGTTTTTAGCCGAGGAGCAATAGGCTATACCCTTGTAAACTAAAGTAAAATTAGAAGCCCCCACTAACTGACCGAATGGACCCTCTCCTGGCAAAGCGGACCCCAGAGTAACCTTGAAAACTGAGTTCTTTGGGATGAGGCCAAGCATGCCTCCTTATGCTCACCCCTCCCTCCCTAACCCGTTTAGGTTTTCTAACTTAAGGGCTAAACAGAAACTAGCTCTTTCAAAAGACTCTACCAGTGATATCAACCAGCTGTCTCATATTGTCCCCTCCTTTTATGCCTGATAAGAGAGCCTTGAATACGAAGTGGTTCTGACCAGTCTACAGAGAGTGCAGTGAGGATTTTCATGTTCTCTGCTTCACCTTTTGATGCCAGAGGGCCCTAAACTCTGCCCTTAGATCATCCTAATGCCACATTTTTGAACATGGGGCCTGCGGAGAAGCATGAAGCTCAATTGCACATGAGTATGTTTATCCTTTCGTAAAACTCATCACTCCTATAACGTACTAAATACGTACATTTGGCCACCCCACTCAGCATAAATTTCTCTTCCCTTTGGCCCTCCCTTGAAGTGTCTGTTTCTGGCTTCTGACTGGAGGCTATGCTTCTTGGCCTATCAGAATGGCCCCCCTGTAGGCTTACAACCCTTTATGATAAATAAAGCCCTCTTTTTTGTATTTATGAACCTCATCACCCTGATGAAGCTGGGGACATGGAGCCCCTAAATTCTGGTGGATCTTCTTTGCCAGTGAAAGAGGTTTCCCCATCCCTGGTGGAAGCATCCCATCTGAGAGGACTAACCCTGCATTGCCTAAGAAACTGTAATGGTTTCCATGCAGTTGCCATGCAGGACAAAGCTGATGCTCCTCAGGACCCTTCCCCACCTACCCGCTTTGCTTCTAGACCTGTAACTAGACTCAAATCCCAGCAGGCCCCTAAGGTGAGGGACAAAGTGTGACCCATGAGGAAGTGTGCGGCACTCCAAAAGAATGGCTTAAGATGTCTAATTTATACAGACAAAAATTTTGGGAACATGTATGGGAATGGATATCGAAGGCATGGGATAATGGAAGGAACATAAAACTGGATCTGGCCAAATTTATTTATATGGTCTTACTAAATAGAAGTTCTACATTTAATGTTGCAACTCAGAGAGTTAGGAAGAGCTCTAACAATTTGTCTAGCTATTTGGCTGAGACATGGACCAAAGGTGGGTCATAATGAGTAAATCAGAAATTCTAAATCTGCCCTGGTTTAATGTAGAGGAAGATACTCAAAGGCTTAGGAAGATTGAAAATTTAGAGGGATTGTCATTTAAGAATTATTCACCCACACTGGAAGGATCCAGAAGACATATCTTTCACCATTATTGTAAGAAATAAATTTGTGGCTGGGCATGGAGGGTGATGCCTGTTGTCCCAGCACTTTGTGAAGTCCAGGTGGAGAATAGCTTGAGGCTAGGGGTTCAAGAGTAGCCTGGGGAGCATAGTGAGACTCTCTCTCTACAAAAATTAAAAGAACAAAACAGGGCCAGGTGTAGTGACTCATGCCTGTAATCGGCACTTTGGGGGGCCGAGTTGGGTGGATCACCTGAGGTCAGGAGTTCAAGACCATCCTGACCAACATGGTGAAACCCCTTCTCTACAAAAATACAAAAAACAAAACAAAACAAAACAAAAACCTAGCCAGCCATGATGGCAGGCGCCTGTAGTCCCAGCTACTCGGGAGGCTGAGGCAGAAGAATCACTTGAATCCGGGAGGCAGTGGTTGCAGTGAGCCGAGATCGCACCATTGCACTCCAGCCTAGGCGACAGAGCGAGACTCCATGTCAAAATAAATAAATAATGCAAAACATCTGGGCATGGCTGTGTGAACCCCAAATATCTGAGGTGGTCTCAGTTAATTTAGAAAATTTATTTTGCTAAGGTTGAGGATGCGAACCCGTGACACAGCCTCAGGAAGTCCTGACGACATGTGCCCAACGTGGTCAGGGCACAGCTTGGTTTCATACATCTTAGGGAGACATGAGAACCAATATATATAAGAAGTACATTGGTTCTCTACAGAAAGGTGGGGATAGCTCAAAGCAGGGAGAGGGCTTCCAGGTCACAGGTAGGTAAGAGACAAATGGTTGCATTCTTTTGAGTTTATGATAAGCCTTTCCAAAAGAGGCAATCAGATATGCATCTATCTCCATGAGCAGAGGAATGACTTTGAATAGAATGGGAGGCAGGTTTGCCCTGAGCAGTTCCCAGCTTGACTTTTCTCATTAGTTTAGTAATTTTGGGGCCATAAGATTTTCCTTTCACATTTACCCCCTTTTCTTTTCTTTTTCTTTTTCTTTCTTTTATTTATTTTTTTTTTTGAGACAGTTTCACTCTGTCACACAGACTGGAGTGCAGTGGCGCAATCTCAGCTCACTGCAACCTCTGCCTCCTGGGTTCAAGCAATTCTTCTGCCTCAGCCTCCCAAGTAGCTGGGGTTACAGGCACCTGCCACCACGCCTGGCTAATTTTTGCATTTTCAGTAGAGATGGGGTTTCACCATGTTGGCCAGGCTTGTCTTAAACTCCTGACCTCAGGTGATCCACCTGACTCAGCCTCCTGAAATGCTGAGATTATGGGCAAGAGCCACCACGCCTGGCCAGGATCAGCAATGTTTTAAACAAAAAGTCAAAAAGATGAGTTCAGTCTATGCAGTTAATTCCTGTTCTGCTTGATATTCATGAACATTTTAGCTCCCCATTAGTCCTATAGAGGAAAGTTTTTCCTCTATTCCAATGTCGCAATCTCCAAAGTTATAAAAAACCTGCATTCAAGAGCACCTGTTAGACTTTTATAGCTGATTATAAATCCACCTTCTAAAGAGGATCAAAACATTACAACAATTGTCCATGGATGACAAAAAGTTTTAGGGCAGCCACCGTCAAAGACACATTGACAAGGAAATTTGTTACTTCTGTGGTACACAACAATTTTAACATAACAATTTTGATTATTACTAATAATATACACTAAGTCATATCAGAATTACAGGAGTTTCCCATAACTTTGGAACACATACCAACATCATATTTATACAAATACAGTCCAGAGAAAACCAAACACCATTTTATATTTGACAATGCTTCTTGTATAATTTTTGTAACAAATAAGCCAAACTATGTCATTTTTAGAATTTAGGAAACCTGATATCTTAAAGGAATAATTAGGTCAGAAAAAGACATAATTTATAATCTGATTTTGGAAAGTTTGTCAAGTATCAAAGGTTTCAACACTTGATATCCCAAAATAGGATCACAGGTCATTGTAAAATAAGTCATTCATTTAACCAAAGTGATAACTGAAAGATTTCAGAAAAAAAGGTAAAAATTTTCATTCTTTGAGAGGGGAGACAATTTTTCAAACAACAAGCCTTAATAAAAACAACATGAAGCCAATTACATTTGTTTTTCAAAATTTTATAATGTATAAAATTTTAATCTTGACCATAAAATATAACTTCCGTAAGCCTTTTATAACCTTCATAAGCTTTATTGAGGAGTCAGTTACTGCTTCAAGAAAACCTTGGTTATCTGACACAGGGGCCCATATGCTGGTCTTGCATCAGTGTGCCTTTGACATTAATGATTAATTTATAGAGAAACTGAACTTATTTTATCTTTCAAAATCAGCCCTTACCATCTCATGTGCCCACCTCTTCTGCAGTAGCCTTTGGGCCTTGAGGAGTTGAATAGCTTTAATTCCTGGACTTGGTGTTTTTTTTTTTTTTTTTTTTTTATGGGGTTTCGCTTTTGTTGCCCAGAATGGAGTGCAATGGCGCAGTCTCAGCTCACTGTAACCTCTGCCTCACAGGTTCAAGCGATTTTCTTGCCTCAGCCTCCTGAGTAGCTGGGATTACAGGCATGTGCCACCATGCCCGGCTAATTTTGTATTTTTAGTAGAGACGGGGTTCCTCCATGTTGGTCAGGCTGGTCTCGAACTCCCGACCTCAGGTGATCCGCTCGCCTCGGCCTCCCAAAGTGCTGGGATTACAGGTGTGAACCACCATGCCTGGCTGTTTTTTTTCTTGATATCTGTTAGCAAAAATTACCAGAAGCAGTTTGATTTCAGCCAGCAAAGCCAGAAATA
The DNA here is from genome assembly GCF_000951035.1 of Colobus angolensis palliatus. Taxonomy (NCBI): domain Eukaryota; kingdom Metazoa; phylum Chordata; class Mammalia; order Primates; family Cercopithecidae; genus Colobus; species Colobus angolensis. The sequence goes on from NW_012112030.1 coordinate 2,529,321, forward strand.
AACCTTCACTGTCCTACCTTAGAGGTATATCAACTCTCCAGCTCACTTTTGTTTTGTTTTGTTTTGTTTTTGTTTTTGAGACAGGGTCTTGCTCTGTCACCCAGGCTGGAGTACAATCACGGTTCTCCGTGATTGGAGTGATACACTCATGGTTCACTGTAGTCTTGACCTCCTGGGCTTAAGTGATCCTCCCACCTCAGCCTCTTGAGTAACTGGGACTATAGGCACACACTACCATGCACCACCATGCCTGGCTAATTTTTATTTTTGTAGAGATGGGGGGGGGTCTCATTATATTGCCCAGTCTGGTCTTGAACTCCTGGGCTCAAGTGATCCTCCTGGCTCAGACTCCCAAAGTGCTAGGATTATAGGCATACATGCCTGTCCAGCTCCCCAACTCTATGGCATAATTTAGTTTTCTGGGATCTTGATTGCCTTTCCCTTCCACAAGATGTCACATTGATTGGCAATTGCAATCAATTACACTGATGACATTATGTTGATCAGACCTAGTGAACAAGAAGTGGCAACTATTCTAGACTTTTTTTTTTTCTGAGACAGAGTCTCGCTTTGTCGCCCAGGCTGAAGTGCAATGGTACGATCTTAGCTCACTGCAACCTCTGCCTCCCGTGTTTAAGTGATTCTTCTGCCTCAGCCTGCTGAGTAACTGGGACTACAGGCATGCACCACGACACCTGGCTAATTTTTGTATTTTTAGTAGATACGGGGTTTCACCATATTGGCCAGGTTGATCTTGAACTCCTGACCTTGTGATCCACCCGCCTCGGCCTCCCAAAGTGCTGGGATTACAGGCGTGAGCCACCGTGCCCAGCCTATTCTAGACTTATTCATAAGAAATTTGTGTATCAGAGAGTGGGAAATAAATCTGACAAAAATTTAAGGATCTCCACTTTAGTGAAATTTGTAGGGGTCCAATGGTGTGGGTCATGTTGAGATATCCCTTCTATAGTGAAGGATAAGTTGTTGCATCTGGCCCCTTCTACAACCAAAAGAGGCACAACACCTAGTGATCTTCTTTGGATCTTGGAGGTAACGTATTCCTCATTTGAGTGTGTTACTCCAGCCCATTTACTGACCCAAGAAGCTGCTAGCTTTTAGAGGGGCCAGAACAAGAGAAGGCTTTGCAACAGGTCCAGGCTGCTGTGCAAGCTGCTCTATCACTTGGGCCATATGATCTAGCAGACCCAGTGATGCTTGAAGTGTCAGTGGAGAAAGGGATATTGTTTGGAGCTTTGTTCCTTAGGATTTGGAGCAAAGCCCTGCCAGCCTTGGTGGATAATTACTATGCTTTTTTTTTGATACAGAGTCTCACTCTGTCATCCAGGCTACAGTGCAGTGGCACGATCAAGGTTCACTGCAGCCTCGACCTCCCAAAGTATAGGTGATCCTCCTGCCTCAGCCCCCAACCGAGGAGCTGAGACTACAGGCATGCACCATCAGGCTCGGTTAATTTTTTTTTTTT
>NW_012112030.1:2531626-2536291 GCF_000951035.1 Colobus angolensis palliatus
AAAAAAAAAAAAAAAAAGAAGTGGCCCAAATGTCCACTGTCCCGACTCCTGTTGTCACGGGATCCTTGGGGTGTCACTTTGCCCACTGGAAACCTCTGTGGCCGGTGGTGCCTTCTACCCGAGTATTGCTCATGCCCACTGAGCTTGTTCTGCCCACTTGGCCTGGCAGGCTGTGGTCAGCTCACACTACTGGCCCGGATCCCACATCTGCCAAGGGTGAGCCAGGTGCAGAGTGGCAAGGGGTGTGTGAGCGAGTGAGTGTGGGCATGCCCAGCAACAGGCATGCAGGTTGCTGTGGTGGGGCAGGTGGCAGCTTCAGGTGCTGGCACAGGTGCTGGCTCCATGCAAGGCTGCAGCTGGACCAGCTATATACCACATGTGTCTGGACAAGGGGAACATGGTGGTGCCTAGTTTGGAGACACCAGGAACCGTAGAGCCCCAAAGAGGGTGTCACAGCCCTGGTTCACAGAGTCCCTAGGTCTGGGCTCCCTGGAAGGCCCCACAGCTCTTCTCTCCCTCTTGTCACCCACAATGTGGCAAGCAGGGGACCATGTTTCAGGCCTATTTGTGTTACAGCCCTTTCAGTCCCACCATTCAGCAGGTCCTGAGTTCTTGTCCTGCATCCAGGAAGAATGAGGTATGCAGAAAACTGGAGGGTGAGCAAGGTGGAGAGGAGTTTCATTGAGTGATGGAACAGCTCTCAGGAGACCTGTAGTGGGTAGCTTCTTTCCACAGGTGGGTCATCCTGATGAGAGTGTCCAGTTCTCAGTAGAGAGGAGACCTGTAGTGGGTAGCTCCTTTCTGCAGGTAGGTTGACCCAGTGGCTGTCCAGCTCTCAGCAGAGAGGAGACCTGTAGTGGGTAGTCCCTTTCTGCAGCTGGTAGTTCCAACACCTGTTTACATCTGGCTGAGTCCAGGGTTTTTATGGGCTCAGAAGGGAGGAAATATGTGCTGATTTGTCCATGGGTGGCTATGGGTGCGCCTGGAAAAAGCACCATAAGTTTTCACTCCAGGCCATGGACTCCACCCAGAACTGGCAGCCTGGCTCCTCGGCTTCAGGACATCCCTGGCCTGAGGGTGGGGTTTCAACAGAGACCCACCCCTTTTCACCCAGGAGCCTGTCTGCCTCCTGCCACCATAAACATGCCACCCATGGCACCGAGGCTGTTTGTACCAAAGGGTGCCTGGAGGCCTGTGCCAAGCTTCCCTTGGCGCCCCCCATCCTTGGTCTCCCTCCTGTGCTCACTGGTGCCCAAAGTCTGGAGAGAACTGAGACAGCAGGGGGCTGGCATGTCGGTGGTGCCCTGAGCATGTGCACACCCCCTGGGTTGTGACAGCATTGGGCTCAGCTTCAACTTTGCTCCAAAATCGGAGTGTGTGCTGGGAGAGGCGAGAGGCCAGAGAGCAAGAGCAGACACTTCTGAGCCTGCAGGAGGTGTTTCTGGATGAGATTAGCCTTTTAATTGGTAAACTAAGTAATGCAGATTGTCCTCCCTAGGGTGAGTGGGGCTTATCCAATCCTATGAAGGGCTGACTAGAGTAAAAGGCCAAGTAAACAGAAATTTACACTCTCTGTCTTTGAGCTAAGACGTCATTCTTCTGGTTTTGGACTCAGAATCAGAATGAAACTTATACCATTGGATCTCCTGGTTCTAAGGCTTTCAGACTCAGGCTAGAGTTCGATATATACGAGAGGGTCTTAAAAAGTTTATGAAAAAATGCATATTATGAAAAAAACTATGCATGGATTAAAAAAATGTTGGCCCCAAAATAAATTCTTACTAACTTTGTTATAACATGCGTGAACAGGATCTAGTTTGAGACACTAAGAAGGGTAAGAAATCAGTTTGAAAAGAGCCCCTTGCTCTGTGGCTGGAGAGTGCTAGAGGTTAGCTTCCTCTAAGCCACTGAGCTATCAGGTCACTGCAGACAGCCTTATCTGTGGAGACTTCCCGTGCCAAGCAGGCCAGCCCCGTCACAGAGAATAGCAGAAAGCTCGTGTGTGTCCTAGGGAGATGGTCCCAGGGAGCCACCTTCCAGCTGAACCCCAATAAGTTATCGTAGCTCATGGTGTAAACGCCCTCCAGAGGTTGCAGCTGTCTACCCAAGGGTCCCGGCCAGCCCCTGTGCAGACTCCTTCGGAGGGGTTGGGGAAGGACACAGATGGGGGCGTAGGAGGTGTGTGGCCCTGACTCAGCTTCCTGGTTGCATCCTAGTCTAGTATTGATGTTTGAAGTCACATGGACATGGCCTCCCCTTTGAGGCTGGTGAGGGCATTTGAGGGCAGTTGTGTGCTCCTGGCCTGGGGCTGTGCCTTTGTGGCCATGTGCGCCGTGTGTGTGTGTGTGTGTGTGTGTGTGTGTGTTGGCAGGGAGGGAGGGAGGTGCCCTAGTTGTGCACTATACTCTGCAGCCCAGCGCTCTGCGGAGGCTTCTGCGATACAGCAGCGTGTCTTACACAGAGGGAACTGCCCTTCCCCTGCCACGTTCAGGCAGGTGGGCAGGCTTTCTTGGTTATTCTGAGTGGCGGTGGGGAAGGGCAGCTGCACCCCACCCAGGGATCCAGAGCTGCTGGTCAGGAGCTGGAGAGGGGCCCAGCTGACCTGGGTCTGTTTGCATTTGGGCTTCCTCTGAGGGGGGAGTGGTGGGAAAGGCTGGCGTTACCCTTGGAGATGCACCTTCCCTAGTGATTGTGTTTGCAGGGTGAGCCTGATCCTGTGTGCCACAATGATCAAGGACAAGGAATATTTTACAATTAACTTCCTAGTTCTTTTGAGTGTGGCTTATGATCTTTGTGGCCTGTTGATTTTAAGTCATACCCTGACATTAGAAATGATAAGATGAGAGAGTGCGCCTTAGCATCAGTGAGATAGAGTGTAACCATCTGACGCTCTGGGACTGGGCAGAGCCCAAGTCCTCTTCCCTGGAGCGCTTGGCCACCACCTTGCCGTGCAGGGGGATCCCTGCCTCCCTTTCCTGCACTCTCACCGTTCCTTCTTTCCAAATTCCATCCGCACAGCTTCCAACCTCAACCTTTTCCACCTTCTGCAGCAGCAGATGTTCCCACAAGGAACACAGGAGGTGCCCAGGATGGGTCTCCAGCATAAGGCCGAGCCTTCTGGCCTCGGGTTGACTCTGGGTGGCACTGTCAGCTGGAGGCCACGAGAGCTGCCTTGGACGTGCGGGGCAGGCGTGCAGCGGCCACTCACTCATGGAGCACTGCTGCAGCCGGCAAGTCTGCCACTGCTCATCCTCTCAGTCTTGCTCCCAGCTGCGCCTTGTCGCTATATGTTCTAGAAGTACGGCTTTTGTATGTGTGTGGTTTGTAAATATTTTGTCCCAGTCCATAGCTTATCTTTTACATCCTCTTAAGGAGTGTTTTGCAGAGAAAAGGTTTTTTTCTTTTTAATTTTGGTGAAGTCTGATTTATCAATTTTTTTTCTTTTTAAGGATCTGCTTTTGTTGTCATGGTTAAGAATTCCTCAATGACTCCCAGTCCCAAAGATTTTCTCCTTTTTCTTTTCTTTTCTCTTTTCTTTTCTTTCTTTCCTTCCTCCCTCCCTCCTTTCCTTCTTTCCTTCTTTTCTCTCTTTTCTTTCTTTTTCTTCCTTCCTTCTTTCTTTTCTCTCTTTTCTTTCTTTCTTTCTTTTTTATTTTTAGATGGAGTTGCACTCTTGTTGCCCAGGCTGGAGTGCAATGGCACGATCTCAGCTCCCTGCAACCTCTCCCTCCTGGGTTCAAGCAATTCTCCTGCCTCAGCCTCCTGAGTAACTGGGATTACAGGTGTATGCCACCACACTTGGCTAATTTTGTATTTTTTAGTAGAGACAGGGTTTCTCCATGCTGGTCAGGCTAGTCTCAAACTCCCAACCTCAGGTGATCTGCCTGCCTCGGACTCCCGAAGTGCTGGGATTACAGGCGTCAGCCACCATGCCTGGCCTTCTCCTACATTTTCTTATGATCGTAGCTCACTGTAGCCTCAAACTCCCAGGCTCAAGCGATCCTCACTCCTCAGCCTCCTGAGTAGCTGGGAGTATAGATGTGTGGCACCATGCTCGGCTAATTTTTAAAGTTTTTGCAGAGATGGGGGTCTCACTATGTTGCCCAGGCTGGTCTCAAACTCCCGGCCTCGGACAATCCTCCCACTTCAGCCTCCAAAGCAGCTGAGAATACAGGTGTGTGCCACCATACCCAGCCTGTTTTTTTTTTTTTAATAGACTTTATTTTTTAGAGCAGTATTAGGTTCATAGAAAAATTGAGCAGATGATAGAGTTCCCACACACCCCCCACACCCCACAATACACATGCACAGGCACAGGCTCCCCCATTATTAACACCCTCCACCTCAAGTAATGCATTTATTATAATAATGACCCTACATGACCACATCATGATCACCCAAAGTCCGCAGTTTACATGAGGGTCCCTCTTGGTGTGGCACGCTCTGTGGGTTTTTTTTTTTTAATTTTTTGAGGTGGAGTCTCACTCTGTCACCCAGGCTGGAGTGCAGTGGTGGAATCTCGGCTCACTGCAACCTCTGCCTCCCGGGTTCAAGCGATCCTCCCACCTCAGCCTCTGGCGTAGCTGGGACTACAGATACATACCACCATGCCTGGCCAATTTTTTTTGTATCTTTTCTAAAGACGGGGTTTCATCATGTTGCCCA
>NW_012112030.1:2536341-2548409 GCF_000951035.1 Colobus angolensis palliatus
TTTTCTATTTTTAGTAGAGACAGGGTTTCGCCATGTTGGCCAGGCTGGTCTTGAACTCCTGACCTCAGGTGATCCGCACGCCTTGGCCTCCCAAAGTGCTGGGATTACAGGCGTGAGTCACCGCGCCCGCCTGCGGGTTTTGATAAATGAATATCCGCTGTGCATCCACTGTTATAGCATCATACACAGCAGTTTCACTGCCCCAAGAGGGCCCTGTGCTCCATTTATTCATCCCTTCCTTCCGATCACCACTGATCCTTTTCCCGTCTCCTTGGTGCTGCCTGTTCCAGAATGTGGTGCAGTGGGAATCCTACAGTATGCAGCCTTTTCAGCTGCCTTCTTTCACTTAGCAGCATGTTGTTACTTTCTCATGTCTTTTCATAGCATGACAGCGCATTTCTGTTTAGTGCTGAGTGGATGGACTGTCTGGATGGACTATGGTTATCCACTCACCTACTGAAGGGCATTTTGGTTGCTTCCAATCTGTGGCAGTTACAAATAAAGCTGCTTTAAATTAAAAAAAAAAAAAAGAAAGAAAGACGAAAAAAAAAGAGTCTCTTTCAGAGCAACATGAATTCTGCTAAAAGTGAAGAAAGAACAAACATCAAATTCATGGTGAAGCTTGGGTAGAAGAATGGTGAAATCACTGATGCTTTATAAAAAGTTTATGGGAGCAATACCCCAAAGAAATCAGAAGTTTACAAATGGAAAACTCGTTTTAAGATGGGACAAGATGATGTTGAAGATGAAGCCTCTGGCAGCAAACCATCCACATCAATTTTTGAGGACAAAATTCATCTTGTTCGTGCCCTAATTGAAGAGAAACAATATGCACAATAGCCAATACCACAGACATCTCAATTGATTCAGCTTTCACAATTCTGACTGACAAATGGAAGGTGAGCAAACTTTCCACTCAATGGGTGTCAAATTGTTGCACCCAGATCGGCTGCAGACAACAGCAGAACTGTCAATGGAAATTTTAAACAAGGGCAATCAATATCCCGAAGCATTTCTTTGAAGAATTGCAACAAGAGATGAAACATGGCTTTACCAGTAAAATCCTGAAGACAAAGCACAATAAAAGCAATGTCTTTACTTATAATACCTAATCCAAAAAAAAAAAAAAAAAAAGAGCAATGTCTACCAAGTAGTGGAAGTAGTTCAGTCAATGCAAAAGTGAACTAGTTAAGAGCAAAGGTCATGGCAACAGTTTTTGGGATGCTCAAGGCATTTTGCTTGTTGACTTTCTGGAGGGTGAAAGAATGATAACATCTGCTTATGAGAGTGTTTTGAGAAAATTAGCCAAAACGTTAGCAGAAAAATGCCTGGGAAAGCTTCGCCAGGGAGTCTTTCTCCACCACAATGCTCCTTCTCCTTCTTCCCATCAATCAAGGGCAATTTTGGGAGAGTTTTGATGAGAATCATTGGGCATCCACCTTACAGTCCTGATTTGACTGCTTCTGACTTCTTTTTGCTTCCTAATCTTAAAACATCTATAATGGGCACCTATTTTTCTTTAGTTAATAATGTAAAAAAGACTGCATTGACATGGTTAGATTTCCAGGACGCTTTGTACTTTAGAAATGAACTAAATGGCTGGTATAATTACTTACAAAAGTGTCTTGACCTTCATGAAACTTATATTGAGAAATACGGTTTGTATTTTTTATTTTTATCTTTTAATTCCATTTTTAAAAACAAACTTGTTGAAGTTCCCTTGTATAGTATCTCTTATTGGTCCTGTTTCTCTGGAGAACCCAGAAACTTTAGCATGTTCTTTAAAGACATAAAGCTAACTACTACAATAATTATTTTTTCTTTTGTTTTCTTTTTCTTTTTCTTTTTTTGAGATGGTAGTTCTCACTCTGTCACCCAGGCTGGAGTGCAGTGGTGCAATCTCAGCTCACTGCAAGCTCCGCCTCCCAGATTCAAGTGATTCTCCTGTCTCAGCCTCCCGAGTAGCTGTGACTACAGGTGCCCGCCACCACACCCAGCAAAATTTTGTATTTTTAATAGAGACAGGGTTTCACCATGTTGCTAGGCTGGTCTCAAACTCCTGATCTAAGGTGATCCACCTGCCTTAGCCTCCCAAAATGCTGGGATTACAGGTGTGAGCCACCGTGCCCAGCTCTTATTTCTTTTCATGGCAGAAGCACTGAGTACTATTAGAATAATTAATCACATAAAATACTCTTTTTTTTGAGACGGAGTTTTGCTCTGTTGCCAAGGCTGGAGTGCAGTGGCACCATCTCAGCTCACTGCAATCTCTGCCTCCCAGGTTCACACCATTATCCTGCCTTGTAGCAGGAAGAGCCACAGACAAAACCCCTCAGACACCAAGTTAAAGAAGGAAGGGGTTCATTTGGCCGGGAGCATCGGCAAGACTTCTGTCTCAAGAGCTGAGCTCCCCGAGTGAGCAATTTGTGTCCCTTTTAAGGGCTCATAACTCTAAGGGGGTCCACGTGAGAGGGTCGTGATCGATTGAGCAAGCAGCAGGTACGTGACTGGGGGCTGCATACACTGGTAATTAGAAAGGAACTGAACAGGACAGGGATCTTCACAGTGCCTTTTTTATGCAAATAAGCTATTAGGTCAGGGGTCATTCTTTAACTACCAGGCCCAGGCTATGGCGCTGGGCTCTCTGGCTGCGGATTTCATTTCTGCCTTTTCGTTTTTACTTATTCTTTCTTTGGAGGCAGAAACTGGGCATAAGACAATATGAGGGGGTGGTCTCCTCCCTTAACCTCAGCCTTGCAAGTAGCTGGGACTACAGGTGCCCGCCACCACACCGGCTAATTTTTTGTATTTTTAGTAGAGACGGGGTTTCACCGTGTTAGCCAGGATGGTCTCGATCTCCTGACCTTGTGATCTGCCCACCTTGGCCTCCCAAAGTGCTGGAATTACAGGTATGAGCCACCGTGCCCGGCTCTACATAAAATACTCTTTAAAGCAGACCACGTATACAAATATTTTTTAAATAAAGAAGGAAGCTTCTAATAAAAATGGCAGATTGACTTACATCTTGTGCTAAAGATCCCACTAAAATACTAAAGGGTGGGTATGGAAGGTATGACTCTACTGGGGCAAAGGGAATGCGTTGGGAGAAAAGCTGAGTGTTGGGAGAGAAGCCGAGGCAGGGCTTGCATGTCTGACATAATGTAAAAGAGTCTTGGAACATGTCCATGCTTCCACTCAAATGGAGTAGGCACGTTCCCAAGACCAGTCCTGTCAAGCAATTCAAACCAAGTCAAAACCAGGTCCAGGTTCTAAAACCCCTTGTGGCTTTTGGAACACCAAGCTCTGTGCTAAAGGGTGGAAAGCTACCCTGATGCACTATAATCTAAGCCCAGGGCATAAAACCCCTCGTGGCTTGGATAGAATCCAGGGCTAGTGGCTCTGGAATGTGTCCAGACTTTCTGGCTCCTTGCTTCTTGCTCTCCCAGGATTGGTTGTGTCTTGAGTTAAAAGAACCTGCTCTCCACTATCTCAAGTAGCAGAGCAGATGCTAAACCATCACAGCTGTAAATCATATGCTTAATGCAACACTTCCTTTCAACCCCTACATTCTCACCACTTGTTTCTTTGTTTGATCACCAATAAATAGTCTGGGCTTCCAGAGTTCGGGGCCTTCATTCTTAGCGATGGCCCCCTGGACCCACTTTCTCTCTCAAACTGTCTTTTCTCATCCCTTTGACTCCGCGAGAGTTCGTCACCCCCATGACCTGGTGTTGGGTCCGATCATCCCAACAGAATGGAAGAAGAGATGCCAGCAGATGAATCACTTCAACACATTTTAGGAAAATGGAGAGGCAGTGAGGGAGTCATGATGATACAGTGAAGGGGAATTGTTTAATTATGAAATAAGTGAGTGAGGAGCCTCAGGTAGGATGCCTCCACTGGGGATGGGGAGACCTTTCACTGGCAAAGAAGATCCACCAGAATGTAGGGGTTCAGTGTTCCCAGCTTCAGCAGGATCTTCCCACATGTCCCCATTCCAAAGAACAGAGTCCCATTCTTTCCCAATCAATGCCCTCACTATAAGAGCAGACCCTGTGAGGATAAGACTTAAAATTGTTTTGTAATTCAGCCATTCCCTGAGCTCATCATTTAACCACTTTGGTGACAATAGGAGCAAACAGCCAACCTCTTTGTGGATGCTAAAGTAACTCCATCATGGATGCTAATCTGCCATGTCGACTTCTGATTAACCCCAGTTCCAGGAATGCCGCTATGATTTTGATTTTATCTATACTTTTTTTCCTTTTTTTTTTTTTTTTTGATGGAGTCTTGCTTTGTCACCTAGGCTGGAGTGCAGTGGCATGATCTTGGCTCACTGCAACCTCTGCCTCCCAGGTTCAAGTGATTCTCCTGCCTCAGCCTCTGAAGCAACTGGGATTGCAGGCATGCACCACCATGCCCAGTTAAGTTTTTGTATTTTTTTTTTTTAAGTAGAGATGGGGTTTAACCATGTTGGCCAGGCTGGTCTTGAACTCCTGATCTCAGGTGATCTGCCCGCCTTGGCTTCCCAAAGTGCTAGGATTACAGGCATGAGCCACCTTGCCCAGCCTACTTTATCTATACTGTTACTATAAAGTCTATTTTCAGATCAAAACAACCCTGACCATAAGTCTTGCCCTTAAGCAGACTGATATAGCATTCTTGCCTTTCCCTGAGAGGTGAACTTCAATTGTCCTACACATTCCTTCCCTATGGTTTACAAGCCCTGGGGCTTGGAAGGAATGGCACAGCAATCCATGGAAGCCACCTGAGACTATGCTTCTGTTCAGATGTCCCTTTTAAATGTTTCTCTCTGAGAAACTGGATTTGTCAATCTCTCTCTCTCTCTTTTTTTTTGGCTTCTCAGCTTTCTGCTTGGTCTTTGATGGTAGGTTTGCATAGACCTGCTCACCATGGGACATTCATTATATTTGTCAGTTTTCCAAAAATGTTTGAAAGTATCATGTGCACAGTCACTCAGCTCCTTGTTTCTTGTAAGTGGTTAATGAGGAGTTACTTTGATAGAGATATTTTGCTTACCCCTATTGCTAGAGCACACCATGGATTTTCAGTGTTCTCTTTATCATGGGAAATTGAGTTATTAGCATCTTTAAATCTAATTAGATTAGAGATCCAATTCCAGAAAACTCAGAATCATCCAGAAAATTTGTCGTAATGGGCACAGTGGCTCACGTCTGTAACCCCAGAACTTTGGGAGGCTGAGGAAGGAAGCTCTCTTGAGGCCAGTAGTTTGAAACCAGCCTGGGCGACATAGTGAGACCCTCGTCTCTACAAAAAATAAAAAATTAGCCAGGGCACACATTTGTAGTCCCAGCTACTTGGGAGGCTGAGGTGGGAGGATAGCTTGAGCCCAGGAGTTTGACACTGCAGTGAACTATGATCAGGCCACCACTCCAGCTTGGGTGACAGAGCAAGACTGTGTCTCTTAAAAAAGGAAGAAAGAAAGAAAGGAAATTCATTCTTAACATTTTGTTAATTCAGAAGCACTTTTGGTACCAAAAGCCGCTCTTAGCTTGAGTTCTTTAGAGAAACAGAACCAGTATGAGAGAGATACATACATATATATATACGCATATATATGTATGTATCTATATACATACATATATCTATACATACATATGTATGTATATACATATATATATGTATAGTCGTGCCTTATTTAATGACAGAGATATGTTCTGAGAAATGCATTGTTGGAGAAATTCATTGTGCAAACATCATAGAGTGCCCTTATACAAACCTAGATGGCATAGCCTACTATACTCCTAATATAAAGAGTATAGCCTATTGCACCTAGGCTACAAACATTTACAGCATTTTGTCAACTGAAAAATGAAGAGTTCATAAATCTGAAAAGTAGAGCTTTACTTCTCATAAAGGGCTGCAGACTGCAGGATGACCATTCTGACGCTGGGAAGCACAGCCTCCAAACAGAATCCAGAAACAGACACCTCGAGGGACGGACAAAGGGAACAGAAATTTATGCTGAGTAGGGTGGCCAAATAGATGTACTCCATAAGCTATAGGAAGAGTGATGAATAGTTATAAAAGGTGAAACATGTGCATGTGCAATTGAGCTTCATGCTTTTCCATGGGACCCACGTTAACAAAAATGGCAGGGTTACTATAATCCAAGGGCGGAGTTTTCAACCCTCTCACATCAAAAGATGAAGCAGAGGACATGAAAACCCTCACTGTGCATTCTCCATAGAATGTCCAGAGCCACTTTCTGGTCAGTGGTCTTGTATCAGGCAAAGAAGCAAGGGAAGCATCAGGTCATTTGTTGATATGTGTCTGATCCATCCTTCCTTCCTTCCTTCCTTCCTTCCTTCCTTCCTTCCTTCCTTCCTTCCTTCCTTCCTTCCTCCCTCCCTCCCTTCCTCCCTCCCTCCCTGCCTTCCTTCCTTCCTCTCCTTCTTCATCTTTCTTCTTTCTTCTTCTTTTCTTTTTTCTTTTTGAGACAGAGTCTGGCTCTGTCACACAGTCTGGAGCGCAGTGGTGTGCTCATAGCTCACTACAGCCTCAAACTCTTAGGCTTAAGTGGTCCTACGACTTCAGTTTCCTGAGTAGTTGGTACTACAGGTGTGTGCCACCATGCATGGCTAATTAAAAAAATTTTTTTGTGTGGGAGTAGATGCTGGGTCTTGCTATGTTGCCTACGCTGGTCTCGAACTTGTGGCCCCAAGTGATCCTCACACCTCAGCCTCCCAAACTACTGGGATTACAGGCATGAACCATACTGCCTGGCCCTGAGAACTCAGTTTTCCAGGCTACTTTGGGGTCCCGTTGGCCAAGAGATGGTCCCTTCAGTCATTTGGACGGCTTATAATTTTATTTTTAATTTGCAATGTTTTTGTACTGAATACTGTAGGCACTTGTAACACAATTGTAATAGTAAGTATGTGTGTATCTAAACATACAAAAGGTACAGTAAAAATACAGTATGAAAGATAAAACACAGCTGGTTGAGGTGGCTTACTCCTGTCATCCCAGGCCTTCAGGAGGCTGAGGTGGGAGAACAGCTTGAGGCCAGGAGTTTGAGACCAGCCTGGGCAACATAAGGAGACCCCATCTCTACAAAAAGTAATAATACTAAAAAATGGTAAAAAGTGATACATCTGTATAGGACACTTACCCTGAATGGAGCTTGCAGGAGTGGAAGGAAGTTGCTTTGGGTGAGTCAGTAAGTGGCAAGTGAACGTGAAGGCCTAGGACACGACTGAATAGTACAGTAAAGTTTATAAACACTGTACACTTAGGCTACACAAAGTATTAAAAAGTTTTTTTTATAAAGTATATAAAAAGTATTTTTCTTTATATAATAATACATTAGCATACATAGGCTACTGTAATTATTTTATGCACTTCTAATTTTTTTCAACTTTTTGACTCTTGTAATAATAGCTTAAAACACAAATATTGTACAGCTGTACAACAATATGTTCTTTCTTTATATCCTTGTCCTATTCTTTTTTAACTTTTAGATTTTTTTCTTTTTAAGCTTTTTTTTTTCTTTTAAATCTAAGATACAAACACATTAGCCTAGGGTCAAGATCATCAATATCACTGTCTTCTACCACCACGTCTTATCCCACTCAGGGGCAATAACATGTATAGAGCTGTCATCTCCTATGATAACAATGCCTTCTTCTGAAATACCTCCTGAAGGACCTGCCTAAGGCTGTTTTACAGTTAACTTAAAAAAATATATAACTAAAAGGAGTATACTTTAAAACAACAATAAAAGTCTGGGCGAGGTGGCTCACGCCTGTAAATCCCAGCACTTTGGGAGGCCGAGGCAGGTGGATCACCTGAGGTCAGGAGTTTGAGACCAGCCTGACCAGCATGGTGAAACCCCGTCTCTACTAAAAACACAAAAGTTAGTTGGGCGTGGTGGCGGGCGCCTATAGTCGCAGCTACTCAGGAGGCTGAGGCACCAGAATTGCTTGAACCCAGGAGGAGAAGGTTATGCTTAGGGAGGCTGAGACAGGAGGATTGCTTGAGACCGGGAGTGTAGAACCAGCCTGGGCAAGGCAGTGAGAACTTGTCTCTAAGAAAAAAAAAAAAAAGAAACTAGCCAGGTCTGATGGTGTGTACCTGTAGTTCAGCTACTTGGGAGGCTGAGCGGCAGCTGAATCACTTGAGTCCAGGAGCTTGAAGTTACAATGAGTCATTGCACTCTAGCTTAGGCAACAGAGTGAGATCCTGTCTCTAAAAAAAAGTAAAAAAGAAAAAAAATGAAATTGGTTCACACAATCATGTAATTATGAGGGCCGAGAGGTTCCAAGATTTGCAGTCAGAAAACTAGAGAACAGGGAAAGCTGATGGTGTAAGTTCTAGTTCAAGTCCAAGTCCAAAGGCAGGAGAATACTGATGTTCCAGCATGAAGATAGGCAGAGAGTAAATTCTCCTTCATTTAACCTTTTGTTTGATTCATGTCTTCGGTGGATTGGATGAGCCTCACCCACATTGGAGAGGGCAATCTGCTTTACTCAGTCTACTGATTCAAATGTGAACCTCACCCAGAAACAATCTCATAGACCCACTGAGAATAATGTTTAATCAATAACTGCGCACCCTATGGCCCAGGCAAGTTCACAGATAAAGTTAACCATTATAGTTTATTTTTCCTGATTTGCCAACTTTGCAAACTAACAAACAGTTAACATTTCCAGAGGAAGATGAGGAAATTAGCTCTCTCTTTTTTTGTTGTTGAGACAGAGTCTTGCTCTGTCGCCCAGGCTGGAGTGCAATGGCATGATCTCAGCTCGCTGCAACCTCCGCCTCCCTGGTTCAAGCCATTCTCCTGCCTCAGCGTCCCGAGAAGCTGGGACTACAGGCACCCGTCACCACGCCCGGCTAATTTTTTGTGTTTTTAGTAGAGACAGGATTTCGCCATGTTGGCCAGGCTGGTCTCGAACTCCTGACCTCAGGTGATCCACCCACCTTGACCTCCCAAAGTGCTGGGATTACAGGCATGAACCACCTCGCCCGGCTATTTTTTTGTATTTTTTAGTAGAGACGGGGTTTCACCGTGTTAGCCAGGATGGCCTCGATCTCCTGACCTCGTGATCCGCCCGTCTCGGCCTCCCAAAGTGCTGGGATTACAGGCATGAGTCAACATGCCTGGCCGAAATTAGCTCTCTTTTTTTTTTTTTTTTTTTTGAGACGGAGTCTCGCTCTGTCGCCCAGGCTGGAGTGCAGTGGCCGGATCTCAGCTCACTGCAAGCTCCGCCTCCCGGGTTTACGCCATTCTCCTGCCTCGGCCTCCCAAAGTGCTGGGATTACAGGCTTGAGCCACCGCGCCCGGCTATTTTTTACATTATTAAGATTTGCAATATTTATGTTCTGTTGTATAATAATAATTCTTATGCTTGTTTAGCATTGGTTCATATCTGAATGGATCCAATGCTCACTGCTAGTCCCTTCTTACCATTTTTGATTTCTCATACCCAATTTTTAAATATCATTTGATTCATCTCTTGCATGGCTGCATATTATCATCACCATGTTTTATTCACCATTGTGAATGTTTTCTGTTACCTTTTAAATGAGCAACACTTTGCCTGTTTATAAAATTATTGGGGTGTATTTTTTCTCATTTACTCAGAACTCTGTAAGCATTCCCCCTTTGCCTTTTAGTTCTGAGTGTTGCTGTGAGTAAGTCTGAGGCCTAATTTAAAAAAACTTTATAGGTGTCATGTTTTTCTCTGCTTGGTTTTCTTTTTTCTTTCTTTTTTTTTTCTGAGACAGAGTCTCGCTCTATCACCCAGGTTGGAATGCAGTGGTGTGATCTCGGCTCACTGCAAGCTCCACCTCCTGGGTTCATGCCATTCTTCTGCCTCAGCCTCCCAAGTAGCTGTGACTACAGGCGCCTGCCACCACGCCCAGCTAATTTTTTGTATTTTTAGTAGAGACAGGGTTTTACCGTGTTAGCCAGGATGGTTTTGATCTCCTGACCTTGTGATCCGCCTGCCTCGGCCTCCCAAAGTGCTGGGATTACAGGCGTGAACCACCGCACCCGGCCTCTCTGCTTGGTTTTCTATGGCATTTTTCTTCTTCTTTTTTTTTTTTTCGTAAAGACAGTGTCTCATTATGTTGCTCAGGTTGGTCTTGAAGTCCTGGTCCCAAGCCATCCTCCTGCCTCAGCCTCCCAAAGTGCTGGGATTACAGGCGTGAGCCAGCGTTCTTTTTTTTTTTTTTTCTTTAACTGTTGAACACTCTGTAATTATTAGGTAAAATTAATAGTACTTTACAGTTATATATATCACTTTACAATTTACAAAGTTATTAAGTAGACATTTGTTTTGATGCCCCAAAATAAAATTTAACTTCTTTCTCCTCCCTTCTCCCCTCCATCAAAGAAAGACTAAGGAACATTTAATCAGAAAAGGTGATAAAAGTGCATCAATCTGTACAGAACTACAAAGAATAAAGGGGAGGAGGGTAGGACCCTGAAGAGGGCCACAGGGACTTCAGGAAGGAGAAAACCAGAGTGTTAAATGTGAGGAAAGCCCAGGGGTCACAGGGAGTTAGCCATCATAAGGGGCAGGTTGTATTCACTACATAAAAGGAGGGGCGCACAGCATATGTTTCACATTCTAAAACAATATGACAAGATCATAACTGAAGAGCTGAAGTTGAATTTTGTGGTTTCTCAGAACACAAGTAGAAGATGACCACCAACCATGGTTTCTGAATAAACTGGGTTCAAAGTGCATCTGGTTGCAGCAGAGGGCTTCCTTGGACTCTGATACTAGAAATTTAATGAAGGTAATTCGAGGAGCTGCGATTTTACATAGTGGTGGCATCCTAGGGGACATCTATTGCATCAGTCAAGTTTAATATCTCACAATCATGGAAAAGGAGTTTACGAGCAGGTAATACTTGGGCCATCTCTTGCAGATTCTTGCTGTAAGGACTGCAGGTTTCTCCAGAGAAAGCACTTGCCTGGGTATGACTCAGGGCCAGGCAAAAATTCACACTATGAATCTGGTGGAGGGAAGGTGGAGAAGTATGCCCGGTCGGACCACATTCCCGTAATTCTCTAACCTCACATCTCCGTAGGGGTCCCTCTGAACAGGGCCCAGGTATCCCCATTCCTCTGAGTAAGGTGCACAGCCACATCCTCTAATGTCACAAACTGCTGGTACCTGACTGTCAGGAGCACAGCTGCCTGATCTCCTGGGCTTTCCTCATGGGGAAGAGCAGGCACCTGGGGAACAGGTGGAGCCCTAGTGAGTACCTGTTCCATGTCGGTGGCCTGCACAAAGTGAGGCTCTGGAGTCAGACTCTTAAACTGGGTCTCCAAAAACTGAAATTGAACCCTTGGTGATCCTGCTGCTTCCTGGGCTGGTATTTTCTCCATCCCTGTTCTGGAGGACAATGACCATCGCAGCTCGCACAGGACATGGCCACTGGGTCCTGATGGCGAGGCCCGCCCTCGGTCTGTGGGGTGAACTGGAGCTGAAGAGAAATAGGCCCTTGTACCCAAGCCTCGGCACACTCTTGGGAAGGAAACCACTGTCCCATATTCTTTACATTATCCTTGTTATTTGGGATCTCCAGGATTGGCTTCAGTGTTAATGGTTCTTTGTCATTATTTTCCTGTAAGAGTGCTCTTTTATCTAAAGATTTCAGTTCATTTATTTGACAGAAATTTTCTTCAACCATATATATTTATAAATATATATATTGGGGAGAGAAGCTATTTCTCTTACTGTCTCCTGTCTCTGAAGAGGAGGGGGAAGTAAAAGCTGAAAAACAACAGGAATGAAGTCAGTGGCAAGACCAGCCAGCGCCACTGATGACCAGGCCTGAGGTTAAAAGATTAACCCCCCACTGTAACCACACGTGCTCTCAATCTATCACGACCCTTTCACGTGGAACCCCTTAGAGTTGTAAGCCCTTAAAAGGGCCAGGAACTCTGTCTTCGGGGAGCTCGGCTCTAAGATGCTCCCGGCCAAATAAAAACTTCCTTCTTTAATCCAGTGTCTGAGGAGTTTTGTCTGTGGCTTGTCCTGCTACAATAGAAATATATATAAATA
>NW_012112030.1:2549854-2551387 GCF_000951035.1 Colobus angolensis palliatus
AGGGTTTCACCATGTTAGCCAGGCTGGTATCCAACCCCTGACCTCATGATCCGCCCTCCTCGGCCTCCCAAAGTGCTGGGATTACAGGTGTGAGCCCCCACAGCTGGCCATACTAGCATGATTTATGACTGTTGATGGTGACTTTGATCACCTGCCCAACGTAGTGTTTATTAGATTTCCCCGCTACAAATTTGCTTGCTGTCCCTTCCATACTGCACTCTTAGGAAGGAAGTCACTATAAGCAGTCCATGCTTAAGGAGTGGGGAGTTCCCCGTCCTTTGTGATGGGACAGCTATATAATTTATTTGGAATTCTACAGAGAATGCTGGGGTAACTTTTTCTGAAGTGTTTTTTGATCATCTGTCTTTTGTTTGCTATTATTTTTCCCTTTTCATTGGGGAGTGGTTTTTGTTCATATGTATTAATTCAGATTTATTTGCTTATTCTGCAACTTAGCTCTCAAAAAAAAATAGCTCTCAAATAAAGAGAGGGAATTGGCAGTTCTGACTCAATCATGTTGTAGCTAACCAAGAACCAAGCTGACATTTCCTCTGCTTGATGACTTCTCTCTCCCTCTATTTTGCATCCCCCTTCCTCCACGTCACTTTTGGAAAAGCACCTCAGCTCCCTGTGGCTGTCAGGGCTTATAGGTAGATTTCATTTAGATATTTGCTGTTTAATTACCTGTATTCAACGGACTCAGCAGCGGTAAAATTGGTTGCGTGGGCCCACCGTCCTCGCTTTGCCTCTCTCCATGCCGTTTTCTCCCGTCTGGAAGGGGGAAAATAAAGGAGGCATCCACACTGGCCTGTCATCAGCCCGGCCTCCCTGCTGCTGTGCACACTGGGTTGTTGCTGAGGCGTGTTCTCTACTTCTTCCATGACCCCCCCAAGCCCCTAGTTTTCACTATGCTACTAAAGGATTCTTAATTCCTTTACTAGGTCACCTGGAGCAGAGCAGGGATCTGCTCCAGGTGACCTCCCTTGTTTTGGTTCCAATTTTTATTACACTTGGCAGATATTTCTTATGGTCAATGATCTGGGCTGTAGCCATTTTCTATTTTCATTGCAGATAAAATCTTCTTTTCTACTACTAATTTTACTGTTAATTTTGGTGTATTTAGGAGAGGAAGGAGTAAACATGCCTTTACTGTACCGTCTTTAGTGGGAACTGCTTATCCTTAATCTCTGTCTTCTTTAGCTTTGCTGGTGTGACTTGCTCTTGATTTTTCTCCTATTGCTGTGCTGTTTCTCAGGCTCCTTTTCCAGCTCCTCCACCTGCTTGTAAATTCTGATATTTCCCAGGAGACTCTCACTGGCCCCTCTCCTCACCCACCCCACCCCTATTCTATATCAAGCCCCCACTCTACTTTGGGGTCTACAGAGGCCAGACAGATAATGTAATTAAGTGAAATATCATTTATTTTTTCTTCTCACTATTGACCTTGGCAGAGTCATTTATTTTTTCATGTGGTGTCTTCAATAGAAGCTTTTTTCATAACAATCTTGTAGGAATATTCTTTTTTTTTTTTTT
>NW_012112030.1:2552952-2564097 GCF_000951035.1 Colobus angolensis palliatus
TTTCACCATGTTGGTCAGGCTGGTCTCGAACTCCTGACCTTAGGTGATCCATCTGCCTCGGCTTCCCAAAGTGCTGGGATTATAGGCGTGAACCACCATGCCTGGCTATGTTAGGCTATTCTTGTGTTGCTATGAAGTAATACCTGAGACTGGAAAATTTATAATGAAAAGAGGTTTAATTGGCTCTTGGCTCTACAGGCTGTACAGGCATGGTGCTGGTATTTGCCCAGCTTCTGGGGAGGCCTTAGGGAGCTTTTACTCATGGCAGAAGGTGAAGCAGGAGCAGGCATGTCACTTGGCCAGAGCAGGAGCTGGAGTCATCTTGAAAAGGTCTTCACTCAGATGTCTGGTGCTGAATTAATGCTGATTGACAGCTGCAACTTCAGTGGGGGCTCGACCAGAACCCCAGGACATGGTCTGGGCTTCTTCACTGCATGGCTTCTGGGTTCTAAGAGTGAACGTCCCAAGAGGACTGGACAGATGCAGGACTGCCTGCCTGCTTGCTTTCTTCTTTTCTTTTCTTTTCTTTTCTTTTCTTTTCCCTCCCTCCCTCCCTCCCTCCCTCCCTTCCTTCCTTCCTTCTCTTTCTCTTTTCCTTTTTTTCTTTTCCTTGCTTTTCTTTTTTTTGCTTTGCTTTCTTTCTTTCTTTCTTCCTTCCTCCCTCCCTCTCTCTCTCTTTCTCTCTTTCTTGACAGAGTCTCGCTCCGTCGCCCAGGCTGAAGTGCAGCTGTGTGATCTCAGCTCACTGCAACCTCTGCCTCCTTGGTTCAAGCCATTCTCCTACCTCTGCTACCAAGTAGCTGGGATTTCAGGCACCCACCACCATGATTTTCTGATCCTGTGTTAGTTTGCTAAGGATAATGGTCTCTAGTGCTATCCATGTTCCTGCAAAGGACATGATCTCATTCTTTTTTATGGCTACATCAATTTAGGTTGATTCCATGTCTTTGCTATTGTGAACAGTGCTGCAGTGAACATATGTGTGCTTGTCTCTTTATGGTAGAACTATTTATATTCCTCTGGGTATATACCCAGTAATGATTCCTGGGTTGAATGGTAGTTCTCTTTTATTTGAGCCAGAGTTTCCCTTTGTTGCCCAGGCTGGAGTGCAGTGGTGGATCTTGGCTCACTGCAACTTCTGCCTCCCAGATTCTAAGAGATTCTCCTGCCTCAGCCTCTGGAGTAGCTGGAATTAGAGGTGCGCATCACCATGCCCGGCTAATTTTGTATTTTTAGTAGAGATGGGGTTTTGCCATGTTGGCCAGGCTGGTCTCGAACTCCTGACCTCAGGTGATCCACCTGCCTCGGCCCCCCAAAGTGCTGGGATTATAGGCGTGAGCCACTGCGCCTGGCATACTTTTTAATAGTAGCCATTCTGACTGGTGTGAGATGGTATCTCATTGTGGTTTTGATTTGTATTTCTCTAAAGATCAATGATTTTGGGCTTTTTTTCATGTTCTTTGGCTGTGTGTATGTCTTCTTTTGAAAAGTGTCTGTTCATGTCCCTTTGCCCACTTTTTAATGGGGTTGAGTTTATTGCTTGTAAATTTAAGTTCCTTATAGATGTTGGATATTAGAACTTTGTCAGATGCATGATTTGCAAAATTTTTCTCCCATTCTTTAGATTATGTGTTTACTCTAGTGATATTGTCTTTTGCTGTATAGAAGCTCTTAAGTTTAGTTAGATCCCATTTGTCAATTTTTGCTTTTGTTGTGATTGCTTTTGGCATCTTTGTCATGAAATTTTTGCCAGTTCAGGTGTCCAGAATGATATTGCCTAGGTTGTCTTCCAGGGTTTGTATAGTTTTGGGTTTTACATTTAAGTCTTTAATCCATCTTGCATTGATTTTCATAAATGGTGTGAGGAAGGGGTCCAGTTTTAATCTTCTTCATATGGCTAGCTAGCTATCCCAGCATCATTTATTGAATAGGGAGTTATTTTCCCATTCTTGTGTTTGTCAGCTTTGTCCAAGATCAGATGGTTGTAGGTTTGTGGCCTTTTTTCTGGACTCTCTATTCTGTTCCATTGGTGTGTGTATCCGTTTTTGTACCAGTACCATGCTGTTTTTTACTGTAGCCCTGTGTAGTATAATTTGAAGCCGGGTAACATGGTGCCTCCAGCTTTGTTCTTTTTGCTTAGGATTGCCTTGGCTATTTGGGCTTGTTTTTGGGTCCATATTAATTTTAAAATAGTTTGTTCTAATTCTGTGAAGAATGTCATTGGTAGTTTGGTAGGAATAGCATTGAATCTGCAAATTGGTTTGGGCAGTATGGCCATTTTAATGATATTGATTCTTTCTATCCATAAGAATTGAATGATTTCCAATTTGTTTGTGTCATCTCTGATTTTTTTTAGAGCAGTGTTTTATAATTCTCATTGAAGAGATCTTTCACCTTCCTGGTTAGTTGTATATATTCCTAGGTATTATGTTCTTTTTGTGACAATTTGAATGGGATTGCATTCCTGATTTGGTTCTCAGCTGGGCTGTTGTTTTTGTATAGGAATGTTGGTGATTTTTGTATGTTGATTTTGTATCCTGAAACTTTGCTGAAGTTATTTATAAGCTTGAGGGATTTTTGACCAAGACTAAGGGGTTTTCTAGATATAGAATCATATCATCTACAAACAGGGACAGTTTGACTTCCTCTCTTCCTATTTGGATGGCCTTTATTTCCTTCTCTTCCCTGATTGCTCTGGCCAGGACTTCCAATACTATGTTGAATAGGAGTGGTGAGAGAGGTCATCCTTGTCTTGCGTCAGTTTTTAAGGGGAATGCTTCCAATTTTTGCCCACTCAGTATGATGTTGGTTGTACTAATTATTTTGAGGTATGTTCCTTCAATACCTAGTTTACTGAGAGATTTTTTTAAACATGAGGTGGTGTTGAATTTTATCAAAAGCCTTTTCTACATCTTTTGAGGTAATCGTGTGGTTTTTGTCTTTAGCTCTCTTTCTGTGATGAATCACATTTATTGATTTGTGTATGTTGAACCAACCTTGCATCCCGGGGATAAAGCCCACTTAATCATGGTAGATAAGCTTTTTGATGTGCTGCTGGATTCAGTTTGCAAGTATTTTGTTGAGGATTTTGCATTGATGTTCATCAAGGATATTGGCCTGAAGTTTTTCTTTTTTTCTTGTGTCTCTGTCAGGTTTTGGTATCAGGATGATGCTGATTGCATAGAATGAGTCAGGGAGGAGTCCCTCCTCCTCAGTTTTTTGGGTTCGTTTCAGTAGGAATGGTGCTAGCTTTTCTTCGTACATCTGGTATAATTTGGCTATAAATCCATCTGGACCTGAGCTTTTTTGTAGTTGGTAGGCTATTTATTACTGATTCAATTTTGGAGCTCATTATTGGCCTGTTCAGGCAATCAGTTTCTTCCTGGTTTAGTCTTGGGAGGGTGTATGTGTCCAGGAATTTATTAATCTCTTCTAGGTTTTCTAGTTTGTGTGTATAGAGATGTTTGTAGTAGTTTTTTTGCTGGTTGTTTGTATTTCTGTGGTGTCAGTGGTAACATCCCCTTTGTTATTTCTAATTGTGTTTATTTGAATCTTCTCTCTTTTCTTCTTTATTAGTAGCCTATCTATCTTATTAACTTTTTCAAAAAAAAAAAAAAACCCTGCTGGATTCGTTGATCTTTGAATGGTTTTTTGTATTTCAATCTCCTTCAATTAAGCTCTGATTTTGGTTATTTCTTGTCCTCTGCTAGCATTGGGGTTGGTTTGCTCTTGCTTCTCTAGTTCTTTTAGTTGTGATGCTAGGTTGTTAATTTGAGATCTTTCTAACTTTCTGTTCTGGACATTTAGTGTTATAAGCTTCCCTCTTAACACTGCCTTACCTGTGTCCCAGAGATACTAGTATGTAGTATCTTTGTTCTCATTTGTTTTAAAGAACGTCTCAATATCTCCCTTAATTTTATTATTTATTTATCCAAAAGTCATTCAGGAGCAGGTTGTTTAATTCCATGGTTTTGAGTGATTTTTTAAAGTCTTCGTTTCTATTTTTATTGCATTGTGGTCTGAGAGTGAATTTGTTATGATTTCAGTTTTTTGCCATTTGCTGAGAATTGTTTTGTGTCTGATTGTGTGGTCAATTTTAGAGTATGTGCTATGTGGCAATGAGAAGAATGTATAGTCTGTTGTTTTTGGGTGGAGAGTTCTGTAGAGCTCTATCACATCCATTTGGTCCAATGTTGAGTTCAGGTCCTGAATATCTTTGTTAATTTCCTGCCTTGATGATCTGTCTAATACTGTCAGTGGAGTGTTGAAGCCTCCAACTATTATTGTGCGGGAGTCTGAGTCTTTTTGTAGGTCTCTAAGAACTTGCTTTATGAATCTGAGTGCTCCTGTGTTGGGTGCATTTATATTTAGGATAGTTACGTTTTCTGGTTGAATTTAACACTTTACCATTATGTAATGCCCTGGTCTTTTTTGATTGTTGTTGGTTTAAAGTATATTTTTTTCTGAAATTATGATGGCAACCCCTGATTTTTTTTTCTGATTTCCATTTGCTTGATAGATTTTTCTCTATCCCTTTATTTCAAGCCTATAGGTGTCATTGTATTTATATTTAGGATAATTACGTCTTCTGGTTGAATTTAACACTTTACCATTATGTAATGCCCTGGTCTTTTTTGATTGTTGTTGGTTTAAAGCATATTTTTTTCTGAAATTATGATGGCAACCACTGATTTTTTTTTCTGATTTCCATTTGCTTGATAGATTTTTCTCCATCCCTTTATTTCAAGCCTATAGGTGTCATTGTGTGTGAGATGGATCTCTTGAAGACAGCATAGGATCTTGCTTTTTCATCCAGCTTGTCAGTTTTTGCCTTTTAAATGGGGGTATTTAGCCTATTTACATTTAAGATTAGTATTGATATGTGTGGATTTGATCCTGTGTTGTTAGCTGGTTATTATGCTGGTTTATTTGGGTGGTTGCTTTATAGTGTCTGTATACATAAGTGTGTTTTTGTATTGGCTGGTAATGGCCTTTCCTTTGCATATTTAGTGCTCCCTTCAGGACCTCTTGTAAGGCAGGTCTGGTGGCAACAAACTCAGCATTTGCTGATCTGAAAAGGATCTTATTTCTCCTTTGCTTAGGAAGCTTAGTTTGGCTGGATATGAAATTCTTGGTTGAAGATTTTTTTCTTTAAGAATGTTGAATATAGGTCTCCAATCTCTTCTGGCTTGTAGGGTTTCTGCTAAGAGATCTGCTATTAGCTTGATGGGGCTCCCTCTGTAGGTGACCTGCCCTTCCTCTCCAGCTTCCTTTAACATTCTTTCATTTTGACCGTGGAAAATCTAATGATTATATGTCTTGGGGTTGATCTTCTTGTGCAGAATATTGCAGGGGTTCTCTGTATTTCCTGAATTTGACTGTTGACCTCTCTTGTGAGTTTGGGAAAGTTTTCATGGATAATATCCTGAAATATGTTTTCCAAGTTGTTTGCTTTCTCCCCATTCCTTTCTGGGATGCCAGTGATTTGTAGATTTTGCCTCTTTACATAATCCCATAATTCTCAGGAGTTTTGTCATTCCTTTTCATTCTTTTTTCTTTATTTTTGTCTGGCTATCTAATTTCAGAGTGCTAATTTTCAAGTTCTGTGATTCTTTCCTCAGCTCAGTCTATTCTGCTGTTAATACTTGTGATTGCATTGTGAAATTCTTTTTTATTTTATTTTATTTTTGAGATAAAGTCTCACTCTGTTGCCCAGACTGCAGTGCAATGGCATGATCTTGGCTCACTGCAGCCTACCTCCCAGGTTCAAATGATTGTCATGTCTCAGCCACTTGAGTAGCTCGGATTACAGGTGTATGCTACCATGCCCAGCTAATTTTTGCATTTTTAGTAGAAAAAGGGTTTCACTATTTGGCCAGGCTGGTCTTGAACTTCTGGCCTCAAGTGATCTATCTGCGTCAGCCTCCCAAAGTGCTGAGATTACAGGCATGAGCCACTGTGCCCGCTGCATTGTAAAATTCTTGTAGTGTGTTTTTCAGCTCTATCAGATCAGTTAGGTTCTCTTTTATACTAGGTATTTCATCTGTCAGGTCCTGCATCATTTTATTGTGATTCTTAGTTTCCTTGGACTGGGTTTTGCCATTCTCCTGAATCTCAACGATCTTCATTCCTCTCTGTATTCTGAATTCTATTTCTGTCATTTCAGCCAACTCAGCCTCATTAAGAACCCTTGTTGGAGAACTAGTGAGGTTGTTTGGAGGATGTAGGACAGTCTGGCCATTTGAGTTGCTGGAGTTCTTGCATTGGTTCTTTCTCTTCTCTGTGTGTAGGTGCTCCTTTAACTGTTGGGCTGCCTCTGATTGAAGGGGCCAGGTAAGGGCATGGTGGTTGTGCTGGAATCCCAGGTCAGACAGCCCTTCCCAGGGAGCAGAAGTGAGGACCTCAACTTGTGTGGAGGAGTCTGGCCACCTTTCTGTGAAATGGGTGCTCTCTGCTGGAGGTCTGGACCAGCCCCTGGTCCTCTTGGACTCTCTACAGCTGGAGACAGCAAGGGCGAGGGCTGCAAGACAGCAAAAATGGCAACCTGCCCCTCACACTGGGGGCTCTGTCCCAGGGAGTTGCAGAGCTGCTACTGGCTCCATAGCCCCGGTTGGGGGTGGCTGGAGACCCAGACTGGGAAGACCCAACCAGTGAGGAGATACAGAGATTGGGGGCCCACATAACAAGCAGTTTGACCACCTTTCCGTAGGGCTGCTGCAGTATGCTGGGGATCTGCTTCAGTCCCTAGTCACCTCGGATTTCCCAGCACCTGAAGCATCAACACTGAAGGCTGCAAAACAGCAAAGATGGTGGCCTGCCCTTCCCTCTGGGAGCTCCATCCCAGGAAGGTGAGGACCTGTTGTTGACCTGAACACACCAGCAGGAGGTGGCTGGAGACCCCATTTGGGATATCCCACTCAGTGAGGAGGAATGGGATTGGGGAACTGCATAGAAAAGCAGTCTGGCCACTTTTCCATAGGCAGCTGTGCTTTGTGTACTCTCTAAAGCCTTAAGGCAACAATGGCTAAGGCGGCTAAAGAGCAAAGATAGTCCCAGGGAGGTTTGGAACTGCTGCTAACCAGAAAATACCTGTAGGGGTGGCTGGCTACCTCGGTTGGTTGGGCAGTCCTGCCCAGTGAGGAGGAATGAGATCTGGGACCCACGTGAAAAAGTAGTCTGGTTACTTCTCTGTAGAGCTGCTGCACTGTGTCAGGGGACTGCTCCAGTCTCTAGTTGCCTCCTGCTCCCTAGAACTCAAAGGCAACAACAGCAGAGATGGCAGCCTGTCCCTTCTGCTGGGAGCTCCATCCCATAAAGGCTCAGACCACTGCCAGCTGGAAAATACTGGTAAGGTTGGCTGATGACCCCGGTTGGGAGGTCCTACCCAGTAAGGAGAAGCAGGTCAGGGACCTGCATAAACAAGCAGTCTGGCCACTTTTTTGTAGAATGGCAGCACTGAAGGCAACAATGGCTAAGGCTGCAAAACAGCAAAGATGGCGGCAGACCCACTCCTCCCCCTGGGCACTCCATCTCAGGGAGGAGTAACACTGCTATTGGTGGCTGGCTGGTGTTCCAAGCCAGTGGGTCTTACCCTGTGAGGAGCTCTAGAAGCGGGCCTTGTAGACCATTGCTGCTCAGCCCCGTGGATTCAATGCATGGGGTCTGACCTCACACTCTGCTGGAGTTACAGCTGCGTTTGCCAGGAAGCCCAAGTATCTAAAACTCCTGGGGCTCTATGTGTGTCTGGGTTGCTGCTCTGCCAAGACTCCACAGAGCTCTGCGTGTCAGACTGCAGGTCCTGTGGAGTGGGTTCATGACCTGGGTTCATCTCCTAACCTGAGGGCTGCAAAAAATCTGTGGAAGAAGCATGGGTCCCCAGGCTTGCTCACTCACTCACTGCTTCCCTCGGCAGGGAAGACTCCCCTGGCTCTGTGTCGCTCCCGGGTGGGTGGTCATCTTGCCTTGTTTTCTCTGTTCTCTGTGGGTCGAGTTGTTTTCTTGCTGAATCCCAATGCATGTACCTAAATGTTTCAGTTGAAGATGCTGTATTTACTTGCCCCTTCTATTTCTCTCAATGAGAGCGGCACACAAAATCTGCTTCTAGTCTGCCATCTTGGCTAGCTTCCTCCAGACATGTTTAAAAACCACTGCACCTGCTATCCTTGGACTTCCGCACTTTTTTTTTTTTTTTTTTTTTTTTTTTTGCCTTTCTTCCCTATTAGAAAGTAAGTTCCTTGAGGGCACTGGGGATTCTGGTTTGTGTTTGAATTTCCCCTACACAGTGAGCATTCAATACATGTTTGTTGGGTAAATGAATGAATTAGCGTAAGAATATTGGAAGTTTCAATAAGCTGTCATTAGAGAACAGATGCTCTGTTTGGAAGTAGTAAAATATCTGGAGGAACTACCTTTTGTAATCTAATTTTGAAGACAAAAGGAGCCACTAGGTTTTAAAACTGCACTTAGAGTTGTCATTAGGAAAGATTAAGTTTTCAGTTTGTGTAGATTAGGACTGGGGACTTGAGAAAGGAGGAAAGTGTATCCATCAACTATTTCTTTTTCGTTTTATTGGATACTAAATGCTTTGATACTGTGGCAAACATTGTTTCTACAGCCCTTGACAATAGTCCAGATTCCCTGTATGTCGTAGGGTAGTATTCTCTTCCTTACTCATAATGTTTCCTTGTAGAAACACCTTCTGCAAGGAAGCTGAGTTCTGTTTGTGCTCTAGAGCACTAGGAAGATTCTAGCTTTAATTTGTGAGTGCCCTGCTTAGGTAGGGAATACTAGATAGGCAAATTCCATTTTACGTTCAGGACCGAGGAAGAAATTGTGGAAAGACTGACCTTGAACTCGGGTGGCTTGTTCACAGACTCGAGAATGGTAAATTCCCCCCAAATTACTGGGTGGATATATTAGTCCATTCTCACACTGCTGTGAAGATACTACCTGAGACTGGGTAATTTATAAAATAAAAATGTTAAATTGACTCACAGTTCCACATGGCTCGGAGTAGGCGGGGGTTTGTCGGAGGGCGCTCAGGAAATTTACAATCGTGGCAAAAGGGGAAGAGGAAGCAAGGACCTTCTTCACATGGCAACGGGGGAGAGAAGAGTGAACAAGAGCAGGGAAAACTGCTTTATAAAACCATCAGATCTCATGAGAACTCACTCACTATCATGAGAACAGCATGGGGGAAACTGCCCCCCGATCCAATCACCTCCCACCTTCTACACGTGGGGATTACAATTCGGGATGAGATTTCGCTGGGGACACGAAGTCTAACCATATCAGTGAGTTTCAAGGTGGTATATTTATTATAGATAGGTTTGCTAGCATTGCCTGTACCCTTAAGGTCACCCTAATTTGTTACTGAAATGAAAAGGGGAAAGAAAGGCTGGGCATGGTGGCTCACGCCCGTAATCCTAGCACTTTGGGAGGCTGAGGAGGGAGAATCACTTGAGCTCAGGAGTTCAAGACCAGCCTGTGCAATATAGTGAGACCCTGTCTTTAAAAAAAAAAAAAAAAAGAATAAAAAAAGGGAGGAAGAAAAACTAGTGTTAGAACATCTGGTAGAGGTATTAGTCTTTACCTTGGGGCTCAGGCTTCAAAGCTTCAGTGACAACCTCAGTTCGAAAATCTGCTGAGGATGCTGCTTTCAGCTGAAATGAACATGAGGGTGTGGGGAAAGCCCTCCTTAGGAAGAAGACTTTTTAGGTCTTAGTGAGTCCAAAAAAGAGGAGTGGCAGAAGTCATAAAAGAGGCACACGATGGAAATGTCTGTTATTTTTAATGTCATGGAGGCTGCTAGAGTTCCAACTAGGGAGAGTTCACCAACTAACAAGGCACTGAGGAGCCCACAGCTTGGGGTTCATGGGGACAACGTTGGGAGATGGTGTTGGGAGGGTATGCGAATTTAAAACTTCCACCTGTAAGGATCCCAATATGGCAAGTACAAAATGCCCAATTAACCTTTTTCTACATGGTTTCTTCCAATGGTGTGTAAGTTCACAGGACATAGACTTTTTTTTTTTTTTTTTTAGACAGGGTCTCACTATTGCCCAGGCTGGAGTGCAGTGGTGTGATCACAGCTCGTTGCGGCCTTGACCTCCAGGGCTCAAGTGATCCTCCCACCTCAGCCTCCAGAGAGCTGGGACTACAGGCATGCACTAGCCTGCCTGGCACTTTTTTTTTTTTCTTTTTTTTGTGGAGACTGGATCTCACCATGTTGCCCAGGCTAGTCTCAAACTCCTGGACTCAAGCAACCCTCCTGCTTTGGCATCCCAAAGCGTTGGGATGACAGGCATGAGCTACCACACCTGGCCCACAGGACATGGATTCTGAACAATTGGCATAAATTGGCCTCAAGGTAAGGTTTTAAACTAAGCTTAATCTTTTCTGTTGCTCTCAGATACCATTGAATTTCTTCTTCGGATTTTGGTGACATTAAGTGCTGGTTTCTGGAAATATAATTTTAATTTTGCCTGGGATGATTGTCTTGGGGCCTGGGGATAGCTCATTTTCTGAATTTTGTGGTTATGGGGCTGGTGTTGCAATATTCTTGTGTCTTATTAACTTTTTGGAATTTGAAAAACTGAGGCTCATGGAAGGCTTGCCTCCGAACTCAGTCTTTGAAGCCGTGGAGGAACTAACCTGTTCCAGCCCAGGCTGCAGCTTCTGAAGGGACCACAACTGCCCAGGGATTGGAAACCTACTAGCTGAGATTAAACAGTACACAAATTGGAACTGATGGTTTTGTGGCTTTAACATAGAAACTTTGGGCTTCAATTACTTTTGACTTTAATGTCATAGTTTTAGTTTGCAATGGGATTTGAACTTTAATTTTAGAGTTTGATAAATGAGAGGGTTATTTGTTGTTCAATTTGAAAATGGGAGGGTTATTTGTTGTTCAAAAACTTTATTGTTGGCATTTCATTGTTAGAGCTTCTTAATACCATCGTTTAATCTTATTGTGGATCTCCGATAGCTACTTAGATATCATGGCCGGATGAAATTTTATTTTATTTATTTTTGAGACAGGATCTCACTCTGTTGCCCAGGCTGGAGTTCAGTGGTGTGATCATAGCTCATTGCAGCCTCAAAATCCTGGGCTCAGGTGATCCTCCTCCCTTGGCCTCCTGAGTA
>NW_012112030.1:2564147-2598286 GCF_000951035.1 Colobus angolensis palliatus
TGTTGCCCAGGCTGGAGTTCAGTGGTGTGATCATAGCTCATTGCAGCCTCAAAATCCTGGGCTCAGGTGATCCTCCTCCCTTGGCCTCCTGAGTAACTGGGACTACAAGTGCATGCCACTATGCTTGACTAATTTTTTGACTTTCTGTAGAGATGAAATCTCGCTATGTTCTCCAAGCTGGTCTCGAACTCCAGGCGTCAAGTGATCCTCTCTTTTTGCTCTACCAAAGTGCTGGGATTAGAGCACTTTGGCATAAGCCACCATGCCTGACCGATGAAATTTGAGTTGGGAAACGGAGCACCCAGGCTGAAGTGCAGTGCGGTGGTCATAGCTCACTGCAGCCTTGAACTCCTGGGCTCAAGCAATCCTCCTGCCTCTCAGCCTTCTGAGTAGCTGGGACCACAGGCTGGCTAATTTTAAACACTTTTTGGAGAGATGGGGTCTCCCTATGTTGCCCAGGCTGGTCTTGAACTCCTAGCCTCAAGTGCCTGCCTCTCAGCCTTCTGAGTAGCTGGGACCACAGGCTGGCTAATTTTAAACACTTTTTGGAGAGATGGGGTCTCCCTATGTTGCCCAGGCTGGTCTTGAACTCCTAGCCTCAAGTGATCCTCCTGCCTCAGCCTTCTGAGTTGCTGGGATTACAGGTGTGAGCCACTGCTCCTGGCAATATATTTCAGTTCTGTGGCAAAACAGCAGAAGTGAACATAAAACACAGGTGAGGGTAGGGAAGAGTCTAACTTTTCTGGCAAGATCAGGCAGCGTTGAGTTACAAGGAAAAGGAGAAGGAACCCTGGACACATTGATAAGGCTTCCTCTTTTCCTTGCCATTAACTGAAGCATGCTCTTGATGGGGAGGAAGCTGCTGCTACTGCTGCCATGTTTGGTGTTTGGAGAAGTTAATATGTTTTGTTATTTGTTAAAAGCTTACTGAGTACCAGGTATATGCTGAATGCTTAGCATATGTTATTTTGTTTAATCTTGGTCACAATGGGCCCTGACAGTGATAGCTATGTCTGAAATAGGTGCTATTATCCCCATTTTACACCTGATGAAGCTGGAGCTCAGAGAGGCAAAGTAACTTTTTCAAGGTCACACGGCTAAAACAAAAGGTAGTGAATGGTTTAAATTCACTTTGGCACATTCATTCAATCAGCCAATCCTCAGGTACTCACTGAGCATGTTGTATCAGCCATTATTTTTAGTTGCAAGCAGCAGAAACCAACTCTGGCTGAGTTTAGCAGAAGATGAATTTATTAAAGGGATCCTGGGCTGCTCACGGAAATGCCAGGGGAGCTGCAGAGCTATGTGTGAAAGCTTCCCAGCCTGGACAATGGTCAGAACCTGGCTGCTTCTGCTGCCACTTCTTTGGCCGTGCCCTGGATGCTTCAGCTTGCAATGCTTACCCACTGGGACTGGATGCTGGGTGCTGCTGAAAACTCTACCTCCTCTGTGATCTTGCTGTGGCCACCACTGTCCCCACAGGCTCCAGGGTCCCTGCGTCCTGGCATTACTGCCTCTGGATTCAAAGCCTGGGCCTCTGATGAATGGAACATGTGTGCATGTGAAACTGCCTTTGCAAAGATGATGACCGTAAGGGAAGTCTAGCATGGGTGACTCCATCTTGCCTCTACCCTCACAGGCTGGCTGTCCTCAATCATTCCTGGGCATAGGCCAAGCTAACCATGGGAGGAATTTAGTTTACAGTTTAACTCTGAAGGAAAGATGATACTAGTCGCTCCCTAAAACGAACCCTCTCCTTGCTCAGGGACCTGCCTTTGTAAAACAAATGAGAGGCCACAAGATTAAGGATTATGGGAGGGGCTTGAATTTTGCTAAGATGTGGGTGTAGCTAACCGATGACCAGCCATTGACCCCTAGCTTGCCTTTCTATAATCCCTTACTGCTCAGGAGTCATGCGGCCAGAGGTCACAAGATCTGTGACTTCCCCAGTTGCTCCTATAGATAACGTCACTATTGTAAAACCAAATATTGGTCTTTTGAGATGTTTTTCAGACTTTTGCATTCTGAAATGATTCATGACTCAACTAGTCCTGTGGCCCCCACCTAGAGGTGGACTTAGTGCACAAGGTCTGTTTTCTCCACTTGTATCATTTTATCTGCAATGAATCAGTAGCACCCATTTTCTGCTCCTACTGCCCACCAAATTATCCATAAGAACCCTAGCCTCTGAGTTCTTGGGGAAACTGATCTGATTAATAAACTGCCATCCTTTCACTTGGCTAGCTCTGCGTTGTTAAACTCTTTCTCTACTGCAATACCATGGTCTCAGTGAATTGGTTTTGTCTACGCAGCAGGCAGGAAGAACCCTTCAGGTGATTACAAATTAGCCTGCTCCAGAGCTGCTGGGGCGGGGGTGACACCCTTCTTGTGCCTGCGTCTTCTTTCTTGGGAGGTCTGCTCTGTTCCCAAGTCTGATATGATGGGGAACTCCTCAAATATGGCCAAGCGGTTTGAATGCAGGGCAGCCAGGGGAGCCACAGATGGTTGCGGGCACATCTGTGGTCTGCATGACGTTGCTAGACATGGTGGACAATACCAAGATGAATCAGACCCAGCACCTGCCTTCCAAGACCTTATGGGCTCATGATTCTCTTCCTTTTAACATGTATATTTATTAGGTACCATAGTGTACAAAGCTTGTTTGCTCAAATTATTTCATTAGGTCCACCTGATAGTCATGTAGGGTGGGCAAGACTGATATGATTTGTTTTATATTTGAAGAAACTGGGTCTGTCAATAGTGAGCCAGGTTAAAAAAAAAAAAAAAAAAGAAGATATCAGGAAGTTAGGTGATGAGCCTAAGGCCTTACCTCTGATGAGGAGCAGAGCTAGGACATGAGCCTGTCTTCTGGCTCCAGGCTCAGTGCTGAGCCAACTAAAGGGGCATAAAGGGGAGCTGAGATCAGGGAAGGCTCTGTGGAGTGGCACTGCCCCTCATTCCCTTGCCTGCAATTCTAAAATCCAAAGGACTCTGAAAACAAAGTCTCTCTCTCTTTTTTTTTTTGTAATGGGATCTCATTCTGTTGCCCAGGCTGGAGTGCAATGGTGCCCCCTGCAGCCTCGACCTCCCTGACACAAGTGTTCCTCGTGCCTCAGCCTCTTGAGTAGCTGGGACTACAGGTGTGTGTCACAACACCTGGCTATCGTTTTTTGTTTGTTTCCAAGTTTGGGACTAAAACTCAATTTGGCAGCAAAACCTGACCCAAACTGATGTAATTTGTAATCTTTAGTTATCCACTTACCATAAGATCAATCTGTTTAGCTGCAGAAATCTTAATGTTTGTTAATAGGGGGTTATCCTGGTCCATAAAGGGAGGGAGAGGAGGAGGTATTACCTAATACTGGGTCCATGGACTACATAGCTTTAAAAAAATCTATAAAATTTCAAAATACAGCTGGCTCCAAGGGTTATGGATAAGGGACTCTGGGTTGGATCTGAAAAGGGGCTCAGTTGGGGGGTGGAATTTCGATATTTGGAAGGGATGTGGAGGGATGTTATGAAGAGGCAGCCTCACGCCATACCACCTTGGGTCTCGGTGTAAGTCGTTATCAACCATTACATTTGCTTTAAAGCAGAGATGACTTGCATTTCTGATAACTACTTTCCCTTAATTCATGATTCACACACATTTGGAGGGCTGGGCTTTCTGGGTTTGTTTTTTTCCCCTGGTACCAATCCCCGCCTTTTCCCACAAATCACCTGACTTCCCTGAAAACTCAGAAACACGCCCTTTGGCTGAAAAATAGCATTAAGCAATCGATGAAATTCCCCATTCCTCCTTTCCCACTTGGAGCCCTGGATAGAGGCCTCTCAGGCCTGGGAGGAGGATGCTATCCTTGTTTCAAAAGCAGAGGGAGCTCCAAGATCAAGGCTGAGTTACTCTTTCCCTATGTCATGGTCTCCCAGCCCCCTCTGTTTAGATCAGGGAATTTCAGACATGCACACTCTTATGAACAGAACCCGGACAGGGAGGCTGACCGGAGGTTCCTGCAGAGGGAGCGTCAAGGCCCTGTGCTGCTGTCCCTGGGGGCCAGAGGGGTTGCCCAGCATGCCCACTGGCAGGAGACAGGGGACTGACCCACTTGCTCCTACCAGCTTCTGAAGGTAAAATCCTTACAAACGAGGAACAGAGCTTTGATGCAGGAAGAAAGAAAGGCAGAAAACGTCACGTAGGAGGGCTTGGGGCAATGATAGAGGGTGACAAAGGCAGAATAAAAAAAAGGCAGAATATAGACAACCCATCCACCCCTACTTCACCCCCTTACCTACCACTGTTTTCAGGGTTAAAGCAATTTTAGCAAGACTTTACTAGGAACTGTGGGGAGATAGCTTATATTTTCAGTAAGTTGGCAGGGGAGTGGGGGTGGCAGCAGGGACAAAGCCCAAACAAACTCTGGAAAATGAATGTAGGAAGTTTTTATGTTCCTTGTCATTTGGCTGTCCCTTTTCTCCTTCCTCACGCAACCCTGCCTCAGCAGGGCAGCACTTCCTTCCCAGACTGCTTGTTCCAAGGCCCCTGACTTCCCCTAGTGAAAGAAGCTCCTGCCTCCATCTGTGGGCGTTGGGAGCATCAACGGAGATGCACGCAATGATAAACAGCAGACAGGGCTGCTTGAGGCGATAAGGAGATCATGGTTAAAGAAGAGGGGCTGTCCTAGATGGATGGTCATGATGCACCAAGACTGCTGAAAACCCGAGTGGAAAGGGGAGCATTGTTCTTGAGGGCAGGAGAGAGATTGATACTGTCGGGGTGGGGCTGGTGGAGGACAACAGAGGAAGAAGAAAACTGGGAGAAAGTACTCGATTCCTTTGGAGAAAAATTAGGAGAAAGTCCAGAGAGGCAAGAAGGGAAGGATACAATTTAGTTATAGTCTAGAAAGTTAGTTGAAGTTGAACTAGGGAGGGTGTGAGGGGCCCGGTGACGTGCGGCGATGTTGGTGATATGGCTCTGTTTAACCTGTGTGTTATCCCTTTGAAGGTGACACTGAGCCCCAGGTGACGCCGCACCACCAAAGAAGGTGCCTGTGTTTGTCAGACAAATACAGCCAGGCCTACCACCCCTTAGGCTCCAAAGTCCCGAGGTCCAGAAAGCCAGGACCAAGAGACAGGCAGCTCACCAGGGCGGACGAATCGCCAGAGATGTGGTAAGTCATCAAAGATCTCCAGAGGTTACACAGACTCTATTCCCTTCATCTTCTCAAGAAAAGTGCTCATGGGCCAGGCATGATGGCTCAAGCCTATAATCCCAGCACTTTAGGAGACCGAGGCAGGAGCATTGCTTGAGCCCAGGACTTTAAGACCAGCCTGGGCAATATAAGGAGACCCTGTCTCTATTAAAAAAAAAAAAAAAAATGAGTCCAGTGTGGTGCATGTCATCTGTGGTCCCAGCTACTCAAAAGGCTGAAGTAGTAAAATCACTTGAGTGCAGGAGGTCAAGGCTGCAGTGAGCTGAGATCGCACCACTGCACTCCAGCCTGGGCGACAGAGTGAGACCCTGTCTGAAAAAAAAAAAAAAAGGGGGGGGCTTTTATCTGAAGCCTGGGTTTTGGTTTGACCTGGGCCTTTTCTTTATTCCGACCTAAGATTCTCCCCCATGGCTGACCGACTGACTACCTCTATCTTCTTCCCCCTTTCTTCTGCCTCTGAGAAATAGCGCTTTCTGTCCTAGACTGCTAGTACCTGGGTCACCCGCCAATCTATGCCTCTTTTTTTTCAGGTGCATTATCCTGTTTTCCCTTTTGGCATGGGTTTATGCTGAGCCTACCATGTATGGGGAGATCCTGTCCCCTAACTATCCTCAGGCATACCCCAGCGAGGTAGAGAAATCTTGGGACATAGAAGTTCCTGAAGGGTATGGGATTCACCTCTACTTCACCCATCTGGACATAGAGCTGTCAGAGAACTGTGCGTATGACTCAGTGCAGGTATGTTATAAGCACAAAAAGAATAGAGAGAGAAGACCAGGGCTGAGGTCGTAGAACAAGCATGTGGGAGGGAGAGACACCTGTACTCACAGTGAACTGGAGTCAAGTCCTAGGGGCATAAATGTTCTACTCTCTCTGTCCCTTCTCTTACCTCCATACCAAAATATTACCCTTTCCTAGCTTTTTTTTTGTTTTTGTTGACTCTTCTCTTAGATAATGTCAGGAGACATTGAAGAAGGGAGGCTCTGTGGACAGAGGACCAGTAACAATCCCCACTCTCCAATTGTGGAAGAGTTCCAAGTCCCATACAACAAACTCCAGGTGATCTTTAAGTCAGACTTTTCCAATGAAGAGCGTTTTACGGGATTTGCTGCATACTATGTTGCCACAGGTAAGGCTTACCCTTCTGCATGTGCCTATTGACCCAGCTAAAAGATTAGAAGTGAGAAATACACTGAACAACACGTTGAATGGGGATTCTGTTTGTAATTCATACAAAAAGTGTTGACTTGGCCTGGGTCCCTCCATAAATCACTTTTGTGAAATTCAAATGCATGATCGTATCTTAGTGGTGATGATGATAATGGTAATAACACATGCTACGTAATACACAGTAATTTATTGAGAGCCACTGTAAACTGGGTATGTGTTGGGGATTTTTCCTATTTTAACACAATCATCACTTTTAACCCTTCAAGGTAGGTGTTATTTGCTCCATATAAAGATGAAGAAAATAAAGACTAGGAAAGTTAATAACTTGACAAGAATCACACGAGGAATGTGTAGTATTTAAACCCATTCAATATATGGCATTCAAACCTTCAAATTCTGGGTACTTCTGTATCCCTCTCCAGGTTAAAATGAAGCTAGGACATCTCATAAAGCCAAACTATTGTTTAGATTTGATAGAAGGACCAACATCATATAAAGCAATGAATGTACTGATTCCTCCCTGCAGAAGGCATTATCATGATGTTTACCTTGCAGAGTGTCATCCCTGGAGCTGAAATGCTCCATACATGGGAAAAGTCAAGGATCTCTGACATTAAGAGCTCCCTAGGCCGGATGTGGTGGCTCACACCTGTAATCCCAGCACTTTGGGAGGCTGAGGCGGGTGGATCACTGGAGGCCAGGAGTTAAAGACCAGCCTCGCCAACATGGTGAAATCCTGTATCTACTAAAAATACAAAATATTAACCAGGTGTTGTGGTGCGTGCTTGTGTTCCCAGCTCCTCAGGAGGTAGAGGCATGAGACTTGCTTGAACCCAGGAGGTGGAGGTTGCAGCGAGCCGAGATTGCACCACTGCACTCCAGCCTGGGTGAGAGAGTGAGGCTATGTCACATACACACACACACACACACGCACACACGAGCTCCCGTATAGCTGTGTAGTGGTAGGGTTCAACCCTGGAATCATATGTCAGGAGAGTAATATAGAATAATACCAGCCTGACATGCGATCCCTAGAGGGATCTTTAAGCAACAGGCCTTTCCTACTTTTTCTTACCCTTAGGTTTTGGGTTTAACCTCATTCTGCCTTCTTGGTCTTTGTTCTTGACCTCAGCCTCTCTCTACTCTTTGTAGACATAAATGAATGCACAGATTTTGTAGATGCCCCTTGTAGCCACTTCTGCAACAATTTCATTGGTGGTTACTTCTGCTCCTGCCCCCCGGAATATTTCCTCCATGATGACATGAAGAATTGTGGAGGTGAGCTTGGTATCAAGAGGGTCGCATGTTCCCTGGGATTTGGAATGACTGGGGCCTCAGAAAGGGCTTTGTCCACCCTTCCAACTTCGATTAGGCCCAGCCTTCATTTGGCATTTCTTCTTTTTTATTTTAAAATTTATTTATTTGTTTGTTTATTTATTTATTATTTTAAAGAATTTCAGTAGTTTTGGGGGTACTGGTGGTTCTTGGTTACATAGATGAGTTCTTTAGTGGTCAATTCTGAGATTTTATTGCACCTGTTACCCGAGCAGTGTACACTATATACCCAATGTGCAGTTTTCTCGACCCCCTTCCAACCTCCTCCCACACTGAGTCCACAGAGTCGATTATATCACTCACTACTGGCATCTATTCTTAGTTACTCATAAGCTGAGATGAAGCCACAAGAAGGGAGGAAGATAAGACTACAGGGTAAAGTTAGTTAATTGGAGAAGAGAGATAGATGCCTGTAAAGAGTCTACTGGGGGCTGTTCATAACAAGAAAAGGCTCCATCCTAAGCAAAGTGATGGAAACCTAATAGGGCTTGGGTGTTCCTGCTGATATGTACTGCATGTGTAATTGCTGCATCCCTCCAGTTAGGGCGGGGATCTCAGGTTAGTTTGAATGGAGGACTGTCAGTTTCTGAGAGAAGGAATCATAGAATAGTACAGGAATTCCTTTGCTTGACACCGTATTTGATTCTCCCTTTCACTTTTTCTCTCTTAGTTAATTGCAGTGGGGATGTATTCACTGCACTGATTGGGGAGATTGCAAGTCCCAATTATCCCAAACCGTATCCAGAGAACTCAAGGTGTGAATACCAGATCCGGCTGGAGGAAGGGTTCCAAGTGGTGGTGACTGTGCGGAGAGAAGATTTTGATGTGGAACCAGCTGACTCAGAGGGAAACTGCCTTGACAGTTTAGTTGTGCGTGACAGTTGATTAATATCCCCACCCTCAACTTACACAAAGAGATCTTTCCCTGAAGACAAAGAAAAATTTTTTTTGAGACAGGGTCTTGCTCTATTGCTCAAGCTGGAGTGCAGTGGTGCAATCACGGCTCACTGTAACCTTGACCTCTTGGACTCAAGCAAGCCTCCCACCTCAGCCTCCTGAGTAGCTAGGCCCACAGGCATGTGCCACCATACCCAGCTAATATTTTTATTGTTATTTATTTATTTATATATTTATTTATTTATTTTTTTACAGAGATGGGGTTTTGCTATGTTGCTCAGTTTGGCCTGTAACTCCCGACCTCAAGCAATGCTCCCACCTCAGCTTCCCAAAGTGCTGGGATTATAGGCGTGAGCCACTGCACTCAGCCTGAAGATAAAATTATCTTTTCTCCTGACCCTTAGTTTGCTGCTTCTTATTTTATGTGACATTTAATGCCTCTGTTATTTTTATCTCCCACCCCTGAATTTTACCTCTTTCCTTTAGTTCTTTCCCTCTTCTGATTTCATCATTTCGTTCAGTTTGTTGCAGGAGATCAGCAATTTGGTCCTTACTGCGGTCATGGATTCCCTGGGCCACTAAATATTGAAACCAAGAGTAATGCTCTTGATATCATCTTCCAAACTGATCTAACAGGGCAAAACAAAGGCTGGAAACTTCGCTACCATGGAGATCGTGAGTAACCTAGAAGTGCCTCTTTAGTTGGTGATACCAAAGTCCCCAAACAATGTGGGATCAAAGCAGGTAGATGATCCAGGCACAATGGAAGCACCTGTGATCTCAGCTACCAGGAGAGGCTGAGGTAGGAGGATCCCTTAATCCCAGGAAGTAGGAGTCTGAGTCCACTCTGGGCAACAGAGCAAAACCTTGTCTCTAAAACAAAACAAAAACAAAGCAACAATAATTTAAAAAACAGATAGATTGTTGTTCTGATAGTATCCTGAGATAGTTCACTTCCTCAGGAAAATCTAAACCAGTCAATGGTTGCTAGGAATGCCTCAACCCCTAGTAATCCTTTAACTAGACCTGAGAGTGCAGACAGTTT
Source organism: Colobus angolensis palliatus (assembly GCF_000951035.1). Classification (NCBI taxonomy): domain Eukaryota; kingdom Metazoa; phylum Chordata; class Mammalia; order Primates; family Cercopithecidae; genus Colobus; species Colobus angolensis. The sequence continues at coordinate 2,573,802 of NW_012112030.1, forward strand.
GGGGGTGGTTAGTTGGTAATGCCATATGATTTTAGACATCTGCTGTATTGGAATGTTAAGCATCAGGAATGAGGACAACTGGATGATTTTAGAAAGTGTGAGAATGATGTAAATAGAATGAGAGTCTTCAACTATTTAGTAATTTTTTTTCTTGCCCCAACTTCTGTTCTTTCAAGCAATCCCCTGTCCTAAAGAAGAAACTCCCACTTCTGTTTGGGAGCCTGCGAAGGCAAAATATGTGTTTAGAGATGTGGTGCGGATAACCTGTCTGGATGGGTTTGAAGTTGTGGAGGTAAAGTACCATCCTGGCTTCTCCCCAGTCCCTGGCCCCAGATCAGGATGAGTGTACTGAAATTGTCCAGTTGTTTACCAACGTAAGTGTGTGATCAAGGTATAACTCCTTTCCCATAAACACGACAGCTTAAGATCTGCAGTTCTCCCTTGTGAGTCACAGAGCTCCCTCGCCAGCTTGGCATTCTCTCTCTGCCTTTAGTCTTCTTGGGGAAGGGGGTTGACACGTTGGGGCAAAGCTCTCTGTCAGCCTCATCTCCTGGGTGCTTTGGGTCAGTCTGCTGAGATGTTCCCAAGCTTCTTGTGGTAAGGACTCCTCATTGATCCAAGGCCAGAGATCAATTCCAGTTTTGATTTTGGTTTCCCATATCTCTCTTCAGAAATAAGTGGTGATGTTTATTATTCTCCAGGGACGTGTTGGTGCAACATTTTTCTATTCGACTTGTCAAAGCAATGGAAAGTGGAGTAATTCCAAACTGAAATGTCAACGTACGTGTCTCTTCAAAGTGGAAGTCTTTCTTTTTCTCTCAGAGAGAATGGAAAGATCAGCACATCCAAATTCAGATGCATGGTTTCCTCTTAGGCATGTGAGGGAGTGGGTTGGGTTTTTTAAGGGAAGCCAGTCATGGAGGCTTTTCTAGTTCAGCCCCGAATCTGTTCCCAGGCCAACTAGATCGGCAAGTTTCTTTCCAAGAAAGGGGCCATGGGATAGGTCGAGTTAATAGCCCCATGTGGGTGCATTTGTGGCTTCCAGTGGGCCTTCACCAATCGCTGAGAACCAGGCTCTTCACTACGGCTTTCACAGGGCCATCTGAGTTGGCATCTCAGTGGGCCAGAGAGCTGAGAGATGCCAGTTGGGGAGGATGGCCACAGAGAGGCTGGTGTGGGGAGGTTCATCCCAGGTGTGCCTGTGGATATGGGGTGGGGAAGCAGTGAGGGTGAAACTGGCCCCTTGACTCTTCCTTGGAGGAAGTGGCTGTCCTGACCATTGCTCTCCTTCCTTCGTCTGGTAGCTGTGGACTGTGGCATTCCTGAATCCATTGAGAATGGTAAAGTTGAAGACCCAGAGAGCACTTTGTTTGGTTCTGTCACCCACTACACTTGTGAGGAGCCGTATTACTACATGGAAAATGGAGGAAACGGTAGGTTTCTTCTACTGGAGAAGAGAGAGAGTGAGAAGGTGTTGGAGGGTAAATAGCATAATCTGTCTGTGCCGGAGAGAGTTTGGAGACAAATGAAGGTGATAGGGCAGACATTGTTCATCCCCTTGGCTGCTTCATCCAAAGATACACTTTTCATATAGAGCAGGGCACGCTCAGGGCAGCACCAGTCACAGGGAATCATAAAGGTCACCAGCTCAGCTTCACAGCTGCCGCAGGAATTCCCCTGTAACATCCGTTGCATGGGATTACCCACCTTTGGACCAGTTATTTCATGTACAGCCCACAGGAGCAATGCCTTCTGCTTCAAGCCAGCAAGCTACATTGACTGGCTTTCTTGATGTGGAGGCTTTGGTCGTGCTAGATGAAGGGCTGGATGAGACACTATACATTCTCTGCATTGCTTTGTATTTTCTTTTCCCAGTTTCCCAGTGCCTTCTTTCCTTCTGCTTTGGAGATGTTCCCTTTGTCTCCCCTGGCGGGCTAGAGGCCTGAGGGATTGGAGGAAGATATTTTTTTCTGGCTGATTTAATCTGATTTACTACTTGAATCCCAGAGGAGCTGAGGATCTGAAAGAATGGGGCAGGCTGTGGGGGAATGGAAGAGGGAGGGAAGATGTGGTGGTGAGTGTGGCCTGTGTTCTCTGTGCTATTCCAGGGCAGTATCACTGTGCTAGTAATGGGAGCTGGGTGAATGAGGCGCTGAGCCCAGAGCTGCCGAAATGTGTTCCAGGTAAGGAGGGCCGAGGCTTGGGGAGAGATGATAGGCATGGGTGAATGGGTGTCACCTTCTGAAAGCAGCTGTAACCCTCTTGGGAAAGGACTGAACAGTGGCCTGCCAGAGTCCAGCTCAGTGAGGTGGCAGTAGCACTGTGCCGTGAGCTGCCGGGGCCATGGGGAACCTCCTCAGCTACACTGAAGCCAGGCCAACTGCAAGGAAATATAAGCGTCAGCCAGCGACAGTTGGTGTCTGGTAATGTAGCTGCAACGGGAAGATACAGAACTGCTAAAAACAGGGCCTGAAAACTGAGAGTGAGTAATCAACATTCAAAAACAAGACTAGTTAAATAACCTAGTTATTATATTAAACGTTTATATGGCAGCAAGATATTGAGGAATTCAAGGAACGAGGAAGATCAGAGTTGGGTAGCAGAAAGCTGGGGCAAATCCAGTAGGATAAAGACCATCCTGGTTGTTACTGAGAACTAAAGACCAAGCTTATTTGTTGTGTTTATTATCTCATTCACGTCCTTGTAACAGCCCTGTGAGCTAGATGTCATTAGTCTTACTTGACCAGTCAATGGGTGGGTGCAAGTTCGCAGAGTTAGCAAGTTGCGAAGGCAGGCTTTGAGCCCAGGTCTGTCTAAGTCCAAAGCCTGTTGTGCTCAACTTGGAGTCCCTCCAGGCTGTCTAGCAAGGGATTTAGGTAAGCAGCTTCACTTGAATTCAGTTATTAGTATAACTGAATGGTAATGGCACCAGTCACTGGGAGTGACAGGTCAAGGCCAAAGAAGGGACCCCTCTCTACTTCCTAGGCTGACCTGTGGTTTACTAGGAGGGACTCAGGTGCAACTAGGACTCCAGTAAAGAAGGCAATTAAAGTTTGATCTGGGCATCTGAAGAAGGCAGAAAGCTTCCCTCCTCCACCAACTGTGTGAGAAAAGGGTTTCCAGCACTGGCTCTTGGTTGGGCACTGGCCTCACGTGCCGAGTTGGGAAGTGGAAGGGGGATCCCTGCCCCCAGAGGGGCTGTGAGTCACACTGTGGATAGCGTGAGGCACTAGTGCATCTGGACTCAATGATTCACATACTGCCTCTGGTTAACTGAGCTCTCCCATGAGCCTGCTATGACATTAGCAAAGTGGGGTGTTTAGGTAAGACCAGGGTGGGTCAGGTATTGAGCTTGTTGACCAAATAGGATTAACCATTTCGTACTAGAGAACCCTGCAACCTAGCAAGTAAAATTATTTGAGTGGTTGGAGGATTCGCAGGAAGCCAGTATCATTTCTTGCTCCTTCCCCGTGTTTTTTTTTTTTTATTTTTTTATTTTTTATTACTTCCTAGTCTGTGGAGTCCCCAGAGAACCCTTTGAAGGAAAACAGAGGATAATTGGTGGATCCGATGCAGATATTAAAAACTTCCCCTGGCAAGTCTTCTTTGACAACCCGTGGGCTGGTGGAGCACTCATTGATGAGTACTGGGTGCTGACGGCAGCTCATGTTGTGGAGGGAAACCAGGAGCCAACAATGTATGTTGGGTCCACCTCAGTGCAGACCTCACGGCTGGCAAAATCCAAGATGCTCATTCCTGAGCGTGTGTTTATTCATCCGGGATGGAAGCTGCTGGAAGTCCCAGAAGCACGAACAAATTTTGATAATGACATTGCACTGGTGCAGCTGAAAGACCCAGTGAAAATGGGACCCACTGTCGCCCCCATCTGCCTACCAGGCACGTCTTCCGACTACAACCTCATGGATGGGAACCTGGGACTGATCTCAGGCTGGGGCCGAACAGAGAAAAGAGATCGCGCTCTTCGCCTCAAAGCGGCAACGTTACCTGTAGCTCCTTTAAGAAAGTGCAGAGAAGTGAAAGTGGAAAACCCCAAAGCAGATGCAGGGGCCTATGTTTTCACTCCTAACATGATCTGTGCTGGAGGAGAGAAGGGCATGGATAGCTGTAAAGGGGACAGTGGTGGGGCCTTTGCTGTACAGGATCCCAATGACAAGACCAAATTCTACGTAGCTGGCCTGGTGTCCTGGGGACCCCAGTGTGGGACCTATGGGCTCTACACACGGGTACAGAACTATGTTGACTGGATAAAGAAGACTATGCAGGAAAATAGCACCCCTAGTAAGGATTAATCCAGATACATCCCACCAGCCTCTCCAAGAGGCGTGACCAGTGCATTGCCTTCTGTTCCTCATGATATTCTCATTATTTCATCATGACTAAAGGAAGACAGGAGCGAATGATTTAGATAGAACTTGATTGTTGAGATGCCTGGCTGGAAGTAGACAGGTAGAGTTTGATCATAGAATTGTGCTGGTCATACATTTTTAGTCTAACTCCTTGGGGTCCTTTCCCCTGAGTACCTATTGTAGATAACACTATGGGTGGGGCACTCCTATCTTGCACTATTCCACAGGGATACCTTAATTCTTTGTTTCCTCTTTACCTGTTCAAAATTCCATTTACTTGATCATTCTCAGTATCCACTGTCTATGTACAATAAAGTATGTTTATAAGCAAATTTTGGCTGACTTACCTCATTCCACACCAAATCCTCAGAATTATAGAAGGGGAGTGGGGTTAGAAAGCTGTTATATCCCTGAAATTGGGCATCTAGCAATTTATATTTAATTTAATTATCACAAAAACAGATAATTCAGCTTTTCTTCTCTCTTCCAAATGAGATTTACTGAATATTGTGGATTAGTATGAAGATCGCCAGTGTTAGGCATCATATTCTGCTTTTGAAATTCATTAATATTTACCTAGCCAAAAAAAAAAAAGAAGAAGAAGAAAAGAAAAATAAGAAAAAAAAAAGAAACTCATTAAATCTCATTGGGTGCATGGCTCACACCTGTGATCCCAACACTTTGGGAGGCTGGGGTGGGAGGATCACTTGAGCCCAGGAGTCCAAGACCAGTGTGAGCAACATAGGGAGACCCTGTGTCTACAAAAATAAAAAATAAAAATTAGCTAGGCATGGTGGTGCTTGCCTTAGTCCCAGCTACTCAGGAGGCTGAGGTGGGAAGATCGCTTGAGCCCAGGAGGTCAAGGCTGCAGTGAGCTGTGATCATGCCACTCTACTCCAGCCTGGGCAACCAGAGTGAGACACTGTCTCGAACAAAACAAAACAAAAAACCCCCAACTTATTCAGAAGTCCATGTACAATAGTTTGAGTTGGCTGTTTAAGATCTTTAAGTATAAATTGTTTCAATATGTCAACTGAAAGTTAATTTTCCTTTAATACTCACTTGTATCATGCAATATTAGGACAACAAAAAAGAAAAACTATAGAAATTGATCATGCTCTTGTCTGCTTTCCTGGTGGTTTTGATCAATTTGTGACAATGTTTTCATTAGACTGAACTCTGTACCAAGATGACATAGCAGAAAATCTCAGTGAGGATGGACCCCTAAACTCTCCCTTCTATTTTCTAGGGGAAGGAAAAGAAAATATTCCTCCTCCCAAAGAATGATTAATGATGAGAAATGACTACAGAATAGAGACTTAGCATTTTACAAACTGAGGACAGGAGAACTCTCTCAGGATGGTGGTTGCCCTAACAGGGTGTCTTAGGAAAGCAGAGGTCTGAGAAGAGCTGAGGGGGAGTCTGACCTGTTCGATGTGACACGTGGCTTTCAGGAGGGCAGTTTTTACCAGAAGCCAAAAAAGGTTTGTTTGGGCCCATCAAGAATGGACTTTGATATTCCATAGACCAAGAGGGCTAAATTCAAAAGCTGACCTTAGACCAGAGGGTAAACACGATGTGGTAACCAGAGGAACTCTAATTGAAGGGCCTGAAGAATTGAAGGGAATTACAACCGGGAGCCTCTGGGAGGATTATGTTGTCAACCAAGCAGCATAAAGTCACTGTGTCACCCCTGAACTGTATGCCTTGTAGCCGCCTCCTCACACTTCCTGTCATTGCGGGGGCAATGGAATTGACAGTGTGGCCTGGGCGAGAGTGTTTCGGTGACAGGAGGATTCTTCTAGAGATAAAAAGGCATTGGAGAAATATTAAGATTTAGAAACATGATCTGTGATAGAGATATTTTTCTTCTTTTTTTATACTTGGGGTAATAGCAAAACATTAACCTGGAATCTGACAAGTAACAGAAAAAGGAAGTTCACCCCTCTCGGAGAATCACCAGTCTATTTGGGTTCTGCCCTTGCCAATGGGCTGAGGTATTGGTGAAGACTTTCCCTCTCTGCTGCCGCCTTGTACAGCATGACGGGTATGGGTTTTGGATCGTTGACTATGCTGCAAGGTCATTTCTCTGAGTGAATGGCAGGGAGAAGAGCTAAATGAATCATCATCAGAGACTTCAGAGCTGGGAAGAGCTTGTCACCAGGTCCTAGAGGGGCTAGAAAGTCATTTATTGTGTTTAAAGAGTATCCATCATAGTACCTTGCAAGTCACTTGGGAATGTATGTCCACTTCTTCTGAAACTCAGGAAAATAGTTTGTTTTTGTAAGTTGGGCACTAAAACTTATTTAATGGCAAAATCTGACCTGAACGGATGGGTAGCTATTTAGAGTTTTTTTTTAAATTAATCTCACTTACTATGAATATTTAAATATTTTTATAAAGATTATTAATCTATTTTATTATAGGGTGCTGCTCTGGACCATGCTGGCGACATCCCATAATACAGAGTGTATTACATTGTGAAATCTATAGAATCTTGAATATTGAACAGCACTTGGCCCTGAGGGTGTCACATATTGGACTGTGGACCTGCATTTGGGCTTATAAACTCATCACTTCGGCTGAGCATGGTGGCACACGCCTGTAATCCCAGCCACTTGGGAGGCTGAGGCATGAGAATCCCTTAAACCTGGGAGGCAGAGGCTGCAGTGAGCTGAGATTGAGCCACTGCACTCCAGCCTGGGTGATAGAATGAGACTCTGTCTCAAAGGAAAAAAAAAAAAAGTTTAAAAAAAAAGTTAAAGAAAAACCTCATCCCTTGGGAATGGTTTAACTCTGCTATCTTCTTAAGTTCAGGCCTGTGTGTGCTGGGTCATGTAAAGTTGTTTAAACAAGTCTGGAACAGTCGATTGTGCAATAACACCATGATATTGTTCTACTACAAATACTTATAATGCTTAATCCAAATTCTGGGTCCTTTTCTGATCTTTAAAGATATCTTAAAGAATACAAGTGATTTAACAATATTGTTAGTGATTCAACTTGGAAACAAAAATTTCATAGCACTCCTCTCCTAAGGAATAGTTAGAGATTGGAAGATAAGCTGTTAAAAAAGCTGTTGTAGGCTGGGCGTGATGGTTCACACCTGTAATCTCAGCACTTTGGAGGCCGAGGCAGGTGGATCACTTGAGGTCAGGAGTTCGAGACTAGCCTGGCCAACATGGCAAAACCCTGTCTCTACTATTAGCTTGGCAGCGGTGACATGTGCCTGTAATTCCAGCTACTCAGGTGGCTGAGGCACAAGAGTCCCTTGAACCCTAAGGCAGAGGTTGCAGATAGCCAAGGTTGTGCCACTACACTCCAGCCTGGGCGACAGAGTGAGAGTCTGTCTTGAAAAATTAAAAAAAGCTGTTATATTTACAACTATACGTGTGGGGAAATCAGCATTTTCTTTATATTGTACAATCAAAACAAAACACAGATATTTATTGTTATCCATAACCCTAATTGTAAATGTGTTCATGAACTTAATTGTTCTTGTTGCCTTCCTAAGTAAATATTTTTAAAATGACCTTCCTTACAAAATATTTTTATATAAAATAAATACAACTTTTGACTCCTTTTGCACGCTGGCATTTCTCATACAATTTTATTTGGAAAAAGTTATATTCAATGACCCAATGGTATAAAAGTGGAAAAGGAAAGTGACAGCTAGAGATTGATAACTACATCCTCTGCAATCCTCGGAAGAAAGAAAGGGCCTCTTTGGGTTGTTTCAGGTAAAGTACGTCAATGGGACTATAGGAAAGAGAATTTCCACACTGTCTTTCTGCATCAGTGATTTTAATAGAGACTCTTAGTGGTTATCAACAACTGCTCAGTTTTGTTTTTTTTTTTTTTTTTTTTTCCGCACTGCTCTCTGGATTTGGACCTAGCGAATTCTGGGCTCAGTCCTCTTCCTCCATCTCTTTCTTGATCCAATCCACATAGTTGAGCACTTTGGTGTAGAAGCCATAGCCCTTGCTGCACCCAATGCCCCAGGACACGATACCCGTTGCCATCCAGCGATCAGTGTTCGGGTCCCTTACTGCAAAAACGCCCCCACTATCCCCCTGGCAGGCATCCTGCTTTAGAGACGGGTGCCCAGCACAGAACATGTTTTGAGAGAACACATCCATCCTATTCTTTCCCCGGAGCCAGGTCTCACAGTCCTCTCGATTAGCTACGGGCAGACGGACAAACCTGAGGTCATGAGCAATCTTCTCCTCCATGACCCCAAAGCCACTGACATAGCCCATCAAGCCCAGGTCATAGAAGGTCTCATTGTCAGGGAGGCAGATGGGGAGGAGGTTGGGACCCAGAGTGACACTATTTTCCAGCTCCAGCAGGGCGATGTCCCCCTCAAAATTGTGGGACTCATCCTGACGGTAGTCCGGGTGGATGCTGACCCTGCGGATGGGGTGATTTGCCAGCTTCATGAGTTCTTCCACATTTGTGTGGCCCAGGAACACATCCAAGGAGGCGTTGCTTTGCGCCTCGTGTTCCTTGGGATACAGGGTGTGGGCAGCCGTGAGGATCCAGCGGTCCCCCAGCAGGGCTCCGCCCCCGCGCCCGTGGATGTTGGTGAACACCTGCCAGGGGAAGTTGCCCATCTTGGCTTTTTGCCCTCCGATGATGCGCTGCCTCTGTTCCACGGGGTGCACGGGCTTCCCACACACTGAGGGAGAGACAGGGAAGACAAGGGAGAGACAGGGAAGACAAGGGCGAGTCAGCTCCAGGTCCCACACCTCTTCCCTCTGTGGCCAGCCAGCTCCATGTTTGCCCTCTCTTTTTGGCTTCTGTCTCTATTCTCTTTCTCCTCCCATCCCCACACCTCCATCACTGGCCTATTGACAGGCTCTTCTCCTTGTTTTTTTTTTTTTTTTTTTTTAATTATACTTTTATTTTTTGAGACTCCTTGCTTTGTCGCCCAGGCTGGAGTGCAGTGGCATGATTTCAGCTCACTGCAACCTCCGCCTCCTGGGTTCAAGTAATTCTTGTGCCTCAGCCACTCAAGTAGCTGGGACTACAGGCATGTGCCACCATGCTTGGCTAATTTTTCTATTTTTAGTAGAGGCTAAGTTTCACCATTGTTGCCCAGACTGGTCTCGAACTCCTGACCTCAGGTGATCCGCCTATCTCGGCCTCCCAAATTGCTGAGATTACAGGTGTGAGCCACCACATCTTGCCCCTTGTTCTTGTTTATTTCTTCCTAGGGTATCTCCCATTGTTTTTATTCTCTGACTTCCCATCTGCTTAGTGAAAATGCTGGCATTTCGGGATTGAATTCAGCACTCTTCCCCTCTCTTGCTTTCTCCTGGGATGTTCCCCTCTCTTCTCCTCTGTCTCCTTTTTCTGGGCCACACTGCTTTTGAGGCCCTGAAGGCTGCTAAAGGCCCTGAGGGTGGCCCTAGAGGGTTTCCACTCACCTGGCAAGCACCGAGGAATCTTCTCTCCCTTCTGTTCATTCTTCCAAATGCCCTGTGCTGTGCAGGTGTACACCCCTGAGGGCAGAGGAGGCACGAATCAAGTTGGGAGGTGATGGGTAAGAAAACTAGGTTGCAGAGGCAGCAAGTACTGAATGTGCTCGACGGGGAGAGGGGTAGGGAGGAACAACATGGCAAGGGCCAAAGGTCAAAGGCTCAACTCTAGAAGGAAAAAATGTCAAGTGTTCAGAGGCTCTAGACCTATATTTTGTTTTAATGTCAAGTAAAAAAATCAGCATGCTTAACTATTGATATATGTTTGCTGTGATCCCTGTTTGTGAAAGTAGACATAAAAACCAGAAGATATATATCAAAATCTTATCAGTGATTGCATCTTGGTTGTGGAATCATAGACGATAATTGTAGCTACGTCTTCTGATTGCTGAAAATGTGCCATGCTTGTCGCTAAGCACTTTATCTGCATGATCTCATTTAAACACTACAGTGACACTTGCAAGTGTGTGTTATTATTCCCATTGTGGATGAGGAAGCTGAGCTTAAATAATTTGCACAGGGTCACATAACTTCTAAGTGCCAGAACCAAGGTACAAGAAGTTTTCTGACTCCAAAGCCCAGCTCTTAATGAATACCATTTATAATCCAGATTTTTTTCCTTTTTTCTTTATTTCAAACCTATAATGCATGTGATTTCTAATATTTAAAAAAAGTTTGAAAAATACCCACTAATGAGTGAGAGTCATTTAGTAAAACTAGGTGCAAAAATCACAACCAGGTTGAGAGGGGAGAATGGAGAGGGGAATTTCACTGAGTTAGCTGTAGTGCTTATGGTGGTGATGAAGATTGTGGTGTTGGTGTTGGTGGTGACTGTGGTGTTGATGTTGGTAATGGTGGTGGTGATTGTGGTGTTGGTGTTGGTGGTGACAGTGGTGTTGTTAATGGTGGTATTGTTAATGGTGATAGTGGTGATGGTGGTATTGGTGGTGATGATGGTGTTGGTACTGGTGGTAGTGATGATAGTGTTGGTAATGGTGATGGTGGTGATGGTGGTGTTGGTGTTGGAATGGTGGTGGTGCTGACAGTGGTGCTGGTAATGGTGTTAGTAATGGTGGTGGTTATAACAGTAGTTGCGATGGTGATATTTGTAATGGTGATAGTGATGATGGTGGTGGTGTTAGTGTGGTGGTGATAGTGGTGTTGGTAATGGTGATGGAGGTGATGGTAGTGTTGGTGTTGGCAATAGTGATGGTAGTGATAGTGGTGTTGGTAATGGTGGTGGTGATCATGGTAGTGTTGACAATGGTGTTGGTTATGATGATGGTGGTGATGGTGTTAGTGTCGGTGGTGATGATGATGTTGGTAATGGTGATGGTGGTGATGATGGCGGTGGTGGTGGTGGTGGTGGTGTTGGTGTTGGTAATGGTGATAGTGGTGTTGGTAATGGTGGTGGTGATAATGGTAGTGGTGATGGTGGCATTGGTAATGATAATGATATCGACTGTGGTGATAGTGGTGATGGTGGTGATTGTGCTGGCATTGATGCTACTGGTAGTGTTGCTGATGTTGTTACTGGTAGTAGTGGTGATGGCAGTGATGGTAGCAGTGGGAGTGTGGTGGAGGCAATGGTGGTAGTAGGGACGATGTGGTGACAGTGAGCTGTTTATGCGATTTGAATCTTTTCTTTGCATCAGCTTAGATGCCTCCTTCTTCAAACTTACAAGGTTCCTATTAGCACTATAATTTAGGCCCCTGTAGCCAGTGCCTTGGCAGATACCTTAATATGCATTCCCTAGGGATTCTACTGGGAGAAATCTCAGAGGATACTCCAAGGGGATGGAAGGGAGGAAATTTCCATTTGCATTGGTTCCTACCTTGCTCAGACTCCTTGCTGCCAGCTCTGGTCTGCATCTTGTAATATGGCTCATGGCAGTAGTACTGGATACGGGCCTTGTAGGTGTTCACCCCCATTGTGGTGGTGTAACGGAAGGCACCATTAGGCAGGTTTCGGGGCTGCCCACAGTCCTTGACTTGGAGAGAACACAGGGCAGGGTGAGAGCTGAGAATGACTGTGCTGGAACTTCAGTGGGGAGAGTGTGAGTTGTCCACCCGCAGAGCAGGCTGAGAAGCTTAGAAAAGATAGTCAGTGGTGAGGGCCCTTGCAATGGACAGGAGTTGGGTGGTGTGAAATTCAGTTCTGGGTAGAGCCCATCCATCCTGCTGAGATGAGGGCTCACTGATTCCTGAGATGAGGGCTCACTGATTCCTGAGATGGGCCATAGGCATCAAAGGACAAGTCAGGGTGAGGGTCTCTTGGAAAGAGGCTTACTCTGGATGCCTCTTTCTTTCTTGGCCCAGGTCCTCAAGGCTAAAAGTGGGAAGTCCCCAGAGTCATATCTCTGAATTGTGACTTACTCTTGCATCTGGGCATGGCACGATGCCATGTGCCATCATCCTGGCAGACAGCCGTGAAGGAGTGCAGCACCTGGTTCCCCTGTTGAGCAGAGGACAGAGGTGTCATCAGTGCCAAGAGGCAATGCAGGTCCCCTTCCTGCCCTTCCCACACAGGAGTGGGAGGCAATACAAAGACATCTCTCAGCTCCCCCATGGATGTGACTCCTTCTTCCTTCTCCCCAGCCCATTACAGACAGGAGCACTGAGCCACACCGCAGAAAGTCAGAGCGGGACTAATTGATAGACCCGATCATCCTCTCTGGACTGTGGCCTGTTCCCACTGAGGTCTAATTGAATCCCACAATTTGTAATTTAAAAAATCACAAGCCACGTTTGAGTGTTTTTTGTATCAAAACAAAAGCCTGTGCTCCAGGGCAGAACCGTGTTTCTCTGTCTGGAGTCTCCTGCCTCCAGGCCTGCATCACTTTCTCCTGGGTTGCAGTTTCCCTAAGGACAGAGGCCTTCCCTGAAATCCTAGAGCCACCTCACCCCGTTGAAATGTGCTGGAGATGTTGACGTATGTGAAGGGCTGTTGCTGTTGAGCAGGGACAAGACTAGGAAATGGCAGTCTTTGAAATGAAAAGTTACTGGACAATATGAATGAGTTTTACTAAGACCAAAAATCGGCCAGGTGCAGTGGTTCACGCCTGTAATCCCAGCACTTCCGGGGGCCGAGATAGGCAGATCACTTGAGGCCAGGAGTTCCAGACAAGCCTGGGCAACATGGAGAAACCCTGTCTCTACTAAAAATACAATAATTAGCCAGGCATAGTGGTGCACGCCTGTAATTCCAACAACTCAGGTGGCTGAGGCACTTGAATAGCTTGAATCCAGGAGAATCACTTGAAATTGGGAGGCGGAGTTTACGGTGAGCTGAGATCACGCCACTGCCTGCGTGATGGAGCAAGACTGTCTCTCAAAACTAAAATAAAAAGACCAAAAATCATTCCATAGAGTTAGTCCTGGGAAAGATTGCAAGAGAATATATATGAAAACTAGACCGTCTGAGTAAAATGTAGGTAATGTGAGAAACGGTGTGACTTGCTTTAAATTCTATGGCGTGAATGACAAATGCAAAAGTAAGGGCAGTGGGTGGTGCAGGCAAGGGAGGATTGTAATATGAGGAAAGTTTGTTAGTCTCCAGTCCTCTGGACCCAGGACACCCACCCAATCCTCCTGATGGAGATGGAAGCACCTTGGAGTAAAGAACAATGCATCAAGTGAACTCGACTTGATGCAACATTCAAATGTGAGCTCCACAAAGGCTGTCTGACTTTGTGGGTTTCTTTTTACTGAACCTCCCACATCTAGGACAGTGCCTGACAGTAGACCCTTAAAATGTGCATTAAATGAATTAACTGTGACTTAAGGACATGTCATAGGTCTCTTCTTTGATTCTGATTAAGTCTTCCGTGTGGACCTATTGAGCAACGATGGGATGTCCAGTCTTGGGTCTCTGTCCAGAGAGACAGAGAATTTTTAGTTTACCAGCTTTTGTGAGATTGATCCACGGATAAAACCATATTCCTTCCTGAATCTTCAGAGCTGAGAACAGGACAGTGGGCCCAGGGTGAGACCACCAACATGTGTAAAAGAGCCCTGGAGCAGGAGGCAGAAGATTGGGGTCCTAGTCCCTGCCGTAGAAAATCACTATGTGATGTTGATGAGTCACTACATCTCCATCCCGCCTTTCCAGTTCCTTCAGCTTTCTTGATTATTGGACGAGGGCAATAGTTCTTAAACTTGGCTGCACATTAGAATCACCTGGATAGCTTTAAACAGTCTTGTTGCTCAGGCTCTACTCCAGATCAGTGGAATGAGAGTCTCTGCTGGGGGCCCTTGACTTTGTATTTATTTATTGACTGATTTTTATTTTTTAGAGACAGAGTCTGGCTATATTGCTCAAGCTGGAGTACAGTGGTTATTCACAGGGGCCTTGTATGATTGCGCTCAAGCAATCTTCCAGGATTGTAAACTCTCTGTTTTAAGTGTACAGAAAGTTGGAGAGCTGGTGGACCAGGAGACTCTTCTAGCTGAAACATCTATGACTCCAGCTGGGGTGAGACTAAATCCTCTGTGAACCCACCATCTGAATTCCCCCTGGGATGCTGGGCCGGCTCTCTCCCCTCAGCCCTGGGCTCTTACCTCTATGAGCTGGTAGCCTAGCTTGCAGGTAGCAATGAAGTAGTCACGGAACTGGTACTGAGGCTGCAGGTTCTGGATGACGGTAAACTCATCTAGGGTCTTGGGCTGGGGACACTTGATGACTATTGGGGAGACCAGAGGGCATATTTATTTCAGAGCCACCTGCCCTTCCTTCTTCCCACCTTTTTCCCATTGCTGGCCATCAAGGGAGGCCCCCAGGGAGCCTTACTTTCAGTGGTGTAGCGCAGCTTCCAGCCCCGGCTGTCCCCTGACTCATCTGTGAAGAACAGCAGATCCACAGCATTGCTGCTGGTGTCAAGGTCGGGGGGCCTTTGCTTCCCACAGAACTCGCCAATGTTCTTCCCGTTGGCATAGATCTGGTAGGGGAGGAGGTTTTTTTTTTTTTTTTTTCCAGCCTGGACATTTTTACACAGGGCCAACTGTGTAGTAGCCTGGTGGCCAGGGTGGTGGTGGTGATGAAATCCTGCCTTATGTGTGTTTTCAGGGGAAGGTGGAAAGGGATCCCCACAACCCAATTCCAGTTATGTGGGAACTTGCCCAGCCCATGGGTGATGTTGGCCGTTCCTGCCCCAGCTGATCAGGGGATCCAGGAGGAAGTTGGGACAAGAGGAGCCAAGTGCAGACGGAAGGGGAGGAAGGGGTCTTTCAGGGGTAGGACGGCTGTACCTGTAGCTGGTCATAGGGGCAGTGTACTTGCTGGTGGTCATCAATTTCAAAAGGCTCTAGGAACTTGAGGTGCAGGGTGAGGCCCCGCTCCACCCGGATGCTATAGTTGCAGCGCAGGTCAGGGGGGTAGGACCGGGGGTACTCCAGGCTGGAGATGTAGCCCGATGCCTCCGTGTACAGCTCGCTGCTGCACTCAGCTGTGAGAACACAGCCGCAGGGCATCACAGGGGCGCTCTCGCTGGCCCAGCAAGCCCTGGCTGAACCCCTGTCTCCCTGCTACACCACTCTGGCTCACCCTGGCAGGAATGCCTGTCCTTCTGAAGCTCATAGCCTGGACGGCAGGAACAGAAGTAGCCTCCAACGTAGTTGTGACACAGGTGCTGGCACTGGGGCTGGGGGTCCTTCTCCCCTGATTTGCTCTGGGAAGCACATTCATCAAGGTCTGGAAGGCATTCAGGAAGGAGGGTTAAGCTCCAGCTGGGAGACCTGATTAGTGGCTCTGACCTTAGGAGGTCACTCACCAGAGGCCTAAAGACAAAGGCATATTTAGGTCACCTGGATCTCCAGGTCAGGCCTCTCCAATGCTCTCTGGGGACTGCTCCGTGGGGACAGAGCCCAAGGTGACAGGCCTTGTTAGGAAAGGCTCTCTTGACGGGAGGAACAAGGAAAGCCAGGCTTTCAGCTTCTTTCGATTCAAGATTCCCTTTCTTGGCCCCCATTCAATAGGGCTGAGGTTAGAGAAAAGGGATCCCTGGGGGGCTACTCACCCACAGCTTGGTAGTAGGCCAGGAAGCCCTTGTAGAACATGATAGTCCCATTCTCCTCGTTGGAGAAGTCCGTGTGGAAGGTCAGCAGCATCTTGTTCCCTTGGGACATAAATTCCTTCTTTCCTGGGGGGTTGCCCAGTGGAGAACCCAGTTGCCCGCAGAACCTCCCCAGGTTTTTCTTATCAGCAGAGATCTGGTGGAAGAAGGACAGGGGGTAGGAAGAAGACCTGTTGTGGAGTGGCACACGTGGTGGCTCAGTGACAGCCCTCCTTGTCTCGCCCAGAGTGAATCATGCACCACATTGGCTCCGCTGGTCACTACCTGCTGGGCTCGGCTGCTGCAAACTTCCCCATGTGACTTTCAACTGTTCCCCGAGTCTCCCACTGACTCACTCTTGCATGTTGTCCTGCACTGGGTACCTCACCCTTCCCTGTTTTCTGCTCCACTGCCAGGTTTCAGGTCATTTTCCAACCCCACCACCTGCTATGGCCTGTTCCCCTGGGGTCCTGGTTGTCTGTACCCAGCCTTTACCCGCCCCTCATTCCCACAGCTTGGACAGCTCTGCTTTATTTTTGTTTTCAGATTCCACCTCAGCCTAATCAAACCATTCACACCTGGAGTGCCTCCTGATGCCTTCGGGTGAACATGAGCCCTGAATCCCACCAGTCTCAGCCTCAGCAGGCATTGCTTCATCCCTCATCGTTCCTACTCACAGCTCTTCAACCTCTCCTTGCCCCTGCCACCAAATGCCCTCCCCCAACACTGCACACTCGCCAAGTCTTCTGGGTGGGGAAGATGTGCCATTTTCATGTAATTCACGCATAACCTCCAGGGGTCTCCTGGGAATGGTAGTTATTGGACCTTCGCAGGCTCTGCTTGGGCCCCGAATCTCATTTTTACTGGATAGAGAAAGATGGGCCAGGGAAGGTTGTCACAGAGGTGAGAGTTCTGAGCCTACTGTCCTTGCTGAAGACTATTCCCGTGCTGCCAGAGCACACATTTCTCCTCCTCATGTCCCTATGTTCCTGTTGAGGCAGGCAGCCATGCCAATCTTCTCTTTGGAGACAGGGAAGCTGAGGCACAGTGGCTTCCCAAAGGCTCTCAGCTAGACAGCAGATGGGGAAGGTTTTCCTGACTCAGTGCACAGTGAATTTCCTGAGTGGGTCCCGTCCCCTTCCTTCTCTGTGCTTCTCCCCTCAGTGCTCACTGAGGGCCTCTTCACCAGTGAGTGCCCCATCCAGGGCAACCCTTGGCTCTAAGAGATGCAGTCGGCCATCAGCTCTTGCGGGGCTGGGCTGTGTCTAGGGGTGTGCATGCCATACAGATCCCAGATCCCAGAGGGTCCCGTTTTGTCTCCCTTCTGCCCGCCCATCCTGCCCCTACCTTGACATAATCATAGAAGCAGCCTTCAGAAGGCTCCAGGTCAAAGTGCTGGAAGACGAGCTTCACCCTGTACCCCGTGGGGACTGTGATCACAGTGGTTGTTTCAAAGCTGTTGGGGTAAGGCTTGGGGAACAGAGGGGAAGTCACCTCCCCAAATAACTTCTGAGGGATGGGAATGGAGCCTCCTGCCCTGCAGAACAGGGCCGGCACCAGGAGGTACAAGAGCCACCTGCCAAAACAAAAGACAGTGTCTGGAGCTGGAGGGGTTCAGCACTCTTGCCATGTGGGCAGTGGCCGTGGCAGGGGATGAGATGGCCATACCGCTGGGCATCCTCCTCCTCTCTGCCCACTCTGGACCTCACCGACATGTTCTCAGCAGGGGTGTGTGGGTGGCGAGGGCGGCCTTTGCAGCTGCTGCATTGGGTCACTCCCCAGGGCAGCGTCCAGGCCAGAGGCCACTACACTCCCCTCACACTCCCTTCCCAGCCTCCTCCCCTGCCCGGCCCCATCCCTCCCCTCCCCTTCCAGGAATAGGACTGGCTTGGGACCAGTTAATGGAGGGTGAGGCTTTCCACCCGTGGGTCTCGAAAGGGCTCCCACAGGTTCAGTAAGAGCATCTGGGAGAGACCATCTGTGGAGTGTGAGACACAGGCAGAGTGTCCCCTCGTGGGCAGGGGGTCCCCTCCTCTCGCTGCTCCCTGCCATGAGCCCTGAGGGAAGAAGGGACCATGGCATGAGCTTCTATGTATAAGGTCTCCTTTGGTCCTTAGGAGGAGGGATGGGGCGTGTGTTGTGTGTGTCCATGTGTGTGCACAGTGGGATTGATGAGAGAAGAGTGTGTGAAGAGAGAAGGGTGTTCCTGTCTCCCTGAATTGCCTCCCATGCCCTGGCTTCTCCCCTGGCTTCCCCCTCCCTCCTGGGTGCCCATCACCCTTACTCACATTTCTCAAGGCCCGTGTTGAATCCTGGGCTCTCCTGACAGCAGTCTTCGTGCACTGTGTGCAGAGGGAGCCCGCGTCACGCACAGCAGGGAGGGGAGGGTTTTCTGTGGAATGGAGGGGGGACCATTCCCGGAGGAATGTTGGAGGGAATGAACTATTTGCATAAACAAAAGATCTGAGTTTCCACTTTAATTTAGTTTTGGTTTTGAAATCCCTGTCGGTGGTGCCACCTGCTGGTCTATGAGGGAAAGGGCTAAGGAGATGGGAGTCTGACTTTTTAGGGCCAGGGGAGCCTTTGGTTGGAGGCCCAGATGCCTCAGTCTCTGAATCTGATCAGCTTCTCCTTTCTTCCAAGACTTTCCTGGGGGGCTGCTGCTGTGTGTTTACAAGGTTCCTACCAAAGCAGTGGGAGACCACAGGTTGTGAGGGATTCTCTTTTCTGGGCTGTCCCTTCCCATTGACCTCATTCTTCTTGCCGTCATTCAGCCCACAGCCCTGGTTCAAGAATGGCCCGGGTTTCCACGCCCAGGATGTAATGATGGGAACACTGGGGCAGAGGAGGGCACGTGGGAGTGGGCAGAAGAGAGAGGAGCTTGGTTGCCTTGGGGCCCTGGCCTGCTTTAGCCGTGAATGACACGTGGACATAGACTAGGGATGGCCATGTCAGGGCAGCCCTAAATCAGCCCTGGGTTTGAGACCCTCTGGGGCAGCTGCGGAGGGGGTAAAATGTCCGCATCTCCTCAGCATCTGCTCAACACAACTGCCAGGGCTGAAACCGAGGGTGCGTGTGTGGAACAAGAGGGACTTGGTTTTTCTGAGATGGAGCCAGGCCCCTGGGAGGGAGGAGGGACCCTAGACTCTCCTGTCCATCAGGCCACAGTGTCCTGCTTTAAAAATTTTGCTCTTGGCCGCGTGTGGTGGCTCATGCCTGTGACCCTGGCACTTTGCGAGGCCAGGGTGGGAAGATCTCTTGAGCCCAGGAGTTCGAGACCAGCCTGGGCAACATAGTGAGATCTTGTCTCTAAAAGTTAAAATAAATAAAAAACAATTTCACTGTTTTTGGAAGCCTTTCTTCATCAACTCTCCATGGCACCAAATATCTGAGGGCACTTTACCCCATAGAGGGGCTTGGGCTGCAGAGCAGGCCTCTGTGTTCTTAAGCCTTTTGTAGGCTGTTCTGCTCGTTTCCCTTATTAGATTAATCCCTCCAACCTCCACCCTTCTGCCCCCACCCCCCTTCATCCATTTACGGGCTACCTGTTTAATGTGCAAGGCACTTTCCCAGGCAATAGATTGCAGGAATTCACAGAGCTGATGCAGTTCCCCATCAGGCAGTGACCAAGTCATCAGTAGTTAGACAGCAGGCACACAGAAGGTGGAAGATCCACCAACGCTTGGAGGGTTTCTCCAGCAGGCCTCTGTGTCAGAGCTGAGGACTGAACCTAATGGAGGGTTGGTCTGTGTTGGGATCAGGATATGAACCATAGCCTTGTTAGGTCAGGAAAGACAAAAGATAGGGGAGAAGGAAAAGGACTAGATCAGAGGACGAGAAGGAAGGGGAATCTCGTCTAACAAACTGCACATTAATATCCTGGCAGCAGCAGTGTTGTGTGTGTGTATGCACTATATGATCCTAATGGAGGCAGAGGGAACAGGTAAGGAGGTCAGTGTTAGCTGAAGCTCTTCCATCCATCCTAGGGAGTCTCGGTTCTGCCTTGGCATTGTGCAACATGCTTGGAGAGTGGCAAACCTGGACGTCATTAGCTCAGTCCCAGCCCTGTCTCCACTCTGTCCAACCATTCAAAGTAACATTTACTCACACATTTTTGTTATGTCCTTGACTTATACCAAGAAGGAAAAAAATGCATATGAATGTTGCTGCATTTGTTTTAAAACAAGTATTGAGGACCTTGTCTGTTACAATGTTTGTTCCTCTAAGGATTTGATTCTTGGGAAAAAGATTTCTCTCTTAAAGTGGTGGTAGGTTTTCCTCTGTGGACATGTCTCTATCGCTAGTTCATCTATCTCCATCATCTCTCTCTAACTTCTCTCTCTCTGTCTATCTCATTGTCTATATCTCTATCTCTAGACCTAGAGACAGCGATGGAGGTGTAGATATAGATCTAGATGTACATATATAAATATAGGTGTATATATATATGTTTGCCTTGGTACGGAGAAACTCATATCATTTTTTCAATCATAAAAAATTAGTAAAATAAAAATGTTTTATGCTAATTAAACAAAATTCAGCAAATAGAGAATAGTGGAAAACCAAACAGCAAAAATCTTATCAATAAAACCACCTTTATTTGGTATTTTGAGAGAATTATTATTATATTTTTGGAGATGGGGTTTCACTATGTTGCTTAGGCTGACCTTGAACTCCTGGGCTCCAGTGATCCTCCTGTATTAGCCTCCTGAGTGGTGGGGGCGACAGGTGTGCATCGTCCTTTTGGGAATATTTTAAATAATCTCTTGTACTGTGTGTGGGTGTTAAAAACAGAAGTAACCGCATGTATGTACAACTTTGAATCCTGCCATTTTTTTTAGAGATACATTTAACCTTTGACCATAGTAGCAACGTGACTCTTGATGCTAACAAATTATCTCTCGTCTCTCTTTTATTGTGTTTATTTTCTATTTCCATTGAACAGTTGTATTTTGTGTCTTTCACTCTAAATCACCTCCAATTATTTATGTATGTATGTATTTATTTATTTTTACTTTTATTTGTTTTAGACAGAGTCTTGCTCTGTCGCCAGGCTGGAGTGCAGTCGCACAATCTCGGCTCACTTCAACCTCCACCTTCTGAGTTCACGCCATTCTCCTGCCTCAGCCTCCCGAGTAGCCGGGACTACAGGCGCCCGCCACCACGCCCGGCTAATTTTTGCATTTTTAGTAGAGACGGGGTTTCACCGTATTGGCCAGGATGGTCTGGAGCGCCTCACCTTGTGGTCTGCCCACCTCGGCCTCCGAAAGTGCTGGGATTACAGGCATGAGCCACCGCGCCCGGCCCATCACCTCCAGTCTTTACTAAAAATTAAAGCGTTGGTCCTCTCAGGTGGAGCAGTTCCCTTGATGATGGAGGCACAGGTGGGGTGTCCGTGGGAACTTCAGTCCAGTGCTGGGCTCACCTGGCTTCTGCAGGAGATGGGGCCATCAGGCAAGTATGAGCCAGAGGACGCCATTTTCACAGAAGCAGGAATTCCCAGGGAAAGAAAATGGTCAGGATGTGGGGACTCGGTGACACAGCAGGTCAGAGGAGAGTTGAGAAGTATGGTGGCACACTGGGAAGAGCAGTCTCTGCAGTCACACACCAGCTGAGGGACTTGGGCAAGTCCTTTATCCCCTGAGCCTCAGTTTCCTCATTTGTCATACATGGATAACACATCCTTTGCAAATATGCTATGAGGATTAAGTGAAATAACAGGTGAAGCACCTGGCATATAGAGGACATAAAATAAAAAAGGAGCTATTTCCATAATTGCATCTTGGAGCTGCAGAATAGCTTGAATTTGAAGGTCAACTAAAGGGTCTTAGGAACGTTTCAGAAATGCAATGCAATGAAAACCCCTTCCTCCATACACTCATAGCGGGTGAGACGGTGGCTCTTCCACAGGTGAGTATAAAAGCTGTGTCAACACATGAAGTAGGGGTTGGGGATTCGAAGGAATTCAAGGTGAAAGTTGCTGAGATGTACAGGCTTCTCTGGGCATAGTGCATGCGCACAGGGAGGTGGAGGGCGAGAAGCAGCGGTCTTTGGGACCTGCTTCCTGTCTGGGATGGTGCAGGCTTGCTGGTGGGGGTTTCTCCTGCAGTGGCTTGGTGCAACAGTGATGTGAATAGGATTTCCCCGACTCCCCCACTCCCACCCTGCACCACTGCCCCAGGGTTCAGTCTCACTCCCAGCCCTCTCGTGGCTGGGGCCTCCACTGTGTCAGTCAGTCACTGTTCAAGCACCCCAGGGTCAGTTCTTGCCGTTCATCACTCCCTTGATCCAGTCCACGTAGCTGAGCACTTTGGTGTAGAAGTCATACCCTTCGCCACACCCTATGCCCCAGGACACAATGCCCGTGGCCACCCAGTGATGGGCACGATCGTCCCATACCACATAGACGCTGCCACTGTCCCCCTGGCAGACACTGTGCCGCTGTGTCTCGTCCCCAACACAGAACATATCGTCAGAAAACACCTCGGGCCTCTGTCTCTTTTGGAGCCAGGCCTCACAGGCCTCCCTGGGAGCTACAGGCAGCTTTGAATATTTCAACTCAGTAGTTAGCCAGCCCATCTCCACGCCAAACCCACTGACGTAGCCCAGCAAGCCGCTGCGGTAGAGGGTCTCATTATCGGGCAGACAGACCGGGAGGACGTTGGGGCCCAGCGGGATGCTGTGCTGCAGCTCCAGGAGGGCGATGTCCCCGCTGAAGTTGTGGGACTCATTCTGACGGTAGTCGGGGTGCACAATGACACGGTGGACAGGGTGGTTCCCCAGTTTCAGCATCTCGTCTATGGCTGTGTGGCCCAGGAACACATTCACACTCTGGTCCTTCCTGAGAGAAACACTGTCCTTGGGGTAGATGGTGTGGGCAGCAGTGAGGATCCATCTGTCACCAAGCAGGGCCCCGCCCCCACGGCCATGGATACTGGTGAAGGCTTGCCAGGGGAAGTTGCCCAGCTTAGCTCTGGAAGAACGGAGGGTCATCTGATTCTGGGCAATGGGGGTGACCGGCCGTCCACAGACTGGGAGAGAGGAGGGGTAGGGGTGACAGTCAGCAGCTGCATCTAGACACATTGATTGAAGACCTGCTTCTCTGAAGTGCTGTGGTAGGGGATGTGTGAAGAGGCTCTGGGATCAGGCCTCTTTTTTTTTCTGAGACCGAGTTTCGCTCTTGTTGCCCAGGCTGGAGTGCAGTTGCGTGATCTCCGGCTCACTGCAACCTCCGCCTCCCGGGCTCAAGCAATTCTCCTGCCTCAGTCTCCCGACTAGCTGGGATTACTGGCACTGACCACCACACCCGGCTAATTTTTGTGTATTTTTATTAGAGATGGGGTTTCATCATGTGGGCTAGACTGGTCTGGAACTCCTGAACTCAGGTGATCCACCCGCCTCGGCCTCCCAAAGTGTAGGGATTACAGGGATGAGCCACCGTGCCCGGCCGGGATCAGGAGTCTTATACTGATGCAGACCCACAGTGTAGACCGTGTGGGCAGACAAGGGCAGGTAATCAATGCCAAGTGTACGGGACACCCATTCTGCATGGGACTCAGGACAGTGGACTGAGGGTAGAGAGCACAGATGAGCACATGCTTGGGGCTGGTTCTGCAGGGCTTTCCTTCCTGCCTTCTCAGAGGCATTAAAGCCATTCCTTTGGATCATCCTGGGCCCCCATGCTACAGGCAGAGTCTGTTTCAGTGCCTCCTGCCTCAGTTTTGTGTCACTTCCTCATTTGTAACATCTCCCACTACCACCTGCCCTCCAACCCATCCCCAAAGCACTACGAGCCTTCAGGCCACCCCTAGAGTGTTCCGTGGATCAGACTGGGTTAAGAAGGCAATGCTTTCATTCAAAAGTGTGGATCTCAAAAATGGTGGACTTGAACCCTCATGTATAGCTGGTGAGATGTAAAATGGTGCTGCTGCTGTTGAAGACAGTTTGGTGGTTCCTCAAAAATTTAAACAGAATTATTATACAATCCAGCAAGTCTACTCCTAGGTATATACCCAAGAGATTTGGAAATATATGTTGATACAAAAACTTGTACACAAATGCTCATAGCAGCATCATTCATAAAAGGCAAGAAATAGAGACAACCCGAACGTCCATCAGTTGAATGAATAAACAAAATGGTGTATCCATAGAAAGGAGTATTATTTAGCCATAAAAATGAAATACTGATGGATGCTATAACAGGAATGAACCTTGAAAACATTACGCTAAGTGAAAGAAGCCAGACAGAAACAGCCACATATTATATGATTCCACTGATACAAAATCCATAGAGGCAAATCCATAGAGACAGAAGATAGATTAGTGGTTGCCAGGGGTGGGGCAGGGGAGCGTTGGAGGTACTGGGCTTTTTTGAGGAGGGTGATGGAAATGTTCTGGAATTAGTGGTAGTGGTTTTACTACATTGTGAACACACTAAACATTACTGGATTGTACTGTTTAAAGTGGTAAAGGCGGGGCACAGTGGCTCACCCCTGTAATCCCAGCACTTTGGGAGGCTGAGGCAGGTCGATCACCTGAGGTCAGGAGTTGGAGACCATCCTGGCCAACAAGGTGAAACCCCGTCTCTA
>NW_012112030.1:2598631-2600728 GCF_000951035.1 Colobus angolensis palliatus
TTTTAGACAGAGTCTTGCTCTGTTGCCCAGGCTGAAATGCAGTGGCACGATCTCAGCTCACTGCAACCTCCACCTTCTGGGTTCAAGCGATTCTCATGCCTCAGCCTCCTAAGTAGCTGGGATTATAGGCACACACCATCATGATAATTTTTTGTATTTTTTTAGTAGAAACGGGTTCTTACCATGTTGGCCAGACTGGTCTGGAACTCCTGATCTCCGGTGATTCACCCGCCTCGGCCTCCCAAAGGCTGGGATTACAGGCATGAGCTACCGCGCCCAGCCGTGAATTTTATCTCAATAAATTTTTTAAAAAATGGTTGACTTTCTGGCACTGAGTGGCATCTAGGTAGGGCAATGTTTCAGGAATAGGGAGCCTGTCAGTAGATCCTTAAAACACATGGCACAAAAAGGGTTTTCTCTTACTTCAGCTTGTTGGCTTCTCTTCCTCCTTTTCTAGTCCATCTCATTAACTTCCTTCATGCTTTTCCTCAGATCGATCTTGACCTCTGAAGAATGAGGAACAAGCTCCCTGCCTCTTCTTTTCTGGGCCTTCTTGATTGCCCTGTTCTTCCTCACCTTCTGCTTCTTATCTTTCTATTCTAAGGCTTTCCTTTAACCCCTGTGTCCCGTAGGTCCCAGTTGCAGCTGAGACTTGTTGGGGGAACAGTGCTGCAGGTGGCTACTCACCAGGCATACACTGAAGAACCTCCTCCCCATCCTGTCTGTCCTTCCAGGTCCCTGGGTTTGTGCGGGTGAGTGTCCCTGAGGCGCAACATGAGGAGAGGCAAAGAAATAGGCTCAGAGTTGAAGCTGCTGGCGAACAAACCAGGTGCTCGGAGGCTGTCAGGCGTTTGGGTGGGAGTGAGGCGGATGGAAGCCACCCCGAGCAGGTGGGGACTCACCTGCCGCCGCGGCCTGATAATAGGGCTCCTGGCAGTGGTTCTGGACCGTGGCGGGCTTGTCTCCAGGTGCGCTGATGGCCTCAGAGCCCCTGCTGGCCTCGCTGATGGGCTGACTATAGTTCACAGCTATAGGAAAACAGCACCTCACACAGACTTGCCAAGTGGCAACCCAGGGGCTGATTCTGGCCCATGGCTGTACTTGGTTTGACTTGCACAGTGTTTTATTTTTTATTTTTAGTTTTAGTTTTTTAAAAACATTTGAGTTACTTTTCACTGATCAGACTGTCAACACTCAAAGAGTTTGAAGGTAAGTGTGACAAGCAGGGTGGGGGGAAACAGGCACTTCCATATATGTTTGGTAGGTATGTAAATTAGTAAAACATTTTTGGAGAAAATTTTAGCAATATCAAAATTTAAAATGCAAATATTTTTTAACCTATTTCTAAAAATTTAGTCTAAAGATATTCTCACATATCGCTCAAAGACATAAATGCAAGGATATGCACAGTAGCACCGTGTGTGGCAGCAAAGTATCTATCAGGAGGGCTGATCAAATACATTATGACACATCAATCAAGGGGATTTTATGTGGTCAATAAAAATAATGAGTTTGCCGGTGCGGTGGCTCACGCCTGTAATCCTAGCACTTTGGGAGCCGGAGGCAGGCAGATCACCTGAGGTCAGGAGTGTGAGACCTGGCCAACATGGTGAAACCATTACTAAAAATGCAAAAATTAGTTGGGTATAGCGGCACACCTATAATCCCAGCTAGTCAGGAGGCTGAGGCAGGAGAATCACTTGAACCCAGGAGGTTGCAATGAGCAGAGATTGTGCCACTGCACTCCAGCCTGGGTGACAGAGCGAGACTCTGTCTCAAATAAATAAATAAATAAAAAATAAAAAATAAATGAGTTAATGCTGACCATATGGAATGGGATGGTCTTTAAGATGTATTATTCAGTGGAAAAACGCCAAGTTTAGAACACTTACAACACAGACACACACAATTTATCCTCTCCCTAGGAAGAATACCCAGGAAATGGAGAACACAGCTGTTTCTGGGGAGGGCAGCTAGGAGTTAAAGCCAGAGACAGAGGAAGACTTACTTTTTAGCATACTTAGAAAAATGATATTTTATCATGTGCACCCTTCCTTCCCTCCCTTCCTCCCTCCCTCCCTCCTTCCCTGCCTCCTT
>NW_012112030.1:2600828-2607441 GCF_000951035.1 Colobus angolensis palliatus
CCTCCCTCCCTCCCTCCCTCTCTTCCTCCCTCTCTCCCTTCCTCCCTCCCTTCCTTTATTTCTCTCTCTCTTTCTTTCTTCTTGTCTCACTATGTCTCCCAGGCTGGAGTGCAGTGGCATGATTATGGCTGACTGCAGCCTCAAACTCCCTGGCTCAAGCAATCCTCCCCGTCGGTCCCCGAGTAGCTGGTATTACAGGTGTGCACCACCACGCCTGGCTAATTTTTAATTTTTTTGTGGAAACGGGGTCTCGCTATGTTGCCCAGGCTGGTCTCCAACTACTGGCCTCAAGCAGTCTTCCAGCCTTGGCCTTCCAAAGTGCGGGATTACAGGCATGAGCCACTGCCTCCAGCCAGTGTTTATCTTTCAAAACCAATCTGAGTTATCATTTGAAAATTTATAATTTTACTTAAAAATCCGGATTTTTGGCATCTCTTTAAAAATGAGATGATCTGCAAACACCGGGCCTATAAATCTGTGTGGACACAAGCACCGGGGCCGAGCAATGGCTGTCTCTTCATAGGGTTGCTTTGCCAGCAGGGGCAGGGCTGGGGTCCAGCCCAGGTGTCCCTGAGTCACCTCAGCTGTCACTCAAGCTTCCACTTAAGGCTTGAAGATGCCAGGGTCATGGCTGGGGACAGAGGCTCCCTCCCTGCAGTCCCAGGAGGGACACTCACCCACGGTTTGGTAGAGGGCCAGGAAGCCCCTGTGGAGGTGGACAGTCTTGTTCTCCGAGGAAGGCTGTGTGCGGAAGGTCAGCCGCAGACTCCTCCCTGAGGATACAAACGCCCTCTGACCAGGGGGCCTGCCCAGAGGGGAGTCTTGCTGACCGCAGAACTGGCTTGGATCCGACCCGCTGGCTGCGATCTGAAAGCAGGAGGAGGAGTGAGGCTGCAGATAGGTGTGGGGTGAACCTGTGCTGCTGGCATCACAGGGGCACATCCTCGGTGTGACTCCAGCCCCATCTAGACGGGCCGTGCCCCTCTGGGGCTCCGAAGGCACCTCACAGAGGCTTCCTCAACTAGCTTCTGGTTCCGTTATTGACTCCTGAGTTTCTTCCAGACATGACCGCATACTATAATGTTTCTTTAGCCTACCATAATTATTTCATACAACCCATTATATTTTCCTTCTTTTAAGAAGTTCCTTGGGAACCCCAGGGTTCCCATAAGAGTTGCTGGATTATAAATTCTAAGAAGTCAAGGACCAGTTCTGTCTTTTTCACCACTGAGTTCCTGGTGCTCAACGTGGTACCTATAGCACCACAGCTTTGACTCAAATAAACATGGGCATAAGCCCCTCCCATCCAGCTTCTCCTCCATCCCCAAGCTCCATCCCCAAGCTCCATCCCATCACCTTCCACTTCTCTGAGTAACTTTCTCTGGCCAACATCTGTGAAGCAGTAAGACCTTCTGCAAAGACTGAGCCTCTGGGGTCCCTGCCTTTTCCTGCTTTCCTTCTTTTGGGGTGCCCCTCCTCTTACCCCATGCACTTTGTAAACGAAGCTCTCGCAATGTGCACAGTCCTGGTGCACTGGATGGTGTTGCTTCACCTGGCAGGCTGTCTCTGTTTCAATGCCCTCTGACTGTCTCACCTCTGCTCAAATCCCTTCCTGTGGGTTCCTCAACTCAAGGAAAGGGCGGCTTGGAGGGAGTTCCTGGGCCATGCTTCCTGCTTCATCTCTGTTCCAGATACACAGCTCACTGCTTGGCTCATTTTATTTCTGGTTTTCATACTGATCCATATATCCCAGGTTTTTGCTAGCTCTCCATTCCCTCATTCTCCACAAGTCCCAAATTCATTCAAGACTTCATCCAGACCATGTCATTATGATCAGAGTAACTGGGTAAAAGTTGCGATGAAGAAAATTTCCCGATCGCCCCAAATACCTTGCTCAGACAAATCCCAGTACTGATCTTTTGCTTAGAATATCAACAAATGTAACTCCTGGCATTTAAGAGGCCTGCCTTTTGGGGAAGAAGCAATTTGATATAGGAAATGGTGCTCAACTGCTCTACTTGGTTGTAAAACCCTCCAGTTTTCCTTTTGCCCTTTTCCCTGAATTGTTAGCTAAATACAATTGCTTAGGATTCTAACTGGGAAAGTAGAGTGGACACAGGACTGAGTCCTAACACCCTTAAATTCTTAAATTCTAGACTTTGCTACTAACTCCATGTGCAAAATGGGGTTTCTGAAGCACCCAAGATCTCAGTTTCCTCTCCTATGTAATGGTCTGTGTGGCCTCTTCCAGCATGTTCTATGCCATGTTCCAGAGTCCACACTAAGAGCAGCGGTGAGGATGGTTACTCAATACCTGCTCCTTCAAAATTCATTCTGTTGTGTGTCCTGCACACACATAAGCTTGCATTTTATTCACTCTTTCACTTATTCCTTTAACACATGCACTGACTGTGTACTACGTGTAGTACACTGTGCTAGGTGCTGGGGACACAGATATGACAAAGGCACAGTTCTGCTCCTGAGCAGTGGCTGAGGACACTGTCAAGTAAAAAATAAACTAGATTATAGTGTGCTGAATTCTGCATTTGAGGGGTGTGTGTGTGTGACTTACTCTGGGAGGAATCCTATTGCCAAGAACCTATGGATGATATTAAGTGAGGACTCACTGTACCAAAAACAGAAGGATTAAGTGAAAGTCTACCTGCCAAACAGTGAGCCGCAGCTCCCTCCACCAGGCCCTTCTCTCAGCTTGTTGACCAGAATGCTGGGCTCCCTGATCTGCAGACTGCAGGCGTTCTCTCAGGGGAAACTGGCTGTCCCCAAATAAAATGCTTTTACATCCTGACAGTTGGGAGGCCCCCAATGGCACATCTAGGTCACCCTGTTGATAACCCTATTTTCAAACCTATCATTTGACAAATTTTTAGCTATCTACACAGAACTTCCAATTAGTATTTTAGTGCTCCACTCTTTTTTTTTTCCTTGAGACAGAGACTCACTCTGCCCCCCAGGCTGTAGTGCAGTGGCCTGATCTCAGCTTACTACAACCTCTGCCTCCTGGGTTCAAGCGATTCTTGGGATTACAGGTGTACAAGTAGCTGGGATTACAGGTGTACACCACCATGCCTGGCTAATTTTTGTGTTTTTAGTAGAGACGGGGTTTCACCATGTTGGCCAGGCTGGTCTCAAACTCCTGGCCTCAGGTGGTCTGCCTGCCTCGGCCTGCCAAAGTGCTGGGATTACAGATGTGAGCCACCACACCTGGCCTTAAATATGAATGGAGAGCCAAGTATTATCAGACATTGTAGGAAAGTCTCTAACACAAAAAGCAGAGACCAAAACAAACAAACGGTAAAAAGGAACTTGGATGAAACAGACCTACTATAGATATCAGAAGAAACATTTAAAAATAATCCCAAAGGAGGGAAAGGAGTTGATATTGCATCAATGAAACAAGAACAATACTCTATAAAAAGGCACATTTAGAAAATTAGAATGAATCCTTAGAAATGAAATAATATGTCAGTGGAAAGAAACCATTAACTAAAAGGTTGGGATTTAAAGATGAGGAAATTTCGCAGAAAGTGGAACTAAAGAGATGGTAAATAGAACAAAACAGATAACAAAGCTAGAGAATCAATCTAGAACATATGACAGCTGAATTATAGGAGAAAGAGAAAATAAAGAAATGAGATGTCTAGAAATTATTTAAAAAATAGCACAAGAACATTCCTAGAATTGAAGGACTAGATTAAAAGAGGCTCTAGATTAAAAGAAACCTGTACAATGAATGAAAAACCACATGTATCAAGGGACATCATAATGAAAGTCCAGAATACTGGTAATAGGGAAAATACTCCAAAAGTTCTAGAGAGAGAAAACAAAGGATTAGGAATGATAAGGGCATCAAACTTCTTAACAAAGTCTAGACCTAGAAGACAATATCATCAACATTCTAGAAGAAAAAGGTGTCCAATCTAGAATGCTATACCCAGATCAACTATCCATCCACTGTGAGCATAGAACTGAGACATTTAGATACATATAAGATCCTCTAAAATTCATTCTAAAATACTCTTTCTAAGGAAGCCACTGGTGAAGGTGCTGCTCCAAAATGGGAGAGTAAACCAAAAATGAGAAAGGTATGGGATTCAGGTTCAGCACAGGACAGGTAAAGGAAATCCCCAGGAAGAGGGAGAAGGGAACTCCCAGAATGTGTGACGGGCTTAAAGAGCAAAGAACTCAGGCTGTGAAAATAAACCATCAAGAGATCTTCAGGAGGGATGTCACCAATTAAAAGGAGGACCAATAGACTGAAATTTGTGCTTGAGTATTTCCGAAGATTTACACTCCTGGCTAAGAGTCTGGTGAGATTAGTTACAGAGACAACTAAGCAAACTAAAAACCAAAACCAAAACAAACACCCCCTACCAAAAAACAAAACAAAACAAGACAAAAAACCTCCAAGTAACTATCGACTCCTAAATTATTTTATGCCATGTGCTCAGATGCGAATATTTTACAGTCATAATAATGTAAATAATGAATAAAGAGTTAACTAAAAATGATAATACATGTAAACTGGCAGAATGGGGAGGGGAAATGTGGGTGGTGAAGACTGAAGACAGATAAAGCTAGTCCTTATCTTCTATACTGTAGTTGAATGTTAATAGAAAATACGTAAAAATGAAAGATAAATAAGCATGTTATTTATACATATGAAGTTAAAGACCAGATGAAACAGCTACATGAAATGGAAGATGATTGCTCCCGAGGAGCAGCTCTTGGGGTGGGGACGAACAGCTTGGAGACTGTTGTTATGCATTAAGCTTTTTAAAAAAACTTTTTTTTTTTTGGAGACAGGGTCTCACTCTGTCACCAAGGCTGGAGTACAGTGTCATGATCAGAGCTCACTGTAGCCTCTACCTCCCAGGCACAAGTGACCCTCTCACTTCAGCATCCTTTGTAGCTGGGACCACAGGTGCGTGCCACCACACTTGGCTAATTTTTAAATTTTTTTGTAGAGATGGGGTCTTGCTATGTTGCCCAGGCTGGTCTCAAATTCCTGGGCTCAAGTGATCCTTTCGTCTCAGCCTCCCAAAGTGCTGGGACTACAGACATGAGCTACTGCGCCCAGCCTTAGAAAACTTTAATTAAAAAAAAAAAAAAAGTGTTACAACTATTATGTATCTATAATAATTAAAAATTTTAAAATTAAAAAATAAAATTCAAAAGTTTATATGTGCGTCATTTTGATATAAATAAAATTTAAATCAAAAGATAATGTGCTCTTTTTATTTTTATTTATTATTTATTTATTTTTGAGATGGGGTCTTGCTATATTGCTTAGGCTGGCCTTGAACTCCTGGGCTCCAGCCCTCTGATTCTCCAGCCTCAGTCTCCTGAGTATACTGCTGGGACTACAGGCCTGCATCACTCCATCAAGCACTGCTTCTAAAATGTCCTTATTCTGAATAAGGCTTTGGCGTTAGAAGTTTTGTGACAGCTCTTCTAAGGTAAGTGCGAACGGTGACTTAATCTTTTGTTATTATTTGTGCCCAGCTTCCTCACCTGATAGAGCAGGCACTCAACAAATACATGAAGATACATTTTTAACAACCAGTGTGTGCGTGCCTGCCCCTGGCTCCATAGATTTGCAAGATTTGTGCGTCCCTTCATAAGTCTTCCAGATGCAGGGCCTGCTTGCTGCCCTCTTTGCTCGCTGGGGCCCAGATGGCAGCCCCGGAGGCGCTGCTGGGAGGTTATGTCCTGGGGTCCACCACTGCTCCCCGGTAAGCCAAGCCCGACTGTCCCTACATGGAAAATTCATCCCTCCTCCAGATGGGTGATTCAGGGCACCGCCACTTCCCACAACCCCGGGAGTCTCCCTGGCCACAGTCCCGGCGGGACGCCCCCATCCCCCGCTCACTGTGACAGAGTCCCCTGCACAGTCCTGGGACGGCTCCAGGTCGAAGTCCTGGAAGACGAGCCTCACAGCAAAGCCCTCTGGAGCCTTGATGTCCGTGCTGCTCTCTTGGCCTTTGCGATACGGCTCTGGGTACCCGGGGGATGTCAGCTGCTGGGGTAGCTCTTGGGCCAAGAGGATGGAGCCCCGGGTGGGGCAAGCCTGGAGGACTCCCCAGAGGAGCAGCCACCACCTGTGAGTAGGGGGGAGGGCAAGGTGGGGCCGCGCAGCTGTGGCCGGAAGCCTGTGGGTGTGGGAGGAGCGGGGGAGCCGCGCTAGGACCGAGAGGCCTGGCAAGGGCGGGTCAGAAGCGGTGGCCTCACCCTTGAGGCCCGGGCACTTCTCGTCTCCTCCCTTCCTCCCCTTCCTCACCCCATCCCTACAGCCTCCCGTGCAGCCTGAGCTCTAGGATTGCGGGTGTTCCCTCCTCCGAAGACATCACCTTTGCTCATCTCCCAGGAGAGTCTCATCCACAGGAGGGGGGTGCTTTCTGCTTCAGCAGATCCCACCCCACCCTGGGACCCGAGGGAGCAATGGTGGGGCGAGTGAGGGTCTGCCGCCAATACCCACCGACCACCCCCAGGGAAGGTGCTACAGGCCACAGGCAAATTTCAGTTTCCCCATGGAATATCTGCTGTGCTGCTGCTGCTGCTGGTGGTGTGTGTGTATGTGTGGTGTGTGTGTGTA
>NW_012112030.1:2607543-2677933 GCF_000951035.1 Colobus angolensis palliatus
TGGCGGCCACACATCCTCCCTTCCCTTTCCCTCCCGTCCTCTTCCCTGCTCCTCTGCCGGGGCCACACTCACATTGCGCCTGGACAGCCTGTGGAGTGAGGGCTTCTCCAGAGATATTTCCCCCACACTCTGGGTCCAGGCATCTGGAACTGGACATCTGGGACCTGCGAGAGAACTGGCCCAGGCTAGGGAACAAAAGGTGAAGGCCGGTGGGGGAGGAGGAAGTTGCTGGAAGTGTTGAGCAACTCCTCAGTTCCCCTTCTCCAATTCTCCGGGCGGAGCGCCACCTGCCGTCGGACTCAGGAACAGCGGGCCCTCCGCAGCTCAGGGGAAAAAACGTCCAAAAACCTCGCTGGCCCTCAGAGGTCAGGGTGACAGGACCCTGACCCGACCCTTTTGTACTATTTAACATTGATTTTTGCCATGTGTGTAGGATGACTCCTTGTGAGTTATGGCTGCTGCCTTCACGCAGCTATGTCTCTTCCTCCCCGACCTCTCCATTCACCGACATACCTGGGGAGCCTCCCTGTTGTGGAATTGAAGTTTGTGATCCTTGAACTTGAGCTTTCTCTTCCTTTCCCTCCTCACCAAGCAGGGGTGGGGGACATGCGCTTAGGTGGCTTTTTGAATCCTACCCACAACCTCTGGAGGCTGCTTGTCCAGCATGGTCAGGGCTGGGGTCGAGCCCACGTGTCCCTCAGTCCCTAGTCCCAGTCATCACTCAAGCCATCACTCAAGCTTCTTTAGGCAGACGCTAGAGCCCATGGCTGCTGTCACCGCTGCCCGAGGAGGGACTCTCACCCACAACTTGGTAGGAGGCCAGAAGGCCCTTGTGGAGGTGGGTGGTCCTGTCCTCAGAGAAGGCAGGTGTGTGGAAGGCCTTACGTTGTACACATGCATGCACGTGCACACACACACACACACACACCTCTCAGAGAAGAATCTATTGCTTCCTCCATTTTGCACATAGTAATATGGCAGCAAGTTACAGACTTAAACAGGATATGCTCTGCATCTTTGGTTTTTCTAGGCTAGAGAGATTTAGGAGAGCCACAGTCCGTGGCGACAAGGCGATGATAAGAGAGTGATGGCCAGGACAGACATAATTTCTCAGGTACAGCCTTGAGATCAAACCTACCTGTCTGCCACATCCCAACCCCAGACACACCTGGGGATGATCCCCATGCCCATCTTTTGAGGAGTGGGCCCCTCTGACTACGACTTCTTTCCTCCCGTGAGATCACTGAAACCTGCTCTCTCATAGAACTCTTAGGGTCACCTGGAGCACCTTGGGAGCCAGAGATGCAGCCAAAGAGTGAACGATGGTACCAATTCCAAGACCCGTGTGTTAGGAAGAAACCAGCCAAGACTCAGATCAGGACTGGGGAGTCTACCTCTCGTCTCCCTTCAGAGCATTGTTTCCTTGTTTGCTAAGAGGGGCAGGAACTGGAAAACCCAGCTAGCCCATCTGAGAAGACTTTCTTGGAGATGAGCTGGAGGAGGGAGGAGTAAGGCCTTGGAAGGAAACTCCAGGACAGGTAGGGTGACCGACTATTCTGATTTGCATGGGACTGACGGGTTTCCCAGGACATGAGGCTTTCTGTTTTAAAATGAGAGAAGTTCTGGGCAAGCCAGGACTGGTGGTCACCCTAAATGGATAGGGGTTAAAGTGCTGGAGTGAGGCTGGGTGGGAAAGAGGACAGGGAGCCAAGAGGGTGGAGAGGCATTGACGCACCGGCAGCCCCAGGTGACTGGGCAGTCCAGGACCTGGATGTGGTCCCTGTTTGGGGTAATCCAGCACTCTGAATATGAGGGCCCACCTTGGTCTCACCTAGCTGGTGTGTGTGGCTGCAGTGTGAGTTAGGGTCAAGGAGAAGGGGACGAATGGCTGGTGATATGGGACTGCAGAAGGAGCTGATGGCTCTGTGCATAGCTGGTCACTGCAGGCCGCTGTGGGCTAGGGTTGAGCTGTGCCCTCCTGGGTTTTCAGCACCACCTCCCCTACATGGGACCTCATCTCTAACTGGCAGAGTAGTCAATAACAAAAAGGGCATGCCTTGGCACATCATGGTCAAACTGCTAAAAACCGAAGACAAAGAGAAAATCTTTTCTTTTTTTCAATCTCATCCTAAAGACTATACACAACAATATTTTCAATATCACTGTTTTCTCATCAAAAGCAATATAGACCTGAAGACAGTGGAATAACTCTAAAATTTTGAAGAAAAAAAATGTCAACTCAGAATTGTTTTTCTAGTGGAAGTATTCTTCCAGAATGAAGATGAAATAAAGCTATTTTCAGATAAAAGAAAACAGAGATTCTTGTCACCAGCAGACCTCCACTATGAGAAGCGCTAAAGAAAGTTCTTTAGGACAGGCACAATAGCTCATGCCTATAATCCCAGCATTTTGGGAGGCCAAGGTGGGCGGATTGCTTAAGCTTGGAAAATGGAGGCTGCAGTGAGCCATGATGGTGCCACTGCACTCCAGCTTGGGTGACAGAATGAGACCCTGTCTCAAGAAAAGAGTTCTTTAGAGGGAAGGAAAATGAAACCAGATGGAAGAGCAGAGCTGCAGGCTGGAATAAAAAGAATGGTAAATTTGAAGGTAAATACAAAATACAATTTTATTTTTAATGTCTTTAAAATACGTAAAACTGTTCCAGGCAAAAATGGTAACATTGTGTTGTGAGGTTTATAACATAGGTAGCTGTAACATATATGAAGGCTATAGTATAAAGCAGGAGTCCCCAACCCCTGGGCCACGGACCGGTATTGGAGGTGAGTGGTAGGTGAGCGAGGAAGCTTCATTTGTATTTACAGCTGCTTCCCATCACTCACATTACCACCTGAGCTCCGTCTTCTGTCAGAGCATTGGCGGCATTAGATTCTCATAGAAGCATGAACCCTATTGTGAACTATGCATGTGAGGGATCTAGGTTGCGTGCTCCTTATGAGAATCTAATGCCTAATGACCTGTCACTGTCTCCCATCACCCTTAGATGGGACTGTCTAGTTGCAAGAAAGCAAGCTCAGGGCTCCCACTGATTCTACATTACAGTGAGTTGTATAATTATTAATATTTCATTATCTATTGCAATAACAATAATAATAGCAAGAAAACATGTGATAAATGTAATGTGCTTGAATCATCCTGAAACCGTCTGCCTCTGGCCCCCATCCCTGGTTTGTGGAAAAATTGCCTTCCATGAAACCAGTCCCTTGTGCCGAAAAGGGTGGGGACTGCTGGTATAGAGGACAAGGGGGTGGACTCATGGTTACAAGTTTCCTTCATTTCACATGAAGTGGTACAATAGGAACTGAGAAAACTGAAGAGTTCAGGATGCAGACTAATTCCCAGAGCAGCGGGTCTCCACCTGTGGTCTGGGAAGACCCACAGTTCCTAAGATCCTTTCACGGGGTCTGTGAGGTAACAAAATGACTTTCATAAAAATACTCAGATGTTATTTGCTTTTTCCCTCATTCTGTCATTCTGTCATGGTACGGTGGATTTACAAAGGCCACATGATGTGCAATCTGTGGTAACGAGTGGGCTGCATGCTTGTGTATCTTTGTGTTTTAAAATTTTCTCAATTTTGATTTCTAGTACAGTGACTACGAATAGATATACCCTACATAAGCCAAAGCTCTCTGGGGTTCTCAGTAATTTTTAAGGGTATAAAGTTTGAGAACAGTTGCCCTAAGGGGACCACTAGTAGAAAAAAGGCAAAGAAGTATAGCTAAAAGGCCAATGTAGAAATGAAAATGGAAGGCTGGGCGTGGTGGCTCAAGCTTGTCATCCCAGAACTTTGGGAGGCCAAGACGGGCGGATCACGAGGTCAAGAGATCGAGACCATCCTGGTTAACACGGTGAAACCCCGTCTCTACTAAAAAATACAAAAAACTAGCTGGGCGAGGTGGCGGGCGCCTGTAGTCCCAGCTACATGGGAGGCTGAGGCAGGAGAATGGTGGGAACCCGGGAGGCGGAGCTGGCAGTGAGCTGAGATTGCGCCACTGCACTCCAGCCTGGGTGACAGAGCGAGACTCTGTCTCAGAAAAAAAAAAAAAAAAAAAAAGAGAAATGAAAATGGATGTCTGAATTTGGGGGGACTTGTTTCTAATAGGGTAACTTATTAGAAATCATCCTGGTCTGTCTCGGACTGAGGGTTTCCTAGGACATGAGGTTTTCAACACTAAAACCAGTTAAGTGTCCTTGGCACACACCAGGACAGTCGGTCACCTTTTTTCTAACACTTCAATCATTTACTTCGGTTCCCTTTTCCTTACCCAAGTGTGAGTCCCTAAAGAGCACAGGCCGCTTCTGCTCTATGTTAAGGCCCCCAGATGTAGGTAGGGAAGCTGGGATTCCTGGCATGCTAAGTAAAGGTAGCTACCAAATTGTAAGGATACCATGTTTACAAATGCAGAAAGCACCTGTGAGAAAAATCTAAAATAAGTGCTTCCTATTAGAGTATGGGGTTGTGGATGATTTAAACCATGTTGCTCTGTTTAGTAAAACTTCTGTAATATTATTTAGTAACTTTAATAGTTACAAAATAAATGTATCTGAAATTATAATTGTGACCAGATGGTCCTATCTGAGCCAGACAGGACTAGAGAATGACGGGACTAGATTAATCGACATCTCTGATCCACATGATTAGTGAAGAAGTTTTTGTCCTTAGATATAAACTTAGGCCAGGCATGGGTCTTTCCAACGGTAGCTGGGTGAACAAGGTTGGGGTGCTCCAGTGACGTTTTGGTTTTATTTTTTAAAATCGTGTTGGTGCTGCCCCCTCCTGTCCTGAAAGGGGAAGGGCAGGACAACAGAAAGTGCCTTGGGGCTTCCTGGCCAGGGAGTTTCTCTGCAGCCTTCATCAGCCCTCAGCATGTAGAGAGGAGCTTGCCCTCTCTTGGAATCCAAACAGCCACAGGAGGAGCCCAGGCAGAGGAGGCTGGGGCAGCACGAGTCATTCCTGTCCACAGCTTCCCTGTCTTATCTCTAGATACCTTGCCGTGGGCTGGGACACGTGGGGGCTTTTGTGCCCAGCGCCAGGTGAGAAGGGAGAAACAGGAGCGAGGTGAAGAGCAGCAGGGGTGATGAGGCGGCTGAGTCAGCCAGGCTGGGACCCCGTGCTTCTGTCTGGCATGGCCAGTGGAGATGTGGACAGCCCAGGGCAGAGGGATGACCCTGGTGGGTCACACTCCTCCACCCCCAAGTAATCTCAGGCTTACAAGTCAGGGCCTTAACTTCCATGCCTTATGGACACCTGGGCAGTGGCCAGTTCAACCCCAGTGGAGTGTCAGCAACTAGGTTTAGCTCTTAAGCCCATCCTCCCTACTCTGACAGTATCTAAAATCTCAATCAACCATGCCCCTTCCCAGGTTAAAACTTTTCAATGACTGCGCCTCCTGATCCATGAGTTGAAGCCCCAGCCCCTTGTTTTGTCTCGGCAGGTTCTTCCTTCATAATCGGGCTCTGCGTGACTTTCTGGCCCCGCTCTCCACTGCTCCCGCCTCGCAGGTGTGTTCCAGGCACAGTCATGATGCCATGGCTTCGCAAACACGGTTGCATTTGCATGTGTGACTCCCCAACCAATGCCATGTTCTTTAGTCATCAGCATAACATGCTGGTTAAAGGGGTGGGCTTGTGTGCCACACTCACCACGTTTAAACTCAGGCTCTACCATTTAAAAGTTTGGTGACAAAGGCCAGCTTACATAATTTCTCTGTGCCTCTAAACATCCTCATCTGAACACAAGGATGAGGACAACGGTACCCACACCCAGGGTTGTTGTGAGGGTTAAACGAGTTAACAACCAGAATTGCTTAGGGCAGTGCCTGTCATTTGGCAAACAATCAGTGTCATTAGGCAGAATGTAATAGCAACATGGTTAGATCAGTGGTTCTAACCAGGAGCAGTTTTGCTCCCTAGGGGATATTGGACGATATCTAGAGATTTTTTTTTCCCATTACTGGCATTTAGTGGGTAGAGGCCAGAGATGGTACTAAGCACCGTACAATGCACAAGGCAGTGCCTCCCACAAAACATGGCCCTGAATGTCAACAGCGGCGAGGTTGAGAAACTGAGGGTTGGGTGGTCAGGCTCCAATCCGTTTGGGTCCAAATCCCATCTCTGTCTTGAATTTGATGTATAACCTTTGGCAAATTACTTAAAATTCTCTGTTCCTTAGTGTTCTTATCTGTAGAATGGGGACAATGACATGTGCTTGGGTTCTTGAGAAGGGTCAGTGCCCGGCATGTAGTAATCATGCCCGGGATGCCGGCCGTTTTTACTCACCTCTCTCCCCGTGTCCTCTCCCCTGCGAAGCCTTCTTTGACTCAGAGAGAATGACTTTCCCTGTGCTCATGATGCATGACAACCTCCTGCCCGCGTGTCTGTCTTTCCCACAGGGCTGTGGGCCTCCTTGAGGGAGGAATTTTGTCCTGCAGGTTGTGGCAGCCCTAGCACTGAGCACATCTAGGTGTCCGCCCGTGTCTGCGGGTGAGTTCTTGCGATGGGGCAGAGTGGGGAGTATGCACCAGGTTTTGGAGTTTTCAAGGTGTGCAGGGAGGAAGAGAAGCAGGTGGTAGACAGGTGCGTCTGGAGGCTGGGCTTGAGTAGAGTTTGAGGGTCTGAACACGGCCCTTCCCCATTTACTATTCTCTAGTGAGAAGCCTGATCATTGCCATGTGACTGCTTGCTCACTGTTGGTACTTAGTTGTAGAGAGCAGCTCTGTGAGTGGAAGGAGAAGGATCCTGCCCCGGAGAGGGCCTGGCTGGTCCTCACCTGGGGCCTATCATTTGGTAACGGGGCTTCTGGAAGTGGTAGCAGATCTGGGCCTGGTGGGCATTTTGCTTCTCCTGAGTGGCAGCAGAAGTCTCTAGTTGGCAGGCCGGGGACTGCCCAAAGGCTCTGACTCAGGAAGAGCACAGTGGAACAGAAGGCCCTTATACCACCTTCGCTCGTGTATTCGTCCATTCTCACACTGCTATACGGAACTACCTGAGACTGGGTAATTCATGAAGAAAAGAAGTTTAATTGACTCACAGTTCTGCAGGCTTAACAGGAAGCATGACTGGGAGGCCTCAGGAAGCTTACAATCATGGTGGAAAGTGATGCCCGAAGTCATCTATTGCCCCCACCCCCTCAACCCCATTCTTCTGCCCACTCAGTGAATATTGAGGCTGTGGTCAGGATGGGGTCATTGCAATGCAAATCAAGGTTGAGACTATGTTTCAGTTATCTGTCTGCTTGTAAAAAATCACCCCCACATTTTGTTTAAAACAGCGAGTATGTACTATTTCACACAGTTTCTGTGGGTCAGGAATCCAGAAGCGGCTGAGTTGGGTAGTTTAGGATCAGGGTCTCTCACAAGGCTTTGGTCCAGGTGCAGGCTGCAGTCCTCCGGAGGCAGGACTGGGGCTGGAGGTCTGCTTCCAGATGGTCACTCACATGGCTGTGGGCAGGAGGCCTCAGTTCCCTGCCACGTGGCCTTCCTCATAAGAACACTTGAGGGTCCTCGTGGCATAGCAGCTGGCTTTCCCCAGAGTGACCCAAGATGGAAAGAGCAAGGCAGAGGCGACAGTGTCTTTTATAAGCCAGCCTTGGAAGTGACATAGCATCATTTCTGCCTTATTCCATTGGTCACACAGACAATCCTGGTACGATATGGAAGGAGACATCACAAGGACAGGAATACTGGGAAGCAGGTATTATTGGTGGCTGTCTCGGACACTGGTTCTCATAGAAGTATATGTATTATTTTAGTACAATACATGTAGACGATCAGCTAGCAGGATATTATTTTTGCTGGGTATGCTTGTATTTCAGGTGCATTGACCTAAATCCAGAGTGCCTTTGGGGGCTCTGACCCTCTCCTCCTCCACCTTGAGATCTGTAGAGTCCTCTCGTTCATCCCGTCCAAGAGCAGGACTGGACAGATCAAAGCATGGCTTACAGGAGGCCAACACAATAGCAGGTAGGGCTTTGGGAAGACAGCATAGGTTTCCAAAGAACCAATAAGCTGTTGAAAAGAAGAGCAAGGCCGGGCGCGGTGGCTCAAGCCTGTAATCCCAGCACTTTGGGAGGCCGAGACGGGCGGATCACGAGGTCAGGAGATCGAGACCATCCTGATCTACACGGTGAAACCCCGTCTCTACTAAAAAATACAAAAAACTAGCCGGGTGAGATGGTGGGCGCCTGTAGTCCCAGCTTCTCGGGAGGCTGAGGCAGGAGAATGACGTAAACCCGGGAGGCGAAGCTTACAGTGAGCCGAGATCGCGCCACTGCACTCCAGCCTGGGCAACAGAGCTAGACTCCGTCTCAAAAAAAAAAAAAAAAAAGAAAAGAAAAGAAGAGCAGATGGGCAGGGAAGACAAGTCCCAGATAGAACGCCCTTTGCAACCTAGGGGAGGCTGACCGCAGTGTGCATCCCGACACTCGAAGACAAGGTCTCCACCAGCAGATTGCCCAACAGAACAAGTTCAGAGCCTGGAGATTCCAGTTCCAGACCTCCCACACCCTGTGGGCTCTGTGTGGTCTTTCGTCCTGAAGCAAAGTCCTTTAGTAAAGGACTCTTTAAATTCACTCCATCTGTGCTTTGCTTACCAGTAGCAGGGCGCTTCTGTTACACACTGGACTATCCCTTCCTTCAATACGTTTATGGCTGAGGCTGCATTTGTGTCTCAGATAACCGAGGTGTGTATTTCCCTTTTGTTTCCTCCAGGACTTTAAAAAACCCTCATCCAAGAGGCTCACCTTGTCCCACCTGTGCTTCTCAGAAAAGAAGGAGTGGTGGGAGACAGGCTGGAGTGGGGTTTTGCCACCTGGCTGCCCCTTCCCCTGTGGATTCTTGCTCCAGTGAGGACCAAGCAGGATAAGCTTTAGTTGCATTAAGAGTGACAATAGTTTCCTTACAGCTGGGTCAAGGATATGAGCCTCTGAAAACAGCCAGGAAGGGAGAGGAATCCAAGGGGAGGAGCAGGTGTGGAAGACAAGACGGAAGGTGGATCAGGACCGGGCCTGGGAGGGGGCACAGGCACACAGAAGTGAAAGAATTCGCCTGAGGTTACACGACTCCTCGAGCGGTGTCTTTGACTTTGCGTTGTGCCACCTGCCTGGGTCAAGGAAGATGCCACAGCTGTTGTTCTGTGCGCAAAGAGGGAAAGGAAGACGCTGGCTCTCAGCAATTCTATAGAACAGAAGATGGAGAGACCACACGACAGTAGACACACACACTGTACATTGAAGAAGTGCATGCAAGCAGAATCGTGTGGGATATGCACACTTGCGTGGAAGAAAAACTGTTCCATTCACACTGAGGTAGACCCTCCATCTACGATTCATCTGTAGGGCGGGGGTGTGGGTACAAACTGAGGCGTGAATGGAGGGGAAACTGGAGCTCTGCTAGTGTAGAAAGATAACGGGATGTGCTCGCTTCAGCAGCACATATACTCAGATTGGAAGGATGCAGAAAAGATTAGCATGACCCCTGTGCAAGGATGACACGCAAATTCATGAAGTGTTTTTAAAAAAATTTTTAAAAGAAGAAGAAGAGGAGGAGGAAGAGGAGGAGGAGGAAGAGGAAGAAGAAAGATAGCGAGATATCCTGCAGGAGACCAGGGCCAGGAGGGTGGAGGCCTCTCAAGAAGAGGGAAGCATGAGGAATCTCCAGGGTAGGGTGAGGGCTCTGGTTCCTGTATTCAGCTGTCATAGGGATGAGGGGAGCAGCTGGGAGGGTCAAGGGAGAGTGGCAGTACCTGCAGCTGGTGACTGGGGGAGTCCAGGCCTGGGATGTGGCCTCTGCTGCTGGTGCCTAGCACCTTGAATGAGATAGCTTCAGTACGTACTGTGGGGGATGGGGGAGTCCCAAGGGCTGGGGGGTTGGGGTGGTTGGAGCTGATGACTGTGCAGCCATCACTGCAGTAGCACTGGGCTGGACAGCTGACCCTGCATCATCCCCTTTTCTCCTGTATTGAAGCCTTCTCTCCATGGATGGGAAGGCTAGAGTGGCTGTTGCAGCAGGGGCTCTGGAGGGCAGTGCTGTCCTGGGGAGCCCATGCATCCTTCTCTTGGGATGGGGAGTGGGGTGCAATGAGAGACTCTGGATATGGATTCCTTGGGGAGGCAACTCCCCTTCATCCTTGTCACCCCCAGATGGTTTACCTGCCTGGGCAGCAAGATGATGGCTACACTAGCCCCCATTCTCTGGTATGCATCACTTACACTTTGGTGTAAATACGTCACTCTGTAACCTCAAGGGTAGTGGCACTTGCTGCCTTGTCCTTAACTGAAGAATACAAGGCTTTGCTTCTAGTTAAGGGAATTTCAGTCATCAGGTGAAGAGGCAGGGAATAGTGCAAGTAATGATAGCCAGCATCTGTCAGGGCGCACTCCACTCCAGGTCCTCTGCTGAATGTGCGTGCAATCTTCACAGAATTCTCAGCAAGAGGGAAATGCTCTTTGTGTTGCCTTGTGGGCTGGTCGATGTGGCTCATTTGCTGAAGGCTGGCGATTTGTATATACTCCCGCAGCTACTGATAGGTGGCATTTCATGCCTGGCCACTATGCAGCACTGCCTCCCAATTTTGGGTGGCATTTTAGGTTCCTCTAGAGCCTCTGAGGCAAGTGATTTGTCCATGAACCGAATGGCCTGGCTATGCTGGTGACCCTCTGCTTGGGCACTCACTGCCCATGGGGAACAGAACAGAGGCTCTGAGAGCTGCCTCCAATCCCTGGTGGCCAGAGTAAAATGAGGGCAGAGGGAAGGCAGCTTGGGAAAGGGTGGGGTAGGGGGAGGCAGGAGGCTCACCCCCAGCTAGATGGTGGCTCAGGAAGCCCTTGAGAAAGATGGAGGTCCTTCTTGTTTTTGCTGGAAAGGTGAGTGTGGAAGGTCAGCTACATTTTGTCCCCCTGGTACCTAAGTGGCCTCTAGTGGGAGTGCAAATTCAGCATGGAGCACAGGTTCCCACAGAGCAATGCCATCCTGTTGGCTGAGGCCTGGGGAGAGGGTGCGGGCCTGGAGATTGCTGATTCTGGCCCCTGGGCAGGCAGGGTTCTCTGGGTACTGCTTGCACCCTGGCCTCAGAGGCCTTGGCTACCGCTGTTGTTTCTTTCTTTCTGTCCTCCATGCAAACTCGGGTCAGTTATAGCAGAGTCCTTCACAGGGTGCCTGGATTTGCCCACTAGGTCTCCTCACCTCTTGCCCTTCACCTCCTGCTGTACCTACAAGGTCTTCCTGATTCCCACCTGCTCATAATCATGGACACCACTCCAGGATGTGCAGGGTGAGCCCCCAGGGGCCCTGACAGCATGGATACTCTGATGACT
This sequence comes from Colobus angolensis palliatus, assembly GCF_000951035.1. NCBI lineage: Eukaryota > Metazoa > Chordata > Mammalia > Primates > Cercopithecidae > Colobus > Colobus angolensis. The sequence continues at coordinate 2,618,876 of NW_012112030.1, forward strand.
GAGGGCGTTACACCAGGGAGAGGGAGCTGGGGGAGATTTCCCAGACAGCCGATTGGGGGTTATGAAAGTGGCCTCATGGCTGATGCAGTGGCTCACACCTGTAATCCCAGCACTTTGGGAGGCTGAGGTGGGCAGATTGCTTGAGGTCAGGATTTCAAGATCAGCCTGGCCAGCATGGTGAAACCCAGTCTCTACTAAAAATACAAAAAAATTACGTGGGCATGGTGGCATGTGCCTGTAGTCCCAGCTACTAAGGAGGCTGAGGCATGAGAATCCCTTGAACCTGGGAGGCGGAGGCCGCAGTGAGTCGAGATGGCACCATTGCATTCCAGCCTGGGCGACGGAAAAAGACTCTGTCTCAAAAAAAAAAAAAAGAAAGAAAAGAAAAAGAAAAAGAAAAAGTGGTCCTAGTCCCAGGCCAGGTGGGAGCAGCAGGCTCTAGGGGAGGAATTACATCCTATGGAAGAGCAGGGAGTGGCTGGAGGGGGTAGGGGCGAGGGAAGGGGCAGCCCCCACCCTCATCTCCATCCTCTGCACGCTAGGGATACCAGGCCTCTTACTTGGGGTACTTAAGCCTAGACCAGATGTGATTCCTGCATCTTAGGGAGTGACATTAGGGTGGGGGAAAGGGACCAAAATGGCCATGCCTCTGCTGTCTCTTGGGATCTTGGGATCTGTAGTGGCCTCTAGGGGTTCCCTGCTGCCAATAAGTGGTCCAACCATGTTACAGGATCGGACCCCTGGCTGGGATGGCCTTTGCGCTTTAGAGTTGAGGCACTTCCTGCTTCTACCTGAGCTCGTTTTCAACATACAGGCCTGGGCACATAGGAGTCAGGGTCATGTGGGAGGTGGTGGCCGAGGGGAGAGGTGGGCAGTTGGGAGCGGTACACGGCTGGACCTTGTTGCTCTGCCTCGTCTTGGGACCCCCATGGGATGGAGCCCAAGTCCTTGGGCAGCACATGGTCCTCTGCTTCACAGGACACACACCTGTACCCACCCTCCCCATCTACTTTCGCTCAGTTTATTTTGGGGAGAGGGCTCTGAATTGACCTTTGGTCTTTACAGACTCTCAGGGACCATCTGGAGTTCCAGCCGGAATCTGGGCCTGGCGGAGTGGGAGTGGGGCAGGGGCCTGCATTGGGCTGACTTAGAGAGCAGTTATTCCATCTCATATGGAAATAAACATTTTGGATTCCTGATCACATCCCTGGGGTTTAATACTCTGGCCAACCAAGTCAACTCCACAACTTTGTGTGTCCCTGGGAGGGTCTAGTGTGCGACCCACCTGTCTGTGGCCCTTGTCCCCTCCCCTGCCCTTTCTCCACTCACATCTTGTTCCCACTGGAGACTATCTCTTCCTTCTGCGGATGGATGGAACCTGATTTGAATGAGGGGTAAGGGTCTTGTGAGGACGAGGACATGGGTTAGGGGTGTGTGTGTGTGTGTGTGTGTGTGTGGTGGGAGTGGAATATCCAAGAAGGTGGTGGAGGAGGGAGGATTGAATTTGGAGGATCCCTGGCTTCTGCTGCGGTGTATAGCGCCCCCTGCTGCCCGCAGGGGAAACAGCAGCTCCAGCCTCTCACAGCGGTCCCCTCCCCTCTGCCAGTCCAGCTCCCACCCTCTTGGAGATGCCTCTGAAGCTGCGTAGTCCACCCCTGATGCTTGTGTTCCGTTAGGGGGTCTCCAGGCGTCTTGGTGGGGTCTGGCTCCTGGAGGAGTGTGGTCGAGTGGAGGATGGGGACCTGCAGTGGCCATGATCTGGACGCCCACATCACTGGGAGTTTTGAGGGATTGAACCCACTTTAGCTTGGGTCTTAAAACCACTGTGGTAAGAAGTGTCAAACTTTGGGGGGAAAATAAAAATGTATAAAAATATTTAGAAAAACCCACCATGGGGGCCTACAAGCTCCTGAGTCAAGGCCTCTGCCGAGACTCCACTGACCAGCATGGTCACTGAAGGGCATGGAGGACCGTCCTGTGGGAAGAGGCTTGGACGTTCACTGTAAACTCAAGAGCGAGGACACTGTTGATCTGGAATGTGGGCGATGGGTGAGTACGCACAGAGCATCCTCCTGTGCCTTGGAATGGGACAAGGTGGATTCCAGCAGCCCTCAGAGCTTCTGCTGGTTGGCTTCGCGAAAAAGGGGCTTTCCACTCTACTGGGGACATCTGCAGAGAGGTTGGGCAGGGAATAGGATATTCCACTCAACCCCGAGTTCCTTTTTTTTTTTTTTTTCTATTCCAAATTCATTCCAGAGTGTGTGGTAGGATCAGTATCGCACGCCTAGTTCTTGGCCAGAGCCCTAGTGACTGTCTTGTGTGCATGGGGGGTCCAGCCATTGCAGGAAGATGGGGCAAGAGTCTTCATCTGATGAGGGCCAGGGACTTTCCAACTCCCTCAACCCTTCCCCCAGGCTCTGTTCCCACCCTCACATTAAGCCCTCTTCTCTCTGACACTTGCCCCCCTAGGACTTTTATTCTGAAAGAGCCAAGGCCCCTGGAGGTGGAGAGGAGGCCCGAGGCTGGAGTTGGCCTTGTCCCTGAGCCAGCTCCACCCTTCTGGGCTGTTTTCCAAGGCAGCGACTCTGGGACCCTTGCTGTCCTCAGCTCTCCTCTTTATCTCTGGTCTCCAGCCTTTCTGGCCTTTCAGCAGAGGGTCCCTATAGCCAGGACTGCTGGGCTTCTCCCTCCTATGCCCTCACACCCCTGTATTCCTGTCTTTTATTCCTTGACCTCGCATCCTCCGTCTACTTCCTTTTTCTGCTTTTTCTGGCTTTCTCACTGCTTGCCCTTCCCAAAGCAGACAGGTCACCGTTTAGAAGCTCCCTGCCTCCCCCAGCATTGGAAGAAAGTCTTACCCCATCCCATCCCTCTTTCCCAACACATAGGATGGAAGTGTCAGAACTGTGGGGTCTGTTGAACCCTGTGTGGGTGGGGCTGTGTCTTGGGCCTCGTTTTGTTGAGTACATGAGGCTTTCCCGAGAATAAGGACAAAGAAATGAACAAAAAGCCTCTGCCAGTAGCCCTTGTTGAAACTCTTGAACCCCACTCACAGTTTTCCAGAAGTCCATCAGGATAGAATTTTCACTAATCGCCAAATGCCCATAGCTTAGTTCTTTCTCAGAAGGAAAAGTAGAGGCCAAATGGACAGGAAGGAGGGGACATTGGTTGTTCTCAGGGGTTCCTTCCCTTTGCCTGCTTCTTTCATCTGGGAGGCCAGACCTTGACCTGGAAGTGAGGTCACTATTGGGCAGTGGTGTGTGAGAAAGGACTTTGGCCTGGGGGCTGCAAGTTACAAATTAACACGGGGAGGGGTGAGGAGGGACCCAGAGGGAGGGTAGGTGGCCAGAGGCAGGGACAGCTGACCTGGCACAATCTGGGCTTGAAGGGGGCACGGCAGGAGGGTCTGTGGGCTGGTGCTGTCTGGAGGGGCCTCAGTTCCTCTCTGGCTATCTGACCTTCCTGAAGACCTGCTCGCACACTGCATCCCTTGCAGTCAGTTCCTGGGGAGAGAGGGGAAGTAAGGGGGAGCGAGAAAGAGGGCTTTTGCCAGCCAGAGCCCCTTTCTCAAGGTCCTTGACCTCCATTTACTCCTTCCGGATACAGCAGCTTGAGTGTTTGATGTATGGGCAATTGTATCATTATTCCACATCCTCAACTTTCCACCCCTCAGGAAGGAAGGTGGCCGGGTCAGGGGATGTGAAATGGCTGAAGCCTCCATTGCTCCTGTGATGATTTATGGGCATTCATCCGACTCGTAGCCAGGGCACACCTTGGCCACTCTGTTTCTTCCTCTCCCCACTCCTCCCAGTGCTTTTGCTTTCCCTCCCTGGTCAATTCCTTGGACAGGGAGTGGGGCTGGGCTGGGGGAAGAGTGGTGGACCTATCTGGTTTGGACAAGGGAATGCTTCATAGCTGGAGGCCCTTCTCCCAGACACCCAGACCCTACCCCATTTACCAGATACAGCATCTCTCCCTCCAGCCAGTGTCTCCAGCCCCGGTTAGGGACCTCCCCTTTCTGCACACACACCAGCTGCTCCTCCTCCCAGGTTACTATGGTCTATAGGGGAAAGAGGGAATAAAGACATTGGGAGGCAGGATGCTCAAAATGCTTCCCAACTCACTCTGCTACTCCGCAGCAGATACTGTCTGCTCCAGCCCCTCCATTGAGCGAGGGAGCTGCTCTGATTCAGCAGGACTCCCTTTTCCCCTTCAGTTTTTTTTTTTTTTTTTTTCCGGTGAGACAAGTCTTGCTCCATCACCCAGGCTGGAGTGCAGTGGCAGGATCTCGGCTCACTGCAAACTCTGCCTCCTGGGTTCAAGTGAGTCTCATGCCTCACCTACCCGAGTAGCTGGGATTACAGGCGTGCACCAACATGCCTGGCTAATTTTTATATTTTTAGTAGAGACAGGATTTCTCCATGTTGGCCAGGCTGGACTCAAACTCCTGAGCTCAAGTGATTTGCCCGCCATGGCTTCCTAAAGTGTTGTGACTATAGGCATGAGCCATCACACCCAGCTTCCCACTCCTAAAGGTCACCGAGGGGGGCCCAAAGTTGTCTACAGTGACCTTTGGGTGAGAGCAGGGGTGGTAGCAGAATAAGTAGAGGTGAAATTGGGGAGGACATTTATGAAGAATGGAGACTTTTTCCTCTGGATACTTCTGGCTGACCTAGAGGGACTTTTGAGAAAAAAGAGAGATTGGTTGGGAATCCTACCAGGTAATCTCATTTCTCCTCTTTCTCGGTTTCAAGAACAGCTGAAGTATGCTTAGAAATAAAGAGTCAGCCCCTCTGGGCCTGAGAATTCAATCAATCTTTATTGAGTTCTCCCATAGGAGAGGCCCCAAACAAGGAGCTCAGAGTCTTGAACGGATAGAGGAGCAGTAAATAGGTAACTGTGACACCAGGCAGTGGGGCAGGCAGAGTGAAATCTTTAAGGAAGTTGGGAGTTAATTAGATTGGAGAGAATGGGAAATTTCTAGCAAGGAAAGAAACAGCTAGAAATAGTGGTAAAAGAGAAAGGCAATTAGTTCTGAAGGGCTCTAACCTAGAGTATATGTGGTGCAGGCAATCGAAGAGCTGATTCACAGAGACCCTTGTAGGCTGAGCTAAGTGTAATAGATGATGTAATGTAATAGATCATCACTGAAAGGGTGTAAATCAAAGAGTGACATGGTCACATTTATATTTTAGGTAGACCCTGTGGCTACAGTATGCAGATTAGAGGACGGTTAAAACTGAGAACCAGCTAGGTGCAGTGGCTTACACCCTTAATCCCAGCATTTGGGAGGCTGAGGCAGGAGAATCACTTGAAGTCAAGAATTTGAGACCAGCCTGGGCAACACAGTGAGACCCCAACTTTACAAAAAAAAAAAAAAAAAACAATTTCAGGCACTAGGTGAGAAATGAAGGCCTGAATTAGGGTGGTGATAGAGAAAGTTTAGGAGGGAACACAGGAGAGCCATTTAGAAGAGTGATACTCAACAGAAATAAAATGGGTCAGGAGCCATATTAGACAAGTAAAGATAAATAGGGGAAATTAATTTAAATAATATATTTTAGTTAACCAAAAATATTCAAAATATTATTACTTCAGCATGCAACCAATATGAACATTTCCAAAATGCTTCTTTTTATTTGGCATTGTCTGAAAGTCCACTTACAGCATCTAGATTTGGACTAGTTATATTTCAAGTATTCAATGGCCATCTGAAGTTAGCAGCTGCTATACTGGGTAATGCAGAAAAGTTACAAAGATTTCTTGGCCAATTAGATGTGGTGGTGGGGTATGTGTGTGTGTGTGTGTTTGTGTGTGTGCTAGGAGCCTAGAGGTAAGGAAACAAGAGATACTGATTATGACTCCCAGGTCTCTGGCCTGGCTGGTTATTGCCATTAGTGGAGATGGTAGATATAAAAGTGGGATAGATTTGGATAGGAAGATGGTGAATTTGAGTTTGACCTTGGGCCTTCAAATGGAAATTGGTTCCAGGACCCTTACCCCACCAAATCTGCTGAATAAAATGGCTTAGTATCTGTAGAGAACCTACATACATCCCCCTGTATACTTTATTATTTTGATACAGAGTCTTGCTCTGTCACCCAGGCTAGAGCGCAATGGCATGATCTTGGCTCACTGCAACCTCTGGCTCCCGGGTTCAAGTAAATCTAATTCTCCTGCCTCAGCCTCCCAAGTAGCTGGGATTACAGGCATGCACCACCATGCCCAGCTAATTGTTGCATTTTTGTATTTTTTTGGAGACAGAGTTTTGCTCTTGTTGCCCAGGCTGGAGTGCAGTGGCGCGATCTTGGCTCACCGCAATCTCCGCCTCCCAGGTTCAAGTGATTCTCCTGCCTCAGCCTCCTGAGTAGCTGGAATTACAGGCATGCGCCACCATGCCTGGCTAATGTTTTGTATTTTTAGTAGAGATAGGGTTTCTCCATGTTGGTCAGGCTGGTCTCGAACTCGCAAGCTCAGGTGATCTGCCTGCCTTGGCCTCCCAAAGTGCTGGGATTACAGGCTTGAGCCACTGCGCCCAGCCTAATTTATGTATTTTTAGTACAGACGAGGTTTCACCATGTTGGCCAGGCTGGTCTTGAACTCCTGGCCTCAAATGATCTGCCTGCCTCAGCCTCCCAAAGTCCTGGAATTATGGGTGTGAGCCACAACACCCAGCCTTTTCCCATATGCTTTAAAGAATCTCTGGATTACTTGTAATACCTAATGCAATGCAAATGCTCTGTAAATAGTTGCTATACTGTGTTATTTTTTATTTGCATCATTTGGTATTTTTATTTTTCCCAAATATTTGCCATTTGCAGTTTGCTGAAGCTGTGGATGCAGAACCCATGAATATGGAGGGCCAACTGTATTTTGTAGGCAGTTGAAAACATTGCCCTGGAGCTCAGGAGATGGCTCTGGCTGGAGAATTCATGCCAAGGACAGCCTATAGACGGAAGCAGAAGGCATGGGTGTAGATGATTTATCCTGTGGATAGTGGGCAGACAAAAGGGAGAAGACATTAAGAACAAAACTCTGGGGAGAAAACTCCAGTTTAAAGGATTAATAGGAGGACTAGGATCTGCAAAGAGGCTAAGAAGGAATATGTAAGAAGTTGAAAGAAATGCAGGAGAGTGAAGTTATTGATGCTAAAGTAAAAGAGACTCTGGGTGACCAACAGTGTCACAGGCAAATGTTTGCTCTTCGGTCTGGGTTTCCCTGTTTTTTGCCCTTTGGGTTGGTGTGAAGAGAGGGCAGGGAAGAAGTGGGAGAGAGACGGGGAGCACCAGGACCTGTTAGTTCTAGAGACTGGTATCCTGGGGACTGCATTCCCTGCTGTGGTGACCATTCCCCTCCTCCCCCCTGCTCTGGCTGGGGAAGGTCACTTTGTTTTGCCCCATGTTGTTAGGAATCTCCTGTGATGCCTCCTTCTGGCCACCGCCCAGCCAGGAGAAAGGTACCTGGCATTTCCGTCCGTCCACGCTTCTGAGGTCCTCCTCAAACTCCACTCCCACATCGAACTGCACAGTGTAGTTTTGGAAGGTGCTGAGCGTCCTCACCGTCATGTGGTTGCCCTGGTGGTCGATCTCCTTGTCGGGCTTCAGTAGCAGCGCGATCTTCCGCACAGCCAAGCTGATGTCTGTGGGGGCTGCCTCTTAGCAGGGGTGCTGCTAGCCAGCCAGGAGCTCCTCTGCCAGCAGCAGCCCCTCAAGGCTGTGAGTTTCCCTTCCTTGGGTCTGGGACTGTGGATTCACCCCCTCCTACCAATGCCTGGTTAGAAATGGATCCCAGGTCAGGCGCCAGCCGCCTGAGCCTTTCCACAGTGTCCAACCCCGGGCATTCCCTCTTCTCCATGGGACCAAGAGGCAGGAAGAAAGAGGGAGAAAGGGAGTGACAGGGGTCTGGGAGGGCGAGGCCATTACTTAAGGCTTGCAGGTAGTCCTCCATGTTCTTCTGCGAGACGAAGCGGTAGTAGCCAGTGAGGTTGGGAGGCATTGTGTGGATCCAGGTTTCAGGAGAATACAGGAGACAGGGTGAGGAAGGAGGGGGTGTTGTCTGGCAGGTGAGGCTGAGAGACTCAGGCCAGCCCGCGCACACACAGAGACAGGATGTGTAACGGCCTGGTTCCCAGGGCTTTTTATAAGGCTGGGGCCCTGTTGCAATAAGAGTCCCTATCAGACTTCCTCCCTCCCCCTATAGTGAGTTTGGGGGTGGTGTCTCCAGCCTGAAGGAGGGGCAGGGATTTGGCAAAGTTGTGTCTGACCTTGGCTTTTCCTGAGGAAGGAACCTGGAGCAGGATCTGGGGCTGTCAGTCATCCAAAACTCGAACCATCCAGTGACCAGTTTTGGCCTCCACCTCATTTTTGGCAGGCTTGGGAACCGTCCCACGGCCTGAGGGGCAGCCTTTCCTGGGAGGCACCCGAGGCCGGTCTGGCTGTGTGAGGTGGAGATGAGTTCCAACAATATCCTGAGATCCTGAGTGATGTTGGAAGATGTGAGGGGAGGGCTGAGGACAGCCAGCTGCCCAGAAGCCACCATGAAGAGCACCCGTAGGCCTGGCCCCCAAAGCTCCCTCAGGCAATGTGCTCAACTGGGACCCCAAAGTGGCTTTCCAGACTCTTGGTCCTAAGGAGCCATTAGGAGGGAGGCGGAGCCCGAGGGGTGCTGAGTTCAAAGTCCGGAACAGACAGCCAGAGAGGAGTTTGTTGGCTATTCTGGAGAATTTTATTCTCTTTGGCTTGGGACCCCGAGGGTTTTCTCTCCCTCTGAGTCATCGGTGAGACCATAACCCCCAGTCTCCAGCCCTAGGACAGCCCAAGCTTTCCAGATGTATTTCTGTGAAGGTGGGGTGGAGGCGCCTAAATAACATTGTGCCCCGCCCCCAGCTGCCCAGTTCTGTCTGGAACCTGCCATCGTCCCGGTCTTCAGAATCCACTGGGCTTGGTTCATCACGGTTTAAGGTGAAATTCGGGGCGAAGGAGGGAGGGCAGGTAGGCGGGAGGAGGCGACCGGTCCCGACAGGTGCGCGCGCGAGGGGTGCACGACGTCCTCTCCCTCCTCGGGTCCCAGAGCCTCGCTCCCGCCCTGTGATTTCCTCGCAGACCTGGGCTACAAATGCCAGGATTTCTCAGACTCAGACTGAGGGTTTTACTTCACCGTTCCCAGAGGGCACGCAGCAGGGAACTGTGGATGGAAGGGGCTGTGGAAAGAGGTTAATGCAGAGTTTGGGGGGCGGGGTGACGCGGCGCCACCCCTCCTGGCCGCCCTCAGGTCCCGCTGACGTCTCTCTTCGCCACCCCCTGGCTTCTGGCTTCTTTCTCCTCACGTCCTTCTTCTTTCCCACCCGCTCCGTGGCTCTCCAGCTTCCTCCCCAGCCCCCGCAGTTCCTCGGCTCCCCCAAATTGCAGCCAGGGGAAGGAGCCCTGAAGCCCTCCAGCCCCGACGCCCCAGTCCCATTGGCTCCCTCCCCCGCTGCAGCACCTGGTACCCTCCAGTCACCTGATTGGCCGGCAGCGCCATCAATCGTTGCCCGGCTGTGCTGACGTCATCCTGCAGTAGCGGGGTTGGGGTGGGAGTGAGAGGGTGAGGACGCTGGGCTGGGGGAAACTGGAAGCCGCTGCAAGTCCCCCGCCTCAGCTACCCAGATTGGGATCTGCCCAGGCCCGCTTTATGGACTAGTGTGGGCGGTAGGCTCCTTTAGGTCCCTGCCCTGCTGTTCCCCGCTCCTTAGAGACACCCTGTATCCCTCCCGCAAGGTGGAATCCGCAGGCAGGAGGCTCCCGGGGGAGGCAAACGCCTGGCCCTGCCCTGCCCCACGCCGCACCATGACCCTCCTGCTGCTGCCCCTTCTGCTGGCCTCTCTGCTCGCATCCTGCTCCTGTAACAAAGGTGAGTGAGGTGGGGGTGGGGGTCCTGAAAGAGGGGTGTCGGGCAGCGCCGTGCGCGGTAGGGGTGGGAAGGAGGTGTCGAGGCTCCCTGGCACCTGACAGGTGTCCGGTCCTCTTCTGATCACCCGCCTTCCCATCCATGTTCTCAGACCTGCTCCGTCTCCTCTCCCTCTCTTCCTCCCAGCTACATCTTCCTTTCCGGTCCGTCTCTACCCATGCGTTTCTCTTGCTGGTCATCTTGCACGCATTTGGTCTCCATTGCCGTCCTGTGGTCTCTATTCTCCCCCTCCCCCAATTTCTACACGCCAGTGGCTACCTCGGGTCTGGGAGGGACTGCCCCCAGCGGGTGATAAACGTCTCCCAGCGGCTCTCCCTTTCACTGGCGCATGCTAAGGGTGTGTGGCAGATCCATCTGCTTCGCCTCCATCCCATCCTGGGGAGAAAGTATTTGCTGCAGTTCAGCAATTCGGAGCACGTATGTTTTTGCGTGTGCCTCTGCATTCATACCCTTATGCCTGCATCAGCTGGGCTGTGGGTTACCAGAGCTGCCCTCTCTGGCAGACAGCGGATACATTCAGCCGGGCGGGGCTGTCGGACGGACAGAGAGGGAGGACGTTGGGGGGGGCTTGCGGGCAGAGGGCTCAGGTAGGTGGAAACGGATGGAGACTGGCAGGAAAGGGCAGAAGTGGGTGTGTGGGGGGCGCTAAATGAGTAGGGAGAGGGAAAGCTGAGAAGGAGAAGACCGGAGATGAGGCGTGGGACGGGGTGAGGAGGGGATGGAAAAGGGTAAAGGTGGAGGCAGAAAAAAGAGGGAAGAATGAGAGGAAAATCAGGAAACGAGTGAGTCAAGGAGGAGCCCAGGAGCCTAGGAGTGAAAGGGAGCAAACGCAGAGACCGCAGGGGGCCAGGAGGAGAGGAGACAGAGGCTCAGAGACCTGGGGAGACAAGCAGGGTGGGAGCGGGAGCTGTGCAGAAGGTGCCCAGCCCTGCCCTTCCATCGCGCTCTCTTCCTCGCCTGCATCTCTGACCTCAGCCTCCCCTCTTAGCCTCCTGCCACTTCCTGTACCGCCTCCTGTGCACCATCTTGTGGCTTTCTCCTTAGCATTCAGGAAGGGGTTATGGTGGTCATCAGTAAGAAATCCTTCCCATGCCACAGGCTTGCTGGGGTGTGGTTGAAGGAGAGAATGGAAATCAGGGTTTCTTGCTCACCATGAGATACTGGGGATGAGGTTCCTTTTGGTGACTCGGTTTCCTTCTGCCTCATGGGTGTGCTTTGGGAGCCTGGGTGATGGCTTGATGGGATTAGATAGAGCGAGTGTGGAGGCTGGGTTGGGAGTGATGCGGAAGGGGAGGAAATATGCTTCCCCACAGTCCCTCACCAGGCTGAATTTGGTAGAAGATGGGGAGATTTGGAGTCTGACGAGTCCCGCATCCATTCTGAATTGGCTGGTGGTTGAAGGGAAGAGGGGTGGGGTAGATAAGAACTGGGATTGAGTTCTGTATAAAAAGTGGGTTTCAGGGAATGTGGTTTGATGGTCTGGTGGAGGACATAGAAATGTGCCGGCTTCGAATGTGTTCTCTTGGGTGTGGGGGTGGGAAGCAGGGACAGGATTTGTCATGTTTCTAGGCCAGCCCGATAATCCCTTAGGATGACGGCTCTGCTGGGTCCAGTTGCTCGGCATTGATTCCTCTGCTCCATTCCTGCCCCTCTCTGCCCCCTCCCTCTGTCCTATATATCTTCACTTCTCTCCTTTCTCCCCATCCTGTGTTCTGGGAGAATGGCTTCAAGTTGGGGCTTGGCTGGGAGAAGTGCAGAGTGAAGGAATCAGGATTGAAATGAGTTGGGAGGAGGATAAGCAATCAGGATCTCAGGAAACTTCTAGCTCTTTTTCTAGTTTCAATTCTGTCCTTAATCTATCCCTTCCCTTTCCAGGGCCTTCTCATGGCCCACCACTGCTCCCTGAAGTTCCCAGTCTCCATTCTCTAGCACATGAAATCCCTAAAGAACATTCTCCACATCCTGACCATGGTTCCCAGGGAGACAGTGATCCCCTCCTTCTCACCCCCAGGGCAGGTAGTTTCCATGGGAACTGTCTACCTTACTATAGGAGAAGGCTATGACCTTCCGCAGACCCTCTGACTCCTTTAGTAGCTGATTTCTTGTCCCCAGCTGCCCGCCTCCTGTAAGGTGCTCGTATAGGGGGTGGAAAGGATGAGGGTGCTGAGGTGTGAGTTGTCTGGGTCAACAAGGGTTGTTGTGGGAGTAGAGGCCCTGCTCACAGGTGCTTCTTCTCCTCTCCCTGGGGTGGGGCCAGCCAACAAGCACAAGCCATGGATTGAGGCAGAGTACCAGGGCATCGTCATGGAGAATGACAACACGGTCCTGCTGAACCCACCACTCTTTGCCTTGGACAAGGATGCCCCGCTGCGCTATGCAGGTAATTGGGATTGGGGGATGGCAAGGCAGGGCAGGACAGAGAAAAGTGGGTGGAAGGGCCAAAATCAAGGGAGGGAGGGAAGGTCCTGGGAGCAATGAGAAAGTAAGGGAAGAGGCCTTGGGAAAATAAAGGTGGGCTCAAGGAGGGAAATGGGCTCCATTGAAGAATGGAGATTGAATCAAGGATGCCAGAAAAGGACATGGCCAGGCAAGGGTTGAACACATCATGATTTTGTCAGATCTCAGGCCTGGAGGCTCTGGGAGGTTGCTGCTCAGGGAAGCTGGGCTTGGAGTTGTGTGTTTGATCATTCATGCTTTTATGCCTACAGGAGAAGGGACAGGGCTTCGGGAGGAGAGGTGGAGCCAGACCCCAGGTGGGGAGGCTGAGGGTGGGGAAGGAGACGCAGCAGCCTCACTCCTCCCCTTCTCCCCTTTGTCAGGTGAGATCTGTGGCTTCCGGCTCCATGGGTCTGGGGTGCCCTTTGAGGCCGTGATCCTTGACAAGGCGACAGGAGAGGGGCTGATCCGGGCCAAGGAGCCTGTGGACTGCGAGGCCCAGAAGGAACACACCTTCACCATCCAGGCTTATGACTGTGGCGAGGGCCCCGACGGGGCCAACACCAAGAAGTCCCACAAGTGAGGAAGTCCTTGTCTCCTGCCCCATGTGTTGCGGGGTCCTCCTGCCTTCTCCCAAGCCCACCATCCTCTGTCTGTGCAGTCATCGAATATCCACCCCCACCCGCTGCTGTTCCTAGGACTTAGGGAACCCTATCCGCTGCTGTTCCTAGGATTTAGGGACCTTCAGGCAAGGTGACAGAAACGTATAGTAGACTTCAGTGGATCTAATCTTGGTTTTGCCTGTCGTGACCTTGGGCAGCCTAGCCTCCCTGGACTTGCTTTTCCTTATCTGTAAAATGGAGATTGTGATGATACCTACTTCATAAGGTTGCTGTGAAGATTCCAGGAGATGGTTTGCGTTGAAAGCATGACCACAATGCCTGATACATGGTGAAGGGCTCAGTACATGGGTGTAATGACGAGGAGGGGAGCAAGAAGGAAGAGGATGAATACACTCAGCATGCATCCAGATTCCTTTCAACTGCCCCCTCCAGTCTATTTGCAGTGTATACCACATACACGATCCCTAACACATACATATAGCTCTAGGTGAGGGTGGGCAGGGGATGGTTGTAGCAAGAAAGAGGCTCGGGTCTGGGACACCTACGCCTGTTGCCAGCTAACTTCTTATTTGAGAATAAGAGAAAGATCTTCAGTCAGGATGCCTGAGCCACTAAGAGGCACTAGAGATAAAAATGCTCTTTGTGACTCAGTTTCCCATTTGAAGATAGGACCCTTGCCCCTGGGGCCTGGGAGCCTGCGTCTTGGCTGGGGGCAGGGCTCAGTATGAAGGGCCTCGACCCAGCTCTGCTTGCCCTGGCGCATGACTACGGAGGGGCCACATGCACGGGAGGCAGCGCTGCCCACACGTGCTCTTCAGATGTGTCAGATGACTTGTGACCTTTGTACAAATGCCATTTCCCTTCTTATGGCTGGTTTTAATTTGGCTTTTACTCTGCATCTTCCTCGGTTATCCCCCCGGAGCTGACTGTTGTGAAGGAAGGCCCTGCTGGATTTTATGCCTTAGCCTTCCTCTTGGCATCCTTATCCATAGCATTCTGCACAGAAGTCATCAAAATCAGCTCCTGAGTACCCCTGGGGCTTGTTCCTTACCCCCTACATCAGTCCCCTTTCTTCGGGCCCTCCCCCTGGTGTTGTCCTCTCCCTGGCATGGCTTTGATGCAGCTTGGTGCTCTGTGGGGTGGGGAGGAGCGTGCTGGCTGCCTCAGTCTCGGGGATAGATGGGCAGGCTCCCTCCTGCTCTGGCTCCCGGTCGGGATTCCTGCTTGCTCCTTTCTGGCATATGGGTGTACGTGTCGAGGCTGTACCTTGGTGTACAGTATTGAGGCTGTATCTCGTTGTGCCCATATTGAGGCTGTTCGTTGGTGTACAGTATCGAAGCTATAGCTCGGTGTACGGTATCGAATCTGTCCCTCCGTGTGTCATATCAAGGCTGTATCTTGATGTACTGTATCGAGGCTGTACCTCGGTGTGCTGTATCAAGGCTGTATCTCGATGTATAATATCGAGGCTGGCTGACGTGTCCCCATTCCTCCTGCCCTCTGGTATGTGCAGGGCCACTGTGCATGTGCGGGTCAACGATGTGAACGAGTTTGCCCCAGTGTTTGTGGAGCGGCTGTACCGTGCGGCTGTGACAGAGGGAAAGCTGTATGATCGTATCCTGCGGGTGGAAGCCATTGATGGTGACTGCTCCCCCCAGTACAGCCAGATCTGCTACTACGAGATTCTAACACCCAACACCCCTTTCCTCATTGACAACGATGGTGAGTCTGCCCCTGGCTTCCCTGGCCACCCAGTTCCCCTTGTGCACCCACCTCCCTCAGGACAACTCGGGGTTCCACTCTCCACTTTCACCCCTCAGACCCTCGCCTCACCCTTCTTCCCAAATGGAGCCTTCCCTTCCCAGATGCCTTTTCCCAGCGTCCTGCTGCCTAACCTGCCTACTGCCCGATGAACTCGCACATCCTCCCCTGTCTGCCCTGGGCTTTCTCCAGTGCTCTAACGCTCTGTCCTCCTGACCCCACCCCAGGGAACATTGAGAACACAGAGAAGCTGCAGTACAGTGGTGAGCGGCTCTATAAGTTTACAGTGACGGCTTATGACTGTGGGAAGAAGCGGGCGGCAGATGATGCTGAGGTGGAGATTCAGGTGAAGCCCACCTGTAAACCCAGCTGGCAAGGTGAGAGCCCAGCGCTGGGCCCCATCTTGTGAATCCTCTTTTTTCTTCGTCTCTCTTTCTGTCCCTTCTGACAATCATGGGGTCTAGGCTAGGGCTTGGAGGATATTGGGGCAGATTTGCAGCTATCTCCTCTAGCCAGGCCACCCTGCCAGGAGTCCCAAACTGTCCATGGACATGGCAAGAGGAGCACGGAGAGGGGAGGCTGCTTTACCCTTCTCTCTCCCCATCGCCCTCTCTGTCTCACCCATGCAGGCTGGAACAAAAGGATCGAATATGCACCAGGCGCTGGGAGTTTGGCTTTGTTCCCTGGTATCCGCCTGGAGACCTGTGATGAACCACTCTGGAATATTCAGGCCACCATAGAGCTGCAGACCAGCCACGTGGCCAAGGGCTGCGACCGTGACAACTACTCAGAGCGGGCGCTGCGGAAACTCTGCGGTAGGTGTGCTCCCAACACTGCCTCAGGCCCAACCCTTCTCATCCAACCTCTGTCCAAACTTCTCCAAGACTCTACTTTATGTCACCTCCAGCCATCCACAGGCGTTTATCCATAGAGGTTGTGACACATGGTTAGCTTCTGTGGCCCAAAAGGCAGGTACATATGTCTTTGGCAAAAATGCATAGTCGTTGCACCAGACAGTCACGAGATGCATGGTGGAACAACGGTGGGGAGAGATGAAGAGCTGGAGAATGGGTTAACTGGAGAGATACTCTTAGAAGAGAGTTCATCCCTCTCTTGTCTTTGAAAGGCCACAAGAGGTGGCGAGATACGCTGCAGGAAATCTTTTCCCATCAGTCCCTCTTTCCCTGCCTCCTGCCCATTTCACCATCTGCTACTTCTTGGCTCTGACACTTGTGCCTCCTGGGGCTCCCACAGGTGCTGCCACTGGGGAGGTGGATCTGTTGCCCATGCCTGGCCCCAATGCCAACTGGACAGCAGGACTCTCGGTGCACTACAGCCAGGACAGCAGCCTGATCTACTGGTTCAATGGCACCCAGGCTGTGCAGGTGCCCTTGGGTGGCCCCAGTGGACTGGGTTCTGGGCCCCAGGACAGCCTCAGTGACCACTTCACCCTGTCCTTCTGGATGAAGCATGGCGTAACTCCCAACAAGGGCAAGAAGGAAGAGGAAACCATTGTATGTAACACTGTCCAGAATGGTGAGCCTCCCCTCAGAGAGGGAAACTGTCTTCTTTTCCTGCCTCTGTCACTGCCCATTGTGTGACTGTGAACAGGTCACTTCCCCTCTCTTCATTTGTGAGGTGCAAGTGCCAGGTGCGATATGCCTTGATTCTGTGCTTTATCCCGAACATGACATGTTGGATCCTACTGCGGTCAGAGTGCAATGGGATTCCTTGCTGCTACTCTCATTTTCAGTTGCCCAATCAACTTACCACCATGTGGTAGGCTGCCCCCACCCCCTATCTCCTCTCCCATTAAAGCCCCTCCATTGCAGTGGGAAAGCCTGGGTAATGGTGTGCCCCATTCTTTCATCTTCCCATCTTGGGACTGGTTGGCCCCATCTCCGAGGCCTGTTCTTCCCTCAACTGAAGGGCCTACTCCACTGGAGAGGGCTCAGTCTTGACCTGCTCTTTCATTTCTAGCCACTTCTCCAACCTCATTTCCCTTGACCTTGACAACTCTTTTGAAAAGGGTTGTCACCCATGATGTATGTATTAACCAAAGGACTGATGAGCTGGTGAGGGAGTGGGCCCGCTGACGCTCCCCGCTCAGCTAGCCAGGGTGCCTCAGAAGCCCAGGTTATCACTTGGACTGGAGTGTGTGTGTGTGTGTGTGTGAGAGAGAGAGACAGAGAGAGAGAGAGAGAGAGAGAGAGAGAGAAACGCTAGAGAATGAGGGAATGAGAGAGGATTAAGAGAATCCAGCGTCCTCTCCTTCCTGCTGCTTTGAACTTGTTCTGGCCTCAGCCTCTGTACTTGACCCCGTCCCCTTCCTGTGCCCTCAGAGGATGGCTTCTCTCACTACTCGCTGACTGTCCATGGCTGTAGGATTGCCTTCCTCTACTGGCCCCTGCTGGAGAGTGCCCGCCCAGTCAAGTTCCTCTGGAAGCTGGAGCAGGTGAGGCCAGAGCCAGGCTCCTGCGAGGGCTGAGTAGATGTGACCCTTCTCTGGGCAGGGTCAGCATTTTCTGGGTTCCCCCTTGCGCTCTCTTTGCTTCTCCACTTTCAGCCTGTGATCATTCTACTCCCAGGTCCTCTTGTTCCCTTTTTCCAAGGCTTGTTCCCTGCAGAAAGCACTTCTGGATTAAAAAAAAAAAAAAAAAAAAAAAAAGGAACAAATGACTACTAACAGCAAACTTGACCAACCATCTATTTCCTCCCTGTTTTATCCCATCTCTCTCTTAAATAGGACTTTAACAGTATATGTCCCTGACTCTCAGGCAGTTATCAAGATAAGTCATTCTGAGGTACACAGATTGGGTTTGAGTCTTGCCAAGGGAATTTGCTGGCTATGAAATCTTCGTTAATATGTATAAACTTCAGGGTTAAAAAAAACCCTGTTAAATAGGGATAAAAAGAATTCTGTATCTCAGAGTCATTAGGATTAAATGACGTAATAGACCCTTGTAGACTGAAAAGCACTCCCTCTGTATATGTTAATTCTCACTATTATCAGCCCTGATTATGGAGGGATAAATAAAAATGGATAAAATATTTAAAATCCTCTCTTGAGCCAAGAGTTGCAGCCTCTTCATTATTTATTCTCCAGGCTGACTGCAAAGACCAGTGAGGACTAATTTGAGTTTTCACTCCTTCTGTTTCTCTTGTAAGTCCTAGTGGAGTGGCTGAGTAAGCAAATGGCAACAAAAACAAAAACAAAACAACAACAACAACAACAACAACAACAAACAGAACAGAGAAAGAGAAGTGCCCAGATAATTTATAAACTAGATAATTGAGGGCTATCGACAAAAGTTTTGCTGTCTGTGGCACTCTTTTAAAGAGACAGTCTGCCATTTGCTGCTTCTTGATTTCCGTCCTCCCACCACACATTGCAAATATTGATAACGTGACCCTTGCTGTCTTTCTTTAATTCAACCTCATTTAATCAACCAGTATCTATTAAATACAACTAAGTCTCTGTCATTCAGCTAGGTTCTGGGGGTACGATGAATGAAACAAAATCTTTGCCATCATTGAACTTACATTTTAGTTGGGGAGATAAATTTTTAAAAAGGAAATAGACATGTAAAAACGATAAATTGTGATAAATGCTCTGAAAGTAGCAAGCAAGGGACTGGGGCAGAGCATGGGGGGAGGCAAGGAGAGGAGAAGTCACCTTGGATTGGATGCTCCTGGGGGACTCGACTGAGGCGGAATTTAAGCCTAGTGCTAAAGGATGAGAAATAGCTGCCTGTGGGAAGAGAGTGGGAAGGTTCCAGGAAGAGGAAAGAGCAGATGCAAAGGCCCTGAGGCAAGAAAGAGCTCAGCATGTCCCAAGCATGGAAAGAGGGGCAGTGAGGTTGGAGTACAGTGAACAAGGCTGGAGATAAATTGCAGAGATGGGCAGTGATCAGGTTGTACAGTGGACTTTTTCAGCAGGGTTAGTCTCGATTTTTGTCATATGAGAGATGGGAAGTGTTTTTTGAAGGATTTAAAGCAGAGGCATGACCTGATCAGATTTATGTGTGTGTGTGTATATGTGTGTGTGTGTGTATATATATATATATATATATATATTTTTTTTTTTTTTTTTTTTTGAGATGGAGTCTCACTCTGTCACCAGGCTGGAGTGCAGTGGTGTGATCTTGGCTCACTGCAACCTCTGCCTCCCGGGTTCAAGCAATTCTCCTGCCTCAGCCTCCCTAGTAGCTGGGACTACAGGCACCTGCCACCATGCCCAACTAATTTTTGTATTTTTAGTAGAGACAGGGTTTCACCATGTTGGCCAGGATGGTCTTGATCTCTTGACCTTGTGATCTGCCTGCCTCGGCCTCCTAAAGTGCTGGGATTAGAGGTGTGAGTCACTGCGCCTGGCCAGATTTACATTTTAACAAGATCCCCTTGGCAACTGTGGGATGGATGTATTGAAGAGATCTAATGGTGACAGTAAACAGGACTGTTGCAACAGTCTTCATGAAAGGGGTTGGGGACATGACTGATGTGTGGCAACGGAGACGGAGAGTCCTGCACAGAAACCTGCAGCCTGTAGCTCTGTTTGGACCTGGGATCAACAGCACCTGCTGATGGACTGGATGTGGAGGCTGAGGGAAAGGGAAGATCAAAGTTGTTTCCTGTGTCAGCCGCTTGAGCAGCTGGATGGATGATGGAGCATTTATTCTGCCTGGGGAGAAACTGAGGGAGTTGGGAAAGGGCATGGACTTGCATCTTACATGTGTTAAATGTGAGATACTTGTGGGCATCCAAGCAGAGAACCTGGCATTCAGAGGAGAATTCTGGGCTGGAGATGCAGATTTTGGAGTTACCAGTGTATAACTATGGTACCCAAACCCATGGCAACAGATGAGGTGACTTCTAGGAAGAGAGTGTAGAGAGGAAAGAGAAGAGGGCCTAGGTCTGAGCCTTGAGGAGCCCCAACATTTGGAACTGGATGAGGCAGAGTACTCTCTGCCTCTTTTTCCTCTGACCATCCCCCATTCCATCTTGGCTGGCCCTAGGAGAGACTGCAAAGGGAAGCAATATTTATTTTAGTGCTTAATGGTGGGTTAGAAGCTACCCTAGAGATAACCTGTAATCCCAGCTACTTGGGAGGCTGAGAGGATCACTGGAGGCCGGGGGTTTGAGACCAGCCTAGGCAACATAGTGAGAGCTCATCTCTAAAAAATAAAAAAATTAGCTGGACGTGGTGGCACATACCTGTAGTCCCAGCTACCCCAGAGGCTGAGGTGGGAGGATTGCTTGAGCCCAGGAGTTTGAGGCTTCAATGAGCTATGATTGCACCACTGCACTGCAGCCTGGGGGACAGAAGGAAACCCCATCTCTAGAGTTTCCAGTGCCTTACATACATACGTAATACACAAATTTTGGGGGGAAATTTATTCATGACAGTGTGTTACTCCTCTTAGGAATATTTATAGCTTTAAAGATTTCCCTGAAGAGTGGAATCTTTGCTACTAGGCTGATTGCCTGATAGATTTTGGACAAGGAGGTTATTCCTTGAGCTGGATAGGCAGCAAAGCACTAGTAAGCCCTGTTGGTAGAACTGGGAATAAAGGGACTGTCCCCTGTCTCCCAGGAGACAGGGCAGTGCCTGGGGTTAGCTCTCTGAAGAGGAATTACCTGAGAGGCTCTTGCCCCTACCCTACTCGCCCAGGTCTGTGATGATGAGTGGCACCACTACGCTCTGAACCTCGAGTTCCCCACGGTCACACTCTACACCGATGGCATCTCCTTCGACCCTGCCCTCATCCATGACAATGGCCTCATCCACCCGCCCCGAAGGGAGCCTGCTCTCATGATTGGGGCCTGCTGGACTGGTAAGTCCCTCTGAGCTTCTCAGTGAAGACTCCAGTGGTTTAGGATTTGGGAAGGGAGGTAGGCTGGTGAGGAGCAAGGGCAGTCTGACGTGGCGGCTGAGGCCACCTCATGCATCTCTCTGCAGCTGGGCAGGGTGACTGAAGATCTCCATGGAAGGGACCACAGCCTCCCTCCCATATCTCCTACTAATCCAATGGGTCACCACCTCTGACTCGGAGGAATTAATTTCTCAGGCATCCCCAGACTCTCTGTAACTCCAGCCCGTTTCCACTTTGTTCTATCAAAGTGATGATGACTTCCATAGCCTGTTCCCCTGCTCAAGGAGAGTAACCCCTTAGAGTGTCCTCAGTCTTTCAACTTTTAAGCCATTAAAAAACTTTTCTCCTCTTGGGAGTGTGTGTGTACACATGTGCCTGCCTGTCTTACCAGAGCCCACGTGTTTCCTCAGCAGTATATCGTATTTGGGGGTTTGTCTCTAACAGAGGCTGGAGAGTTTGGGACATGACAAAAGAAGGGTTGGGGTTGAGCTGAGAGGTTGCAGGTTATACACGGGAGGGTCAGAGTCCCATGTGAACATGAGAGCACTCATGGGGATGAGAGGAAGACGTCTCATTCCTCTCTGTCAATCTCTCCACATCCCTGAAGTCATCACCACTGTTTTTTTTTTATCCCTAGAGGAGAAGAACAAAGAGAAGGAAAAGGGAGACAACAGTACAGACATCACCCAAGGTACTCTGTGTGTAAGAACTGGAGACCAGAGAGTTCTCATCCTCACTTTGTGTTCTGAGATCCCTTTTCCACCCCAAATCCTATCCAGCCTGTGACAGCCTCCTAGGCCACCAGGGGGCAGAGCCTCCAAGAACTACAGCAGGGCAGGGGCTCCTGGAGTGGTAAGGCCAGAGGCAGCTGGGCTGGGTTCTGGGTGTCCTGTCCTGCCCACAGAACGAAGAATGGGGTTCTCTTGGTGTCTTTCCATATGGCAGAAGGGAGGTGGCAGGAGTCAGGAGTCAGACACGCAGGAGGGGAAGGTCTGGGCATCTGTGAAGCTCGCTCACATCCATCCCGGTCTCCCTGCATGTCTGGAAAGACGTCCTCTCCTGCCACCTCCCCCTTCCTCCTTGTTTTGACTCTTTCCTCCTGTTGGTCCTGTTTCCTTTTCTTCCTCCCTCTCGTCTTTGTTGCTTCTACTTTTCACCCTTTTTCTTCTCCCCTGGCTTTATTCTGTCTTCTTTTGTCTCATTTTCTCCCTTCTCCAGCCTCCCCCCTTCTCTTCGCTTCTCCTTCACCTCTCATCTCTCTTTTTTCCTTTTTTTTTTGTTTCCACATTTCTCCTTTTTGTTTTCTTTCTCGACTCTTCTGCTGTTTCTCTCCTTTCCCTTTCTCTCCGCCTTCACCCTTTTCCGTCCTCCTCTCTTCTCACCTTCCGTCCCGCGCCTGTGTTCCCACCCTAGGAGACCCTTTGCCGATCCACCACTATTTCCATGGCTACCTGGCTGGTTTCAGCGTGCGCTCAGGTCGCCTGGAGAGCCGTGAGGTCATCGAGTGCCTCTATGCATGTCGGGAGGGGCTGGACTATAGGGATTTCGAGAGCCTGGGCAAAGGCATGAAGGTATTGCCCCATCCTCTAGCCCTGTTCTTCCCCGCATGCCCCCTGCCCCTCCCCCTTGCCCTACCCCTCTACCTCTGCTCCTTTCCTCTCCCATCTCCTGGCCCTGCTCTCAGCTGTATCTGTATCTGGGGCCCAGGTCCACGTGAACCCCTCACAGTCCCTGCTCACCCTGGAGGGGGATGATGTGGAGACCTTCAACCATGCCCTGCAGCACGTGGCTTACATGAACACTCTGCGCTTTGCCACGCCCGGCGTCAGGCCCCTGCGCCTCACCACTGCCGTCAAGTGAGTGTTGGGTGGGGCAGGGCAAATCATTGAGCAGAGCCAGACTGTGTCACAGGTCCTTGGCCTAAGGCATCACCTAGAGCTAGGCATACCTCTTTTGTTTTATGGATGAGGAGACTGGGCCCTCACAGAGCAATATTGGTAGAGGAGTCTGGACTACACTCAGATTTCTCAACAATCAATCCGTTACTCTTTCTACCAAGTCACACTTCTAGGGTTTTTGGGCTTTGATCTCCTCTATGCCTCTGTGCTGATACGTAAAGTGGGACACAGGATTGGGAATGGGGAGACCTGACATTAATTCTGACTCAATATGAATTGCTTGGATAACCCTGGGCAAATGGTGAGTCCTGGCTGCTTCACTTGTTTTAATCTTGCTTCACCAAGCTCTTGCAAGGTCACATACGATGACCTAAGTCTAGGGGTTGGCAGTCCTAGGCCAAATCTGGCCTGCCGCCTGTTTCTGTAAATAGTTGTATTGGAACACACCAGTGCCCATTCGTTTGCATATGTCTATGGCTGCTTTCACACTGGGATGGCAGAACTGTGGGTAGTTGGAACAGAGATCATATGGCCCTGCAAACAGAACTATCTAATCCTTCATAGAAAAAGTTTGCTGGACGGCCATGGTGGCTCACACCTGTAATCCCAGCACTTTGGGAGGCTGAGGCAGACGGATCACGAGGAGTTCAAGACCAGCCTGGCCAACATGGTGAAACCCCGTCTCTACTAAAAATACAAAAATTAGCTGGGCGTGGTGGCACATGCCTGTAATCCCAGCTACTTGGGAGGCTGAGACAGGAGAATTGCTTGAACTGGGGCCTGGGAGGTGGAGGTTGCAGTGAGCGGAGATTGTACCACTGCACTCCAGCCTGGGCTACAAAGCGAGACTCTGTCTCAAAAAAAAAGAAAAAAAGGAAAGTTTGCTGACCTCTGAATTCTAAGTGAATGACTTTTGGTGTCTTTAAAAGAAAAATTGTAGATTATTTCAAGGTTTGAGTATATATTCCATGTTTAAAAATACAGATTAATTGAGAGGCAATGAAAGTATGATAGTTAAGAGCATAGGGTCTGTTGCTAGCTTTTTGGCACTGGGCAAATGCTATAAAGTAGTGATAGCAATAGAGTAACTCATGGAATTGTTATCATAACTACATGATATAATCTGGATCAAATGCCTAGCAGAGAGCTGATGCTGCTTAAATGCTGGCTATTACAGGAAGGCATTTTCACCCCTTATTATGGTTGATGGGCGGTTTTTAGGAGATGCTGCCATCTAGTGGGTGAATGACATGCTTTAGGAGTCAGGATTTCTGCGTTCCAATCTTGTTACCCCATCCCCCATTCTGCCTCAGTTTCTCTGTGAGCTATATGAAGATAAACATCTCAAATTTGCCCCTATCCTGGGAGGGGTGGGTTTAGAGGGGAGAGCGCTCTGAGCCCTAGAGGGGCTGTGATCACTGGGTGTGATCATCAGGCCTCAGAGTTAGAGCTGTGGAAGGGCCTGGACCGTGGCTTTTGGGAATTTGCTGGTTCAGGGTATGGAGCTGAAGGTCACAGGCAGATGAGTTAATGTGGGTACAGCTGATTGCTGAGTATGCACCCCACCATGTCCCAGTCAGAGCTCCAGTTGTTAAAGTGCTGTCATTCAGTTATGAAAGGCATAATCCCTCAGAAGCCAAGGCATTGCCTCGTTCCCTCCAGTGCTCAGGAGCCATGTCAGAAGGGAGGGCTCTGGTTTTTGGCCTAGGGTGGAGCTCTGCAAGGGGAGTTCCTGCATGGGGAGGAGTTGACATTTTCTTTGCTGAGTGGCTCATCTGAATTCCTCCTATCTTTTTCATGCCCAGGATAGAGGTTTATCCAAGGGCTTGGAAGCTGCCTATGAGGAAAGGGGCCTTGATGTTTTCTCTATGAGGTTAAGAAACGGAGTTTACATTTCTCCATATCTAAGGTTACTACATGGTTGGTGCTATCCTTATACTTCCCTGAGGTGATGGGAGAAAATATAGAGGGATGTGTGTGTGTGTGTGTGTGTGTGTGTGTGTGTGTGCATGCAACAGAGACAGACAGGTACCTAGCAACACTTCCCTTTCCCTGATGCTTCTCCTTGCCCCTGTCCATGTGGCTTTTGTAGCTTCCAGTTTTCAGTTCTTGGATGTCTGTCTATTTAAAGCCAGATTTATGCAACTATTTGGTCAATGCCTAAATGCAGGTTTTCCTTAAGTTTTTTTTTTTTTTTAGTATTTTTTTTTTTTTTTTTTTTTGAGATGGAGTCTCGCTCTGTCACCCAGGCTGGAGTGCAGTGGCCCGATCTCAGCTCACTGCAAGCTCCGCCTCCTGGGTTTACGCCATTCTCCTGCCTCAGCCTCCCGAGTAGCTGGGACTACAGGCGCCCGCTACGTCACCCGGCTAGTTTTTTGTATTTTTTAGTAGAGACGGGGTTTCACCGTGTTAGCCAAGATGGTCTCGATCTCCTGACCTCGTGATCCGCCCGTCTCGGCCTCCCAAAGTGCTGGGATTACAGGCTTGAGCCACTGCGCCCGGCTTTTTTTAGTATTTTCTTGGAAAGCCCATCTACTTGTGGCATTGATCCCCGGACAGATAGATACCACATCTTTTTCTCTAGTATTGTCCTCTTTCCACAGCTTTTGACTTTCCACCTGCTTCTGCTTCCTGTAGCCTCTATGTAGAAGTTCTGCCAGCACCTTGACCAAATGAGCTAATGCTGAAATAATCAACTGCAGTCCCAAACAGCCCTCCCCCTGAACTCTCTCTCTAGTGGTGTCTCTGTCCTTGTAGTTACCCAGAGCTTGAAAGCTCTGAGTCATCTTTGATTCTCCACTGCCCATCAGTTGCCAGGTCACCTGGACCCTACCTCTGTGCTGGGTGTCTGAAATCTGTCCCCTCTTTCTTTTGCTGCTGTTATTATTCTAGCCCAGGTCTTATTACCTCTTGTCTGGCCCATTGCCTCTTAACTAGCTGGCCTATCTCTAGTCTTCTAATTTCATTTATCCTCCACTCTGAGGCTAAGTGAGTGATCTTGTGAGTTTTCACCCTCACACTTCCCTGATGGAAAAGATGTGAGTGGCTTCCTCTTGCCCACTGCATAAAACTGTCAAATGTGCTGGGCGCAGTGGCTCACACCTGTAATCCCAGCACTTTGGGAGGCCAAGGTGAGAGGATCACTTGAGGCCAGAAGTTTGAGACCAGCCTGGACAACCAACAGGCTGCATGCCTGTAGTCGCAGCTACTCAGAAGGCTGAGGTGGGAGAATCACTTGAGCCCAGGAGTTCAAGGCTGTAGTGAGTCATGATTGCACCATTGCACTCCAGCCTGGGTGACAGTGAGACCCTGTCTCTAAAAAGTTAGAGAAAAAAAGTCAGATCTTATCATGGCATTTAAAGCCACCAGCCATCTGGCTCCTGGTCGTTCCTGCCTCATATTCCTCTACTCTCCTTAGAGAGATGGCAAGCTTCTTGCCATCCACTCTGGGTCAGTGCTATCCTCCTTCAAAGGCTAGCTCAGTTGCTACTTTCTCTGGTCATTCCTACCTTCCTTTTCCAAGCACCCTCCTCTTATCTTAGCCAGAACTAACCTCTCCCTCCTCTGAACTCTTCTAGTTATTTGTTGCACTCATATGGTGATGACCATATTTGCCTTTGTTTTAACTTTTGTGTGCCATGTCTAGTCTCTCTACCAGACCAGCAGTGCCTTTGGGTCAGGCCCGCTGTTCCCCTTGGGATTCCCAGAGCGGCAGCACAGCACAGCATTGCTCATTGCAGGGAGGATGTCTGTTGGAGTCTGTGCCTTCAGGGTCATCTGGGATTGTTTCCCAAGGGGCTTTGCCCTAGGCCTGTCTGGATGACAGTGCAGATTGTAATAGGCCCTGCTCCATGTGGCACAGGAACTCAGCACATCATGGGCATTGGCAGCTTCAGGGGCTCTGAGCTCATCACGCCTGCTGAGATTATGCCTTCTCCCTTTTTGCTCCAGCATTCAAGCTGGGCATGCTCAGTAACACTAATAATTACAGTCCTCTCTGCAAAATTGTTTCCACTAGCACCAGCATGTGGATCAGAGTCCCTGCTCCTGCATCGCTAACTCCACTGTGAAGTCTGCTTGTTCAAGTGGGGAAAGGTCTTTACACATAAATTTCCTTGGTGCAAACCCAGGCCCCATATGGTGCCTGTGGTTTAGTGGAAAGATCAGTGGACTTGGGCCGTGCGTGGTGGCGCATGCCTGTGGTCCCAGCTACTCCGGAGGCTGAGGCACGAAATCGCTTGAACCCAGGAGGCAGAGGTTGCAGTGAGCTGAGATGGCGCTACTACACTGCAGCCTGGGCAACAGAGCGAGACTCTGCAAAACAAAACAAAACAAAACAAAAATCAGTGGACCTGGAAGGAGAGGAATGGTTCAAGCCTTGACTCTTTTGTTTTCTTTGTCTTTCTTTTCTTTCTTTTTGTTTTTGTTTTTGTTTTTGAGATAGGGTCTCACTCTGTCACTCAGGCTGGAGTGCAGTGGCATGATCTTATTGGCTTACTACAACCTCTGCCTCCTGGGCTCAAGTGTTCCTTCTACCTCAGCCTCCTGAGTAGCTGGGACTACAGGTGTCTGACACCTTACCTGGATAATTTTTGTATTTTTTGTAGAGACGGGGTTTTACTATGTTGCCCAGGCTGGTCTTGAACTCCTAAACTCAAGGGATCCTCCCGCCTCAGCCTCCCAAAGTGCCAATATTACAGGCATGAGCCACCATGCCCAGCCTGAGCTTTCGGCATTTTACAGCACAGAAGTGAGGTTATAATGAAATAATATGGGCCAGGTGTGGTGGCTCACGACTGTAATCCCAGCACTTTGGGAGGCCGAGACGGGCGGATCACCTGAGGTCAGGAGTTCAAGACCAGCTTGACCAATATGATGAAATCCCGTCTCTACTAAAACTACAAAAATTAGCTGGGCGTGGTGGCGTGTGCCCTATAATCCCAGCTACTCTGGAGGCTGAGGCAGGAGAATCGCTTGAACCCAGGAGGCAGAGGTTGCAGTGAGCCAAGATTACACCATTGTACTCCAGCCTGGGCAACAAGAGTGAAACTCCACCAAAAAAAAAAAAAAAAAAAAAAACTCCAAAAAACAAAAAACAGACAAACGAACAAAAGAAATAATATGGGAAAAAGGCTTCATAACTGGCAAGGGCTATTGATTGTGAGGTGTTGGTATTTCTGGTAAAAGGTGGGGCTAAATGTGATCCTGAGAGCATCACTCCTGAGCAGCCGTGCTGTTAGTTGGTCTGGCTCAACGGCGTCCTCTAGGGATAGCTTGTCCTGGTGCCTGGATCCTAAAGCTTCATGAGACAGTGGATCTAGGTCCAAGGTGGCCAGATGATCTCACCTACCAAAGTGTGTTTCCCCGCTACTGAAGGGAGTGAAAGACACACCACAGAGGAGGACATCCTTTGGTAGATGTCCACCCTCTACTTTTAGTGTTGAATAATTTTGGGCGCATATGTGCTAGAGAGTATACTGTTCCCATGTATTTTTAAACTCCTGGATAAAGAACTGTGTGTGTATATATACATGTTTGTCAGTTCAGTTTGCTTTATTTTTCATTAAAACAGCATTTATAGGTACTCCATAGTCCTGGGGTAAGGCATTGATGGTGTGATCACACCCACAGGTTGGGGTTACCTGACTTTCTGTCCTCGACATTTTCCTTGGTGACATCCTACCAGGAAAGGATATGTCCCCCTTCAACTGCTGTGGGGGTTGGGGTGCAGAGGCATGACCCCCTTTCTTCCCCTGCCCCTCCCTGACGTGAGATGCTCTATGATAGAGGTAGCTGGGGCAGGGAGTGAAACAGAATGTAGGTTTTCAGGGAGGAAGTGTTGGGGTCACATGTTGCTTCTCCTCCTTTCTCACACAGATGCTTCAGTGAAGAGTCCTGTGTGTCCATCCCTGAAGTGGAGGGCTATGTGGTGGTCCTTCAGCCCGATGCCCCCCAGATCCTGCTGAGTGGCACTGCCCATTTTGCCCGCCCAGCCGTGGACTTTGAGGGAACGGAGGGCGTCCCTTTGTTCCCTGATCTTCAAATCACCTGCTCCATTTCTCACCAGGTGGAGGCCAAAAAGGATGAAAGTTGGCAGGGCACAGGTAAGGATGACTCCGGGGAGTAACACCATCCAGAGAACCAGCCAGTGTCTGAAGCCAGAGTGCGGGAGAACTCCTGGGGCTGGAAGCAGAAAGTGACTCCATCCTGTGTTTGTTTGATTAAACAACTTACCTTTGAGAAGGAGAGCAAGCGGGAAACCCGTGGGTGGAAATGAATTGCTGCATAATGATATTCTTGGAAATGATGCTGCCTTCCCTTTCCCTGACCCTGGAAAGTGGGGGAGAGTGGTGGTGAGGGGATGGCTGGGGCTCAGAACCCCTGTGGGCCCTTTGGCTCTGACCCAGACCCTGCTCTCCCCAACCCAGTGACAGACACACGCATGTCGGATGAGATTGTGCACAACCTGGATGGCTGTGAAATTTCTCTGGTGGGGGATGACCTGGACCCCGAGCGGGAAAGCCTGCTCCTGGACACGACCTCCGTGCAGCAGCGAGGGCTGGAGCTCACCAACACATCCGCCTACCTCACCATTGCTGGTCAGTGGGGCCTGAGGGCCTGTCCTCTGTGTGTGTGTGCCCCTCCTAAAACGTAAGGGCCTGGGAAGCCCAGAGGGTCCTCCCTCCAGGTCCAGGGATGTGGACAAGTGCTGTTTTGCATTTTCCTAGCCTGGAAGATCCTCTGGCTTCGATTGTCCCTAGGGGAGGTGTGCTGGGTTTAGGCTCCGAATGCTTCTCTCTTCCTGCTCCTCTGCATAGCCTGGGTCACCTCCACCTCTGGTCCCACTCCTGTTTCCATTCAGGCTTCTCTCCTTCCTCTCCTCCTTCGGCTCATCTCTGCCCAGCTTTCTAACCCTCTAGCTGTTTGTTACTGGTCATCTCTGTTGTACAGCTCTCTTATCTCACGTGCACACCAGAGCTTTACAAGAAGTGCTCATCTCTTAGTGAATAGTGGGAGTGATGATTTGGTAGTTTCCAAAGGAAGCCAGGAGGGAGAATGGAGAAGGTGGAGATAACCAGTTCCCTTCTATTTCCACTCCTTTCCAGGGCTCACTGAGGACTTCTGTGTTTTCTTCTTTCTCAGATTCCCTCCTGCTTGCCATCTCCCTTTCTGTCTTTCAGGATGTCTTTATCTCCTTCTTTCCATTCCTCCTCAGAACCTACAGAGCAGGAAACGGAGCCTTGATCTCTCCATCCTAGTTAGGCAGAGCGGGCAGGGATGGAGTGGAGCATCTCTCCCTTTGACCTCAGGTCGCACTTCTGCAGAGATGGGGCTGACTCACTCTACAGCTTGTGTGGTGTCAGCTGGTGGGAGTCCAGCAGAGAGGGTCCTGCCTCTACTGGACCTGCCCTGAGGTGCTTCCTCATCTCCAGGGGTGGAGAGCATCACTGTGTATGAAGAGATCCTGAGGCAGGCTCGTTATCGGCTGCGACATGGAGCTGCCCTCTACGCCAGGAAATTCCGGCTTTCCTGCTCGGAAATGAATGGCCGTTACTCCAGCAATGAATTCATCGTGGAGGTACCCAGAGAGTCTCCTTCCTTCCGCAGTTACCCACCCCCAGAAATGAGCTGAGGTGGCATGGACTCAAAATGTTAGCTGGTGGGCATGGACATGGCAGCTTGCAGGGCTGCTGGACCCTGCGATGGGTGGAGAAGAAGGAGATGGGGGCAGTAGTTAGGAGATGGGACTGGGCTCTAGGGAAGTGGGGAGGACCTGGGAGAAGCGTGTGTGCCCATGGAGGCCTCCCTCTGCCCAGGTCAATGTCCTGCACAGCATGAACCGGGTTGCCCACCCCAGCCACGTGCTCAGCTCCCAGCAGTTCCTGCACCGTGGGCACCAGCCCCCGCCTGAGATGGCTGGACACAGCCTGGCCAGCTCCCACCGAAACTCCAGTACGTAAGCCTGGTGGGGCTGGGCAGGGAGGGGAAGGTGGCAGGTGAGTGGGTTGGGACAGGTATCCTCCCCCTCTACCTCTGGGAGAGGACAAGGTGGGTGGAGCAATGGGTTCTGTTCCTCTGTGATACCTGCCTTAGTTGACAGCTACGGACCAATCCCTCTCTCCCTTTGGATCACTCACTTTCCCTTGTGAAGAACATGAGCCTTGTGTCATTGTAGGGGTGCTTATTCCTGGAATCATAAAGTCAGTGTGGGTTTAGAAGTGTTTGTTTTTCCTGATGATGCCTCCTTCCCCAGCCCCAAGCAATATCAAATTAGCCCTGGACCTAGGATCCTCTGTGGTGAAGCTATCAAGCATTTACTAAGCACCTACTATGTATTAGCACTGTCCTAAGATGATCTAAATGATTTATAGGATAGATACTGTCCCTATCCCCAAGGAGAGAATTGGCACTATTACATGTAAAATTATGTGCTGTGTGTGCAGTCACAAGAATATGTCTAAAAAAATATGCAAATATGCAAAGCATTACAGTCAGATGGAGTGCTGCCCTTCAAAGCAACCTGGCCATGGTCCGAAAGGTTCCCGGTCATGGTCCTTTACCAATGGTGCAATTTTATTTTCAACTTTTGAGTTGCATAATTGTAGAAAAACCAGAAAATAAATATCAAATATTTCTTTTAAAGAAGAAAAATCAGGCCAGGCACAGTGGCTCATGCCTGCAATCCCAACACACTGGGAGGCTGAGGCGGGAGGATCACTTGAGCCCAGGAGTTTGAGACCAGCCCGGGCAACATACTGAGACTCTGTCTTTACAAAAAATAAAAAAAATTGGCTGGGCATGGTAGCACTTGCCTGTAGTCCCAGCTACTTGGGAGGCTGAGGTAGGAGGATCTCTTGGGCCTGGGAGGCCGAGGCTACAGTGAGCCATGATCACACCATTGCATTCCAGTCTGGGAGACAGAGCAAGACTCTGTCTCAAAAAAAAAAAAAAAAAAAAAAAGAAGACAAAGAAAAATCAGCCATAATTTCATCAGAGAGGAAACCACTGATAATATGAAATTTTCTGTTCTAGTCTTTTTTCTATGCCTAATTTTTCCTTTTTATAGAGTTAGGATTAACCTATTTTGTGACCTGATATTTACACTTCATATTATAAAACAAGTATTCTCCCACGTTATTAAAAATCGCAAATGATGCTGATGTTGTTGAAAGTGGTTTTTGGAACCCCTTCTTAGAATTGCTTTCAGAGCCAATTCATGAGGTGCATTTATTTTTGTTATTTTTTGGACATAACTTGCTTTTGACCCTGTTCAGTGTTACTCAACTTCATCATCCACTTTTGCCAAAGTTGGCTCTGGATATAATTCTAAGTTTTTAAACATTAAACCCACTCTCAAAGGCCATAGATTGGTCACATTTGAAAAAAGTCAAAAGGTTGTGCCACAGGCTTTTAAGGCAATTCTCAGAGGATTCCACTAGTGCTTTCTTGGAAGAAGTTTGTGGTCTCCGAACCCTATGTGAAAGTGCAGAGCTTATTTCAATATATGTGATGGTAATAATAGTTATAACAAACACAGGGTGCTCTCATCGTGTGCCAGGCACCGTGCTGGGGGATTACGCATATTAACTCATTTAGCCATCATAAACAACCAATGAAATGGGTACCAGAATTATCCCCTTTACAGGCAAGGAAACAGAGGCACAGAGAGTTCAAGTGCCTTACCCCAGTTCACACAGCTAGAAAGTAAGTGGAGCCAGGGTTTACATCCAGGAGGCAAGATTCCAGTCTGTGCGCTAACCATGGCCCTCACCCCTCTCCTCAGATGTTTGATGCTTTAAAAAACATTAGTCTTGTGACTTTAGAGTTGCACATAATTAGGGGGAGCCCCTGAGGGGCTTCCCAGGGTTTTCTGACAGAGGCCAGCTCCTCTGATGCCCCCAGGGATTCAGTCTGGCTTCCTCTCCTCCTGCGCGGCCACCACCTACACCGTCTCTTATGTTTTCTTTTTTCTGGGACTGGCTCCCTTCTTCCCTGCTTTCTCTGAAAACAACTGCAGAGGCTTTTGGGAGGGGGAGGCAGGGTCCTGTTCTGTCGCCTAAGCTGGAGAACAGTGGTAATCATAGCTCACTGGAGCCTGGAACTCCTGAGCTCAAGCAATCCTCTTGCCTTAGCCCCCCGAGGAGCAGATGCATGCCAGTATGCTGGCTATTTTTAAGATTTTTTTATAGAGACAAGGTCTCATTTTGTTGCTCAAGCTGGTCTTGAACTCCCGGGCTCAAGCACTCATCCTGGCTCAGCTTCGGAAGTGCTGGGATTACAGGTGTGAGCCGCCGCATTTGGACTTGCAGAGGCCTTTTTCAGTGTTCTTCTGTGATTCACTACAGCAAGTAGGTGGAAGTGAGGATTCGCGGGGAATATAAGGCGTAACCAAGTTGCAAAGATTCAGAGACGTTTCACACAGTATTTAGTCAATAGAGACATGTTAGCAAACCAAACCTATTTATTTCAAATAAACTCTTGAGGGCAGCTACGTATTTTTTTTCCTTCTTGTGATTTCATAGCACTTTCTCCAGTTCTTTCATTGGGGATCATTCCACTCAATCTTTTCTGGGTTGGATACTAGGTCCTGCTACTCTGATTAGGCTCAAGGTAGATAGGAGCGCTGCCCGGCCTGGTGAGACTCTTGATCCTTACTTTCTTTGGTATAAGGCCCCAGGTGAGGGACTTCTTGTTCTTTTTTTTTTTTGTTTGAGACAGAGTCTTGCTCTGTCACCCAGGCTGGAGTGCAGTGACCGGATCCCAGCTCACTGCAAGCTCCTCCTCCCGGGTTTACGCCATTCTCCTGCCTCAGCCCCCTGAGTAGCTGGGACTACAGGCGCCCGCCACCACGCCCGGCTAATTTTTTTGTATGGTTTTTACTAGAGACGGGGTTTCACCGTGTTAGCCAGGATGGTCCCGATCTCCTGACCTTGTGATCCGCCCGTCTCGGCCTCCCAAAGTGCTGGGATTACAGACTTGAGCCACCGCGCCCGGCCGGGACTTCTTGTACTAAGAGCCCAGCACCTTCTCCCCTGAGTGTCCAGCTGCCCTGCATGGGCTGGCCTGGCGGGCAGCGCTTCTCACCCCTCAGCCCCTGGAGCAGTGTCTGCACATGGCACCCTTTCACCTCCCCACAGTGAAGCCCGGTCTCCCCATCCTTTGTTCTGAGCTCATGTCCAGGCTGATCAAGCTTCCCTCAGATTTCAGTTGAGAGCAGCAGTTTTCCTTTGCTGCTTCTCTTATGTTGGCCTGAGTAGGACACAGAGTTCATAGCTTCCCTGAGGACACCGGTGATTGGCATGCCTGAGCTGACAGGCCATTCATTGCATAAAACCCCTTCTATATGCCTTTTCTGACTCTGCAAGGTGCTCCCTCCCTTTCACCTACAAATGCCGAGTGGTGTCGCAGAATTGTGGTTTCACAATATCAAACCATTCTAAACATGCAGAAGCAGTGAGAGGTGTGATCTCCTCCAGTGGCACAGAGGCCCATCGCTCTAAATCTCCTAAGTGCACTAGAGAAAGAGAGATCAATGTGAACTGGAACCAGTGTAAACTGGAACAGTAGGGGAGATTTTATGGCACATGTAGAGTTTGCATTTGGACCTGAAGTGTAGAAGGGAGTTTTGGATGGGCGTGAGAGAGAATGAGAATTTGAGAACTGGGGGTAGATGGGTGGTTAGGAGTGTTTACGGTTAGAGAGAATAAGGTTGGTTAAGAAGAGTGAGCCAAGGTGATGAGGGTATTGTGCATCCACTCATATCAAATTTTGATGCCTGCCAGAATCACCTGGGGAGCTTTAAAAACTCTTGGCACCTAAATTACACCCTAGAATGTCTAGCAGGTGGGAGCCATGTATCAGTGGTTTTTAAAAATCCCATGTGATCTTTAAAAGTTTGGGAATAATTTTCCTCCTTTGTTTCCTACAAGTATCTGAAGCTTTGCAGGAAGAGTTAGAAAGCAATAGGACAGAAAGAGAATGAATGAGGAAGTGAGGAGGAACAGGTAATGATGAAATAAAGATCAAATGAAGCCAGGGAATAAAGTCAGCTCATAACATGCATACTATGAGATGCCGTGCAGTTGCTACCATGGGCCAGAATTTTGACTCTGAGCTTCTTTGAAGCTAAAGCAAAAGGAAACCTGAGCAGTTCTGAAAGCCATGATAGGAGCCGAACGCTATTTCATGAAAAGCCCTGGGACTGGGGGCAGAAAGAAGTCTCTCCCGAGGCTCTTCGCAAAGAGGGCACCATGTGGAGCTGTGGGCAGGACTTTCAACAGTGTCCTCGCAATCCCACAGACCATTTGCTAAGTCACCCCTTATGTTGGCTCTGGAGGTCATTCAAGGCTGGAATTAACTTTTCACATCTCATGTAGCAAGAAAAGTTGACCATACTTCTTAAATTCTTGATTTTTATCTGTAGCTGATTTAAAAATCCTCCCATCTCCCTGGGCTGCTGACTCATCTTAAACTAATTAACCAGACTTGTCTGCTTGTAGATACAGTGTCTGCATTTTGTCTTTCCTGTGGTCATTTCTTATTGTCCTGGCAATCAACTTGTCATTTCCTTCATTAGGCCAGGAGCGCGGAGGGACACTGCATTGATTAAGGCACAAACCAGCTTTAGCTTGTTACCATTGTGTGCTTACAGCAAGTTCACCTGCTTTGGCCTCCACTCTGAGGCTGGGGTCACCACTCCTTCTAAAGCCTAGGCTTAGCCACCGGTCCCATCTGCCAGTGGAGGCACTGCCCCTGGGTCTGGTCTGTTGACATGGAGACCAGAGGCACTATTTCCTGCCGATGGGCAGAAGAGGCAGCTCTGTCCCCTCCTCCCTCATCCCCCGTTCCCAGGCAGTTGGGAAATACTGATCCAGCCAGTCCTGTCTTCACCTTGGAACCAGTGTCGAGGGAGTGTGCCCCAGCAGAGTCCATTCTAATTGGCAAGTGGCCTCAAGTGGGCTGTGGGTCGGGTCAGGATGGGGACCAACTTGGCAGACAGCCATCAGGGCGGCCTCAGGGAGGTGTGTGGCCTGCCCAGGCAGGGCATTCTCCACACACCTGCTTGGCCTTGGAGTGCGTGGCAGCGGAGTGTGCTGGCTGCTGGGGAGAGGGGCGCTGCAGCAGGGTGTGGGTGTGAGCGTGGGGGAGCTCCTGGGCCATGTACTTCCCTACGCTCTGCTCTGTGTACTGACACATGAGTCTCAGGCTGTAGGTAATTTGGGGACGGGGCTGGGATGTGATGTGTGTATGTTTCTAGGAGCTTGCTTGTGTGATTGCCAGTCTCTGTGTGTGTTTGGGGCACACATACGTGGAATAGTCCCTCAGCAACGGGACTGCCCAGGGAGAAGCCGTGTGCATGCATGGTGGGCAGGGGTGTGCACCCATGTGGGGAGTAGTGACCCAGCTGCCCGTAAGGGCCCTGGG
The DNA here is from genome assembly GCF_000951035.1 of Colobus angolensis palliatus. Taxonomy (NCBI): domain Eukaryota; kingdom Metazoa; phylum Chordata; class Mammalia; order Primates; family Cercopithecidae; genus Colobus; species Colobus angolensis. The sequence goes on from NW_012112030.1 coordinate 2,654,837, forward strand.
CTTGGGGGTGCATGTGTGGGGTCTCTACCTCCACCTGCTGTCCGTGGGGCTGCGGGCTTTCCTGCTTTGCTTCCTTGTGCTACTCCGAGAGCTGTGTGTGTGTGTGCAGGAAGCAGGCAGGGCTGTGCTCACGGTGGCTCGCTCTGTGGCCCTCACAGCCCACGTCTGTAGTGTCTACGTCTTCCTTCAGGGGGTTGCCTGGTCTGCCCAGCTGGTGGGGAGCTGGGTGATGCTGCACATATGGCTCTGCTGTGCCTTATTGGAGACCCTCAGATGCGTTCCTTTACTCCCGCTGTGTGAGCAGGCGGCCAGGTGGCTGGTGTGGGCCGGCATGCAGGCTGGCAGAGGCCTGGCTCGGGTGTGGGGTGTGGCGATCTTTGTGCAGCTGTGTGCCCACACGGTCTTCCTGAGCATGTACCTGTGCATGCACATCTGCTTTGCCGCCATCAGCTCTCAGGTCCGTGTGAGAGTGCACGCGCCGTTCTGTGTCTCACTGCCTTTGAAGGTCCATGCCCCTCTGAACCTGGGCATCAAAGTGGGTCTGCAGGGCCGGAAGCATGGCAGAGCCATGGGGGAGGCAGGTGCGCCTCAGGGGGAGATGTTGGGGAAGCAGGAACCCCAGGCGTCCAGGAGCCCCAAGCCCACCAGGAGAAGGGAGGTGTCACGGAGTGAGCTCAGCCCAGGTGGGTAAGGGAAGGGGCTGCTCTGTGCCCCTTGGACTTGTCCCCAGCCTCAGGTGCTAGTGCCCTCCTCCTGCAGCCAGGCCAGGCTTGGAGCTGCATCTCCTCCTGCACAGCCAAGCTCATGTAGTGGCCCCGCCCCTCCCTCACTGGGCACTGGCACCTCTTTCCTCGGCTGAGTGGTCTCTGGGGAAGGCACAGGTGAATGACAGGGGCAGATTCCAGTCCTTGCCCTCTGTCCTGTGCGAATAGAGCTGTTCATGACAGTGTTGGGTTGGGAGTCTTTTTCCTCCGCTGCCCTTGCCTGTCTGTACAGCTGCCACCCTCTGTGTTCGTCCCTTTGCCTTGCAACAGCTCCCTTCCTCCCCTCTCGTCTCCTGCCCTTCCTGGCGGGCTGTTTCTCTTCTGGCTTCTCCAGGTGTTCCTCTCTTCTCGGTCACTGTGGGTTCTGCCCTGGGACTCCTTCAGCCTGGGCTGCCTCTTTTCCTACCCAGCCCCCTGTCTGAGTGCCCCCAGGTGTGCCTGGTCACGTTCTGCTCACCCCCCGCACTCTCTCTGCAGTGATTCCCAGCGCCGCGACCCTCATCATTGTGGTGTGCGTGGGCTTCCTGGTGCTCATGGTCATCCTGGGCCTGGTGCGCATCCATTCCCTTCACCGCCGCGTCTCGGGGGCTGGCGGGCCTCCAGGGGCCTCCAGTGACCCCAAGGACCCTGACCTCTTCTGGGATGACTCAGCTCTCACCATCATTGTGAACCCCATGGAGGTGAGAGGCCAGGGAAGGGGGGTTCTGTAGGGTCAAGACTGTGGAGCACACACTGGGAGAACTCCTGAGGAGGGGCAGGCCCCGGGTGGAGGCTGTTCGCAGAGCTGCAGTGAGCAGGAGGGAGAGCGGTTCAGGCAGGGAGGGGGGTGCAAAGGGGATAAGGGGACTGGGGGAAGTGTGACCCCTGAAAGAGAGGCTGGGGTGTGGGCAGGCCATTGGTCCCTTCTCCTCTCTGTTCCCGCCCTCCAGTCCTACCAGAATCGGCAGGCCTGTGTGGCAGGGGCTGCCAGGGGCCAGCAGGAGGACGAGGACAGCAGTGACTCGGAGGTGGCTGACTCCCCCAGCAGCGACGAGAGATGCATCATCGAGACCCCCCCACACCGCTACTGAGGCCAACACCTCTCCCCATGCAGAGGGAGAATTCTGCCCTGGTGAAACAGACACTCCAGACGTGGGAGAAGGACCTTCTGGGAGAATAGAGACCAAGAGGGAGAGAGGCTTCAGAACCAGTCCTCCTTTCATCTCAAAACCCCAGCAGGCCCTCTGGAGTCTGCCTGCCCCTCCCCTAGCCCCCCATCCCTCACCTCTGGGCTGTCATGCTCCTGGTGTGCCCCTTGCACTGGAGCTGACTGGGTGGGAAAGTGGGCTGGACTTCAGTTGCCTTTCTACCCCCAATGGCATCTGCCCCCTTAGCAGTCACTGTGTTGGGGAGAGGGTGACAATTGCAATGGCTGGGGCTGGAGCTGGGAGTGGGACTGAAGAAAAAACCCTCTCTTCTCCCCTTCCCTTCTCTCATCCGTCCATGGGAAGCTTGTCTCCCTCTGCAGGGCTCCCTCAGCCGGGCCGTCGTCCCTGCTTCTCTTATGATCACCCCACCTCGTTTCCATTTCAGTCTGGGGACCCCGCTTCTCCCTCCTTTCCAACTTCCTTCCTTTCTTGTCCTGTTTCCCTTCCTGCCCTTGCAGTCCTGAGGCCCTGCAGCCCCGGCCCCTCCTCTGTGACCTGGTGTGGCCAAGTTGCGGGGACGGGAGGGGATGTGGGGGCCCCAGGTGTATATATATAATGTATATTTTTTCAGTGTTGTGAGTGCAGCCCCTGTGTTCCCGTGTGCAGCTCACAGCCGTGTGTGTGTGTGTGTGTGTGTGTGTGTGTGTGTGTGTGTGTGTGGCATCGTCATGTCCTGGGGCAGGGGCGGGGGATGGGGGTGGTGAGGGAAGGGACATATCCTAGGGTTTTCAAATAAAACAATCAGAAAAAAAAAGCTCTGTGAGGTGTCTCCTGCCTGCCTGGTCCTGTGTGGGCATGACGGAGGCTCTGAGGCCTCAGGGGCTGTTTTGGTCTCTGCGCAGGGCTGAAGTGAGGTGGGCAGGGCTGGTGATCTTGAGGGCCTGACCGGGTAAGTCCCCAGGATGCCAGATCACCTGGAAAGTAAGCTGGGGCAGAAGGTTCCCACACCCCCTTCCTTCAGTACCCGCTGGAAAAGTATAGAAGATTCAGGGAATGCTATGGACACCTAGGCAGATGCCCAGTGCCTTGTAGGGGCGCTGCCAACCCCACCCCACAACTTGGAACATATTGCCTGTGCACACGGGCTCCCTGCTGGGTGTCCCCAGGGAGAAGGCAGGCAACCCTGATATTTGTACCAAAGGGATCTGGAGACTGTTCCCAGGCTGAGCCTTCCCTGCTGGCCAAGGTTCAGACCCAGGGGATATCTGCCTTCCTTGCCCACGTCCACGTGGTTACCTCACATGGCTGCTGAATGACCTCAGCCCTCTCCACGCTGGCCCAGCCCCTGGCCTGACAGCAGGCAGAGTCTGGCCCTTCCACAGCCTTTTGGGCCACTAGTTCTCTGACCCAGGTCTTACTCAACCCGCAGGTGATAAAGGATGGTAACCCGAAGGGGTTATTTCAGAAGAGTGAACTGCTGGTGGGAGCATCCCCCCTTGTGCTGTCCTGGCCCAGGAAATACCAGGGATCCAAGTCTTAGTTCCTTCCTGCAGCATGAGGGGGTAGGGCATCCTTAGGCTCTTCCTGGTTCTCTGTGGTTGCCTGTAGCGCAGTTGTGGTGGAGGTGGGTGCTCCACCTGACGCCTGTTCTGACATCTACCAGGTACCATTGTTCTTGCCCATAGCCATAAACTCCCAGCTGTATGTTGATGCCTCCATATTTTTATCTCCCACCTGGATCTCTGTCCTAACTCATATTTGCAACTACCTATTGGCATATTCACCTGCCCTTCCTGTGCCTCAGACTCCACCTTTCCCCAGCTTCTCTGTGACCTATCCCTATCACCTTTCACCCATTTGCCTATGCCAGAAATCTGAGAGTCAGCCTAGATTCCTCCCTCTCCCTCAACCCGATGGCCAAATGGTGACGAAACCCTGTTGTTCTTACGCCTTAAAATCTCTCCAATAGGTCTTTTGCTTTCTATTCCCCCTATTGCTGCCTCTGCCTTGACCCGCACCTTCTGTGTTTTTGCCTGGTCTGTGGCAAGAGTCTCCCACCTGCCCTCCACCTGCCTCCCACCTGCCCTTGTCTCCTATGCCTTGCTCCACTCCAACCCGTCCTCAACTCTGGATCTCAGTGGCCTTTCTCAAGTGCAACTCTGTTTGGACCACTCTCCGGTATAGCAACTTTCCTACCTCCTTGACAGGCCTGGGTCGCATCCCGAAGCCTTAGCCCCTTAACCCAGGTGGAGCAGGTCCTGCCTTCCTCCTTCTCTGGCCTCTTTGCAGCTACCACCCCTGCACCCCTGCGGTGGGGTCACAGAAATCATGTATGCTTCCCACACGCACCCTGCTCTTTCTCGCCTCTGTGTCTGCAGGTATTGTTCCCTCTCCCTGGCATGTCCCTTACCCATTGTGTGCCTTGGCAGTCTTCTACTATTACTGAAGACCCGGTTCAAGAATTGCCTCTTCCAGGAGTTCTGCTGTGCTCCGGGACCCCTTGTTCATGCCTCCATGATGGTAGTGACTACAAAGCTGTGGGACATGTCTGTCTCCCCACAGATTCTCTGTATCCCCAGGATCTTGCATAGGGCCTGGCACACAGTAGGGGCTCAGTCAGTGGTGACTGAGGTGATGTGTATGGCTCTCAGACTCAGGGACGACTCACTGGTAGGAAGAGAGAGGAGACCTCCATTGGTGGCTCACGGCATGGGAGGTCCAGGGGCTGAGCATGGCCAAACAGACACCCTGCAGTGGCCTCTCCGGTAGTCTAGGTCTGCCTAGACACCAAGCTGACGTTCCGGGGTCTGTGGCAAAACTGCATAGAAGACCGCCTTGCCTGTCTACCTAGAGCCTTCCAGAGGCTCAAAAGATCACAGACTTCAGACATCTGAGAGCTTTGGTTCTCAAAGGGGCTTGAGAGAGAGTTTTTATTAATAGTTGGTGGTCCTGAATTTCAGTGGGTGAAGTTCAGCCCCCTCCTCCTCCTTGTCATCCTCTTAGTCCTCACCTACCCTGTCTCAGAGATACAGTTTCCCATGAAGAGGGGCAGAAGCCAAGTGGCTTCTACTATTTCTGTGTTTGTCCTTGGAGCCCCCTGCACTGTTGTTGAGACTTGAGGCTCGGGGCTCCTTATTCACCTCTAGCTCAAGCCTCAGGGGTAGCGGCCGTGGGTGAGAAGGCAAGTTTGCCATGAACTCTGCTTCCCTCTTGATGTACACACCCCTGCAGACTGCCGCAGAGTAGCATATGTCCTTCTCTTAGCATCTGCCCAGCCTTGGCTCGACTCTTGGCCTTCCTGGATTGGCTGCCTCTGGGGCTGGACATGGGTTTTCTCTTAAATGCAACCACTCTACCTGAGATTCCTGGAAACTCTCTCCAGAATCAGAAGCCCTGACCACTGATTATTTCTGTTGGTGTAACCTTTCCTGGCCCTCCTCTTCACCCTCAGTGTTTGACACCCAGGTCTTGGGCCCATGGTTAGCACATCTCCCTGTGTGACTACTGGGCCCATCGAGATGTTACCTGGGGTGGGGGTGTACATGGGCACCAGAGGCCTGGAGAAGACCATGAATTCCTTGTGCCACTACATGCCCTGAACCTCTGCTGTCACTTGCTGACTTCCTTCCCTCTCTCAATCTCTGCCTCTCTCTGACACATACACTCACACATACACTGCACAGGGATCAGGTTTGAGGCAGGAGGCCAGCTCCAGTGACGCAGGGAAAGGGCAGCAGGCAGGATTCTGCATGAGTTTTTATTTTGTTGCTCAAGATCTCCTGGAAAGATGTTTCCTAACTTCCCTCAAAGAAGCTGGCAAAGCCTGGAGATATCAGGCCTGGGGCAGAGTTTCCAATTCACCTATTCCCAATTTAATTTGAAACGGCAAACACATTTCCCTTGGCATCATCACTCAAATCGTTCTTTCTGCAATGGAAGGCTGTTTTCCTCTCAAGTCCACTCTCCACAATGAAAATTAATTAGCTTCTCTAAAGGTGCATGATGAAAAGCACATCCTTGGGGAAAAGTGATGCTCTAGAGGCAACTATGTTAACCACCAGTTCAAGAACAAAGTGTGTCCTTCTTCCTGTCACCAAACCAGAGTCCTGGAAATTCACTTTTGTGCCGTCAGAGCAGCTGGACACAAATGCACTGGCGGTGTGCAGAGGTGTGGCTCTACCCACTTTCAAAGTCTGCACTCCATCCTGCAGCCTTTGGGCTGATGCACCTTCACCCTGGGGGCTTCATTGGGGTGGGCCTGGAAGGTCACATGTGCTCCTAGCCTTCTAGGTACTGTGGGATATTTCATGTTCCCTTCAGATTTTAGGTCTGTGTCAGGGGCTCCCCAAAGTAGATCCCCTATATCCCCAGACCTATCCCAACTAGGAGCTCTTCTGGACAGTGTTTCCAGCCGGTGAACCTTTCAGACTCTGGGGTGTTTCCCTGAGATGTCCATAAGCATGAATTGGAGATGAGTGTGTCCATTAGGTTCCTTTGTGCAGTTTCCTAAACTCCCCAGCAACCTGCGGAGGCTCTCAGTGTGCGCCCTCTGGCGGCCTCCTGGGAGAAAGGAAGAACAGGAGGAAGGCAGACAGGTGTGTGGAGAGAGACGGGTGAGCCCGGGCAGGTGGGCGTGTCTGACAGGCAGCGAGGAGGAGCTGACGCGCCTACCTCCACGGTGCTGGCGTCACTGCCTCTCCTGCGGCACCACGCTGCGGAGCACTTAAAATACTCGCGTCCTGCAGGAAGAGGACAGATGAGGCTCTAAATTTAGCGACAGTGGGTAGGAGAGGGGGAATGAAGACTCCGGGATGGGGTGGGGAGCTGGCGTTGTCAGAAAAGGAGTAGGAATCCTGTATTTCCTGAGTGGGGATTCTAATTCATAAGGATACGGGAAGTTCTGTCCCAATATCCAATCTCAGCCTCCTGACTCGAGTTTCAGAAGTTCTCACCCCAGTTCTGTCGCCCTCTCCCACCTCCCCCATCAGACGTGGTCTCTTCCCTTCCACACTTAAAGGTTGGGATTCTGTTACCCTTTCTCCTTGAGTCGCAGTGTGGCTGGCTCTGGGAGAAGACGGTATTACCAGGGGACAAAAGCAGCATTCGAGAAAACCTCTGATTTTTATTTAGGTCACTGGAAGGAGAGTAGTTTTCCTTCCATGGCAATACAGAGAGGAAAGATAAGTCCAAAGGCATGAAGCAGTGAAGCGAGGCAAACACAATTTCCAGACAACTGCGCAAAGCGCCAGGGTACCAGGCCCAAGGAGGATACAGGCTGCTCTTGCCACTTGCCCCCTGAAAGTCTAGCCCCCTCCCAGACCATTGGACCACTTCCCCTCTTCCTCAGGGACCTATTCTTGCTCTGCCATCTTTTTGCTTTGAGGAAATCCCAAAGCACAGTGGGCTCCTTTTGCTGGGTGCAGTGGTGGTGGGGAGGGAGCTGAGAACATGGACTTTGCTGTCGGTGCTGCCTGTGTTCATATTCCAGGAACTTAGTGTTGACTCTTGGTCTTCAGCTTCTCTAAGGGTTGGTTCATCACATAAATGGGGAAATTACTTACTCAAGGGGTTGAATGAGGCTTAAATAAGATAACCTTTTCTGAATAACTCAGAGCTGACATACTGTAGAGTGCATGCTACTTGTTAGCTATTATTGTCATTAATTACCGGGAGGTAAACAAAACCATCCTTAGTTCCAGCGACGCTGGGGTCTTTAAAAGCGTGGGGTTTTAGGAATGGCAGAATTCCTCAAGCTTCTCCCATCTGAAGCCCAGGCAGCATGGGGTTGTGGTTTTGAACACATGCTTTGGAGCCAGACACACCTGGATTTTTTCACGTTGTCAGCTCACAGAAGCTTACTGTGGCTAATGTCCATAGGAGTGTGACTATCATTGCCAGGCTGTTTTAAACAGGCACAGTGTTATTATTTAAACAGGCACAGTGTTATTACTATTGTTATTATTTGAGACAGAGTTTCGCATTTGTTGCCCAGGCTGGAGTGCAATGGCGCGATCTCAGCTCACTGCAACCTCCACTTCCCGAGTTCAAGCAATTCCCCTGCCTCAGCCTCCCGAGTAGCTGGGATTACAGGCATGTGCCACCATACCTGGCTAATTTTTGTATTTTTTAATAGGGATGAGATTTCTCCATGTTGGTCAGGCTGGTCTCGAATTCCCGACCTCAGGTGGTCCACCCACCTTGGCCTCCTGAAGTGCTGGGATTACAGGTGTGAGCCATCACACCTGGCCTGTTATTATTTTTTAATAGATGGGGGCTTTAGCACACAGGAACTGAGCCTCTAGGGTCTTAGTAAGCAAGATCTCACAGAGTTTTGGATTTCAACTTCTGTGGCTGATCTTGAGCTGCATGAGCAAAGGTGACCTAGTGCTGCATGGAAGGCAAAGATAGAGGAGGTTAGCTCACCATATAGAAAGTCTTTTGGAGTCATCTCAAAATGGTCAGAATCTCAAAAGATTCTCAAAAATATAAGCTTTCTAGGTAAGCATTGGTGGATGCAATGATTTTTTTTTTCTGTTGTGTTTTTCAGCCAGGTTTTCAGTCTGAGCTTCAAATCTAAAAAGAAGCTAAGTTGCTCTCCCAAGCATGTGTGTGTGAGCTTTGTGCAGGCCTAAGTGGGCCATGCCTGGTCAGTTTCTTACTGTCATTGGGAACTGTACCATGAGATGAGACAGTGAAGTGTGGAGGTATCTTGAGCTCAGATCATGAGGCTTGTCCACAAGCTCTGAGGAGTTACTTCCAACCATCTCAAGGTGGCTGTTGAATTGTAATCTTTATAATGCTTTGGTTACCTATACAATCCTTGGCCATGAAGTTGAATTTTGGAGACTGAAACTGTGACTTTACCCACTAAGAGTATTATATTTTTTCCAATGTAGATATCAAAAGGAGGAAGAATCCCTCATTATATACCATTTTCTTGTTAAGATATAGAGATAACTGAACTTACTGCAAACCCAAAGGCTCAAGAAAGCAATTAAAATGCCTATGTTTAAAACATTCTAAGAATCAGATTTGCTCAAGGAATCAAGGAAGAACTAGTTAAAGACAACAGCAGCAGCACCAATAAAACAACACAGAATTTAGTCTTTCTTCTGGAACAGGTGCAGTGAAAATAAATAAAAACAAAAGAAAAATAAAAGGCTGATTAAGATGGAGGAAGAGGGAAATTTCACTGGGAGAAAGGTTTATGGTCTTTGAAGACAAGCTGGACAATATTAAAGGAGTATGAGGACTTAGAGGCCAGGCCAGATGTGTACGAAAGAGAAAAGGTGTATGTGGGTCTGATGACCCTCAATTAGAGGGTTAGACAAGGCCGTTAACAAGGCTATAGAGTCTGGTGAGACAAGAAAAATGCAGTGCAGAATGCATAACTTATTAAGTGAGGAAAACTTGCTAAGGATCCAGGTACGGGTGCAGTACTGTTCCATCTACCTAAGATGGGAGAAGGCACAATGCAAAAGATGCCCTGCTGATGTGAGCTGTGAAACAGTCCAGCCAAAAACCTGGACTGTGGTCAGCAGAGGTAAATCTACCAGGAGAATGCTCATGAGGTCACTGGTGAGAATTACCTTGGCAGCATGTAGCTCTCTTGTCCTGCTCTTCAATCTGACAAGTAACTGTTTTATAGCACTGTCCTAGTCAATTGGGCTGCTGTAACAGAATACCATGGTATATAATGAGGGATTCTTCCTCCTTTTGATATCTACATTGGAAAAAATATAATACTCTTAGTGGGTAAAGCCAACAGTTTTGGTCTCCAAAATTCAACTTCAGGGCCAAGGATTGTATAGGTAACCAAAGGATTATAAAGATTACAATTCAACAGCCACCTTGAGATGGCTTAAGCCTGGGTGGCTTAAACCAGGGGTCCCCAGTCTCTGGGTCACTGATCAGTACCAGTCTGTGGTCTGTTAGAAACTGTGCTAACAGCAGGTGAGTGTTAGGCAAGCAAGTGAAGCTTCATCTGTATGATATAGCTGCTCCCCATTGCGGGCATTACTGCCTGAGTTTTGCCTCCTGTCAGAGCAGCGGCAGCATTAGATTCTCATAGGAGCATGAACCCTGTCGTGATCTGTGCATGTGATCACGTGATCACATGATCACGTGTGCTCCTCGTGAGAATCTAATGCCTGATGACTTGTCAATATCTCCCATCATCCCCAGAAAGGATGTCTAGTTGCAGGAAAACAAGTTCAGGGCTCCCAGTGATTCTACATTATGGTGAGTTGTATAATTATCTTACTATGTATTGCAATGTAATAATAATAGAAATAAAGTGCACAATAAAAGTGCTTGAATCATCCCGAAACCATTGCACCCTCCAGTCTGTGGAAAAATTGTCCTCCATGAAACTGGTCCCTGGTGCCAAAAAGGTTGGTGACCACTGACTTAGAAAACATACATTTATTCCTCACAATTCTGTTGGCTGGGAAGTTCAAGATCCAGGTGTCAGCAGATTTGGTTCCTGATGAGGGCTCGCTGTCTTCCTAGTTGGTAGATATCTATCTTCTTGCGCATGGTGGAGAGCAGAGAGAGTGAGGATGAGTGGTCGTATCTCTTTTTATAAGGAAAGACACTAATTGCATTCGTGGGAGCTCCACCTTCATGCCTTAATTATCTCCCAAAGGCTCCACCTTCTAATATTAGGTTGGTGAAAAAGTAATTGCGGCTTTTGCCATTTTTTTTTTTTTTTTTTTTGAGACGGAGTCTCGCTCAGTCGCCCAGGCTGGAGTGCAGTAGCGTGATCCCGGCTCACTGCAAGCTCCGCCTCCCGGGTTCACACCATTCTCCTGCCTCAGTCTCCCAAGCAGCTGGGACTACAAGCGCTCGCCGCCACGCCCGGCTAATTTTTTTGCATTTTTAGTAGAGACGGGGTTTCACCCTGTTAGCCAGGATGGTCTCGATCTCCTGACCTTTTGATCCGCCCGTCTCGGCCTCCCAAAGTGCTGGGATTACAGGCTTGAGCCACCGTGCCCGGCCCATTTTTTTTTTTTTTAAATGGCAAAACCACAGTTACTTTTGCACCAACCTAATACCATCAAATTAGGGGTTAGGATTTCAACATATAAATTTTTTAGGAGGAGGGGACACAAACATTCATTCCATATTAGGTACTAAGTTTTTGACCTAATAACCAGAATCTTCCTGAGAAGGTCAAATTGCTTTGCTTAGTGGGATGAATGACTCTACAACTCTTACAAGGTGTGAAACTTAGTATAGAATCAGTGAGGTAAATTATAATATTGTGATGTCAAGTTTAAGATAAATTTTAAAAACTGGTGTGAATTTAAGTTAAACCTCAATTTAAATTGTGTTTTCAACTTGAAATATGTGTTGATTTTAGACTGATGAGTTTTAGTTGAAAGGTATAAGATGCTGCTGAAGCTTATAAGCAGTATTAGAACATTTAGGACAAATCAAACATCTGAGCATGGCAAATCAAGTAATTAGATTTACAAGAGTTGCTTAAGTGATGAGAAAGATTTTGCGTATAAGGATTCTAAGTCTACCTTGTCAGGTAATGAAAAGGCATGAGGAAAAAAAATCCAATACGTTAAGCATGTGAATATGGTTTATATCAGTTATGAAAAATGTACTTACTTTGTAAATAGGACTAATTGCTAACAAAATATAAATCTGTTTGATTTAAACATCAATCAAAGAACAAGCGGAAGTGATTTTTTTCAAAAAACAACACTTAGTACATTTATAGACAGAATTTCAAGATTTGTAATTTGAATTTAAAGCCTTATGCAAAATCAGGTTTTATAATTATAATTTTAGTAAACATTGATTAAAAACCCAGGTACTTGGAAATAGTCTTTCTCACACACATTAGATATTAAAAATATTCACAATGATGATTGTGTGTGTGTGTGAAACTTGTATCAGTAATTAGATCAGAAAGAATGATGGAGTCCAAAGAAATCTAAAAGATGGAAAAGAGATGGCCCAGAAAGGACTAGATACACTAATATGAGAAGCTTAAAAAAGAAAAAACACAACTGGTTATAGTATTGAAAGCAAAATTTCCCATAATTTAGCAAACCAGTACCTCAAGAAAGTTTGGTTTTAACATGCAGATCGTTTTTTAGAAAGTCTATTTTATTTGTTTTTAGTTTTTAATTTTTTTTGAGACAGAGGAGTCTCCCTCTGTCACCAAGGTAGCAGTGCAGTAGCATGATCTTGTCAGCTCCCTGAAACTTCTGTCTCCTGGGTTCAAGCAATTCTCCTGCCTCAGCCACCCAAGTTGCTGGGATTAGAGGTGCCTGCCACCATGTCCAGCTAATTTTTGTATTTTTAGTAGAGATGGGGTTTCACCATGTTGGCCAGGCTGGTCTTTAACTCCTAACCTTGGGTGATCCACCCACCTTGGCCTCCTAAAGTAGAAAGTCTATTTTAGGCAATTTTATTTTAATTACAGCTAGCTTAATCATACACAGAATTCCTTTCATAAATTCCCCTTCATGAACCTTATCACGACTTACAAAGACCATTTACAACATGCTTGAACTTTTTGACTTGTCTTTACTATCTCTTTCTTAAATAACCAGCCATTTTATTTTCAGTTCTTAAATGTGTGTTTTGCCTGCAGTGTTTTTTGCTTTGACTTTCTGTTAACTGTATTTGGGCAATTGTTTAAAGCAGGTCACCTGGTTGTGAGAGCCCTCCCATTGTGTTGACTCTGGGACGCTAGAGTCACATTGTTCTGTGGCTCCAACCAGGCCTTTGGGGTTCACTGTTGGCTTTCCCCTAGATGCTCTGAAGTTATTGGCATTGGTTAGCCCCAGGTACTCTGGAATTTCTGGCATTTGGTGTAGGGATCCTCACTGGCTAACACTCTGGTACTCTGGGTTATTGGCATTTGATATTGTTGGCCACCCTCTGAATGCTCCAGGGCTTTCAGCATTGGTGTTCCCTCTAGGATTGTGGGTTCAAGGCACACCCTAGGGGGAATATTGGTCTTGCCTTTTCTTGTTTCCTGCCCTAAAGTTTTCATTTTCCATAACAGCATCTTCTTTTCTTATTGTCACTTTATTTGCACTTTTCCTTTTACATTTTGCTTTAAAAATACTCCTTTTATCATAGTTCATTCACTGGCAAATGCTTCTAACCCACTTTTATAATGCCTTGCTACTTAGACCTTCTCAGCAGGAAGTGAGAATCTAAAAGGGAAACATAGTAAAAGCCCAGTTCCTTTCCCTTTCCCTAGACTTAGAAAACCTATGTCCAGTAGAAATCCTTATTGGACATGGGACAATGACAAGTATACCAGAGGAATTGCCACTAGGGTTGTCTTTTAGGCTATTAGAGCAAATTCAAATTTGGCCTCAAGAAAAAGCAACTCATTTTCTATTACAATACCACTCGGATTCGATTCAAATTAGAAAACCAATAGATTTGGCCTAAACATGGTTCTATAAGTTATAATAATATTTTACCATTAGACTCATTCTGTAAAGAAGAAAGAAAACGAGAGGAGGTCCCTTGTGTACAGGGTTTTATGATCCTTTACTGGCTCATGTTACTTCTAAGTAACAGAAAGCTATGCCTAAGGGATCCCCTCCTAGCTGCTCCCCCTAGAAGGCCTATGGTCTCCCTGGAGTCTCCTCAGTCCCCCGATTCTGAGGGGGTTCCTGCCAGTTCTCTAATGAAGAATTCCACCCAAGATCATTGGGTACCCATTCCCCTTATCCAGCTACCCCAGCCTATACACCCCTGCTGCCTGAGAAAGTAAGCCCAACCAGTACCACCAGGAATAGGGCTCCATATCAGCCCCTAAAATCAAACCTGTGTCCACTGAGGGAAATGCCTAATAGAAATGAGGAAACAGAATACGTGTGCCATTTTCTATGTGTGATTTGGCTTTATACAAGGAAAAATTTGGCCAGAGAATCCAGAAAAATTTACAAAAGAATTTGTTAAATAAACCATGTTTTAAAATTCAACTCGTCATGACTTGCAAGTATTGTCATCTGCTTGCTGTACTGTGGAAAAAAAAGCAGAAGAAAAGGTGTGTGGTTAAGCCAGTGAATTATGAGAAGGCAAGAGAAATAACTCAAAGACAAAAATCCCACTGTTTCAGGGTCATTTGTTTGAGACACTCAGGAAATATACCAATGCAGACCCAGACTCCTCAGAAGGGCAAGCTCTCCTGGGTATACATTTTGCTACTCAGTCTGCCCCTGACATTAGGAGGAAGCTACAAAAAGCAGCAAGGGGACTTTAAACCTCTATAAGTCAACATTTAAACATGGCCTATAAAGTTTACAACAAAAGGGCCAGGGCAAAAGAGGTGGAAAAAACACATACAAAAAATAGCCAAAAAGTTAAATTGTTAACAATTGCTTAAAGCCACCTGCCACCTCAAAATTGCCCATCCCAAGAAAGTGTCACAAGATCAGCATCTGGGATTCCCAGACAAGAGCCCCTGACTTGCTGGCCTCTGGGCCAGAATCAGTGTGTCTACCATAAGCAAAAGGGCCATTGGCAATGAGAATGTCCTAACTGTCCCTGGTGAGATGGGGAAAAAACTCCCTGTCAATACCAGAGCTAACCTTCCATTAGCTCCAAATAGTGGCCTTTCTCAAATAAGTAAACTGGGGATCTTAGACCCTGACCCAATGGACAGTTTCCCATGGTGGTAGACAAGTGGCTGGCTGAACATTTTTCTTTGATATCTCTGTTGGGAGCAGGCCCTCCAAAATTTGGCTATAAACTTGCCCCTGTTGGAAGCAAGCCCCCCCAAAACTGGCCATAAATAAAATATCTGCAGCAATGTAACATGTCCATAATGGCCATAATGCCCAAGCTGGAAGGTTGTGGGTTTATGGGAATGAGGGCAAGGAACACCTGGCCCACCCAGGGTGGAAAACTGCTTAAAGGCATTCTTAAGCCACAAACAAAAGCCCTAGCGATCTGTGTCTTAAGGGCGTGTTCCTGCTGCAATTAATTCGGCCCATCCCCTTGCTTTCCATAAGTCATACTTTTAGTTAATTTAATATCTATAGAAACAATGCTAATGACTGCTTTGCTGTTAATAAATATGTGGGTAAATCTCTGTTCGGGGCTCTCAGCTCTGAAGGCTGTGAGACCCCTGATTCCCCACTTCACACCTCTATATTTCTGTGTGTGTATCTTTAATTCTTCTAGTGCTGCTGGGTTAGGGTCTCCTCGAACGAGCTGGTCTCAGCAAGTGGCGTCCATTTGTGGGGGCTCGAATCCAGGTCGAAGGGTCACCGGAGTGACAGTTGGAATGGAAAACAAGCTGGAAGACACCCGAGTACTCTTAAAGCAATCCCTGTGGTGAGTAAGAAGGGGAGCTCGGAAGCATCAGGGTAACAATGGGGCAAGTTTGGGGTCTGGTTCGTTCCACCTTGGAACTTTTTCACACCGATGACAGGGAGGAACAAGAGTATAGCCAGGTAACAGAAGAGGTTACAGAGCATGCTTATTTGACAGCTGAAGCTAAAGTGGCAAAGGAAGGAGAGGTTCATCCCTACCCTGTGTCTGCACCCTCTCATTATTATTTTGAAGAAAATGACCTCCCAGATCTTTCTTTTCTGGAGGACACTGGGCGGAAAGTAGTTGCCTCAGTGACTGTTCGAGCCGTGCCTTGAGTGACCGCTCTTAGTTCTATTCAGGCAGGAATTCAGCAAGCTAGATGAGACGGTGATTCAGAAGCTTGGCAGTTCCCTGTTAGACTATACCCTCCAGATCAAGAGGGAAATACTATAGCTGCAGTTGAGCCTTTTCCTTTTAAATTACTCCAAGAATTTAGACAAGTTATTCATACTAAAAAACAATGTAGAAAAAAATCAGTGAGTCAGGCCACCAGATAGGGGAAAAAAGGAAACTGTTGAGCCTGAAATATGTCCAAAATGTAAAAAAGGAAAACACTGGGCTAGTCAGTGTCACTCTAAGTTTGATAAAGATGGGAACCCGATTTTGGGAAACGCCATGAGGGGCCCGTCCTGGGCCCCATTCTAAACTGGGGCATTTCTAACTAGGCCATTCCCTCACCCTGTACAATGTCTGTCCCCCGCCACAGCCAGTAGTGCCACAGTAGATTTATGCTGCACAAAAGCTGTGAGCCTTCTGCCTGAGGAACCCCCGCAAAAGGTCCCAACAGGAGTCTGTGGACCTTTGCTGGCAGGGACAATAGGATTACTTTTAGGAAGGTCTAGTGTAAGATTAAAAGGTGTACTAATACATACAGGAGTCACTGATTCAGATTATAATGGGGAAATTCAAATTGTTACATCTACTTCTGTTCCCTGGAAAGCAGAGCCAGGAGAGCACATAGGACAGCTCCTGATTGTGCCGTATATGGGAAAGGGAAAAAGTGAAATTAAATGAACAGGAGGATTTGGAAACACAAACAAACAACACAAAGCAGCTTACTGGGTAAATCAAATTACTGATAAACGTCCTACCTATGAAATAACTATTCAAGGAAAGAAATTTAAAGGTTTGGTAGATACAGGAGCGGACATTTCAATCATTTCTCTACAGCACTGGCTGTCCATGTGGCCAATTCAACCCGCTCAATTTGACATAGTTGGAGTTGGTAAAGCCGCTGAAGTATATTAAAGTAGTTATGGTGTGCCCCCCACTTCTCTGGGAATTGTAACAAACTATCTTTTCAATGGCAATCATTTCCTGGTCTGTTGGATTTACCATACCTAAAAATAATAGAACCAATTAAAACATTATCTATTATGTGTGTCAGGCACAGTTCTAGGTCCTGGAGATCCAGCACTGAGCCGGCTGAAGTCCCTGCTGTCATGGGGCTTACATTCTTTTCTTGCAAAGCCCTTAGGGAAAACTCTAGTGGGTCATTTGCTGTGGGATGAAGCAGGTGGAAGAGTCAGCAGGTGAATAGGTTCCCTGTTCTCTCAGCATCTTGAAGAGGGGTTGTAAAAGTCTCCCTCTTCCTATTGCTGTGACTTTTAGGCGGCAAGTATGGGGGGCTTTGTGGCCTTGACGGTCTGAGTTTGAGTGCTAATCATTTACCGCAATAGCTAGGAAAGCGTGAAGCCCAGCATCTAGAGACCTTGGAATATACTGAGATCAGGCATTACTTTTCTTACTTGGAGGAGAGGTTGGAAAGCCGTTGGTCACTAGGGAAGTTGAGTTCTGTCTGGAGTGGCATGTCCTGCTGGGAGAAAGACGATAATGATCTTCCCACCCCTCCAAGCTAGCCTCTTGCCAGGCGACTGGAAGGAGCTCCCCAGGTAATTCACCAGACA
The DNA here is from genome assembly GCF_000951035.1 of Colobus angolensis palliatus. Lineage (NCBI taxonomy): Eukaryota > Metazoa > Chordata > Mammalia > Primates > Cercopithecidae > Colobus > Colobus angolensis. The sequence continues at coordinate 2,672,000 of NW_012112030.1, forward strand.
ATCCTGCTTGTCTCCCACATTCTTAAAGTTACTGAGAATGCTTGAGAATGTGTTTAGCACAGTTCCTGGAACAGGAGTACTACCTAAAAATGTGAGTTACTGCTATAACTTCAGTTATTGTCATTTTTTGCTACAATACTGTGCAGAAGGGGGCACCTACACCCAAGAATAAGGATGTGAGGAGGAAGGAGACCCATGCTCCTGGGACTCATGCCTGGAATTATGACTTATATGACTATATCATGACATACCATCTACTGATACCATCCCTCTTTAATTTTAGCAGAAAATTTTTAGCAGGTGCTAGTAGGTGCTACCCCGAGACACGTAATAGATCTTGCTCACCCTGTCATCAGCCAAGGTCTGCAGAATACAGGCTGTGTGTAACCAATGGCGTGTGCTATCTCCTCTGTGTTACAGAAATGTGGGAGGAAGAGTACTGAGCTGGCTAAATTCTGCAGCAACAGGCAGTAGGAAACATACTCCATTTTCATCTGAAGAAGTCCAGTGATACTTTTGTAAAAAAATAGACTTTATTTTTTAGAGCTGTTTGGGGTTCACAGAAAAACTGAGCAGAAAGCACAGAGAGTTCCCATATACCTCCTGTTCTCACCCCCAGACTTCCCTACTCTCAATATCCCTTACCAGTGAGGTACATTTGTTACAATTATGAACCTACGTTGACCCATCATGGTCACCCACAGTCCATAGTTTTCAGTAGACTTCACTCACTGTGTTGTAAGTTCTATGGGTTTTGACAAATGATTGTGTTCACCATTACAAGGTGGCTTCACTGCCCTAAAAATGCTCTGTCTTCCACCTACTTATCCTTCCTCCCTGACCTCCACCCCTTGGCAACTACTGATCTTTTTGCTGTCTCCATAGCTTTGCCTTTTCCAGAATGTCATACAGTTGGAATCATGTATTCCGAAGCCTTTTCAGATTGGCTTCTTTCACTTTGTAATATGCATTTAAGATTCCTCCATGCCTTTTAATGGCTTGATAGCTCATTTCTTTTTATTGCTGAATAATATTCCATTTTATGGATGAACCACAGCTTATCTGTTCCTCTACTGAAGGACATCTTGGTTCCCTTCTTCAACTTTTGGTGTTTATGAATAATATTGTGCAAAGGTTTGTATGGATATAAGTTTTCAACTCATTTGGTTAAACACCAAAGAGTGTGATTGCTGGACCATAGGATAAGAGTATGGTTAGTTTTGTAAGAATCTGCCAAACTGTCTTCCAAAGTGGCTGTACCATTTTGCATTCCCACCAGCAAGAAAAAAGGGTTCCTGTTGCTCCATGCCCTTGTCAAAATTTGATGCTGTCACAGTTTTGGATTTTGGCCATTCCAATAGGTGTGTAGTGGTCTCTCATTGTTTTAACTTGCAATTCTTAATGACATATGATACTAAACATCTTTTCATATGCTTATTTGCCATCTGTATATCTTCTTTTGTCTATTCAGATGTTTTGTCCACTTTCAAATTGAGCTGTTTGTTTTATTATTGAGTTTTAAGTTCTTTTAAAATTTGGGTAACAGTCCTTTATCACATAAGAGTTTTTCAAATATTTTCTCCAAGTTAGTAGCTCGTCTTGTCATTCTCTTAAAGTGATACTGTTTAGAATCAATGAATGTGGTGGAGGTCTCACAGGAAGCCATCTTGGGTAGCCGGGTGGGAGCAGCCTGCTTGAAAAGGCTCCCATGGACAGTAAGTGTGTGTGTGTGGTGGTGGTGGGACTGGTAAGGTTAAGCCCTGGGAGGGGATTTAAAGATAATACAAACATCAGAGTAAATGCCTAAATAATAAGGAATTACAAATAATAAGAAATTAAGGAATTAGCATGAGGACTTGTGCTCAATAGATGCCTAATACACACTTGTTGAATTATTGAGTTAAAATGGACAATGAGACTGGCTTTTATAGAGGGCATTTGACACTACTTACTACATGACAGTCACAGATTTTATTTATTTTTTTATTTTAGGGCAAAATTTTAATAGAGTGTAATCCTGAACTCTTACATTCAGAAAAAACAAAACCTTAAAATTACTGATTGATTCAATTTATGGAAAAATTAATCTGTAACAAAAACTTGTCACTGAGTGCAAAGGCACCACCTTTTTTTTTTTTTTCCTGAAACCCACTTTTCTCTCTCCCTTTCTCTCCTTTTAAATTGTATTTTAAGTTCTAGAGTACATATGCACAATGTGCAGGTTTGTTACATATGTATACATGGACAGTCACAGATTTTAGAGACGGGGACTTTTAGATATCTGTTGTGCAATCCCTTCAGATTGTAGATGAGAAAATGTGAGTGTCAAGGTGAAGTTGTGGAAACTCATAGATGGTGAATATAAGTAACTGGTTGGGCAACTCAGGTTTCATTTGTTTAGCTAATGCTTATTCCAAAAAATAAACAACGATATGATGTTTCTTCAGTTGTCAAACATGTTAGAAAACTTGAGCCTATTGTATTGACCCATATTTTTACTTACTGCATTTTTCCTTATTTCATGTTGTTTCAAAGTTCTTTCTTTTATTGTTTCCTTTCTGCTTTAAGCTATTCACTCAGGATAGGTCTGATGGGGACAAATTCTTTTCATTTTCCTTAATTGAGAAAGTCTTGATTTTCCCTCCATTCTTGAAGGATATTTTCAGTGGGTGTGGTGCAAAATAATGTCCCTCCCAAAGATGTTCATGTCCTACTGTCTGGAACCTGTGAATATGTTAGGCCACATGGCAAAGAGAAATTACAGTTGAAGATGGAAGTTATTAATTGGCCCACCTTATGTTCTTATTGTTGAGTTTTAAGAGTTATTTTTATATTTTGGATAACAGTTCTTTATCACATAGGAGTTTTGCAAATATTTTCTCCAAGTCAGTGGCTTCTCATTGCTGCTATAAAAATTTTTCACAAACTAAGTGGCTTAAGAAAAGTTATTACTGGCTGGGTGCCGTGACTCATGCCTGTAATCCCTGCACTTTGGGAGGCCAAGGCAGGCAGATCACGAGGTCAGGAGATCGAGACCATCCTGGCTAACAAGGTGAAACTCTGTCTCTACTGAAAATACAAAAAAATTAGCTGGGCGTGGTGGCAAGCGCCTGTAGTCCCAGCTACTCGGGAGGCTGAGGCAGGAGAATGGTGTGAACCTGGGAGGCGGAGCTTGCAGTGAGATGAGATGGCACCACTGCACTCCATCCTGGGAGACAGAGCGAGACTCCATCTCGGGAAAAAAAAGGTTATTACTGCATTCTCTTGGTAGCAGAGGTCCTGGAGATTATCCTCCAGGGTATGGAGAGAGAATGTAGAGATGATTCTGGATTATCCAAGTGGGCCCCAATATGATCACTGAGGTCCTTATATGTGAGAGAAGGAGGCAGCAGGGAGAGAACCAGAGGGATGACAGTAGTAGAGGGGCTTGGCCAGACATTGCTGGCTGAAGACAGAGGTAGGTGCCATGAACCAAAGAATCAGGCGGGCTCTAGAAGCTGGAAAAGATAAGAAAACAGATTTCTTCCTACTATCTCCTGAAGGAACATAGCTCTGCTGACACCTCAGTTTTAGGGGTACCCACCTGGCTATTGGGGTGTCTTGTTACAGCCTCATGAGGGAGGAAGTCTAGATTCCCCTCTTGGCCTTTGCTGGGTGTGTGGTTAGGGGCACAGTTTTAAATTTGGTGTTTAGCTAGAATGGAGTGGTTATTGTCTAGAAGTTTCTGTCTTGGTAGGCTGCCCCTCTTCTTGTCCTTTGGTTAGAAAGAGCAGGCTTTTATTGGAATTTATTTTGTCTGGGCATGTTGGTGTTTCTGGGTTGCTGGCCTTTTAAGCACTCAGTATGAGATACGTGAAGCAAAGGAAACCCATGGGACTCATTACCATGTTGTTTCTTGGGTCCTGTGGTCCCTAGCCAGTCTGCCTTCTTTTCTACACCTTTTAGAGTCTTCTTATGTTTGGTTTGCATATAATGCTCAGGGTTTTAAGTTGTACTGAATGGGAGGAATAGAGAAAAGTGTGTCTACTCCATTTTTTCCTTAAGCAGGGTCTTTCTCCAAACACACACACATGCACATACACACACACACACACACACACAGCTTATCTGTGTATGCCATAGATATTTGGTGAAAAAAATCCTGAAAAGGGAGCAAAACCACTCATTTGGAGAAATATTCCCAAGTAAAAAATCTTGGTTTCTTTTTTTCTTCCTTCCTTTTCTGTGTGGGGACAATCAAAGGGTTCCCAGCTGGATTTGGCAAGGGTGACATATTCTGAAACTTCTCTGGATTTCAAAAGTGGTAAGATTCTACTAGAAGCAGGATGCTATGGTCCAAATGTTGGTGTCTCCTCCATAGTTCATATGTTGAAATCCTAACCCCCAGTGTGATGGCATTAGGAGGTGGTTAGGAGGCTTTTGGGAGATGATTCCGTCATGAGGGCTCTGCCTCATAAATGGGATTAGTGTCTAGATCCCAGAGAGGTGGCTAGCCCTTCTACCATGTGAAGATGCAGCAAGAAGGCACCATCTATGAGGAAGCAAGATCCTCACCAGACACTGAATCTGCGGGTGCTTTGATGGGACTTCTCAGCCTGCAGAACTGCGAGAAGTAAATGTTTATTGTTTATAAGCCATCCAGTCTAAGGTTTTTTTTTTTTTTAAAGATGGAGTCTTGCTCTGACACCCAGGCTGGAATGCAATGGCATGATCTTGGCTCACTGCAACTTCCACTTCTGGGGTTCAAGCGATTCTCCTGCCTCAGCCTCCCAAGTAGCTGGAATTATAGGTGCTTGCCACCATGCCCGGCTAATTTTTGTATTTTTAGAGATGGGGTTTCACCATCTTGGTCAGGCTGGTCTCAAACTCCTGACCTCAGGTGATCCACCCACCTCAGCCTCCCAATGTGCTGGGATTACAGACATAAGCCACTGTACCCTGGCTCTCAGTCTAAGGTATTTTATTATAGCAGCCAGAACAGACTAAGACATAGGGGTAAAGACAGTGTGTACTACAGTCCTTGCTGTCATCTGGCAGCATTATCTACTGGGTGGCCGGGGTGGAGTTAAGATGCTTTGTACCCAAACCTAGGTGCGTACTGCTTGGTACACCTGGGTATATCTAGATATCACTACTTTGAACACTTTTAAAGCAAATTAAGATTTCTTCAGGTCTATTTAGTTGGTCCTAGCTTTGGGATTTGCTGCATTTCATCACATATACTGCTTTCATCCTTTGCCAAGTTGTCTCTGCCAGTGATGACTATGAGGGCTGCAAGGAGGGATGGGTAATCATAACCAACAAGCCCTTCCAAATGTACATGTATAAAGATTGTAACTTGATTTGCAATTTCCAGAGCATGGAAACTTCTGTTACTCTGCATCTGATGTCATTCAAAAACTAAAGAATCAAATCAGATGGGGTCATCCCCCATTTCCTACCTGTCTTTGTTTTCTGTTGCTATAACTGAATATCACAGACTGAGTAATTTATGAAAAATAGAGGTTTATTTAGGTCATAGTTATGGAGGCTGGATAATTTATAAGGAATAGAGGTTGATTTAGTTCATGGTTCAAGAGTATGGTGCCACCATCTAATGAGGGCCTTCTTGCTACATCTTAATATGGTGGAGGGCATCACATGGTGAGAGGGCAAGGGCAAGCAAGCCAGAGAGAGCTTGCTTTTATAACAAGCCCACTCCCATGATAGCGACATTAATCCACTCACGAGGGCAGAGGGGTTAAGTTTCTAACACATTAATATTTTGGGGACACATTCAAACCATTGTATTACCCCTCCTCCAAACAAAAGGAATGTAGACTTGAACACTTAGAAAATAAAGAGATTAGGCTGGGCGCAGTGGTAATCCCAGCACTTTGGGAGGCCGAGGCAGGTGGATCACCTGAGGTCGGGCATTCGAGACCAGCCTGACCA
>NW_012112030.1:2678914-2687329 GCF_000951035.1 Colobus angolensis palliatus
GCAACCCCCTTTGGGTCCCCTCCCATTGTATGGGAGCTCTATTTTCACTCTATTAAATCTTGCAACTGCACACTCTTCCAGTCCGTGTTTGTTCCAGCTCGAGCTGAGCTTTCGTCTGCTGTCCACCATTGCTGATGGCCACTGTTGCAGACCGTCTGCTGACTTCCACCCCTCCGGACCCGGCAGGGTGTCTCCGGTGCTTTGATCCAGTGAGGCACCCATTGCTGCTCCCGATTGGGCTAGAGGCTCACCATTGTTCCTGCATGGTTAAGTTCCCAGGTTCGTCCTAATCAAGCTGAACACTAGTCACTGGGTTCCACAGTTCTCTTCCATGACCCATGGCTTCTAATAGAACTATAACACTCACTGCATGGCCCAAGTTTCAATTCCTTGGAACCTGTGAATTCAAGAATCCCAGGTCAGAGAACAAAGGCTTGCCACCATCTTGAGAGTAGCCCACCACCATCTTGGGAGCTCTAAGAACAAAGACCCGCTAGTAACATTTGATGGCCCATACAGGGATTCTCCAAAGAGGTGAGTAATATTGAACCACTTTCGCTTGCTATTCTGTCTTATCCTTCCTTAGAATTGGAGGAAAATACCAGGCAGCTGTTGGCCAGTTAAAAACAATTAGCGTGGCCACCGGACTTAAGACTCAGGTGTCAGACTTTCTGGGAAAAGGCTTTCTAACAACTCCCAACCCTTTTGGGTTGGGAGTGTTGGTCTGCCTGGAACCAGCTTCCACTTTCACAATATTCCTGGGGGAAGCCAAGGGCTGAATAGAGGCAGAAAGGTATCATCCTGAACTCCCGGCATTGACCAGTTGAGATCATGGCATAGCCAGAAGTCTCTACTCAACAGTCGCCCATGCATGTGCCTCTACCTTTCCTTTGGACCCATACCTCCTGGGTCCTGACCATGACTTTCTTGTAAGTGTAGCCCCCAAATTCTCCTTACTCATGAATCTACTTCTTCCGATCCCTGCCTCCTAGGTACTAATGCTTCAGACTTTTACTTCCTTTCCCAAGTATTAGAGCAAGTTGTATCTCCAAAGAGATCTAAGGAAGCTCTATGCTGCATCCTTAGGCACCTAGGCTATGAACCCTGGCAGTCTTGCCCCTGGTGTCCCTCCCAATTTAGGTATACAGCTCTCGACATGGGCAGTTATGTGGGACCCGTTCCCCACCACCCTTTCTAGGGCCTTAAAACTGATGACCCAGTACTTTAACAATTGGAACTGGGTCTATGACAACATAATAGATCAGGATGAAAACAAATTGAGGAAATTAAAGGAAGGCGCATATTCCTGTAGTGGCAAATGGGGGCAATGAGCGAACATCCTTCCACTGTGTTCCTAAAATCCATCTACCAAGAGAGAAATTATCTCTCTCACAGCTTTGCCTAGTGATCCTATGTAAGTCAATACTACTGGAAGGACAACATAGCACCCAGAAGTTTATTAACTGGACTTTAGCACATAAAACACCAGCAAGCCCATCCTTTTCTCCTCGCTCCCCTTTTCATAGGAAAAAGGCACATAGAATAAACAGGATCCATCTCTCATATTTCATACCCAAAAGGACTTAATCCAGGGCAACAAAAAGTTTAAGATTGATAATTAGGGCATATTCCTACAAAGTAAAAGAAGGACAAAGTCCCTAGTAGGCAAAAACTCAATACTCAGAAGGTTACCTACACCCTCTCTGAAATGAATTTGCATAGGAACCCATCAAGATGCGGCAACTGGGTTGTTATGAAATACTCAGGAACCCAGCCCAGCTCTAGAACTCACCCGTGAGTGCAAAGGCAATGTTGGGCACGCTGGTAAAGGACCACTAGAATCCAGCAGCCCTGACCCCTTTCTTTATGATCAAGAAAGGTGGGAAAACAGGTGCAGGACTGCTACATCGTTGAGCGTAAACAATCCAATAAGCAGAGGTCCATGGGTGGTTATGCACCCTGGAAAGGAATAAGTCTTAAGATCATAGAGGATGCTCTAAAACTAATGCTCATTGGAAAATGACTAGGGATGCTGGTATCCCTACGTTCTTTTTTCAGATGGGAAACATTCCCCCCAAGGCAAAAACACCCCAATTCTGGAGAACTGGCACTAATCTGATCCTCAAACGCTAAGAAAGAAATGACTTATATTCTTCTACAGTACTGCCTGGCCACAATATCCTCTTCAAGGGGGAGAAACCTGGCCTCCTGAGGGAAGTATAAATTATAACACCATCTTACAGCTAGACCTCTTTTGTAGAAAAGGGGGCAAAAGGAGTGAAGTGCCATATGTGCAAACTTTCTTTTCATTAAGAGACAACTTGCAGTTATATAAAAAGTGTAATTTATGCCATATAGGAAGCCCTGAGTCTACCTCCCTACCCCAGCTCCCCCCAACTCCTTCCCTAACTAATAAGGACCCCCCTTCAACCCATACGGTCCAAAAGGAGATAGACAAAGGGGTAAACAATGAACCAAAGAGGGCCAATATTCCCCGATGATGCCCCCTCCAGGAGGTGGGAGGAGGAGAATTCGGCCTAGCCAGAGTGCATGTACCTTTTTCCCTCTCAGATTTGAAGCAAATTAAAATAGACCTAGGTAAATACTCAGATCCAAAGAGGGCCAATATTCCCCGATTATGCCCCCTCCAGGAGGTGGGAGGAGGATAATTCGGCCTAGCCAGAGTGCATGTACCTTTTTCCCTCTCAGATTTGAAGCAAATTAAAATAGACCTAGGTAAATACTCAGATAACCCTGATGGCTATGTTGATGTTTACAAGGGTTAGGACAATCCTTTGATCTGACATGGCGAGATACAATGTTACTGCTAAATCAGACACTAACCCCAAACGAGAGAAGTGCAGCCTGAGAGTTTGGCAATCTCTGGTATCTCAGTCAGGTCAATGATAGGATGACAACAGAGGAAAGAATAATTCCTCACAGGCCAGTAGGCAGTTCCCAGTGTAGACCCTCACTGGGACACAGAATCAGAACATGGAGATTGGTGCCGCAGACATTTGCTAACCTGCGTGCTAGAAGGACTAAGGAAAACTAGGAAGAAGCCTATGAATTATTCAGTGATGTCTGGTATAACACAGGGAAGGGAAGAATATCCTACTGCCTTTCTGGAGAGACTAAGGGAGGCATTGAGGAAGCACACCTTGCTGTCACCTGACTCTATTGAAGGCAAACTAATCTTAAAGGATAAGTTTATCACTCTGTCAGCTGCAGACATTAGAAAAAAACTTCAAAAGTCCACCTTAGGCCCAGAGCAAAACTTAGAAACCCTATTGAACTTGGCAAGCTTGGTTTTTTATAATAGAGATCAGGAGGAGCAGGCAGAAAGGGATAAACGGGATTAAAAAAAAGGTTACCACTTTAGTCATGGCCCTCAGGCAAGCGGGCTTTGGAAGCTCTGGAAAAGGGAAAAGCCAGGCAAGTTGAATGCCTGCTTCCAGTGCGGTCTACAAGGGCACTTTAAAAAAGATTGTCCGAATAGAAATAAGCCGCCCCCTTGTCCATGCCCCTTATGTCAAGATAATCACTGGCAGGCCCACTGCCCCAGGGGATGAAGGTCCTCTGAATCAGAAGCCACTAACCAGATGATCCAGCAACAGGACTGGGTGCCCAGGGCAAGCACCAGCCCATGTCATCACCCTCTCAGAGCCTCAGGTATGCTTGACTATTGATGGCCAGGAGGTTAACTGTCTCCTGGACACTGGAGCAGCCTTCTCAGTCTTACTCTCCTGTCCCGGACAACTGTCTTCCAGATCTGTCACTATTCAAGGGGTCCTAGGAGAGGCAGTCACTAGGTACTTCTCCCACCTACTGAGTTGTGACTGGGCAACTTTACTCTTTTCACATGCCTTTATAAGTATGCCTGAAAGCCCCACTCCTTTGTTAGGGAGAGACATTCTAGCAAAAGCAGGGGCCATTATACACTTGAACATAGGACAAGGAACACCTGTTTGTTGTCCCCTACTTGAGGAAGGAATTAATCCTGAAGTCTGGGCCACAGAAGGACAAATGGATGAGTGAAGAATGCCCGTCCTGTTCAAGTTAAACTAAAGGATTCTCCCTCCTTCCCCTACCAAAGGCAGTACCCCCTTAGACCCGAGGCCCAACAAGGACTCCGAAGGATTGTTAAGGACCTAAAAGCCAAAGGCCTAGTAAAACCATGCAATAGTCCCTGCAATACTCCAATTTTAGGAGTACAGAAACCCAATGGACATGGAGGTTAGTAGTGCAAGATCTCAGGATTATCAACGAGGCCGTTGTCCCTCTATATCCAGCTGTACCTAACTCTTATACTCTTCTTTCCCAAATACCAGAGGAAGCAGAGTGGTTTACAGTCTTGGACCCTAAAGATGGCTTTTTCTGTATCCCTGTACATCCTGACTCTCAATTCTTGTTTGCCTTTGAAGATCCTTTGAACCCAATGTCTCAGCTCACCTGGACTGCTTTACCCTAAGGGTTCAGGGATAGCCCCCATCTATTTGGCCAGGCATCAGCCCAAGACTTGAGCCAGTTCTCATACTTGGGCACTCTTGTCCTTTGGTATGTGGATGCTTTACTTTTAGCAGCCCGTTCAGAAACTTTGGGCCATCAAGTCACCCAAGTGCTCTTAAACTTCCTTGCCACCTGTGGCTACAGGGTTTTCAAACCAAAGGCTCAGCTCTGCTTACAGCAGGTTAAATACTTAGGGCTAAAATTATCCAAAGGCACCAGGGCCCTCAGTAAGGAACATATCCAGCCAATACTGGCTTATCCTCATCCCAAAACACTACTAACTGTTGGATGTGCCTCCCCCTGCACGTCAGGCCATACATTTCAATCCCTGTATCTTTAACCTCCTTATTAAATTTGTCTCTTCCAGAATCGAAGCTGTAAAACTACAAATGGTTTTTCTAATGGAGCCGCAGATGCAGTCCATGACTAAGATCTACTGCAGACCCCTGGACTGGTCTGCTAGCCCATGCTCCTGTGCTGATGACATCAAAGGCACCCCTCCTGAGGAAATTTCAACTGCATGACCTACTACGCCCTAATTCGGCAGGAAGCAGTTAGAGCGGTCGTTGGCCAACATCCACGACAGCACTTGGTTTTCCTGTTGAGAGGGGGGACTGAGAGACAGGACTAGCTGGATTTCCTAGGCCGACTAAGAATTCCTAAGCCTAGCCAGGGAAGGTGACTGCATCCACCTTTAAACATGGGGCTTGTCACTCAGCTCACACCTGACCAATTAGGTAGTAAAGAGCTCACTAAAATGCCAATTAGGCTAAAAGCGGGAGGTAAAGAAATAGTCAATCATCTATTGCCTGAGAGCACAGGGGGAGGGACAAGGATCGGGATATAAACCCAGGCATTCGAGCTGGCAGTGGCAACCCCCTTTGGGTCCTCTGCCATTGTATGGGAGCTGTTTTCACTCTATTAAATCTTGCAACTGCAAAAAAAAAAAAAAAGTTTTAGATTTATGACTTTAAGAGGATTAAGAAAATTGCATAAATGTTTATAAGTTTGATTTATTAGATTTAAAGGGTTGAATAAAAATTTAGAAAGGTTTTGCCTAGTAGTGTTGTTTGCCCTGTCAGGTATTGAAAATATATTAAATGTCACATAGTTAAAAATATTAGGAAATTTGACTTTCATTTCTAAAAAGCAAAAGTACAGCACAGTGTTTAAGAGCATGGACTCTGGAGCAAGACTGTGTAGGTCAAAGATCCACAAACTATGGCCTGGTCCCTGTTTTTGCATAGTCTGCAAGCTAAGAAGTATTTGACATTTTTTGGCTGGGCACAGTGGGTCACACCTGTAATCCCAGCACTTTGGGAGGCCAACGCGGGTGGATCACCTGAAGTCAGGTGTTTGAGACCACCTAGGAGGTGGAAGTTGCAGTGAGCCGAGATCACACCACTGCGTGCTGGCCTGGGTGACAGAACAAGACTCTGTCTCAAAAAAAATAAATAAGTATTTGACATTTTTAAATGGTTGGAAAAACATCAAAAGAAGAATAATATTTTGTAACATGAAAATTACGTAAAATTCCTATTTCAGTGTTCATAAAAAGCATTACTGGAATACAGCCACGCTCATTTGTTTAGGTGTGGCCTGTGACTGCTTTCGTGCTCCAACAGCGCGGTTGAGTCACTGTGACAGAGACTGTACGGACTACAAAGCCAAAAATATTGACCTTTGAGCCCTTTAGAAAGTTTGATGACCATGGTCTGGGTTCAAACCCCAGCTCTGCTATTTATTAGTATGACCTTGGGCAAGTCACTCAACTTCTCTGTGCCTCAGTTTCCTCTTTTGTAAAATGGGGGATAATAGTTATTATTAATAACTATTAGAAGGATTAAATAAATCAGTAGTTGAAAAGTGCTTGAAACAATGCCTGGCACACAGTCAATGAAATATGTGTCTAAACATGGTAAGATTTAACCTATTGAACTTGAATTGTCAAACATTAATTAAAGAATAAGTAAAAATTATTATTTTTATTTTTTAAAAAATTACTACTTTTATGACTAGAATAAGAATTTAAAGTTGAACCTGGATTAACAAAATCTAGGGTTTCAAATCTAGGGCTTCAGTAAATTAAATATTAAACTACAATTAAACTATTCAGTAAATTAAAATATTAAACACTCTGTTAAGCCCTTTCCCAGCACCTCTGGGACTGTGGACCCAGTTCTGTGAATGATTCTATGGCCCAGGAGATCAAAGATCTCTAGGGTTTATCAGTAAGTCTTCTCTAAGACTGAGAAGTAGGTGCCTGGAGTTATGCCTGGATTAAATTTTGACTTCTTAGCCGTCTGATTTTGCACAAGTCTTATCTGTAAAGTGGGTCTAGTAGTATCTATTTAATAGGGGTATTAAGAAGATTAAAAGCATTGAGATACATAAAGTGTTTTACACAACACCTGGATTTTAGTAAACATCAGTTATTGTTATTAGCATTCTTCCAAGATCTGCACACAAAGTGATTTACTGCTAATCAGTCGATAAACTCTGCTAAGCAGAGCAGAAGGTTATGTGTGTCGTGATGTTTAGGTGGTACTGGGAAACTCTGGTTGCCTTAATGTTCTGAAATTCTACTGTATCAGATGGGTTCCTTTAAACATTGCCCTCTCTAGGGGCCCTGTTTTTAAAAGCATGCACCTTCTGGAGGGCATCGCTTCATCCTTGTGTGGTTTAGTTTATCAGGTACTAGGTATTTTCCTCGCGCTGGCAGCCTGAGAACAGGGGACACCCAAGGGCTGGGATTTGTGTGCTCCAGAAGAAAACGGGTATAGGATTGGGGCGTCCGAAAGAGGGCGAAAAAGCAAGGAAAGGGAGAAATGTTGCACAGTCTTATGGTCTCTCCTCTGCCATTCTGTTCCCCTGAGGTGTCAGAACAGCTTCTCTATCTTCCCAGGGATGAGTTTACACAGACATTCCCTGTGCCCCCTGAGGCCTCCACCTTTGAAATCTGCAGAGCAGCCAGGAAACAAGCCCGGCCCAAGGCGCCACCTGCTGCCTGCCTGCCTGCCTCTCCGCTCGTGCACCCTGGGCTGGGATGGAACTTCTGTTCGAACGTCTGGCACTACTGCCCTTGCTCATTTACCGGCAGCCCTGGGCCCCTCCTTGCTCTTCTCCGTGACATTAGGTCTTCTACTCCCTTGGTCTTGAAGCCGGGTAAGATGATCAGGGTTTGTTTCCCAATGACTTTGAGGTTTGACAGCGGCGCACATTCTCTGGTAGATGAGGGGGCCTGAGGCTTGGTCTTATTCCGTGATTAAAAACGTTTCTTGTATGTTTGTGCTTTCCCAGCCTGGAGTGGTGGGAATAAGGCCACTATGTTGACTTAGTGGAAGGAAGGGCTGACTCACTGTACACCTTCCCTCTACGTTACCAGCTCGAGATCTCAGGATGCGTTGGACCCTATTTTGGTCTCCGGAATTTGTCATCATTCAGTGCTATTTTCCCCATTATGCAGAGGTGGAGAGGGATTGAGGCGGGGGCGGGCCTCTGTCTCCATGGAGACAGTGACGCTGCCCCGCTAGGGGTTATTTGGAAGTGGGGCAGACCCAGGAGGCTGAAGAAGGCCTCGGACTGAACTCCCCAGTCCCTGGTGTTAGGGTCTTTCTCTTTCTTGTGCTTGGGAACATTAGCCAGCTCCATTTTAGAGGGGAGAACTGAGGCTCAGAAAGGGCAGCGAATCCCCTTGGGTCACAATGCGCCCAAGGGAAGAGGCAGGATCAACTGAGCCTAAGATCTCGCGTCTTCGGCTTTCCCCCAGAGCCTGGGAAGCCCTTCTTAGCTCCATTCTTCTTTGAGCTTACCGTCAAACAAATCCTAGGGCCTGTGGCCTTTTTGAGCGCTCCTAGAATCGACTCTCCAAGACCTGCTCTCTAAGGTACTCTTCCCCTTTAAGAC
>NW_012112030.1:2688244-2693892 GCF_000951035.1 Colobus angolensis palliatus
CCCCCGGAGCCCCAGCCTCTGAGGCAGTGAGTGTTCTTGAGGTGGAAAGTCCAGGTGATGGTCTGAGGTGGAGGGGCTGTTTGTACATCTTGGTGTAACTGCTTTCTCAATTGTGTTGCAAATCATAGTAGTTACCACTTAATGAGCGTTTACTAAACACTGGAAAACCCTGTGCACCTTTAAATAAAGGCAACCGTTTTATGGATGGACAAACCGAGGCTCAGATGCATGTGGTCTTCATCAGCCCCTCATTTTAGAGGAACTTCACCATTTTGCGTCTCTTTCTTTCTCTCTTAGGCCTCCAAGCCGTTGGGAGTAGCTTCTGAAGATGAGGTAAATAGACCAGTCTCTTTTCTGTCCCCATTTTTCTCTCGCCCATTGTGTTTTTACCTTTAAACTTAGTTCACCCCTATTTCAATTTTTGGGCTTTCCTGACCAAATGAGAATGCCTGCTTGTTTTTAAATGTATTTTTTTGTGCTTCTAAATCTATGGAAAGACAGTTTCTCTTTGTGTGTCTCCAGTTTCTGTGTTTTCCTTTCCTTGTATCTGACATTGGGATCCCCCTCCAGTAGGTCCTGTCTTTTGCTGGGGCCTCCTGACCCTATGGGTTCATTTCATCATTTCTCTTCTGGCAGTTGGTGGCTGAATTCCTGCAGGACCAGAATGCACCCCTTGTGTCCCGTGCCCCTCAGACCTTCAAGATGGATGACCTCCTGGCTGAGATGCAGCAGATTGAGCAGTCAAACTTCCGCCAGGCTCCCCAGAGAGGTGAGTCCAGAGTCTAGTGGGAGGGGAGATTGTTTTCCATGTAGCCAGGGCCAAGGAAGGGGGTTCCATTGGATGCTGCTGGCATTGGGGAACTGAGATGCAGAAGGAGACAAAAGTAACAAGAATGTTTTCACGTGTACTCAGGGTTCTTTAGGCATGATGGGATGGTATGTATTGCTTCTTTCTTAGTTTTCTTTCTCTCTCTCTCTTTTAAGCCCCTGGTGTGGCAGACTTGGCCTTGTCTGAGAACTGGGCCCAGGAGTTTCTTGCAGCTGGAGATGCTGTGGATGTAACTCAGGATTATAATGAGACTGACTGGTCCCAAGAATTCATCTCTGAAGTTACAGGTGAAGCTTGTTATGGGAAAATCTATACTGGCTTCTATGGGGCAGAATTCTATACCCTTCCCCTGTTCAGGGTATAGCGTGATTACAAGTTTTCTGGCCTCATGACTCATTTCTAGAGGGTTAGGGTACTGAACTCAATTTCCCTTAAGTGATAACAGAATGAAATGTATATTAAACAGAGGACTGGGTTTGTACTAGGTAAGAGCTTTTGGATAGAGAGAACGAAGAGGTAGGTTGTCCTTTTTGTTACCTGGAGCTTTATCACTGTGGTTTGGTGGAGAGGATCTACAGATTGGATGGATGGCAGTGTTGCTGAAGAGGAGAGTATTCACTACGGCACCTGGGATTCTGGCTTTAAGTTATTTTGAACAGAATTGGGGCCTTCAGAGTACTGTGAAGTTCAAGTGCCTGAAGTATATGGTCTTAGAAGGTAAAGACCATACCATGATGATGATAATAAAAATTAATAACGATAGTTATGTTCTAGGCCTTGTGTTACATGCTTTGAATGCATTATCTACTTACTCTCCTTGAGAACCCTAGAGGTAGTTACTGTTTTTAGACCTAGTTTAAAGATAAGAAAATTGAGACTTAGAGGTGAAGTGTGCCCAGTGGTAGAGTTGGGATTTGACCCTGGATTTGAATGATTCCTGACCCTGCGGCCTTAACTGTGATGCTATACTGCCAGGCCTGCAATTTATGCTCTTTCTTGCTTTGCTACACATTTAAAGGTCGCAGCCTAATTTTTCGTCTTTGAAAGCATCCATTGCTCCCTGCATCTTTTATGATTGATTCTTCTTGCCCTAAGCCTATCTAATCAGGGACATGGTGGGAAGGGCAGTCTCTTCAGCTTTCCTCTTCCTGCTTGCTCTCAAAAGTTAGCCTTTTTCCAGTTTAAGAAATCAAGAATAACAAGAGATACACATGGAGAAAGTTACAAAGTTCCAGGATCTCAGGGAGTCGCATCGTCATGGTTCCTGAATTTTTCTGAGATGATTAAAGGGACTGAATTAGTTTCTACCCCCACCATTTTAATTTATGTTCTGTCTTGCTTTGCTACACATTTCTAGGTCTCAGCCTAATTTTTCTTGAGAGCATCCATTGCTCCTTGCATCCTTTAGGATTGATTCTTCTTGCCTTAAGCCTATCTGATCAGGGACAAATGTGTGTGAAGGAGGCCCATGTTTAGGATGGAATTCTTCACACACAAGAGAAAAACCCCAAATCTAAAAACTAAAACTCACCTTTAATAAGATCTGTGGGTCTGTTTTATCGCGTGTCTCTTTCCCACCCATAAGTTGGAGTTAAGGTAGAACAGTAGGTGCTCTTGGCTTTGTTAATAGTGCTAAGCACTATATCTTCTTAAGCTCATTAGAACTTCACAGTAACACTTACAAGGTGGATATTTTCCCCTCATTTTATAGATGAGGAGACTGAGATTTGGAAAAGTTAAATACTTTGTGCAAAATCATTGAATAATAGAGATGATATTCAAACTCATGTCTGTGTGACTCTTGAGGTTCTTTTTTTTGTTGTTGTTGAGACAGGGTCTTGGCTCTGTCACCCAGGGTGGAGTGCAGTGGTGCGACCTCTACTCACTGCAACCTCTGCCTCCTGGGTTCAAGGGATTCTCCCGTCTCAGCCCCCTGAGTAGCTGGGACTACAAGTGTGTGCCACTATGCCTGGCTAATTTTGGTATTTTTAGTAGAGACAGGGTTTCACCATCTTGGCTCTGTCACCCAGGGTGGAGTGCAGTGGTGCGACCTCTACTCACTGCAACCTCTGCCTCCTGGGTTCAAGGGGTTCTCCCGTCTCAGCCCCCTGAGTAGCTGGGACTACAAGTGTGTGCCACTATGCCTGGCTAATTTTGGTATTTTTAGTAGAGACAGGGTTTCACCATGTTGGCCAGGCTAGTCTTGAACTCCTGACCTTAAGTAATCCACCTCAGCCTCCCAAAGTGCTGGGATTACAAGCGTGAGCCACTGCACCCTCCCTCAAGTTGAGATTCTTTGTGAAATTGCCACAAGTTAAAATCTGAACCACAGCAAAGACCCTCTCCTAGACAGAAACTCAGTTTTTCACATAAACCTTAGACTTAAGTGCTATCTCAGAGAGGCTTCTGTTGTAATGTGGGCATTAGTTATTTTTGATAACTCAAAAAAATCATTGCTACTATGAGCATTGAGATGGATGAAATTTTTGTTATAATTGCCTGAATTGCGTGCAGCCAGTAAAATCTTCCTTAACTTGAAATGAAAAACAACTTTAGAAAAATATGTTGGATCTGTCTCACCAGTTAAATGCTCTTAGTAGAGCTCTTCTAGTATTTTGTATATTCTTTGGGAATTGTGCCTGTTTCACAGAGGCAGAGGCATGCAAACCTTAGAACTGGAATTGAGCTGTTTGAAGTCCGCCTTCATAAAAATATCTTCTTGCAGCAGTATATTGCTTTGCATGTAGTAGGCCTCTGGTATTGAATGAATGAATTGAGATCTGGGAGAAAACGCTAAAGGAAAGGAGTTGGTTTTGTCGTAACTGACTTTTTTTTATTATCCTTCATTTTTAATTATAGCATTTGTGGCTGATACATCGATTGTGTAGGTTAACTGTGGTTTTATAGATAAGTAGATTTTGAGGTGAAAGAAGGCTATATTCTTTAAAGTTCTTATTTTAAAATCTCCATTGTTAAGAGTCAAAATCAACTTTAAAAAGAACTTTGCAGCTCAGTTATTTAAATTTAAATTTTTTATTTGGAAGTACTTAGTTTCCCTGGAAGTTGCAAAAAAAAAAAAAAAGTGTAGGAAGGTTCTGTGTACCCTTTGCCCAATCTCCTCCAATGGAAACATTTTACGTAACAGTTATGCAGAGATCAAAATCAAGAAATTGCCCTTGTTTCAATCCTCAGAGTTTATTAGGTTTCACCAGTTTCACATGCCCTTATTTGTGTGTGTGTGTTTTATGCAATTTTATTAAATGTGTAGATGTGTGTAAGCACCATCACGATCGAGACACAGAACTATTCTCTCACCACATGAAGCTCATTTTTTTCGCTTACCTTATTTTGTGATGGAGTCCCCCTGTCTTAAGTCTTCTGGGCCAAATAATCTTGTGTTTGCTCAGATCTGGAGATAAAACACATCTTTCAGGGTTCTTAAATTTAGTCAGCTTCGGTTGACATGGTATATGAGGTTCAGATGATAATCGTGAGAGATAAACCTGCACTTTCATGGGAAAAGCCACAGATAGCAGTAGCAGAAGATAACTGGCAACAGATCTTTTCTGGATGGTGGAGGAGAGGCTTTGGAATAACAGTCTCATTGTGATGTTTTCTGTTTTTGGTACAGGTTTGCCATGAGCAGACTAATGATAATGGCTAACATTTGTTACTGTGTGCATTGGTCTTCACAGCAGCCCCTACTGTTATCTCTGCTTTAACGATAAGCACATGGAAACTTAAGAAGGTTGAGTAACTCGTCTGAAGATGCACAGTGAATAAGTATGGAGTTAGGGTTTAAATGTGGGTAGGCTGACCCTAGAACCTGCTTTCTTCTCCACAGTGCTGCTGTTTAGCAGACACAGAAACTTTCATGAGTAAGAGTAGTAGCAAGTTCTGAGTGTTTGAATTGTGAGCTTGGGGAAGATGTGCCTGGAAGGAGTGAGTCAACAGTGAGAAATTATATGAGGCGCACATTTTGAGTGGGACGTTCGGTATCTAGGTTGTTCTCACTCTACGAATCGACGACCTCAGGCAGTGGCGGCCCCTCTTTAGACCTTAGTTGCCTTGATCTCAGATGTATCCATGTGGATCTGATTTTCTGTAGAAATTTCTCAAAGGCTGTGAAGGCAATGTGTTACTCTTTTGATTCTTTTGGTTATTTGACTCTTTTGTTGGAGTAGGTTCCCAATGCCAAGAAATTCTGGGTCTTGTGGCTCATATGGCCAAATACCAAATGACAGGTATTTGCAGATGGCTTTTCTCAGCTCTGGGATTTTTTTCCCTAAACTGCCTCATATCTATTGTTAAGTCCTCATGTCTGTTGTAAAAATTCAAAGGTGCTTTGTAGTTTTTCTGGTTTTTTTTTTTGTTTTTTTTTTTTGTCCTTGAGAGGACCATTCATAGCAATTTGAAATATTTTCTGTGAATTTGAGGAGCACTTATGGCCAGAATATGCTTTTGTAAAATACTCTAGTTGAGAGTCAGGAGTGATTGGAGAGTTGAGGAAGGAGTAGTTATTTTTCAACAGAATGGAACTAAGAATTTCAACTAAGAATGGAACTAGGAACTAGGAGATCTTAAAGTCTCTTTGAGTGTCAAGCATTTCCTTTCTGTCTCCACACTTGAGGCAACAGTCTAATTGGGGCAAATGGAAGAGAAATGCTTCCTGTAAGAGCTAGTGAGCAGAATCTGCATTGAATTTTTGAGAGTCCTTGAAATTAAGAGACCGGATCTATGGTCAAAAAACAATTGCCAACCATATTTCTTATTACATTATACATTATATATTATATATAATGTGTATAATATATAAGGT
>NW_012112030.1:2696177-2718644 GCF_000951035.1 Colobus angolensis palliatus
AATTAATTTACTTTTAGAATTCTCGTTCCAACTAATTATGTACTACACATATAGTTGACACTGAAAATAAAATCTACATCATCTGTGAGACGTCTAGGATGTTCGGAAAATAACCATGATCTTACGAAGCAGCTTGACACTTAACAATACTCTTGTTTTGTTTGTTGCTTTGTTTTTGGTGTTTTTTTTTTACTACTACTCCCTGAAACAAATGAAAGATGTGGTATCTGGAGTCAGACCTGGATTTGAACCTTGATTTTACCCCTTTCATGATGTGTACCTGAGCATGTTACCCAAGTTTATTTCCTCGTCTCTCACAGGTAACTGACAAATTAGTTTTTAGCATGGTGCAAAGATAGAAGAGACTGAACATAAAATGCCTCACATTATTCTTGGCACCTAGTAGATGTCAGTGCTGTGCTGGAGCCTTCTTGGGCCAGCTGGAGAGAGCAATGGTGCACGGCTCCTTCCAAGTCTATGTTCAGTGACTTCAGATTGTTTGCTGGAATTTAACCATGGGATGAGTATTTACACCACGGAAATAGGCAAAAGATACATACAAATAAGACCTTATTGTCCAGGAGAGTCAGTTGCTTAACATTTACCAAATACACCATTGGTAGACATTCCTTTCGTGGTTATCTGTTGATGGGTAGATTTTAGAAGGTAGTTTGCTTTTCTCTCATGAAACAGAAATAACAAAGCATAGCCCAAATAGGAGGGTGTCACAAAAGGGTTCCAGGAAAGCCCTTCCTGAGATCACTCTCTTACCATATATCTATTATGTATTCTCAGGATTTCTCTCAAATTCCCAGACTCACGGAAAAGGTGACGCTCAATTATGAGCAGACACTGACATTTTTGTGAGATTAGTTCATCAGAGGTTTTCCTTCTAAGCCAAACTGATTGAATTCAGGGATCTGAAAAACACAATTTAACTAATGAACATCTGTTGGCTGTACGGCCATCTAGGGAAGAAGATAGCTAAAGCAAACAATATCTGTAGCTCGTGGAGTTACATTTATCAATGGAGAGGAGACATGTAAACATGTAATCAACTTGCCATAATTTTAGATAATAGTAAATGGTAGATGAAAATAAACCAGTTTAATTTGGTAAAGAGTGAGGAGGGCAGTGGAATTGCTTTAAGCAGGCTGACCAGGAAAGGCCTCTCTAATAAGGAAATATTTCAACTGAAATCCAAAAGGATGCAGCTGTGTTCTGAATCAGAGGTACATTCCAGGTGACGAGCGAGAGAAAGTCCCTGAGTCAAGAATAAACTTGTTTTCAAGAACAGAAAGCAGGTTGGTAGAGCTGAGACACTGTGAGTTTAAGAAGAGGGTGGTGTGACATGGGGCAGCAGCACAGTCAAGCAGGGAACAAATCACGTAAAGCCCTTTAGAGAGTGAAGTCTGCTTTTTATGATAGGTGCAATTGGGAGTTCTGAAAACCGTAAGAAGGATTGGGGGTCATGGAGACAGTAGCCTGATCTCCAATAAAGTTTTAAACGATCACTCTGATTGCACTGTGAAGAAAACATTTTAGAAAGTCAAAAGTGGAGCCAAAAGACCAGTTAAGTGGCTACTATGATAGTCTAGGCAAAAGATATAATAGTGGCTTGGACAAGGGTGCAGGTGGTCTAGATGAAGAGAAATGGGTAGATTTGGGATATATTTTATAGATTGAATCAATAGCGTTTGTTGATGGATTAGATGTTTATGTAAGGGAAGAAAACAAGAATGTGCATATATATATGTTATATATATGTATGCACATTAAATATATGCACATTCTTGTGCATATATACATGCTTATATATGTATGTATATGCATATATATACATTCTTGTGCATATATATACATTATATATAAAATATAATGTAATAAGTAGTATTATTTATAGTCAGGTATATTATGAGAATCTTGATCCTTTGTTTTTCACATTTGACATTTCATGCTCAGATTTTGAGACTACTTTGTTGACATTATTCAGGCAAAGTCTCAGTTAAAATGGAGTAGAAGGTTTTGTGCGTTAATACTGAAGGGGTAAGTCGACTTCCTCACGGTTAGAAGCAAGGGCAGTCAGATCTTGAAACTAGAGACAGACTGCTGGTATCAGCTAATACTTTCACACCCCTGCCCAAATGTCCCTCTTTAATGCAAATTGGACTTGGTAGGTCTCAACAAGAGAATGGAGTTCCCCCTTGGGAACTGTCCTCGTCATGGGCCAGGAGAGGGGAATAGCAGGGGAAGATGGTGGCAGACTGACGAGTAAGATTAGTTCTGGACACAGGGCAGAAGGAAAGAACACTGCAGGCTTGTACCTTCTCTTTGTTTCCTTGTTCTTTAGGGCCGGCAGCCAGTCTCCTTGTTTTTTTTCTGGCCTCAGGATCTTAAGGGCAAAGTCCTGGAGGTTGAAAAACAGTTCAGCACCCTCATTGAGTGTGCTGCCTTGATAGGTTTATTCTGATGTTGCAGCAGTCCCCTTTGTCACTAGAGCTTCTCAGACAGTTTCTAGATTTAGACGGAAAAAACACAGCTACTCAAAGATAATCAAAAGTGAGAAAAGTCAGAATAGTGTTTACTTCTGCGGGCTGGGAGACTGAGGGAGCCTGTGAGGGAACCGTAAACATTCTGTATCTTGATCCGGGTGGTGGTTATGTGAGTGTATTCGTATGTGGAAGTTAATTTAGCTGGACAGTTAAGTTTGGTAGAGATTGTATGGTTTCATGTTTGTATATTACATTTCAATTAAAAAATGAGAAAACCCACCAAACATCCACAGGGAAGAGCAGACCCATGTATCTTTAATTCTAGCCCAGCATTCCACTTCTCTGATTCTCTTGGTAGCAAATTACAATGAAATAAGGTTCCTTTGGCCAGGATTGTGTGAAGTCTGGGTAGAGGGAGAACAAACCAGAGGGTTGGTTAAGGAACAGGAGCCCGTCCGTGCTCCCTTCACTCCTCACTGGCTCTCTACTGTACTTTTGAGGAAAGTGAAAGCCCTTCTGCTTCCTGTTTCTTACCGAAATATCTTGTACTTCAAGCAAACGAGTTTGGTTCTTAATCCTTTCCTGAGCTTCCTTATTTGATCTCCCGTTCCCAACTCTTGGTAAATTTCTGCCCCAGGCTCCTTGAGAATGAGTTGGATATTGAGTTTGTTGAAAATTTAGTAGTATATTCTTTTGACCAGGGGTTTCTGAGGGAGTCCACAGAGCTTTGTCTGCTTTGGTGTGGCTAAGAGGGTCAGTTGAATATGGGCATCTCTTTCCCTTTCCCTGATCCCACACTGAATGAACCCGTGTGATTTCCCCACCTCTCTGCTCCTTGCAGACCCCTTGTCTGTGTCCCCCGCCCGCTGGGCTGAGGAATATTTGGAGCAATCAGAGGAGAAGCTGTGGCTGGGAGAACCTGAGGGAACAGCCACCGATCGCTGGTGAGTTCAGCTGCCTCTTTCCAAATCCTGTGAAAGAAGTATGGACAGTTTTCCCAGCCTCCTCTAACCTCCTCCATCCATGTTCTCAAACCAACTTACTTGGTTATTTAAGATTTCCCCTTGGATTATTACTCCTGTGAATTTATGGTTCAGATGTAGTCAAGGACTGGGTGGTTGTGTGCCTGTACTCGGGAAACTGAGGTGGGAGGATTACTTGGGCCCAGGAAGTCAAGTCTAGCCCAAGCAACATAGTAAGACCTTGTCTTTAAAAAAACAAACAAAAGCACATGCATGTGCACACACAGAGACACACACACATACACATATGTATAAATGCATACATATATACACATATATGTACATGTGTATACATACACACGTATACACACATACACGTATACATATATACACATGTAGGTACATACACATGTATATATGCATACACATACATATATACATGCATACACACATACATGTATATACATACACATACATGTATACACACACTATATATACATATATACATATCAGCTGTATTTGGGAGGAAGGGAGTTTTCAGGCCGTTTTAAAATATATGTACATATGTAAATATATATATTTTTCAAGAATCCTAACTATCCTATATGTAGTTCATAACTACATCTTAAAGCTCATAATTTTACCTTGTTCCCTTCTTAATTTTGAGCCTGCTACTATCCCATTTGTATGCAAAGATATGTTTGGGAAAGGGAGAGGTAAAAGGATGTAGCTAGTACTTTCACACTCCTGCCCAAATGTCCTTCTATAATGCAAATTGGAGTTTGTAGGTTCTCAACAGAAGAATGGAGTTCCCCCATAGGAACTGTCATTGTCATGGGCTAGGAGTGGGGAGTAGCATGGGGAAGGTGATGGCAGACTAATGTGTAAAATTAGTTCTTACCCGTTCCAGGTATGATGAATATCATCCTGAGGAGGATCTGCAGCACACAGCCAGTGACTTTGTGGCCAAAGTGGATGACCCCAAATTGGCTAATTCTGAGGTGAGCCACATCCCTCTGCTGCTTTGCCCAGCAGAGCTGGTTTTGGAAGGCAAGAATCTTGCTTCTCTTACCCCAGTTTAAAGAGAAGGAGAAGAGATCTTGGGTCTCTTCCTTCCTGTCTATAGAACAGAGACTTAAGATCCTGCCTCTTCCTTCTAGTGTTCATTCCCTCATCTCCTTGCCTACTAACTCTTTTTTCTGATGCCTTTTCATGTCTTTAGAGCCAGAAATCCCTTTCTTTTTGCTCTCTACTTCTTTTAGGGTCTTTAGCATATCTTGTCTGCAGCTAGAGATGGTCAGGGGAGGGGTGAGTACAGGCTCCTCTTGGGCATGATTGAGAGTGCACACCTGGAAGTCCTTTCCCAAGTGGCCTGTGTGTGTCTCTGTGCCCCAGTTCCTGAAATTCGTGCGGCAGATTGGCGAAGGGCAGGTGTCCCTGGAGTCCGGTGCAGGGTCGGGCCGAGCTCAGGCAGAACAGTGGGCAGCAGAGTTTATACAGCAGCAGGTAGGACATTGTCACTTTCCAGTCCCACTTCAGAGCCAGCTGATGCCCCAGGCCATGGGTTCAGTGGTCAGTGGTCCCAGATGGGGAAGGATAAGGCCAGCTTGTCTTGATAGCATCCAGGTCCCAAGTGGGTGGGAAAGAGATTCTGAGAATGGTTTTCTCAGAAGTACCGAGGTTGGTGGTGTTTAGTGGGTATTTAGTGTGCGTCTGAAGGGAGGAAAGTTGGTGGTAGTGGTACTGACCATCCTTTTTTGTCACAGGGTACATCGGATGCCTGGGTTGACCAGTTCACAAGACCAGTAAACACATCTGCCCTTGATATGGAGTTTGAACGAGCCAAGTCAGCTGTAGAGGTGAGAGCAGATAGTGCAGGAGGAGACAACCCAAAAGAAAACACTCCTTGGAGTGAGTGGGTGTATGAACATCAAAGATGATGCAGATTGTCCTGGATCATCTGTGTCAGAGTTGCTTGGGGATGGGGTGGGTACTGTTCAAAAATGCAGATTTCTGGGCCAGACATGGTGGCTCATGCCTATAATCTCAGCACTTTGGGAGCCGGAGGTGGGTGGATGACCTGAGGTTAGGAGTTTGAGACCAGCCTGAACAACATGGAGAAACCCCATGTCTCTACTAAAAGTACAAAATTAGCATGATGTGGTGGTGCATGCCTGTAATCCCAGCTACTTGGGAGACTGAGGCAGGAGAATCGCTTGAACCTGGGAGTTGGAGGTTGCAATGAGATGAGATCACACCGTTGTACTCTAGCCTGGTCAACAAGAGCAAAGAAAAAGTAAACAAAACAAAACTAAACTAAACTACAGATTTCTGGCCATCACCCCAGACTACTAAATAAGTATCTGGGGATAGGATCTGGCCATCTGCATTTTAAAAAAGTTATCCACATGATTCTTAACCATGTTGAAATTCGAGAACTGCTGCCTTAGGGAATCAATCCCAGCAGAGCTGAGAGTGGGGTGGGGTGGTCGTGATGGATCTCCTTTTTCTATCTGCCTTCCCTTCCTTACAGTCTGATGTCGATTTCTGGGACAAGTTGCAGGCAGAGTTGGAGGAGATGGCAAAACGGGATGCTGAGGCTCACCCCTGGCTTTCTGACTATGATGACCTCACGTCAGCTACCTATGATAAGGTAAGGTAAAAACTCTTAGTTTTTCAGGTTCCAGAACTTCCTTCTTTTTAATATGTTTCCTTTAATCCTGAATTTGAAGGGTGCTTTTAAGTATTTTCTTGAGTCCCTTTCCATGAAAAGAAGTCTGAATGGTTCCCTTGCCCTTCCTCTTCAGTGATTGAGTATATACTTTATTCTTGGGATGTAGATGTTATTGAGACTACCTTTGTCAATAATGACAATCCAGTACACAACACCTATGAAGGAGGTTTGCACTTGCTTGCCGCATTAAGAGCACAGAGGAAGTAGCTCTGCTTGGAGATCAGATTGGGAGCTTTTTGAGAAGACTGCTGACTGCTTTGGTGGGAAGTGTTAGTGGACAGACTATCCCTTTACCTCCACATCTTAATATCTGTTTACTTTTTAAACTCACACATTCATTTTAAGTTTTCATCTTTTATAGGTACTAGCCACTTGCCCTAATTTAGGGTTTTCAAAGAATTTATATTAAATAACTTAAATATTAGGGAAATTTCCTAGTAGTATGAAAGATGATTGCATTTTGCATATAGCATGTGCTGTTGACTTAGAAGCATATGTTACTTCTGGGGTCTTACTGAAAAACAAATCTACCTGTGGGTTGTAGGATGTTTGGGGATGTGTTTAATAACTGAACTCCTGAGTTAAAGCATGAAGAGGGGAAAGAATCACTCGGTTTTGAAAAAAGGCAAAACAGGAACTGGGGAGGTGAGTAGTGATGTCTTTTTCTCAGTTCAGATATGGTTGGGAAAGTATTCTGGGGCTGGAACCAGGGCCGGAGATGCAAACCAGGGTGCTGGAGATGGATCTTGATGTAATAAGGGAGATATGCAAAGACGGGAAGATGCAGTTCAGAAAAAGGCTAGGGTTTCAGAGCCAGTGAAGAACAGTATTAGGAAAAATATGATTTTGTTTATTATTCCAGTCTGATCTGGGTTTTTCTAACTATCCTGTGTGATATAAGGGAAAAGACAGCTGGGACCTTACCATATATTTCACCAGACTATGAGTTAATTGTATATAATTTTGATAAGGAAGAACTGAAGGAAATGTAGATAACACTTCTGTTATTATTTTGTATTAACAATTTGGTAAGTCACGTAGGCCCCATCAACTTATAAATGGAAATTTATATATTTATGTAAAAATGTCCATGCTTTTGATACATATAGACGTAATACTAGTTTTGTATGAGCAGCATTTTCTTTTATCATTATTACTCTCATATTTATGACATGCTGGCCAGAATACATTTTGTAATTAAAAACTTTAAAAGTATGTTTGTGGATTCTTGAGCCCTACTTGATATCATTGATACTTTGGGATATTGCAAAATTAGGACTAGAAACACTTGCATCAATGTTCCTCAAAAAAGTGATGTAGTAAGCAATTCTGACAGTATCCGGCTTTAAAGCTAATACCGAATTCCGTGGCAATAGCACTTTTTAGAAACAAAGTGGATTTGACTCTTGATTGTTAGATAAATTCGTGGGTCTCTTTGAATGTACTGTTTGTTTATTGATAGCCCTTAAACTTTCAGAGGCAATTTACATTGCAGCCCAGGCAGATATTAATATACTATTGTGAGAAAAGAGAAGTATGTGATGGGACAAACTCTTTGTAGTGATCATTTCTGCAGTTTGATCCTATGAGATGTTGGAGCAGACCAGACCGTGTATCAGATAAAATTAATGACGTGGGTTTGGCTTTTCAGGATGTAACAGTGAAGCCAAGCTTATCCTGTGTTCTGTGGGTAGTTGAGGGATCCTCCAGAGTACTCTTTTTCCATCATCTATGCAAATATTCTAATTTTGGAAAATTCCTCTTTGATCAGCAATTGATGAGACTTCAAGGAGGATAGATAATATGGGTGAGAGGAAACTTAGAGAATCCCGTGGTTGCAAGATGGTGGCATTGAGTTGTTGTGTTATCTAATGAAGACACCTGAAGAGCATTCACGTCACTCCTGGCTGTCATATACAGGCCATCATATCTTAAGGAGGTAGCCAGAGCAATGAGGATAATAGCTATTTACACATAGTATCTTAATCTTTTTGGTAAGGCATTGATGAAGATTCTCATTTGGTGTCCTCTGTAGCTCTGAGAGGCAGGAATTACTTTTATTAGGAAATTGCATTATAGAAGACAGTAATCTCTGTTTTCTGTAGAGTGGCTTAAAACACATGTAGTAATGATGAACAATAGTTGAGATTGAATGCAGAAGGATTTGTTTTATTGAACTGTAATAGTCTAGGGCAAGGGCCAGCAAACTGGCTTGTGGAATGAATCTTTATGTTTTTAATGATCCACTAGCTGAGGATGGTTTTAACATTTTTAAATGGTTGGGGAAAATCAAAGGAAGAGTAATACTTTGTGACAAGTGAAAATTATATAAAATTCAAATTTTAGTGTCCATAAATAAAATGTTATTGGAAGACAGTCATGCTCATTTGTTTACTTATGTCTGGCTGCTTTCACACTACAACAGTAGAGTTGAGTAGTTGCAGCAGATCCACAAAGCCTGAAATATTTATTATCTGGCCCTTCGCAGAAAAAGTTTGCTGATCACTGGACTAGGGTCATTTTCTGCCTTCTGAGTTTTTATATTTTACAGAGATGTCCAAAAACACACTTGTTTTCAATATAAATTACTTTCTCTACATTTATCTCAAATCTACTGTAGCATATCTCTCTTCTTAAACCCCCGTTGTGGTTATTTAATTTTCATTTGTGACAAATAATTTGCATCTGATCATGACTTAGAACTTTGCTGGTAAGATTTAAGTGTTTTTCATTCTTTATCATTTTCACAATAATAATGAAAAAGGGCCTCATGTTTTTATTTTGTACAGTTTTATCTGAATTTATTCTTAACTGCATTTAGAAAGACCTCCACCTGGTATTTTGCATCTTGTTTTCATTCTGGTATATTATTCTGTGATGGTAACTATTTACTCTCCAAAAAGGGACTTTTTATTTGCATGTCCCAAATTTTGCAGCTTGCTAGTGACCTCCCCTTTACCTTATTTCTTCTCTGCCTAGTGTAAAACGCCAGTTGACAAAGCTTTGCAGATAGTATCGTAACTCTTCACTAAAGTGAGAAATCCTCCGCTGGAAGAGAATGGTGTCTTTCTGAAGTATTCTCTGCCATCTGGATTTTGGGATCCAGCCTTTGCTTACTGTCAGATACAGATTAATATTCATAATTATTAAGAATGAAATTGGGGAGTAAATTAACATTTTCAAAATGCTTGAACATGTTTTATGTAGTGGACATGTGGAACGACTGTGAGCTAAGTAGGAGTTATATTTGAATGGCAGGGCTCCAAACAACATTTCCTTTGTACACTAATTATTGAAGGATAACAAGAAATGCACTTTGAATAGCTAGAGACCCTTTATCTCATTACTATAAGCAGATCCTGTTGAAATATTCTGCCTGATGGTGAGAAGTCAAGGTGTGGGAATGCAAGCCTGTGATGACTTCCTAAAATAAACTTATTTCCAGCGTGGATGAGTTTGTAGACTTGACTAGCTTCCCAGGTATCATGAACAGGAGATGGCAGCATGAGCCTGATACCAAATGATTTTACTTGTGTCATACATGATCTTTATAATATGGAGAATTTGCCAGCAATTTAGTCAGGAACCTGTTTAGAGGCCCTCAGCTTCTCTGCCTGTTGGTTGTCATTCTCGCAACCCTGCTGTTCTGACTGTGCCAACTCTCAGTCCGTCTCTCACGTGCTTTTCTTGTAGGGGTACCAGTTTGAGGAGGAGAACCCCTTGCGTGATCACCCTCAGCCTTTTGAAGAAGGGCTGCGGCGCCTTCAGGAGGGGGACCTGCCAAATGCTGTGCTGCTTTTTGAGGCAGCTGTGCAGCAGGATCCTAAGCACATGGAAGTGAGTGACTCCATATTCTGATTTCTGACTAGAGACTGCTTCCTCCATCTTGAGAAAGACCCCAAGGAGGGTAGTGCAGATGGGTTAGGGCCTGGGTGATGGCCTAGGATAGGGGCTTGAGAGCGAGATGGTGAGTGGCAGAAGCCAGGGGGAAGGGCGAATGGAGAGGTGAATATGGGGTGATGGAATCTGTCAACTTCCCTCTAGGCTTGGCAGTATCTGGGTACCACCCAGGCAGAGAATGAACAAGAACTATTAGCCATCAGTGCGTTGCGGAGGTGAGTACGCCGAAAGGTGTGGGTGAGGTGCTTCCAAGTCTCTGCATATAACCTTTTGAATGACAGAAGTGCAGACCTGGATCCTTGTCCTCTTTCTGGGTGCTATCGAGAGTGTTTTCTCATGCTGAAACTGAGGGTTGGAGTGAATTCCATTCCTTTGTCGGCTTTTGACTTTATTTGAGGGGCTTTGGTTGGTTCCTTGGCTGCTAACACTTTCCCCTTAGATCTGTAACTTTTTTATTAACTCATGTCAGAGGAGTCACAGGTGAGGGAGGCCGTTGTGACTCTGCAGTTCAAAGCTTGGCTTGGATCCCAGGGTGCTCACGTGTGCCAGTGTCATTGCAGATATCAAGTCTGCCCATCCCTGATCAAACAGGTGTCTGGAGCTAAAGCCAGATAACCAGACAGCACTGATGGCTCTGGCCGTGAGCTTCACCAACGAGTCCCTGCAGCGACAGGCCTGTGAAACCCTACGAGACTGGCTGCGGTACACACCAGCCTATGCCCATCTGGTGACGCCTGCAGAAGAAGGGGCTGGTGGGGCAGGACTGGGCCCCAGCAAGCGTATCCTGGGGTCTCTGTTGTCTGAGTGAGTATGAGGGGTTTCTAGGGTGAGGAATTATAGTAACCTAAGTCCCAGTAGGAGGGTGGAGGGTGACCTTGATTTTGGAAGTTTGGATAGATTGAAACTGAAGGGTCCTGAGAGTGGGATGGGAAACCTGAGATCACCTTGAAGGAGGTCTGCATTCTACAGTTCAGTGCTAGGATGAAATGGAAAAACAGGCTTCTGTATTGGACTTGGAGAGTAGAAGGGATGACTGATAGACTGATGAATGTTGGGGATATGATTGATCAATGAAGGAATTAATTTGGGGGGATGGGAACAGAGGCATTCATCTACCTACTTTTTTTGTGTTTCTTTTCCTTTTCATCCAGCTCCCTGTTTCTTGAAGTGAAAGAGCTCTTCCTGGCAGCTGTGCGGCTGGACCCTACCTCCATCGACCCTGATGTGCAGTGTGGCTTGGGAGTCCTTTTCAACCTGAGTGGGGAGTATGACAAGGCCGTGGACTGCTTCACAGCTGCCCTCAGCGTTCGTCCCAATGTGAGCCCAGGGGAGGAATGGAAATGGGACATGATTCTGTACCTTATTGAAGAGCCGTTTGTTGGGAAGCTGGGTGTGATGGTGCATGCCTGTAGTTGCAGCTACTTGGGAGCTGAAGTGGAAGAATCACTTGAGCCTGGGAGTTCAAATCCAGCCTGGGCAACATAGCAAGGCCCTGCCCACCCCCACAAAAAAGGAAGAATTTGTTCAGACTTTTGGAGTCTTGGGGTATCTCATCCCAGTGTTCCACGTGCTGACTGCCTTGGGAGGACTGGGAAAAGAAGGCTGGGAGTGTAGAGTCATCTGGACATAAGAGAGTCTGCATAGGGTGAGAGGGGCTACATTGTGGCCACACAGTGAACTGTTACCAATGGAATGGGATGAAACGTGTTAGCTAAACAGAATAGTGAAACAGGTAGAGTGATGGGCAGAATTTGATCTGAGTTAAGCTGTTCCCATCCCTTCTGCCTCTCTATTCCCAGGACTATTTGCTGTGGAATAAGCTAGGGGCCACCCTGGCCAATGGAAACCAGAGTGAAGAAGCAGTCGCTGCTTACCGCCGGGCCCTCGAGCTCCAGCCTGGCTATATCCGGTCCCGCTATAACCTGGGCATCAGCTGCATCAACCTTGGGGCTCACCGGTGAGAGTGTCTATTGAGAAATGAATGAATGAGCTTTTTTCTCCCTGCCTTTGGCCCTAGCTCCTTATTCTCAGATCCTGTTTGACTAACCAGCCCTAGCTGCTAGGTGACCTGCTTCCTTCCATTGGTGTTCAGCTTAATAGCCTTAATAGCTCTCATTCCTCTTCTTCCTTACAGGGAGGCTGTGGAGCACTTTCTGGAGGCACTGAACATGCAGAGGAAAAGCCGGGGCCCCCGGGGTGAAGGAGGCGCCATGTCGGAGAACATCTGGAGCACCCTGCGTTTGGCATTGTCTATGTTAGGCCAGAGCGATGCCTATGGGGCAGCTGACGCGCGGGATCTGTCCACCCTCCTAACTATGTTTGGCCTGCCCCAGTGACAGTGGGATGGGCTGCCCTGTGAGTGTCCACCTGGAGGGATCCCTGCTTTGGATGTGATTCCCTCTCCCCAAATGGGCCTACCAAGGGGGTGGGCTGATGACCATAAGCGGTACGGCCTTTCAGGAGCTGCCTCGACGTAGGGGTGGGTAGTCTGTGTTCTAGTTCCTACATAATTGTAGGGAAATGAGCTGTGTTATCTCTGAGTCCCTTGGTAATTCAAGGGCTGTACATCCAGCTACAGATCTCTCTGCTCATCATGCCATTTCTTGGTGCTGCTTTTTGGGTAGGACCCAACGGTTTAGGGTAACTGTTATCATCAGCTGCCATTTCTAATAGGGTCTACCACATTTGTAATGTCTGTCCTTTCCCCCACTTTTACTGGGCGTTGATAGTAGTCCAGCTTCCTTGGGCAGTGTAAGTAGGAGGTTCATCTGCTGTGCGCCTCTAATGTCTGTCTGGACGGGATGTGTTAGGAGTTGGCCTGTTCTGTTGAATTGTTGATTTGGCTGAGCAGAGCTGAGTTTTGGTGGGAGTGCTCATAGTTCTGTCATTCTGGGACCTCTCCTGGCTGAGCTCTGATTCCCTGTGAGCACGATGCTGATGCAGTAGTCCTGTGTCATCACCGCTGTGGTCCTCAGGAGCTGCCAGGGCCAGTTGCTACAGAGTGTCTGAGTGTGTGGTGTAGGAGGAAGGTTCCCTTGTGAAATGAGGCTGGGTGGGAGCGGGGAGGGACTAGATCAGAAGAGATCAAGAGCTCTGTTCTGGAACGTTGGTGGGAGGACAGAGCAAGTGGGAAGGGGGTGTGCTGAGTGTGGCAGTCCCTCCTCCTCTTAGAAGTACCTGTGAATGAGAATTGAGCTAATTCTTCTAGAAAGTTGGTTCAGAAATTGCGATCTTGCCAGATTTCTAGCAAAAAGGTTCAGTGTTACCATAAGCCTTTGCTGTACTTCTTGAAATGTTTCTAGGGGAGAGCATTGGAAAATCCCCTTCCCCCATCTTATCTCCGGAAGGTGAAGATTGAAGGAAGATGAGGGAGCAGCTTGGATTCTTCTCAATTGTCCCCTGCATGGGGAGATACACTAACCCCCGGAAATGACTGCTAAGCCTCTTGCCTTGTCTTCAGTAGCTAATGATCAGAGAGATTTTTTTTTTAAAACTACCATGGTCCCAAGATTCCATCCTGAAATTTATTTTTCTTTGTATGAATATGTGTAAATGATTTAAAAATAAAACTGTAAAATATTTGTACGAAGAATAAATGGAACTGCTGTGGGTATGAGTTCTGCTGGCCATGAAGTGGGGTGGCAGGAGGTGAGCTGGCTTTTGGAGGACCGGGATTCAATGGCTTTTGTCTTTGAAATTCTCATTGGTATATTGGTTACCCGCTCGTCCCTCTAAGTGATAGAGCACGGGGACAGGTTTCTGTTCTGTGAGCTAGCAGGAGAAAGAGACATCGATAATCATGAATTTTTACTCCTGTTACTACTACAAAGGAAAGTGTGCAGTGCCATCTCATCGTGAGGTCGTTCTGTATTATGAATTACATGGAAGGATTTTGATAGTTTTTCAACGCTTACGGTTTCTAAAGTTTGTCATGTGGCTCTGCCTGCCTTTATTGGGAACTGTATCAAGTGCCATATCAAGATGGGTATTTATCCTGAGGAAAAATTTTAAAATATACACAAATATTTATACTTGGAGATAGATGTCTATGGCCACAATAGACATGGAAAAAAGTTTTTTTTTTTTTGAGATGGAGTTTCACTCTTTTTGCCCAGGCTGGAGTGTGGTGGCGTGATCTCGGCTCACTGCAGCCTCCGCTTCCCAGGTTCAAGCAATTCTCCTGCCTCAGCCTCCTAAGTAGCTGGGATTACAGGCGTGCGCCACCACGTCCGGCTTATTTTGTATTTTTAGTAGAGATGGGGTTTCATCATGTTGGTCAGGCTGGTCTCGAACGCCCGTCCTCAGGCAATCCACCCACCTTGGCCTCCCCCAAAGTGCTGAGATTACAGACGTGAGCCACTGCGCCTGGTCCAAAAAAGTCTAACTTTTAAATTTATTTCAAAAGTTTTTCAAATAGAGATTAGATCTCACTATATTGACCAGGCTGGTCTTGAACTCCTGGCCTCAAGGAATCCTCCTGCCTCAGCCTCCCAAAGTTCTGGGATCACAGGGATAACACCATACCTGGTCAAAGTCTAATTTTTTTTTTTTCCCCGGTGGGCTCAAAAGCTGCCAAAAAAACCCCCACAAAAACCCAAAAACAAAAAAACAGGTCTAAAAGACAACTGGGGAAGTAAATTGTCCAGGCAGTGAAATATAGCTATTGCTATTTAATCATTTATGTAATAATTTCCAGTGACAAATAGATGCTAACAATATAGTGAGAAAAATGGTTAGTCAATTATTTACAGATCGTCTCAAGAAAAAAATGCATTGAAAAGACGATAGGGAACTATCTCAATGTGCTAAAAGTGGGGAGATCATCTTTCTCTGTAATTCTCAAATTTTCTTGGTGCATGTGGTACTTTTTAGAGGAGACAATTAAACACCTGGGGGAGGGGAGCAGGAAGCTCTGGTGGCACTTGTAGCCACCTGGGTGATCATGAGGCAGCTGGTGTCTGGGGCTCTGCCGGGTAGTGGTGTGAAGACCCAGGCGGGAAGTGGGCTGGGCAGGTGGAGGAGCAGTTTCCACCGTACATAGCTGCAGGAATGACAAAGTCTGGCTGTGTAAATGACTGAAGAATTAAGCTAACTCTTGGTTTAAGCCACGTCTCCAGGTTTGTCCGCTTCACCTGAGTTTGGTAACATTAATGTGTCCAAGAGGATGCTTTTCTTGCATGGCTTGTGCCAGGTACGTCTTTTGAACCCAAATAAAATTTAGTCAACATTTGCTGACCCCCTACCATATGCCAAGCACCAGTTCCAGGCACCAGGGCTGTGATTCACAAAGCAGATGAGATCCCTGCTCTTGGGGCTGACATACTTATTGGAGAAGAGACAGTACACAAGTAAGACAATTTCAGTTGTAAGTGCTCTGAAGAAATAAAAATGTCACTATGTACTAGAGAGTGAAGGGGAGGGTTAGCGGTGGCAACATTAGGGTGGTGAGGAAAGGCCTTTCACACGAGGTTATCTGCGTGATTGGTAGGAGCCAGCCCTGGAGAGTTTCGGTGGAAAAGCAGTCCAGGTCCTGGGAGCAAAGGCTCTGATCTGAGGCTAGAAGAGCTGTACATTCCAACAGAAAGCGCAGGAGCTGGAGCAGACCTGAACACTCACCCACCCCACCCTCCCGCTCACAGCCAAGCCGCTTCAGCAAGCAGGCCGTGCACACTGCCTCCACTCAAGGCCGTTTCATTCACGTCTTCTCCCACAGTACTGTTCCCTGCACTCACCAGTGCAACTACTTTGCCAAGGTCACCTGACTTCACAGATTGCCAAAGCAGATGGACACATTTGTTTCTGATCTTGACCGTACTGTGAGCTCTGCCACACCTGGTTAGGCAGGTCGTGCACTGCATGTGACTATGCCATTAATACCCATGACGATCTGCAGTGTTGTGCAGTTCACAATCTACATGGCTGTACTCTGGTTCCGCATTGATGAACACCCTTCTTTAAGTCTTCTCCCCTGCTTCTGTTATTTCTTCTCTCATGGTTCTACTTCTTCTCAGTCTCCCTTATGTGTCTCTATCTGCTGCTTAATGTTGATCTTCCTCAGGGCTGATTCTTGCCTTGCTTTCCTTGCTTTGCAGGATCCTGCGGTGCCCTCGTCCACACCTGTGGCGTAACTACCATGTAAATGTTGATGACAGTCTCACCTAGATCTCACCCCAGGCCTCAGATACGTGGCACAGCTACTATGTTCTGTCTTCTCCACTTGGATGTTCCCTAGGTACCTTAAATTCAACAAATTCAAAATAGGAATTTCCTTCCAAAAATCTGCGCCTTGTTTTGTAGACTTGCAGACACATGAGGAGAAAGTAGTGAGTGGATCTGGACTCCTTGTTCTCCCGTAATACTCCCTTAGTCCCCAGTCCTGTAGGGTCTACCTCCTCGGTATAGGTCACAGAGGTCCTCCCATCTCTGCGCCTTTGTTAGTACTTTTGTTCAGGGGTTCATCCTCTTTCTTGGATTGCTGTGATAGCTTCTTTTTTTTTTTTTCTCATTTCATTTGCCGTCAGTTCCTCATCACTGAAAATAATGTTCTTAGATATGACGTGTTGTCTCTTACCTTTGACTTCTCACTATCGTGCATGACAGGTAAAAGTTTAATCAATGCTGCTGAGTGAACTGAATGCATACTAGAACTGTGGGTGGAAGAATCAGGAAATGCCAAGGGAGCTGATCCATGTGTGGAGATGTTTTGATTCTCTCGTAGTTGGAGAAGATGAATTGAAATTCTTGATCACTGTGCCTCCCCAAGGGGAAGTGCCCTGAGACAAAGGTACAGGTGGATACTTTTCTGGAGGGCTCCGCCTAGAGAGGGCGCAGTTAACGGGGTGCTCCCTTTCAGAACAGAGCCAAGGAATGAGCCAGGAACCTTATTCAACCGCTCTTGGTATGGAAGGGAGAACACTGCTCCTGGAGAGGGACTTCTGCAGGGGTGGGGGTGTGTGTCCTGCCCAGAGGCTCCTCAGTGCCCAGGGCCTGGGCTTCAGCAGTTATGTGCAGTGGGAAGGAGCTCTTTGCAAGGAAGCTGTGGCTTTGGAGACTAAGGCTATGCAGCTTGGTAACAGAGCTTCTGAGTCCTTACTAAGAAGACTCATACTAGTGTCAGGGGAGAGCAGCATAATGAGACAGCGATGGTGGGAGGGGCCACCTTGGGTATGACTGATTAGTGATTGCCTTGACCACACTGGCATTGCAGAGGCCACAGACATCTGGATGAGCTGCTCTCTGGTGTCCGAGGTGCCACACCTTTGTTAGTCCAGCTTTCATTTGCACAGACTGGGAAGAAGGAGAGTATTGGAGCAGAACTCAACTATGGCCCACGGCCAGTTAAGAGAATCAGAAGAGAACTTCAGCACACAACACCACCACCACACACACACACACACACACACACACACACACACACACACCACAGGAATTCTCAAGAAAATGCCAGTAGAGCACAAATGACTTCTTAGAATGAATAAACAGGATTTTCTAATTAAAAATGCAATAAGTAAGTAGAAAAAGAGAATGATCACTCTTGAGAACCAAATTAATGAGGTTGGGAGCAGTGGCTCATGCCTGTAATCCCAGCACTTTGGGAGACCAAGGTGGGTGGATCACCCGAGATCAGGAGTTCGAGACCAGCCTGACCAACATGGTGAAAACCCGTCTCTATTAAAAATACAAAAATTAGCTGGACGTGTTAGCGCGTGTCTGTAATCCCAGCTACTCGGGAGGTTGAGGCAGGAGAATTGCTTGAACCCAGGAGGCGGAGGTTGCAGTGAGCGGAGATCATGCCATTGCACTCCAGCCTGGGGGACAGGGCAAGACTCTGTCTCAAAAAAACAAAACAAAAACCCAGAAAATGCTCCTGAGCTCAAGCCTCGATTGAAAACCTATACTGAATCCCATATAGACTAATAAGAGAAAGAGGGCTCCCTCATGTCAATTGGGATGATAGGGTTCTGGAATTGTAGAGGCTGTGTAGGGGCAGTTAATCCTCAGAGCAAGAGGAGCATTATTACCATAGTAGATGGTAAGGTTGGAATGGGAACGAGGGGCCCTTGATCCATGTAAAAGTATTTGTCATGGCTAATCAACCCTGTTCTTCCTCAGAGCAAGAGAGATGGACAGCCAATGAAGGCACGGCAAAAGGCTAATGTCAGCCACTACAATGGAATCACCTTTGCCCAGGTTCCAGATCTGAATTAGTTATTAATTGAAGAGAAGGGCAAGTCTCTTTCAAAAAGAACCATGTGATACCACATACAAGTATATTCAATACATATTCTCCAAATCTCTCAGAGGACCTACCGCCAAATACTAGAATTACCACATACTAGGGAAGGGAGAATACCCAGATCTTCAAGGCATCTGATGACCCTCAGTCATAACTATGACCTAGCTTGGCATAGTGCAGAGTGAATGGAGTCCAGGCCCAGGGGTTTCTCATAGTAGGTCTAATGTGGTCGTTTCTCTCCATGTTTAGCCTTTCCTAATACAATTAGTTATTATTACTAATGGCAGCACCCTTTTTCCATTTCCCAGCCTGGAAACTCTAGTTCTCAAATTTTTCTTCACTCCCATATCCTATCAGTCACTAAATTATAACTAAGCCTTTTTATTCATTGTTTAAAACTATGTAACATTTAATAATACTGAGAATACACTGAACATGTAATTTATAAAGCACAAAAATGAGGTTCTTTCAGCGTATGCTTCCCTATAACAATAATGTATTTGTTTCTGAGCTTTCTCAAAATGGTATCTTTTTGTTTTACATTCTTGGGACTTGCTTTTACTCATTTAGCATTACATTTCAAAGACTCATTCATATTGTAGTGTACAGCTGCTGTTCACTAAGATACCACAATTTGTTCATTCTTCTGTTAACGTTTAAGTTGTTTCCACTGTTCTCTGTAAAGAACAAATTGGGAATATTCATGTAATTATCTCCTAATGCACATATGCAAGCATTTTGGGGTATATACCAAGGAGTAGAATTGTTGAGTTGGGTGCATATCAATTGTTAGGTATATGCCAACGGGTAGAATTCTTGTGAATAATTTAGGGTAGGTACCCTATTTAATATAGGGTAATGTTGAACTGTTTTTAAAGTGAGTGCCACTTTCCATTCCCATCATAAATGTATAAGAATTCCCACTGCTCTATATCTTTCCTGCGCTTAGTACTGTTGCACTCCAACTTGTTCTATAATTTGGAATTGTTAGACATTAATTTTTCCATTCTAGTGACTTTAAAATGGTATTCCATTGTGCTTTTTCTTTGCATTTCTTTTCTTCTTTTTTTTTTTTTTTGAGATGGAGTCTCGCTCTGTCGCCCAGGCTGGAGTGCAGTAGCGTGATCTCAGTTCACTGCAACCTCTACCTCCCAGATTCAAATGATTCTCCTGCCTCAGCCTCCCAAGTAGCTGGGATTACAGGAGCCTGCCATCATGCCCGGCTGATTTTTGTATTTTTAGTAGATTCGGGGTTTCACCATGTTGGCTAGGCTGGTCTTGAACTGACCTCAGGTGATCCACATACCTTGGCCTCCCAAAGTGCTGGGGTTACAGGCGTGAGCCACCACACCCGGCCTGCATTTCTGATTAATAAAAACATAATGAAAACATTGAGCATCCTTTCATATTTATTGGCTATTCATATAAATAGCCAATAAATATGAAAGGATGCTCAATGTTTTCATTGTGAATTACTGTGAATTGCCTAATTTATGTCTATTGTCCATTTTTCTATTGGGTTGTTTTTATATTACTGATTTTTAGAAGATCCTTATGTATTTTGATACTAATCCATATGTATTACAAATAAGTTCCGTCCGTTTGTGGCTTGTCTTTTCATGTACTGGCATTTTTATTTTTTGACTAACAAAAGTTTGTTGTAGTTACATTTCTCACTTTAAAAAATATGATTATTGCTTTCTGTGTGTAGTTCAAAAGTCCTTGCCTACCTCCAAATCATAAAAATATTATCCTCCATATTGCTCTATAAATTTTAAAGCGTTGACTTTCACATTTAAGACTTTAATCCATCCAAAATTGATTTTTACATATGGTATGAGGTAAGAATCCAACTTAATACTGTTTTTCATATGGATAGTTAATTACTCCAGAAACATTCACGGAATGACTTCTCCTTTCTCCAGTGATCTACAGTGCCATCTCTTTCATTTCTATTTGGTTTCATTAATTTTTTTGTCTGTCCCTGTGCTGATACTACTCTGTCTTAGTGATCTAACTTTTGTCATAGCCTTTGTGTCTTCCAGAGAAAGTATCCTTCCCCAGTTATTCACTTTTGGTTTTTTTTTGAAAAATATTCTTGAGTCTTTGCTCTTTCATATATATTATGTAAGGAGTTTATAAATTTCTACAAAAAAGCCTATTGGGATTTTAGTTGGGATTACATTTAATCTGTAGATCAATTTGGAAAGAGCTGATATCTTTACAATTTTTATTTTCCATGAAATTTGTATAAATATCTTTTTTTTTTTTTTTTTTTTGAGACAGAGTCTTGCTCTTGTTGTCCAGGCTGGAGTGCAGTGACACAGTCTGCTCACTGCTCCCTCCGCCTCCGGGGTTCAAGCAATTCTCCTGCCTCAGCCACCCAAGTAGCTAGGACTACAAGCATGCGCCACCATGCCCAGCTATTGTTTGGGTATATACCAACAGGTAGAATTCTTGTATTCTCGTATTTTCTTGTAGAATTTTGTATTTTTGGTAGAGACGGGGTTTCACCGTGTTGTCAGGCTGGTCTTGAACTCCTGACCTCAGGTGATCTGCCTGCCTTGACCTCCCAAAATGCTGGGATTACAGGCATGAGCCACCATGCCTGGCCTAAATATCTTTTAACATACTTGGATGTTTGCTACTTTTTAAATATAAAGTTTAGTATATGTGCTGCCAAAGCAAGCACTTCGTGCAATGTTTTATAATTATTAAATTTATTTCTAGGTACTTAATATTATAAAGTATGTCTTTATTAAATTATATGTAAAAATAGTTTATTTCTGGCAATTCTTTTTGAATGTGAAAATGCAATTCTTTTTGTGTAATGATATATCCAATTGCCAAATTCTCTTACAGATTCAGTAGGTTTAAGCAATCTGACAGTAGATTCTTTTGGATTTTCTATAATCATACACAATCATACCATATAGAAATGATGACCTTTTGATTTATTCCTCTCCAGTCGTTTTAACTATTGTATCTTTAAAAAAATTATACTGCACTATCTAGACTCTCCAACACAAAATTGAATAAAAGAGTTTATTCTTTCTTGTGTACGCAATGCTTCTAAGTTTTCACCAATAAGAATGACTTGTGAGTCTTCTAAAAATGGTGTCATTCTATTATAGTTTCCTGGGGTTTACTTTTATTCATTATATTTCAAAGACTCATTCGTATTTTAGTGTATAGCTGCAGTTCGCAAATACATCACAAATAATTTGCTCATTCTTCTGTCAGTTAACATTTAGGTTGTTTTCACTTTTTTTTTTTTTTTTCTCAATGCGCTCAGTCTCTTTATTTCAAGTCAGAATGGCACTTTCCGTTCCTGGAGCACAGTCACGTCTCTTCTTGCTCTTTTGCCAAAGGCAAAATTCCAGGCCCAGAAGCACCAGGTCCTGGATGGTACAGGCTGAACCCAGTGCTGGGGGGTGTATGGTGTATGGGAGGTGCACTTAGAGTTTTACTGTCTGCTGGGGCCAAGAGTTCCCCTCAGAATGTAGAGAGCAGGATTGAGACCTCCAGGGACAAAGCTGGGGGCAGGAACTTGGGTTGGGGGAAGGAAGGAACCCAGCTGTACCAGGCACCACCCAGGTTTCAGAAGCTCCAGTGATTGACCCATGGGGTGTGGCTGGGTGTGGCTCTCCTCAGCCAGGTTTGCCTGCTCCCACCCTCGGTGGCAGGAAGGAAGGTAAAAGGTGAAACCAGATGCAGTTTCTTTTGACTGAGGATGAACTCTGTCCTAACAGGCTCCCCCAGGGATGAGAGCTTGGGACAGGGAGAGATTCTGGTTTCCTCCTTAAGATCTTCCCAGCAAACAGCTACATTCCCCCAAGTCACCCAAGCACGCCGCCAGGCTGACCTGAAGCCCAGCCACCTCGAAGGCACATTCCTGGTGCTGTCCAGGAGGGGAACCTAGGAATCACAGGAAAGTCTCCATCAGTTCTTTATGCCAAACCAGGGAAAATGCCTGACTGCAGCGTTCAAGCCTCCCTCAGATATCCCTGCAGCATGCGCTGGCCTTCCCTTTGAGTCAGCACCCTGGTCAGCTCCTAGAAGGGCTTCACCCTGGATGAGTCTCCTCGTCACGTGGACATCTTCAAAACAGGCGGTCCTCAGGCCAAGCTGGATGAGTCTCCT
>NW_012112030.1:2719294-2731365 GCF_000951035.1 Colobus angolensis palliatus
ACAGGCGGTCCTCAGGCCAAGCTGGATGAGTCTCCTGGTCACTTATACTCTCCAGCGTCAAGTCGTTTTCTCTCCAAGCTGTTATATGGACATCATCATCGTCATCTTCTTCATCTTTGTATCGTGGTGAGCATCTTAAAGACAGGCGGTCCTCAGGCAAAGCTGGATGAGTCTCCTCGTCACTTATACTCTCCAGCGTCAAGTCGTTTTCTCTCCAAGCTGTTATTTGGACATCATCATCATCATCATCTTCATCTTTGTATCGTGGTGGGCATCTTCAAAACAGGCGGTCCTCAGGCCAAGCCTGGACACGTGATGGTAAAATCTGGGCATCATCATTGTCTTCCTCCCTTGGTGGTAGAGGTTTTTTTTTTTTTTTTTTTTTTGAGACGGAGTCTCACTCTGTCGCCCAGGCTGGAGTGCAGTGGCCCGATCTCAGCTCACTGCAAGCTCCACCTCCCGGGTTTACGCCATTCTCCTGCCTCAGCCTCCCGAGTAGCTGGGACTACAGGCGTCCGCCACCTCGCCCGGCTAGTTTTTTGTATTTTTTAGTAGAGACGGGGTTTCACCGTGTTAGCCAGGATGGTCTCGATCTCCTGACCTCGTGATCCGCCCAGTGATTTGCTCGCCTAGGCTCCCCAAAGTGCTGGGATTACAGGCTTGAGCCACCGCGCCCGGCGGTGGTAGAGGTTTTAAACTCAGGCTATCCTCAGGGGAGCAGTAGGAATTTTGGGCTGTATAGTTCATCATGTCAGGTGACAGCTCATTTTCCTGAATATCACACTCCTCCAGGTCTGGAACAGGAGAGTAGCAATTTTGGGCTGTTAGTTCATCATTTCCGGTAACATCTCCTCCACAATATCAAGGTCACATTCCTCCAGGTCAGGAACAGGAGCTGTGGGCATCTTTTGGTTGCTGTTGTGCTGCAGGTCGTGGCCCTCTGTGGCTCCCACATCCAGCTTGCCAGGCTCTACAGTAGTGGATTCTGATTTTGTAGCAGCCACAGCCTCATAAATATCAGATTCATAACTGGATGCTGCATTCCCCCTGTGCCAGCCACAGCTGGAACTGACTTTGGGGCACACACAACAGGTCAGTATATTCCCCATGGGATATCTACACGCCTGTCCACACTTGCCTGAGCCTTCGATGAAACTGAAATGGTGTTGCCCTAGCAGCCACGCTACTGAGGCTGGCACAGCACTTGTAGAAGCAGCCTGACCCCAGGCAGATCTGGGGCCTCAGCCCTTACTCTGCCGCTATTTGCTGTCTTCTCTGAAAAATAAACGAACACGGCAAGGCACAAAATGTGCTGGGACACAGTACAGTCGGAGCTCCTCCTCCTTCTACTGCTAGCTACCGACTGAGGGCTGCTGGCCCTGGCTGATGCCTACAACCCACAAAGCTTCTGATGTCACCTGGTTACCAGGAAACAGCCAGGCCAGGCTAGTGACTCACAACGTCCAGCCTCACAGCCCCACCCCACGCCTCACAATGCCCATCCCTGCTTCTGCCCATCTTGTGGCCACCCAGCCCCTCTGTGCTGACTGCACTACTCAGGCTTTTATTCACCCTCGGCTGCCTGAGCTTTCCAGTCCTGAGAAAAGTGCAGGGGGTTTGTTATTGGAAGTCACACTTGGCAAGAAACTCAATATAAAACCCTGGTACAGCCAGGCGCAGTGGCTCATGCCTGTAATCCTAGTACTTTGGGAGGCTGTGGGGGGTGGGGGGTGGATCACCGAGGTCAGGAGTTCGAGACCAGCCTGGCCAACATGGTGAAACCCCATCTCTGCTAAAAATACAAAACGTTAGCTCTGCGTGGAACCCCATCTCTACTAAAAATACAAAATGTTAGCTCTGCGTGGTGGCAGGCATCTGTACTCCCAGCTACTCAGGAAGCTGAGGCA
The DNA here is from genome assembly GCF_000951035.1 of Colobus angolensis palliatus. Lineage (NCBI taxonomy): Eukaryota > Metazoa > Chordata > Mammalia > Primates > Cercopithecidae > Colobus > Colobus angolensis. The sequence goes on from NW_012112030.1 coordinate 2,721,202, forward strand.
GGAGAATTGCTTGAATCCAGGAAGCTGAGGTTGCACAGTGAGCCGAGATCACTCCCTTGCACTCCAGCCTGGGTGGCAAGGGTGAAACCCCGATAATTTAACATGGGTCCTTTTCTATTTTCCGTAAGTGTCAGCCAGTCTGTAATCCCAGCTACTCAGGAGGCCGAAGCAGGAGAATTGGTTGAATGTGGGAGGCAGAGGTTATGGTGAGCCGAGATAGTGCCATTGCACTCCAGCCTGGGAGACAGAGCGACACTCCCTATTTTGCAGGGGCCACTGTCTTCTCCACGGTGCTCCCTTCATGCGTGACCTGGCAGCTGTAGCTTCTGCGGGACCTCCACTGCTCGGGCGTCAGGCTCAGGTAGCTGCTGGCTGTGTACTTCTTGCTCTGTTTGGAGGGCGTGGTCATCTCCACGCCCTGAGTGATGGGGGTACCATCTGCCTTCCAGGTCACCATCAAGATTCCTGGATAGAAGTCACTCATGAGACACAGCAGTGTGGCCTTGTTGGCTTGGAGCTCCTCAGAGGACGGCGGGAACAGTGACCGAGGGGGTGGCCTTGGGCTGACAATTCCTGATATCAAATTGTGCTGCAAAGCTGTAGGTAGCCAATATTCCAATATACCTGGTCCTGTGATGTGCCATGGTGCTCCAGCTTGAGAGTAACTATGTAGAAAACAATGCCCCGGAGAAGCTGAGTTGCACACAGCTCCCACCTAAGCAGTCAGGGCCACAGACAGCTGTTTTCTCCCTAGGACAGGGCTCCAAGTCGTCTGCAAACCACCGCGGTGCCCCCTGAAGCGCGTCCTGAAAGAACCGAAGCCGCTTTCCTACTCATTCCGGACGCCGCACACTCCATGCAGTGTCTGCGGTGAGCTGTTTTCACTTTTGACTGTAATGAAAAAATTGTTGCTATGAATATTCTTGTAGTTATTTCCTAGTGCATGCGTGCAAGAGATTTTTGGCTGCATATCAAGGAGCACTAATGGTAAAACAATTCATTAGTTTACAGAAACTTCTATTTTCCTTATTTGGTAAGAATTATTCTCTTAAAAAATTGTGAATGTTATATTATTCATGCTTTTACATTAGAAACATGAATAGATTTTGAAATTACTTTAGAAATCTTCAGATATAGACTATTACCTATTAATATAATACTGATAATGATATTATTATCAGTATCTGTGGTGGTATTAGTTTAGTCAAAATTTTGAAATTCATCTTGGGATTTTAGAAATTATACTGAAGCTAGCATCAATGAGCAATACAATTACTGTTGATAACCCAAATTTATCAGAGACATGTGGCATCTTAAAATTTTACTCAGATAATGCATTTGGGTGACTTTGTAGTCTGCAAAATTTGCAGTCACAGCTAAGGTTAAGAAAACCATTTTGTAAATGGGCAAAGGACATGAACAGACACTTTTCAAAATAAGACATTCATTTGGTCAATAAATATATGAAAAAATGCTCAACATTACTAATGAAATGCAAATCAAAACCACAATGAGATACCATCTTAACACCAGTCAGAAAGGCTATTATTAAAAAGTCAGAAAAGTAACACGTTAGTGAGGTTGCAGAGAGAAGGGGACTTATACTCTGTTAGTGGGAATGTAAATTAGTCCAGACACTGTGGAAAGCAGTTTGGAGGTTTCTCAAAGAACTTAAAACTACCATTTGACCCAGTAGTCCCATTACAGGGTATATACCCAAAGGAAAATAAATCATTCTACCCAAAAGACACATGCACTCATATGTTCATTGCAGCAGTATTCATGATAACAATGACATGGAATCAACCTGGATGCCCATCAATGGTGGATTGGATAAAGAAAATGTGATACGTATACAATATAGAATACTATGCATCCACAAAAAAGAACAAAATCATGTCCTTTGCAGCAACATGGTTGCAGCTAGAGGCCATTATGCTAAGCAAATTAACACAGGAACAGAAAACCCAATACCACAGATTCTCACTTGTAAGTGGGAGCTAAACATGTAGTACACATGAACATAAAGATAAGAACAATAGACACTGCAGACTACCAGAGAGGTGGGAGCGGATGAAGGTTTGAAAAACTAATGGGTACTATGCTCACTCCTCTGGGTGACGGGGTCATTTGTACACCAAACCTCAGCGACATGCAGTTTTTCCATGTAACAAACCTGCATGTGTACTTCCAGAACCCGGAATAAAAGTCAAAAACAAAACAAAAAAAACCCATTTTACAAAGACACTATTTAAATTATTTGTGATCAATTTAAATATTAATTAAATCAAATTCTTTTTTGAGACGGAGTTTCACTCTTGTTGCCCAGGCTGAAGTGCAATGGCACGATCTTGGCTCACTGCAACCTCCGCTTCCTGGGTTCAAGCGATTCTCCTGCCTCAGCCTCTAGAGTAGCTGGGATTACAGGCGTCTGCCACCATGCCCGGCTAATTTTTGTATTTTTAGTAGAGACAGGGTTTCACCACGTTGGCCAGGCTGGTCTTGAACCCCTGATGTCAGGTGATCCGCCTGCCTCGGCCTCCCAATGTGCTGGGATTACAGGCGTGAGCCACCATGCCTGGCCCAAATTCCTTAAACACTCACAGCCATATATACATTACCTACTCTTAAATAATGACAAAGGTAATAACAACTTACTTTATCTCCAGGGCAAGTGTAAGTGCTTTAGATTCCATTTAATCTAGTGTTTTAGAAAGGAAAATCCAAACACTTGCATAAGCTGTAATACACCCAAGCTGGAAATGACTTAGGGGGCCAAAACGGACATGACAGGCCCTGCTGCATAGCGAGTGCCCTGTGTGTGCACCTGTACATTCCTCCCCTCCCCGAGTTGTATGGGGTGCACTGTGTCTTTACCCTAAGTCCCTTCTTGGTCAGTCCCTGGTTGTTGTCCCTTTTTGGTGGTCAGCAAGAGACGTGCAGTTTCAGTTCGATGTGGAGTTGGGATGGCAACTTCAGGGAGGGGAGTTAGTTGGTCTAACTAATATCAGTTAGATGCTATTTTACAAACTTAGAAGTTCAACCTTGAATCAAGGGTGTGAAGAAATAGACTCCATCTCTTGATGGGGAGAGAAGAAATGACACACTGCCAAGAGATGTGGATACAGGGAGGTATGATTTATTGATGACTATTATGATAGTGACTTATCACAGTGGCCTTTAAGAGTCCTTCCAGGATTCATATAGATGCTTAATGGTCTTTCTCATATCAACTAAAATAGGAATTCATTGCAATTGAGACATCTTCTGGTCTTTAAATTTAAGAATATTCTAGAGATGGGCAAACTATTCTAGGTCAAAGTTTCCTCAAGTGCAAACTGTACAACTGGGTTTTATTCAATTTACTCATTTGTTTTTCTTTAGAAATGTACAGCCTCTGGAGACCCTGCTTCTGAATGAGTGGGATGGAGTTTCCTTGGGATCCTGAACTCATATTGGATTCGCTACCTACCATCTTGGACAATTCATGTAGGAAAACAAATCCTCATTTGTTCAAACAATAGATGAAAATTATTAAAGTTCGAACACACATTACATGGCAGCCTTGTGTTTCAAAGAAAAGAAAAGAGATAGTTGAATCAGGGTAAAACAACCCACTCACAACCTTAAGCTAAGACACTTACATAGCTTGTCTTCTAGCAAACTGCATATTTAATCTGCTAAGGCAATGGGTCCCTTGTCTGGAGATGGGGACTGCCACTCAGGGTCATATCTTTTGTTCTCCTCTGAACTCTACTCTAGTTGAAGTTTTCTAAAAATCTGGGAACTCTTATCCCCCAATCCCTGCAAAATGGCTTAATCTAACATGTCACAAAGAAGGAAACTTCGTGTCTTAACTTGGGTTAAAAAATTTTTCTAGCTTGACATAATTTTCAAAGGTTTCATCAGTTTAAAAAGATTCTTGTGCTGACTCCATTAGCAATATCTGGCAGCTGCTACTAGGCAGCAAAATCTACCATGACTACCACTATTATATATTTGCAGTTCTCTTACTTTTTTTTTTTGAAAAAAAATTATTTTTAATTTTTGTAGGTACATAGTAGGTATATATATATTTATGGGCTAAATGAGATATTTTGATACAGGAATGCAATTTGTAAGAAACAGAGTAAATGGGGTATCCATCATCTCAAGCATTTATCCTTTGTGTTACAGACACTCCAATGATATTCTTTTCGTTATTTAAAATGTATAATTAATTATTTTTGAGTATAGTCACCCTGTTGTGTTAGAGAATACTAGATATCATTCATTCTTTCTAATTATTCTTTTGTACCCATTAACCATCCCCACTCCCCTCACCCACCCCACTACCCTTCCTAACCTCTGGTAACTATCCTTCTATTCTATCTCCATGAGTTCAATTGTTTTAATTTTTAGCTCCCTCAAATAAGTGAGAACATATGATGTTCGTCTTTCTTTGCCTGGTTTATTTCACTTAACGTAATGACCTCTAGTTCCAACCATGTTGTTGCAAATGACAGGATCTCATTCTTCTTTCTGGTGTTCTCAAAGCCAAAAATATCTTTAATTGTTTGGACCATACTAGAAGCAGGCACAAAGTCAAATAGCCTTCAACATTCAAACAGAAATGGACACCAACAGTCTTCTGGTCCATATTGGGCTCACTTAGGAAGTTAAAATGAGATCTATAATCTCAATGTTTTTGTTTGAATAGACGACCTAACAGTGGAAGAAGAAAACATGATAGGCATATGTGTTCCAGTAAAAGAAAGAAAAAAACATCAATCATAGGAGTCCAAACTATTTGGAATTGCCAACTCTGGCACTAAGCAGCAGATGGAGCCAAAGGACCTTAGTAGCAACCAACAGATTTGCTGCCCTCTCCCTTACTTTCTGCTTTCTCCTCCATCTACCCAAGATTGCTAGGCCTCAGGGTGTGGAGTTAACAGTATAGGCTCGGGATTCTGACTGCCCAGCTTCACAGTACCATGTTTGCTACTTGGGTGAGCTTAGATGACTGACTTAACTTGGTTTTCCTCTTTGCAGAATAGGAATGTTAAGAAAAACCCTACCTCCCAGGGTTATTGGTAAGGTTAGAATAATTATTACTTATCATCATAAGGAATAGTTCCTGCCACATAAGTTTTAAAAACGTTAGCTATTACTTGCTGAAACGCATTCCTTTTTATATTTTAACATCTTCAGTGGCATCTAATCCTGTTGCATTGCCACCTCTCCTTTAATCCACACCTAGGCTCCATGGGGAACTTCCTATGACAAATTGGCTAGGAAAAAATTTGAGGTCTGATTTACCGATGGTTCTGATGATATGCTGCTACCTCCTAAAAGTGGATGACCACAGCATTATAGAATTCCCCGAGGGTGATCCTGAAAGGCGGTTAGGAAGAAATATCTTCTTGTCAGAACTTTGAGCAGTGCACTTAGTTGTCCATTTTACCTGGAAAGAGAAAGGCCAGAAGTTACGGATCTATACTGATTCATGGGTAGTGGCGGATGGTTTGGCTCTATGTTCAGGGACTTAGGGAGGACTGACAATGAGTCTATCATTTCATCACTCAGAAGTAACTGGTCTGATAGAATTATAAAATAGTTTGTTAACAACTCAATTATGGCATCAGCTGAGTGACAATGCCATGAGGGCTTAGGGTTCTGTCCTATAAGATGTAGCGTCTGATCAGAATCAATGACCAATATATGGTAGTTTCTCTCCCATAGTCAGGAAATATAGGTCTAGGAACGGAAGGCTGGAAGGAGAAGTGGCCTTCCTCATTGTTATCTGTTATCCACACACAAAATTTGTGCTTCTTGTTCCTGCAACTTTGGAAACTTTGATTTAGATGCTTAGTTCTCAAGGGATGAATACGTCTACCATGGTACATAATTATGATTCCATTGAACTGGAAGTTGAGACATCACCTGATTATTTTGGGCTTCTTGTTTACTCTGTTGTCTCTACAGCATCCTTCAAGATCAGCTCAGGAGGACTCTCCTTTCACAATGGCAAAAGGCTAATTAAGCTGTTTTCTCAAGCAAAACAACTCTTTTTACACCCCATCTCTATCCTTATGTCACGTAGACAGTGCTGCAGTTCTTTTTTTCGTAGCAATTTTTTCTTCCTGTTTTACTTCTATGTGGTTTTAATTGAAAAACAGCCAAATGATAATTACATATATAAACATCCTGCCTCCTCTGTTGTGTCTGATTAAGACTTAGTAAGAGGCCTCAGGGTCTCCACCTGTTAGTATGTTGTGGTTTGTCTTGTATCTTTGGAGACAGGAGAGATCTGCGGCCTGTATACGTTTGTTGGAAATAAACTGCTTCTGTTTTTGAAAATTGGAATTTGCTTTATTTATTGCTGAAAACTTATGCCTTTGAAGTGAAAATATAAATTGCCTAAGTAATGTTCTCAAAACCAGTTCTTACACAAGATAATTTCTCTTAAATGTCTAGCACAGTGCCATTCAAGCATTCAGTAAACATTAGTTGAGTATCATTTAAGTTACAGACATTGGAAATACAGAGTCACTCCCCTCAAAATCTAGCCTAGAAGAGTAAGTGGCCATGAACACATAAGTTAAGAATTTCAGGCACTAGGGCAGCAGTAGCTGAGCGGTAAAATGGGGGCATAAGGGAGGTAAGTAGGTATAGGTGTTTCCCCAATCTTGGGCCCTATCAGAGCCTCAGGAGATGCCTGTGGCTGGCAGAGGCCTTAGCATGCCCAGATGAGGAAGGATTCAATGATAAGGAAAGAATGAATCTATTTGCAGACTTGGAATCTCACTCTTTTTGCCCAGGCTGGAGTGCAGTGGCTTAATCTCAGCTTGCTGCAATCTCCACCTCCCAGGTTCAAGCAATTCTCCTGCCTCAGCCTCCCGAGTAGCTGGGATTACAGGTGCTTGCCACCATGCCCGGCTAATTTTTGTATTTTTAGTAGAGATGGGGTTTCACCATGTTGGCCAGGCTGGTCTCCAACTCCTGACCTCAAGTGATTTGCTCGCCTAGGCTCCCCAAAGTGCTGAGGTTATAGGCGTGAGCCACCACGCCTGGCCACAGGCAGGACTTTAAACTGCACCGAAGCTTCATGTGTAGGACAGATCACCTGTGTGGGAGCATGTGGCTTTGAACTCTGAGTACCAGCCATAGATGCACAATCTTGGATCGGCTGCCCAAATTCTGTTCCTCTTCTGTCTTCTGGCCTAGAGAGAGAACTGTGGTGTCACTAACCTTGGATTCAATTACCTTAAGAATCTCCACTCACAAGAACTCAAATTGCTTTGGAGTTGTTAATTACAGCAGTTTTTGAACAGAGGTGGATTAATCGTGAGCTAATGAAGTTTAAGCTTCATGACCTAAATTCCACTGCACCAGCTACCTCCAAGGTTCTGGGAGGGGCCCTGACACTGTGTTTGCAAGGGTACATGCTTTTGTAAACTTCGCAAAAGTAAACTATTTTTAACGCAGTTAGTTAAGATGGCTGTCTCTTTCTACTCCAACCCCCTCTCTGCCATACTTCTCCTTGCACTGGAGAGGGCTGAAGTAGGACCATGGACTTTCATATTGGTAATTTTGTATTCTTTTACTTATAGAGGGTTCCTTGAACTGCACAAGCTTCAGTCTCCTCCCTGGATCCATCCCTGGTTCTGATCATGACTATGATTTCACCCAAGTCAATGTTTAGATTGTATTAATAATAAAATGAGATAAAACAGTCCTTATTATTAAAAGTATGTACTGTATTTCTTAAGAAAAGAAGCAATTCAGTGAAATTATTACTATTATTTTTGAGACAGAGTCTCGCTCTGTCACCCAGGCTGGAGTGCAGTGGTGCGATCTCGACTCACTACAACCTCCACCCTGCCAGGCTCAAGCAATTCTCCTGCTTCAGCGCCCCCCGTAGCTCGGACTACCGGCACATACCACCATGCCTGGCTAACTTTTGTATTTGTGGTAGAGATGGGGTTTTGCCATCTTGACTAGGCTGGTCTACAAACTCCTGACTTCAGGTGATCCACCCGCCTCGGCCTCCCAGAATGCTGGGATTACAGGCTTGAGCCACTGTGCCAGGTCCAGTGAAATTATTTCTTACCCAAAGAAGGCAATTAAAAGAGCCTGTGCATGGAGCACTAATTCTGGGGATCAGATTTGCCAAAAAAAATCAATAAACTGAAGAGGTTTAAAATGCATCCATTGCTTTTTCATTAGTATAGGAATGGTGGAAGAATAAAAATAAAATCAAAGATGATGGATTGATTAACCAGGAGGAAAGGAGAGATGATTGAGATTAAGGGTCATGGATCAGGGACGGAAGGGAAGACATGGGAAGATGACTGTCAGTAGACAGATATAAAAAGAAAAAGGAGATGAATGTGCCTAGGTCCAGCTGCTTTTAAAAAGAGTTTTAAATCTAGATGCCAGTAAATCAGAAATAAATTGTGACTGGAAGCCAACAAAGTCCAACAGAAGAAGCAAGGAGAGATCTAAGAGAGCTGCTTGGAAAGAATATGAAGAAGGAAGCCTGGATCCAGGAAACTACTGAGAAGCACCTTAATGCAAAAGATTCCATCTTCTTTTCAAGTATTCTTTCTGTATTATATTCATCAGAATAGGTCATGCTGCTGGAATAAGTTAACCCCCAAATCTCCACAGCTCACACAAACACCATTTATTTATCACTATGCTATAAACCTGCTGTGGTTGGTGGAGGGCTTGGCTCCACATAGTAACTCAGGGACCCAGGTTGACCTAGGCTCCACCATCTTGTAGATGCACCATCTGGAACATGTAGTTGCTAGGGCAGCAGAATAGAGAAGCTGGAGCATCTTACTTGGACTTTTCACTGCCTCCACTTGGAATTAACACACATGGCATCCATTCACATTTCATTGGCCAGAGCTAGTCACTGGGGATTTGGAAAATAAATATTTAATGAGTATTCCTGTGTATGCTGCATCCTGTCTGAATCTTGATAGTGATGCTGTCAGTTTTTTCTTGCCTTGGAGAGGCTTCTGACGTGCAGTTTTGTGCAGAAATTGGATGCAGTCTGAGCCTCCCCAGAGTGGGATTTGAATACATTTTGCATTTGATTGCTTTGACCGGTAGGGTCTCCAGTTTAGTCTGTGCTGAGGGTGATTACTCGAATTTTGTGTCTCCCCTCTTCCCTACCTCCAGTGCCCCCTGAGCGTCATTAACTTTAGGATTATTTTCATTCTATGTTCATGCATTCATTTCTTTATTTATCCAACATTTATTAACCTCTTACTGTATGTTATGGCTTTACTTGGCCTTGCAGATTCAATGAAGACTAAAACACAGTTCTTATTCTCAAGAAGCTCCCACTTTGGAGACAGTAAGCAAGTTAATACAGATTACATAGACATGGCAGCAATTTCTAGCTGGAAGGATCAGAAAGGACTCCATGTAGGTGACAGCTCAGTGTATTTATAAACTTGGGGAGATTTGGGAATTTATCATCTGTAGGAGGCTGAAAAATGTATACACAAGAACTCAGATATGCATAAATGTGGTGTTCTCTACTTTTTTTCTTTCTGTTTTTTTGTATATAGATATTTTTATTTTACATTTGAAAAAGACTCAGAGGTGTGAAGAAACTTGTCAAGATCCTTCCTATATATTGGTTTTGTTGAGGCCTGGTTTTAAACTCAACCCAACTTTGTATGGCTCTGAAAACTGGGCTCTTAGCCACCACATGATTCTGCTACCTAATCATCTATATGTTCCTATCTTTTCCTTTTTTTCCAGAATAAAAGAGAAAAAGTGGGGGAAAAAAACATTTTTTTTCAGGCAAGGATTAATTTTTAATGACATCCTTTCCTGTGCTAAATGTGAAGTCGCTTTTGTTGCAATGCCAGTCAAGTATTTAGTCTTCAGTTTCTTTATACTATTTGTATTCAAAATATACTTGATCTTAAAAAAGTAGGGGAATACTTAATTTGGTCTGTTTTCAGATTTCTGCCATTAATTTGGCACACATTCAAAATGGTCAGATGATTTAATTACTTATTATTTTTATGAGTTTAGTTATTCTAAAGTAGTTTCCAATCTATGGATCTTAGTTTCTAGGAGTCTTTTTTTTATTATTATTTTATTATTATTATTATACTTTAAGCTCTAGGGTACATGTGCACAATGTGCAGGTTT
>NW_012112030.1:2732200-2733441 GCF_000951035.1 Colobus angolensis palliatus
GTCTGTTCATATCCTTTGCCCACTTTTTGATGGGGTTGTTTGATTTTTTCTTGTAAATTTGTTTAAGTTCTTTGTAGATTCTGGACATTAGCCCTTTTTCAGATGGGTAGATGGTAAAAATTTTCTCCCATTCCATAGATTGCCTGTTCACTCTGATGGTAGTTTCTTTTGCTGTGCAGAAGCTGTTTAGTTTAATTAGACCCATTTGTCAATTTTGGCTTTTGTTGCCATTGCTTTTGGTGTTTTAGTCATGAAGTCCTTGCCCATGCCTATGGCCTGAATGGTATTGCCTAGGCTTTCTTCTAGGGCTTTTATGGTTTTAGGTCTAACATTTGAGTCTTTAATCCATCTTGAATTAATTTTTGTATAAGGTGTAAGGAAGGGATCCAGTTTCAGCTTTCTACATATGGCTAGCCAGTTTTCCCAGCAACATTTATTAAATAGGGAATCCTTTCCCCATTTCTTGTTTCTGTCAGGTTTGTCAAAGATCAGATGGTTGTAGATGTGTGGTATTATTTCCAAGGGCTCTATTCTGTTCCATTGGTCTATATTTCTGTTTTGGTACCAGTACCATGCTCTTTTGGTAACTGTAGCCTTGTAGTATAGTTTGAAGTCAAGTAGAATAATGCCTCCAGCTTTGTTCTTTTGGCTTAGAATCATCTTGGCAATGTGGGCTCTTTTTTGATTCCATATGAACTTTAAAGTAGTTTTTTTCCAATTCTGTGAAGAAAATCATTGGTAGTGTGATGGGGATGGCATTGAATCTGTAAATTACCTTGGGCAGTATGGCCATTTTCACAATATTGGTTACTAGTAAGACTGACTTTCTTCTTATGGTTTATTGGTCCTTTTCGCATTTTAAAATCTGAATGTTTGTCTTTTTCTACTTTTGTATTTTGTATCAGTTTTTTGTATTATTTTTCATTGATTTTTAAGAGCTTGGTACAAAGTAAAGATATTATTCCTTTAGCTATCAAATATGCTGAAAACTGTCCAGGTGCAATGGCTTATGCCTGTAATCCCAGCACTCTGGGAGGCTGAGGTGGGTGGATCACTTAAAGCCAGGAGTTCAAGACTAGCCTGGCCAACATGGCTAAATCCTATCTCTACTAAAAATACAAAATAAAAATTAGCTGGGTGTGCTATCAGGTGCCTGTAATCCCAGATACTCAGGAGGCTGAGGCAGGAGAATCGCTTGAACCCAGGAAGTGGAGCTTTCAGTGAGCTGAGATTGTGCTACT
>NW_012112030.1:2739902-2772365 GCF_000951035.1 Colobus angolensis palliatus
GCTTTGTTTACCTACTTAAGCCTCAGCAATGGCGGGCGCCCCTCCCCCAGCCTCGCTGCTGCCTTGTGGTTAGATCGCAGACTGCTGTGCTAGTAATCAGGGAGGCTCCGTGGCCGTGGGACCCTCCCGGCCAGGTGTGGGTATAGTCTCCTGGTGTGCCCGTTTCCTTAAAGCGCAGTATTGGGGTGGGAATTACCCTATTTTCCAGGTGTTGTGTGTCTCAGTTCGTCTGGCTAGGAAAAGGGATTCCCTTCCCCCTTGCACATCCCAGGTGAGGCAATGCCTCGCCCTGCTTCAGCTCTCGCTGGTCGGGCTGCAGCAGCTGACCAGCACCAATTGTCCGGCACTCCCCAGTGAGATGACCCCAATACCTCAGTTGAAAATGCAGAAATCACCGGTCTTCTGTGTTGCTCTCGCCGGGAGTTGGAGACTGGAGCTGTTCCTATTTGGCCATCTTGCTCCACCCTCTCCAGGAGCTGCTTTTTAAAACCCAAAACAGTGGATTTCATGTGACAGCTCTTTGGGGAAGAGGTAATATCATGGGGTGCTGTGTGAATTATACAATAAAAAGTTCTCAGTATGCAGGCCTTCCATCTACCTGGTGTTGATTAAAACACCTGCCCCCCATTAGAGAACTTGAGTTAAGGTGTATTATTTTAACAGATCAAAACTCTGGGAAAATGTCTCATTAATCCAGTTTTTTGTATTATTTAATATTTAAACTCATTTCAGGCTGAGCAAATTTAGACAAAGCTTTTCTCATCCAGTCATACACTAGCGCTGGGAAAAGGAGAGAAAATCCTATTTAATTTGGTTTTGTGGTTCCTCCAGGTGGGTTACACAGCAAGATTTGAGAGTTGTACCCTTCATTCTGAAGTCCAAGTGGCTGCAAAAACATTTCAAGAGTTCCTCTGGCAAGGTGGCAAGTCAGTTTCCTTTTAGAACTAAGACTCTTGTCACTTGAGGAAAAAAAATTTTTTTCTCCAGAACCTTTTAGAAACTTGTTCATTTGTTCATGTGATGAAAAATATCTGCTACACGGGCTCGTTTCTATAGCCATTCTTCATTTTTAAAGCACAGCACTCAGCAAAAGCTGGCTTACTGTTTTCTTGTAAGTACTCTGGCAATTCACCTTTGAACTCAAATATCCTGTACAGAGCTCTTCCTCGAATAAGCCACTGGATGTGCATGGTGCAGATCTGTGTGCTGTTTGTCCAGGTTTTTGTTTTGGGTTTTTTAAAAAACATTTTTACATAAATGGGTCTTTGATACAGGTAAGCGTTATTCAGAACTTCACTGTATCTCCAAGTTTTTGATAACAGCATCTCTGTGAAGAAAGCAGTGTTACAACGTCAACGTCAGGATTTTTTTGTTATTGTTAATGAGGCAAACTTATCATAGAGACAATCACCCACGGGGCACCAGGAGTACCGATGACAGACTCTGGTTATAAGATATGATGACACAACATTATAGATTGGCCTTTGTCTCGGGAGGCTCCTAGCAATAGAAAAAGTTTTCTTTGTATTTCATCATTTATAAATCTTACAAATGCTACAACATGACAAATACTAGTGAAACCCGTTGACTCATCAACCTGGATAGAGAAGCTGCTGCTTTTCAGTTAATGACACAAAACCTTTTTAGCATCATATGAGATATCTTCAGTAATTCAACTTATTGAGAATAAAGTCTTTTCAATTTTGTACTACATCATGCCCCAGCATTTTAATTTTATTATTAGATTCTCACCAACCATGCACATTTTTCTTTTCTAAGTTCTGCTGCAAAATGATTTGCTTCCTAAACCTTTTGACTGAATGTGATTTTTGAACAAAAGCCTTATTGTTTTGATGTTCCAAAAGCCATTTAAAATAATAAATATTCTTTCTGGTCAAGTGGCTGTGACTTATAGTTACAACTGCTAGTTTTGTAAGTTTCATGCCACAGAAAATGCACAATGGGATAGGACAGCTTGGACCAAGTCCATATAAAACCCTTGAGAAGTAGCCTTCTTTATAAAGACATAACAAAGAGAATTTCTTTGTGTCCCTTGTTGCACTCGTATACTGAAGTATCCTCAGAAGACTGAAATTCTTCATCACCAGCCTTATCAGAAATGTCTGTAGCTCTATGCCTAAAACGCCTAAAATGGGCCTCTTCTTTCTCACATCTTGCCTTCCAAAATTGTGGCACTGGACTGTCAGGTTTGTTACACACAAATCTTAATAAAATATAGAAACAGACATAACCAAACAAGAAAATCACGATAGTACACTAACTTCACTAAACAATTCACTTCTAACTTATATGACCCACATTTTTGCAATGTTTACAACAAAGTGGCAGGAGGAAAGCTGAGCTGTGGCATGTAAAAACTCCTTCCTTAGAACGAAAATTTCCCTCTGATTTTCTACTTCACAGTCAGTTTACTCCCATAAGTCAGCTGGCACTGCAGAAGAGGAGCCTAGGAGAGGCCAACGTCCCCCTCCTCCCATCCTCCTCTCTGTGCAAAAGTAGCATATGGGCCCGCCTATACATACTACCATATGGGGCTGAAAGATCCCTAATACAACTGTTAATAGGCTACAAAGTCATTGTTCGCTACTGTGAGAACAGCATTATGCAGCACACAAATAAAAACCAGTATTTTTAGTCACAATTTTAGGTGGAACCCCAGCAACATCTTGTAGAACCACAGTTGAGAAACCCACCTCCAACACCAAATGACCTCCTAGGAGAGGTCATTTTCATTTGATTTGGATCCTTCTGTGACTTGACTTGCAAGGTCAGGTTTGGCTCCGCCCTCATTTACCACCTGTGGCTCAGACATTGGTTTTGTCTGCCCCAGCTGCTCGTTATTCTCTGGTATGACCTGCTGGTTATTTTTTCCTTCTGCTGGGTTCTTTTGATCTGATTTGCCAGCAGATTCCGATTTAGCTTCTTTCCCATTTCCCTGCTTTGGGTTAAATTTTGATGGATCCTTAGGGCTCTTCACCACCTCCTGGAGACTGTATTTTTTGAACATGTAATCTATCAGAACACTCAGGCAACAGACAGCTTTGATGATTTCTACCTACACCGTGTACTGTGGATTGGTGAGATGTACTTTATTTTCTGAGTTAAGGGTGCCCACTAATCCCGTAACAAAAACAGAAAACCATGTAGCTGAGGAGGATACCATTAAGTTTGATAGATACAAAAAATCTTTCATCCCTGTTTCTCATTAAAACAAGATATATACTAATCCATTCTTCTAAGTGGACTTCAAATACTCTGAACTCTTGCAATAAATAAATACAAATGAAACCCTAAGACATTTAATAAAGTACTTTTCTCCAAAGAAAATTCACTTCTGAGTTAAAGATTTTATCCAACTACCAGAAAATCTCATATCCAACAAATTGAAATCAGTTAGATTTAATATTATTTTAACAACATTTTAATATAGTTGTCCTACATTCAAAAATGTAAGACTTAAATTTTTAAAAAGTCCTTAAAAACAAGAACAAGTGGCCAGGTGTGGTGGCTCACACCTGTAATCCCAGCACTTTGGGAGGCCGAGGCGAGCGGATCACGAGGTCAGGAGATCGAGACCATCCTGGCTAACACAGTGAAACCCCGTCTCCACCAAAAATGCAAAAAAAAAAATTAGCTAGGCGTGGTGGTGGGCGCCTGTAGAACCAGCTACTCGGGAGGCTGAGGCAGGAGAATGGCGTGAACCCGGGAGGTGGACCTTGCAGTGAATCAAAATCACGCCACTGCACTCCAGCCTGGGGGACAGAGCAAGACTCCCTCTCAAAAAAAAACCCAAAAAAACCCAAGAACAAGTGTTTACCATTGAACGTCTATGGAAAATCACTAAACGCCTATGGAAAACTATACCTGCCAATTCTTTGATAACGTCTTCTCTATTCACGTAACTGTTATTTTGAGATTTGTACACAATCTGAAATGTCCCTTTGTTTGGAGCTTTAAACCAGGGTTCCAACCATGTTTCTGCACACATTTTCATATCTTCTAATAAAGTGCCTGAGATGGGTTAACATTCATAGAATAACTGAAGTCTTCTTCTTCTTGGTTTTGTACATATCCTAGGGAATACGATGCACCACTTTCTCACAAAATTAGCCAGGTGCGAGGGCAGGTGCCTGTAATCCCAGCTACCTGGGAGGCTGAGGCAGGAGAATTGCCTGAACCCAGGAGGCGGAGGTTGCAGTGAGCTGAGATCACGCCACAGCACTCCAGACTGGGCCACAGAGTGAGATTCCGTCCCCCCCCCCCCCCCCAAAAAAGCTTGAACTCTAAAATGAATATTTACTGGCAATTACATAAGTTGACAGAAGAAGAAATTCTCATAATAAATTTTAAATGAATCTACTTACTCATTTTTCTAACTAATATTTCTTTAGTGCCTAATATGTACTTATACTGTATGTAATATTTGGACTTTTCATCATTATTATCGCTTACACTAGAAACAACTGTTTACGTAGACATGTTGTTAACATTTTTGTGATGTCCTGAGTTTTCAACCATAACATCATGCTCTTGTATTCCTAGAACAACAACTATCAGAGTAATAAACATTAAACAACATATACTTTTTTATAAAAAAAAGCACACACACAAAAAAAACCTGTGAGTCACTTAAAAAGATTTAATTAATCTATTAGCTAAGTTAGACAGAAGTCTAAATATCAGACCCAGGAGGAATCCCAGAACCATGCTGGGCACAAGATCATGAAGAGGCAGTCCTCAGGCTGCAACCTGCCTACACACAAGTCTACTTGGGACTGCTCCAAAAATGTTTAAATTAGTTGGTAACATTGGAAAAATAAAAAAACTCCAGATTTCCAACTTCTTTTGAAAAATTGGAAGATCTGGCCCTACATTCCCAAACAGCAACAGCTGGCTGAAGTGGAGTAGCAGCTGCTCCTTTCAGACAGAACAAGCACTCTGGTTCTACCTTAAGTTACATATGAAGGAAACAGCAAAGCCAGGTTTCCACTCCTAAGCCAATGTTATGTCCACCGCCTCGACCTCATTCTACCTCTCCACAGGCCTACTGCTAATACAGTGTATAGAGGCTGCGATCAAATGCCTAACTGAGCCATGCCCAAGAAGCCATCTTGTAAGCAGTATTCTCTGAGACAGGAAGATACCCAGATGTTATGGAATCAATAATCTTAACAAGTATCAGCCATACCTATCCCAAGTGTCCTGATGAAGATAAACATTATTTGCTCCACTTTCCACTGCCTGGAATCTTCTTAGCCTCATCTCTGTAGATGCCTTAATGTCATCAACTTCTTTCTTCAAGGCAGCCTCCACATCACCACCTTCTCCCTCACTTCCAGAGGGCTGCTGATCCTTGCCTGTAAACTGTTTGCATAAAACTAATGAACAGAAATGACATAACAGCTCACATTTAAACACTATAATTAACTACTTATGTGAAATCTGTGGAGGCAGGTGGCTCAGTATTGACTTCTGTTTGTTTTTGGATGGAGTCTCACTGTCACCCAGGTTAGAGTGCAGTGGTGCAATTTTGGCTCACTAAAACCTCTATCTCCTGGGTTTAAGCAATTCTTCTACCTTAGCCTACCGACTAGCTAAGACTACAGGCGCAAGCCACCATGGCCAGCTAATTTTTATATTTTTAGTAGAGATGGGCTTTGGCCACATTGGCCAGGCATGATCCACGCGCCTCAGTCTCCCAAAGTGCTGAGATTACAAGTGTGAGCCACTGAGACGGGCCCAATAATAAAACTTTTTATTACAAGACTGAGATACCACTCCCTTCAAAATGTGGAGGAAGAAGGGAGTTCCCTCAGACTATGGTTATGTAAAATCTGAAAATGTTTTTAAAAACATCTTGGCAGTTTTTGAGATGGAGAGAAATACGCTGAGCAGATAAATCATTTCAGGGTGGACCTTAACGCCTTTACCAGATATCTCTGTGCCTGACACGACACCGTCCTTTTAGTGAGATTAGACCAAATACTTGTGGAATTAAAAACTCTTACTCTTGTTCTACTTAGGAACAAGGCACAGAAATACATTGTTCAATAATTTTGGCCAGGCATGGTGGCTCGGGCCTGTAATCCCCAGCACTTTGGGAGGCAGAGGTGGGCGGATCCCTTGAGCCTAGGAATTTGAGACCATCCTGTGCAACACGGCCTGAGAACCTGTCTCTACAAAAAAATTAACTGAGCGTGTGGTGGCACACGCTGTAGTTGCAGCTACTCGGGGGCTGAGGCAGAAGGACGGCTTCAGCCCAGGAGGTGGAGGTTGCAAAATCAAGCCACTGCACTCCAGCCCCCAGCTTGGATGACAGAGCAAGACCATTTCTCCCGAGACCAGCTCAGTTGGGGAACCCTAACCCAGCGGCGCTAGAGGAATTAAAGACACACACACAGAAATATAGAGGTGTGAAATGGGGAGCCCCGAACAGAGATTTACCCACATATTTATTAACAGCAAACCAGTCATTAGCATTGTTTCTATAGATATCAAATTAACTAAAAGTATCCTTTATGGGAAACGAAGGGATGGGCTGAATTAATTGCAACAGGAACATGCCCTTAAGACACAGATCGCTCATACTTTTGTTTGTGGCTTAAGAATGCCTTTAAATGGTTTTCCGCCCTTGGCGGACCAAGTGTTCCTTGCCCTCACTACCGTAAACCCACAACCTTTCAGTTTGGGCGTTAGGGCCATTATGGACATGTTACAGTGCTGCAGAGATTTTATTTATGGCCAGTTTTGGGGCCAGTTTATGACCAGATTTTGGGGGGCTTGCTCCTAACATGTTTCCAAAAACAAAACAAAACAAAAAAACAGAATTTGCTCAAAGTACCGGTGTAGACAGGACATGTATCTGTTGCTCAGTTTTCTGTCCCCCCATGCCCAGTGGGATTCCCCATCAGGCACTAATAATTATACACATTTACAGAAACTTTATACCACTATGCACTTTATGTATATAAGGAACTCTCTAGCCAATCTTAAAAGTATTCTTTTTTATCAAGCTCAGCAGCATCAAGTAATGGGTCCATGTTTGAGTCCCCGAGCTAGTAAAGGATAAGCCTTGAATTCAAATTCCTTCTGTATTACCCTTCTTCATTTAGTCCCTCACTGGGCATGTGTGTAGTGGTCCAGATAAGCCAATAATATGATTTCCATTGAGACCGGCCCAATTCAAGTCTTAATAACAATAAGACTTTGGGTGTTATTGGTAAACAAGTTTTTACTTTCTTTTTTCTTTGAGACAGAGTCTCGCTCTTGTGGCCCAGGCTGGAATGCAATGACGCAATCTCGGCTCACTGCAACCTCTGCCCCCCACCGGGCTCAAGTGATTCTCCTGCCTCAGCCTCCCTAATAACTGGGATTACAGGTGCGCACCTGTAAACTAGCCAGCTAATTTTTGCATTTTTGGTAGGGACGGGGTTTCACCATGTTGGCCAGGTTGGTCTTGAACGCCTGACCTCAAATGATCCACCCGCCTCGGCCTCTCAAAGTGCTGGAATTACAGGTGTGAGCCACTGGGCCCGGCCTAAAATGTATCTTAAGTGCAATAACTAGCATTAGTACTAAACCTATTATTTCAGAGATATTATTGCTTCAGGCAAACACATTATTACTGCCAACTTCACAAAGCTTTCCTGAGAAGTGTGTTTCTAAAGGAGCTTCAGCACACCGCCTGGCACTCAATGAACAATCAATAAGCAGCAGCTAGGCCGGGAGAGCGGCTCACGCCTGTAATTCCAACACTTTGGGAGGCAGACGCCGTAGGATCGCTTGAGTCTAGGATCTGGGACCAGCCTGGGCAAAATAGTGAGACCACCTGTCTACAAAAATACAAAAATCAGGCAAGAGTGGTGGCGCACACCTGTAGTCCCAGCTACTATGGAGGGTTAGGGAGGAGGATCGCTTGAGCCCAGGACGTCAAGGTTGCCCTGAGCTATGATATCCTCCGGCCTGGGCAACAGAGCGAGACTCTTGTCTCTAAAATAAAATAAAATAAAATAAAAATAAGTGGGAGCTACTTAATGTGATTAATGATGGAAAGAAAATTTTAAAGTACTTCAAGCACAAAACCGATCCCCCCCCTCCCGCCCGAGTCTGCGAGCGCCACAGGGGTAGGTGTGGAAACGCCGGCGAGGCCACGCCCCTACAAGCTTCAGGCCAGAGACACAAGGCGCGCAACCCTATGCCCGCAGCCGGCCCTCCAGCCTTCCCTCCGCCCCTACCCCAAGGTCTGCCGGCCGCCCGCCCACGCAAGACCGGTACCTTTTCTGGCCCATACATGTCGTCGTCTTACTCGCTGAGCAGGCTGTAGGCCTCCATGCACTTGCACTCATTCATTCTGCAGATGATGAGGATGCCCTATAGCCCGTGCTCCAGCTGCCGAGGCCCACCAGAGTCGCAGCGGAGTTCGCTCCGCCAGCACATACTGAGCTTGCCTTTCTCTTCTCGCCGCCAGGCTGAGTAGGCTGCTGGGCCGAGGCCGCCATGGTGCGTGCAAGCTGAAAGGAAGGAGAAGGGTGTTTCTCCGCAACTGTTGGCTTCCTCACCTCTACCAGAATGGATGGTGACGTCAGACATAAGCAAAGGCCTCCCCTAGCCGGCCTCCAAGCCTCCTTCCCTGCTGCTCGGTTCCTAAAACCTTGGTTAACCACCAGAGAGAGGCGTGGAGCGAGACCGGCACAAGCCCCGCCTTCTCCCCCACCCCTGCCCCGCCTCTGGCCGGATGCTGAATCCGGTAGCGGCAGCATAGCAGCCATTCCGGAAGTGGTAGCAGTGGCTCTCTCTCCAGACCCTTGAAGCTGGCTCCATCCTCTTAGCTTCCTCCAGCCAACCTTAGTACCTGTTCCTCCAGCCTCCCTGTATTTCTAGTTACCCAAAAGGCTTCCAATAAATTCCATTTCAGCCTCAATTTTCTAGGCTATGTTTTTAGTTGATTTATAACCAAGAATGTTGGCTGGGTGTTAAGTGTTTCACACTGCTTTCTCTGCGGGGTTTTTTTTTTTTGAGATGGAGTCACCCCAGGCTGAAGTGCAGTGACATGATCTTGGCCCACTGCAACCACCGCCTACCCAGTGCAAGAGATTCTCCTGCCTCAGCCTCCCAGTAGGTGGGATTACAGGTGCATGCCACCACACCTGGCTAATTTTTGTATTTTTAGTAGAGACTGGGTTTCACCATATTGGCCAGGCTTGTTTCGAACCCCTGACCTCAGGCGATCCACCCACCTCATCTCCCAAAGTGTTGGGATTACAGGCGTGAGCCACAGCGCCTGGCCCTCTGTGGCCTTTTTAGCCATAGTTTGGCAACTATCAAGTTACTATCTTTTTAAAAATCATTGAAAATATGCTACCTTTGAAGAATGTGTTTAAATGCAAGTGCTTCCCATACTGCTCTTCAGGCACTCAGGTACAAAGTTGTTACCAGATTTAAGTTCCTACAAAGTCCTAAAAGAGATTTTGGTGGTTAATATTGAGTGTCAACTTGATTGGATTGAAGGGTACAAAGTATTAATCCTCTATGTGTGTGTGTGGGTTTTGCCAAAAGAGATTAACATTTGAGTCAGAGGGCTGGGGAAGGCAGATACACCCCTAATCTTGTGGGCATAATCTAATCAGCTTTGAGTGAATATAAAGCAGGCAGAAAATGAAAAGGAGAGACAAGCCTAGCCTCCCAGCCTACATTTTTCTCCCGAACTGGATGCTTCCTGCCCTCAAACATCGGACTCCAAGTTCTTCAGTTTTGGCACTAGGGCTAGCTGTCCTTGCTCCTCAGCTTGCAGACAGCCTGTTGTGGGACCTTGTGATTGTGTAAGTTAATAAAATCATACACACACACACACACCCTGTTAGTTCTATCCCTCTAGAGAATACTTACAGATTTTGATACTGCAACCACTGCCTCTCCGGTGCAAGCGATTGCACTCTAGAAGTGGTTCTAGAGGAACAGAATATTAAGGATGGAGTTCTTTGTTTGTTTTAGGTTTCTGGAGTTGGATGCCTAATATGATTAGACCCCAAAATGCCAAGGACTCTACTTCTAATACTATGGAGAACACTGACAGTCCTTGGTGGAAACTGTTTAGAGAGTTATGCAAAATAAATGCATTTGATACTCCTGATTCACCATTCGTGAGAGGCAAGGGGATTAGTGATTCTGTACATAATATCTTTGACCATTTGTGGAGGACCAAAGAACATAATGAGGCTGGTTGGTTACTCCTAAGTTCAGTGGAAAAAGTGATGAAAGAAAATGATGAGCTAAGGGATTCTGTCTCCCAGCTTCAGAAGCCGATACTGAGTCTTAAATCTGCTAAAATTGCCCTGAGTGAGAATCTTATTTCCTGTAGAGAAAGTACTAAAATTGTGGAAAAACAGACACAAGCTCTTATCCTGTGAGTGGCTGACCTGCAACAAAAGATGCATGCACAGCCTCACCAGGTGTCTACTGTTAAAGTGAGGATATTGACTGGAAAAGAATGGGACCCTGCAACTTGGAACGGGGATGTGTGGGACGACCCTGATGAACTTGGGAACACTGAGTTTGTAAACTCTGATGAACCTTTCTTTCCAGAAGGAACAGTCTCCCCATCCCCACTAGTGGCAACATCCCCTCCTGGACCCATGCTGCCATCAGCCTTTCCACCTTTGTCTGAAGAGATAAACCCTGTGCTGCCGGAGGCAACAGTGATGGCCTCCCCTGAGGCAGTTGCCAGGCAAGATAATGTTGATTCTCCTCAGAAGCTGCCCCCAACACCTCTGTTTGCTTCTAGACTTTAGACTGAAGTCCTGGTGGCCCCTAGTGGTGAGGTTGAGAGTGTGATCCATGAGGAGGTGTGCTACATTCAAAAACAACTGTTTGAGTTCTCTAATTTACATAAACAGCAATCTGGAGAACAGGCATGGGAATGGATATTAAGGGTACAGTATAATGGTGGAAGGAACATAGAGTTGGATCAGGCTGAATTTATTGATTTAGGCCAACGAAGTAGGGACTCTGCATTTAATGTTGCAGATCAGGAAGTTAAAAAAGGTTCTAATAATATATTTGCTTGGTTCGCTGAAATATGGGTTAAAAGATGGCTCCCGTGAGTGAGCTGGAAATGCCTGATCTCCCTTGGCTTAATGTAGAGGAGGGGATCCAAAGGCTTAGGGAGATTGGGATGGTGGAGTGGATTAGTTATTTTATACGTACTCATCCCAGCTGAGAGGGTCCAGAAGATACACCCATAAACTATGACTTGTGAAATAGATTTGTGAGGGCAGCACCTGCATTTTTGAAGAGCCGTGTAATTTCCCTTCTCTGTATGTCAGATCCAATGGTGGGAATCTAATCACAGTCACTCAACTACGAAATTTAAATACAATGGAAATAATTGGGTCCTGAGGTGGCAAGGGCCAAGTGGCAGCACTCAAAGGCAAGGTGGGCACAGCTACCATAATGGACACCAGAGGCAAAGCAGCAATCAGAATAGTCTGACTCGTATAGAGCGCTGGCATTGGCTAATTAATCATGGTTCTACTTGTATGTTCAGTACAGAATCTGGGTAGGAGACACTCTTAGACCCTCCTCCTGTTCTGACCTTACTCCCTATTCAGACTTCCTACCTTATTCTCTTGTTACCCAGCATCTTCAGGGAACAGATGTCCTGACACTGAAACTTGGTCTCCTGACTTGATTCCCAATATCTGCTGCCTTCAGAGTATGTGTCATATGATTAAGACCCCAGGTTCGAAAGTCAAACCAAGTTCAAATCCTGGCTTTGCCATGACCTGGCTGTGGAACTCTAAGTAAGTTACCTAAGCCAAGTTTTAGGTTCCCTGTTCGATTTTAAAAAATTAATGGAGATAATAATAATACATTATTGGTTATTGAAAATATCCAGTAAGATCAGGCATGACAAGTGTTTAGCTCACAGTCACTGTTCAGTTAATGTGTACTTAAAAACAGCTAGTTTCAGACTCATGGACGCCTGTTTGCCTGTTTTTTCTTGTTGGTATGAGTATCCATCCCTCCATCTGATCACTTAACCTCATTATTTGTCTATCATTCTCTAATTTCAGTGGTTCTTTTATATTTCTGACTTACTGAAAGCTGTTTAATCCTTTTACTCAGGAGGTGAAAAGGGAATTTTATTTTATTTTTCCTTTTCATAGACCTTCTCTGTGGACACGGGAATTTAAAAAAATATATAGTATAAAGTAAAATAACATAAAATGCATAAGACCTACATGCCTTACCTCTGCCAACTGGTTTCTGCCTCACATTTGATTGAATGCCATCCCATCTTTCACTGGCTTTGTAGCCTCACTGGCAGCTTTCATCACACCCAGACACTATATAAGAAACTGACCCAACAGCCTGATCTTCCAGGCTGGAACCCAACTTTGAACCGCTGCGAACTTGAGTCTGTCCCTGGAGAATTCACATTTAGCCTGGCCCCTGTACCTACTCAACCCTGCTGAGTGGGAAGAACTGATCCCCGCCACCTCTAATTCATTGCATCCCACCAGTGTCTGGGTCCCAGTTTTGACATACATGTTTCTCTAAGGCAAACTTGGCATTTTGTGAGCCTGTGTTCTTAAGGGCAAAAGTGAATGAATCTCTTTCCCTCCAATTTTCTCCTCCAATTTTATACTCTATACATACAAGTCTTTCTCTCTAAACTTTTTCTGGTGTTTTGTGGGTACTTCCTTCCCACTCCCTTGAAAATTGGTTGAATAATTTATGTCCCAATGTAATTGTTTTATGATTTAGTTCTCCTTCTTTGAGCACTTCTAGATCATTCGCCTGCTTCTTACTTTCACTTTAGTCAATGCTCCAAAGAATAAATCTCAGTTTGATAAGTTAGAGAGAAATACTTCCATTTACAGCTCAAGTCAAACTGTGGACTGCATACTCCACCAGTGCGGAACACTAGTCTCAAATAAAACACTAAGAAGTATAAATTTCAAGGTAGGTATAGTGTACATTTAAGAGTTTCGCCAAGCGTGGTCACTCTTGTCTGTAGTCCTAGCACTTTGGGTGGCCAAGGCAGGTGGATGGCTTCAGCAAGAGTTTGAGACCAGCCTGGGCAACATGGCAAAGCCCCATCTCTACAAAAAATTCAGAAGTCAGTGAGCCAAGTGGTGCATGCTTGTGGTCCCAGCTAATGGGGTGACTGGGGTGGGAAGATCACTTGAGCCTGGGAGGTCAAGGCTGCAGTGAGCCTGGTGGCAACACTGCACTCCTACCTGGGGGACAAAGTGAGACTCTGTCTCTAAAAATAAATAAATAAACACATAAATACATACATAAATAAATAGTCTAGGATGACTGGGCTATAGACTCTCTTTCAGCACAAATGAGGCCTAACGAAAAATTACATGACAGGATTACCGGCAAGATGGTCAAACAAGAACAGCTCCGGTCTGCAGCTCCCAGCGAGATTGACGCAGAAGGCGGGTGATTTCTGCATTTCCAACTGAGGTACCCGGTTCATCTCACTGTGACTGGTTGGACAGTGGGTGCAGCCCAGGAGGGCAAGCCGAAGCAGGATGGGGCATTGCCTCACCCGGGAGGTGCAAGGGGTTGGGGAATTTTCTCCCCTACTCATGGGAAGCTGTGAGGATCTGAGCCTGAGGAACTCCGGCACAGATACTGGGCTTGTCCCATAGTCTTTGCAACCCGCAAACCAGGAGATTCCGTCTGGTGCCTACCCCACCAGGGCCCTGGGTTTCAAGCACAAAACTGGGTGGCCATTTGGGCAGACACCGAGCTAGCTGGAGGGGTTCTTTTTTTCCATACCCCAGTGGCACCTGGAACACCAGTGAGATAGAACTGTTCGCTCCCCTGGAAAGGGGTGCTGACGCCGGGGAGCCAAGTGGTCTGGCCTGGCGGGTCCCACCCCCATAGAGCCCAGCAAACTAAGATCCATTGGCTTGAAATTCTCGCTGCCAGCACAGCAGCAGTCTGAAATCAACCCAGGACGCTGGAGCTTGCAGAGAGGGAGGAGCATCCACCGTTGCTGAGGCTGGAGGAGGCGGTTTTTATGCTTACAGTATAACAAAGCCACCGGGAAGTTCGAACTGGGCAAAGCCCACTGCAGCTCAGCAAGGCCGCTACGGCCAGACTGCATCTCTAGATTCCTCCTCTCTGGGCAGGGCATCTCTGAAAAAAAAAAGGCAGCAGTCCAAGTCAGGGACCTGTAGATAAAGCCCCTATCTCCCTGAGACAGAGCACCTGGGGAAAGGGGTGACTGTGGGTGACGCTTCAGCAGATATAAACTTTCCTGTCTGACAGCTCTGAAGAGAACAGCGGACCTCCCAGCACAGCATCCATGCTCTCCTAAGGGAAAGACTGCCTCCTCAAGTGGTCCCTGACCCCTGTGTATCCTGACTGGGAAACCCCTCCCCATAGGGGCTGACAGACACCTCATACAGAAGAGCTCTGGCTGGCATCTGGAAGGTGCCCCTCGGGGACAAAGCTTCCATAGGAAAGATCAGGCAGCAATCTTTGCTGTTCTGCAGGCTCTGCTGGTGAGACCCAGGCAAACAGGGTCGAGAGTGAACCTCCAGCAAACACTAGCAGACTGGCAGCAGAGAGGCCTGACTGTCAGAAGGAAAAACTAACAAACAGAAAGGAATAGCACGTTCACTCAAAGACCTCATCTGAAGGTCCCCAACATCAAACACCAAAGGTAGATAAATCCACAAAGATGGAGAGAAACCAGTGGAAAAAGATTGAAAATTCCAAAAACCAGAACATCGCTTCTCCTCCAAAGAACCACAACACCTCACCAGCAAGGTAACAAAACTGGACGGAGAATGAGTTTGACTAATTGACAGAAGTAGGCTTCAGAAGGTGGGTAATAACAAACTCCTCCAAGCTAAATGAGCATGCTCTAACCCAATGCAAGGAAGCTAAGAACCTTGAAAAAAGGTTAGACAAATTGCTAACTAGAATAACCAGTGTAGAGAAGAACATAAATGACCTGATGGAGCTGAAAAACACAGCATGAGAACTTCATGAAGCATACACAACTTTCAATAGCTGAATTGATCAAGGAGAAGAAAGGATATCAGTGATTGAAGATCAACTTAATGAAATAAAGAAAGAAGACAAGATTAGAAAAAAAAAAGAGTTAAAAAGGAGCAAACAAAGCCTCCAAGAAATATGGGACTATGTGAAAAGACCAAATCTACATTTGACTGGTGTACCTGAAAGTGACAAGGAGAATGAAACCAAGTAGGAAAACACTTTTCAGGATATTATCTAAGAGAACTTCCCCAACTTAGCAAGACAGGACAACGTTCAAATTCAGGAAATACAGAGAATGCCATGAAGATACTCCTCGAGAAGAGGAAAACCAAGACACATAATCATCAGATTCACCCAGGTTGAAATGAAGGGAAAAATGTTACGGGCAGCCAGAAAGAAAGGTCAGATTTACCCACAAAGGGAAGCCCATTAGACTAACAGCAGATTACTCTGCAGAAACCCTACAAGCCAGAAGAGAGTGGGGGCCAAAATTCAACATTCTTAAAGAAAAGAAAAGAATTTTAAACCCAGAATTTCATATCCAGCCAAATTAAGCTTCATAAGTGAAGGAGAAAAAAAATCCCTTACAAAGATGAGCAAATGCTGAGAGATTTTGTCACCACCAGGCCTGCCTTACAAGAGCTCCTGAAGGAAGCACTAAATGTGGAAAGGAACAACTGGTACCAGCCACTGCAAAAACATACCAAATTGTAAAGAACGTCAACGCTATGAAGAAACTGCATCAACTAATGAGCAAAACAACCAACCAGAATCATAATGACATGATAAAATTCACACTTAACAATATTAACCTTGAATGTAAATGGGCTAAATTCCCCAATTAAAAGACACAGACTGGCAAATTGGATAAGAGTCAAGACCCATCAGTGTGCTATATTCCCATCTCACATGCAAAGAAACACATAGGCTCAAAATAAAGGGATGGAAGAATATTTACCAAGCAAAAGGAAAGAAAAAAAAAATGAGGAGTTGCAATCCTAATCTCTGATAAAACAGACTTTAAACAAACAAAGATCAAAAGAGACAAAGAAGGGCATTACATAATGGTAAAGGGATCAATGCAACAAGAAAAGCTAACTATCCTAAATATATATGCACCCAATACAGGAGCACCCAGATTCATGAAACAAGTTCTTAGAGACCTACAAAGAGACTTAGACTCCCAGACAATAATAATGGAAGACTTTAACACCCCACTGTCAATATTAGACCGATTAATGAGACAGAAAATTAACAAGGATATTCAGGACTTGAACTCAGCTCTGGACCAAGAGGACCTAATAGACATCTACAGAACTCTCCACCCCAAATCAATAGAATATACATTCTTCTCAGCACCTCATCAAAAATATTCTAAAATTGACCACTTAATTGGAAGTAAAACACTCCTCAGCAAGTGCAAAGGAACGGAAATCACAACAAACAGTCTCTTAGACCACAGTGCAAACAAATTAGAACCCTGGATTAAGAAACTCACTCAAAACTGCACAACTACATGGAAACTGAACAACCTGCTCCTGAATGACTACTGGGTAAATAATGAAATGAAAGCAGAAATAAAGAAGTTCTTTGAAACCAATGAGAACAAAGACACAATGTACCAGAATCTCTGGGACACATTTAAAGCAGTGTGTAGAGGGAAATTTATAGCACTAAATGCCCACAAGAGAAGGCAGAAATGATCTAAAATTGACACTCTAACATCAAAATTAAAAGAACTAGAGGAGCAACAGCAAACAAATTCAAAATTCAACAGAAGACAAGAAATAACTAAGATCAGAGCAGACACAAAAAACTCCTCAAAAAATCAATGAATCCAGGAGCTGTTTTTGGAAAAGATCAACCCAATAGATAGACCACTAGCCAGACTAATAAAGAAGAAAAGAGAGAAGAATCAAATAGATGCAATAAAAAATGATATAAGGGATATCACCACTGATCCCATAGTAATACAAACTACCATCAGAGAATACTGTAAACACCTCTATGCAAATAAACTAGAAAATCTAGAAGACATGGATAAATTCCTAGACACAAACACCCTCCCAAGTCTAAACCAGGAAGAAGTCGAATCCCTGAATAAACCAATAACAAGTTCTGAAATTGAGGCAGTAATTAATAGCCTACCAACCAAAAAAAAGCCCAGGACCAGATGGATTCACAGCCGAATTCTACCAGAGGTACAAAGCGGAGCTGCTACCATTCCTTCTGAAACTATTCCAAGCGGTAGAAAAAGAAGGAATCCTCCCTAACTCATTTTATCATCCTGATACCAAAACCTGGCAGAGGTACAACAAAAAAAGAAAATTTCAAGCCAACACCGTTGATGAACATTGATACGAAAATCCTCAGTAAAATACTGGCAAACCGAATCCAGCAGCACATCAAAGAGCTTATCCACCACAATCGAGTCAGCTTCATCCCTGGGATGCAAGGCTGTTTCAACATACACAAATCAATAAATGTAATCCATCACATAAACAGAACCAATAACAAAAAGCACAAGATTATCTCAATAGATGCAGAAAAGGCCTTTGACAAAATTAAACAGCCTTTCCTGCTAAAAGCTCTCAATAAACTAGGAATCGATGGAACATATCTCAAAATAATAAGAGCTATTTATGACAAACCCATAGCCAATATCATACTGAATGGGCAAAAACTGGAAGCATTCCCTTTGAAAACAAGCACAAGACAAGGATGCCCTCTCTCACCACTCCTATTCAACATAATATTGGAAGTTCTGGCCAGGGCAATCAGGCAAGAGGAAGAAATAAAGGATATTCAAATAGAAAGAGAGGAAGTTGAACTGTCCCTGTTTGCAGATGACATGATTGTATATTTAGAAAACCCCATCATCTCAGCCCAAAATCTCCTTAAGCTGATAAGCAACTTCAGCAAAGTCTCAAGATACAAAATGAATGTGCAAAAATCACAAGCATTCTTATACACCAATAACAGACAAACAGAGAGCCAAATCATGAGTGAACTCCCATTCACCATTGCTACACAGAGAATAAAATATGTAGGAACATAACTTATAAAGGATGTGAAGGACCTTTTCAAGGAGAACTACAAACCACTGTTGAAGGAAATAAGAGAGGACACAAACAAATGGAAATACATTCCATGCTCATAGATAGGAAGAATCTATATTGTGAAAATGGCAATACTGCCCAAAGTAATTTATAGATCGAATGCCATTGCCATCGAGCTACCAATGACTTTCTTCACAGAATTGGAAAAAACTACTTTAAAGTTCATGTGGAACCAAAAAAGAGCCTGTCTAGCTAAGACAATCCTAAGCAAAAAGAACAAAGCTTCAGGGATCGTGCCATCTGACTTGATCGTGCCACCTGACTTGATCATGCCCCCTGACTTCAAACTGTACTCCACCACTACAGTAAAAAAAAAAAAAAAAAGCGTGATACTGGCACCAAAACAGATATATTGACCAATGGAACAGAAGAGAGGCTTCAGAAATAACACCACATATCTACAACCATCTGATATATATTTACAATTGTTATATCCTCTTGCTGAATTTTTCTGTTTATTATTGTACAATGTCCTTCTTCGTCTCTTTTTGTAGTTTTTTTTTTTTACTTAAAGTGTATTTTATTTGATGTAAGTTAGCTATTCCTGCTCATTTTTGGTTTTTATTTGCATAGAATTTTTTTTCATACTTTTGCTTTTAGTCCTGTTTAATTTTTTTTTTTTTTTTTTTGAGATGAGGTCTTGCTATATTGCCCAGCTGGTCTTAAACTCATGGGCTCAAGCAATCCTCCTGCCTTGGCCTTCCAAAGTCTTGGGATTACAGGCATGAGCCATGCACTCAGACCTATTTCTACTTCTTTAAGTTGTAAATTTAGGATGTTGATTTTAGATTTCTCATTTTTTAATGTATGCATTCATAGATATGAAGGTCCCCCTTAGTTTTGCTTTCACTGTGTTCCATGTGTTTTTATATTTTTTTCATGCTGTGCTTTCATTTTCATTTGTCTCTAAGAATTGTCTAATTTTTTTTCCTGATTTCTCCATTGATTCATTTGTTAAGCATGTGTTGCTTAATTTCCACAACTTTGTGAAGTTTCCAGTTTTTCCTTTGTTATTAATTTCTAACTTTCTCCTGTTGTGGTTGGAGAAGATACTTTGTACACATCTACCTTTCAAAATATATTGAGACTTAATTTGTGGTCTAACATATAGTTTATTCTAGAAAATGCTTCATGTGCCCTTGAGAAGAATATGCATACTGTTGTTGTTGGGTAGAGTGTTCTGTAAATGTCTGTTAGATCTAATTGGTTTATTGTGTTGTTTAAGTCCTCTATTTCCTTACTTCTGTCTGGTTGTTCTATCCATTACTAAGAGTGGAGTACTAAAGCCTCCAACTATATTGTAGAACTGCCTATTTTATTTCTCCTTTCATAATTTTTATTTGAACATTGTACATCATGTATAGAACAGTAGAAAATGAGATAAATAACATTTACGTCTAGAAATTTTAATGCCTCTTCTTTTACAAGTTTATAAGTATAGGGGCCGAGTTTGTCTAGCTAAAAATTCAGCTGTTTTGAAATGGTTTTGTTATCATTATCTTCAGTACACCACAAACTTTATATTTCCCCAGAAGTGGGTTGCTGCCATCTTGTGCTTAGAGTTGGGACTACAGTACCAAAGCATTTTTTTTTTTCAGTGTTCTTTATTCTCCCTCAATTCAGTGTTTCTGCAAATCTGTGCCACAGAGATAATTTTTCTCCTCATTCATGCCTCACTCTTGTTACTTAGTGCCAAGTTCATTGTGAGAGAAGAAAGAGTTCTATCTTTTCCTTGTCCACTCCCAGTCTTAGAATACTTTTTGCATTTGGACTTAAGGGGTGGATCTTTTCAGTATCTATTTTCTTCCTCCCCATAATGGCCAAATTCTAAAATGTATCATGGTTGATATTTGGTGGTTGTTTTTTACCTCTTTACCACTGGCTAGCAGAGCTCTGCTTGGTATTAGTGTTGGTTCCTGAGTCAAAGACAGTTTCTTATATCCACTCCAGAAGTAGAGAGTTTTGGCTTCAACACTCAACAGAAGCAATGAATCTTTTATTATTATTATTAATATTATTATTAATTTGTATCATGGAAGCAAGAGACAGACTGGTTTTGCTTCTACTGCTACCTCAGAAGCAATGGATTTTTTATGCCTATACCCTGAGGCAAAAGGGATTGCTGCCTCTTCTCTGGTGATGTAAGGTTTTTCTTTTTGGTAAGAAAACGTTTTGAAGAAGACAGGGCTTTTTCTCCCCAGCAGTTGTTGATTGCCTCTCACACTCTTGTAACATTGAAGGGTCTCTATGCAGTGTCCTATGCTGTTCTTAATCTTTTTGTGAGGTCCCAGTAAAGGTCTATGAAGAAGAGATTGTGAAGAAGTATAAAATTCCCCTGTTTCTGGGTACCCCAATGATTCCAAACTGATGAAGTAGCCCACGCTTAACAACAATTCATTAGAACTTTACCTTATGTCCTATTTTTTGAGGGGGCTGTTTATCTTGGAATTTGAATTACTTGGATGGCTTATGGCTTCAGTTATCTCATGAGCTGAAGAAAAGGTATGATTCTGTAGTGCATCTAACATTTTCTCATTTTTTGGGCAAAAGAAGTATTCTTTGTAGCTTCCACATTCTTTGAGCTTCCACCTCAGTAGAGGTGGAAATCTCAGTCATTATTATTTTAAAATCCTTGTATATTTATGTCAGACTCTTTCATGATCTGCAAATCTGTTTTTGTTGTCTATTTTATCTCCCTCCCTCATTTCATACCATTATTTTTGTCATGTTTGGCAATGTTTGATTGAGTGTGAAATTTTTTAAATAAAGAATTTTATTTCCACTTGATTTTATTTTCCTACAGACAGGATTCCTTCTTGGAAACATGTAGCAGTCAAGAATACTGTATCTAGCAAAGCTAACCTTCAGAACTTAAGGAGAAATAAAACTTTTCCCAGACAATCAAAAACTGAGGAAGTTCATCACCACTAGACTACCTTCAAAGAAATGTATAAGGGAGTTGTACATCTGGAAACAAAAGGAAAATAACTACCATCATAAAACACATGAAAGCAAAAAAACTGACTAATAGAGCAGATATACAAATGAGAAAGAGAAATAAATTAAACCTTATCACTACAGAAAACCATCAAACCACAAAGACAAACAATAAAAGAGGAAGAAATGAACAAAGAAAATACAAAACAACCAGAAAACAACTAACAAAATGATAAGAGTTAGTCTTCACATATCAGTAATAACCTTGAATGTAAACAAATTAAATTTCCCAATTAAAAAATATAGATTGGCTGAATGGATTAAAAAATACTTTATATATTGTTTATAAGAAACTCACTTCACCTGTAAAGACACACACAGACTAAAAGCAAAAGTATGAAAAAAAAGATATTCTATGCAATGAGAAGGAATAGCTACACTTACATCAGATAAAATAGACTTTAAGTTAAAAAAAAAAAAAACTGCAAAAAAACCAAAGAAGGTCATTGTATAATAATAAATGGATAAAGTCAGCAAGAGGACATAACAATTATAAATATATATCCACTGAACACCAAAGTTCTCATATATATAAGGAAAATATTATTAGATTTCAAGAGAGAGACCCCAATACAGGAATAGCTGGGTACTTCAATACCCCACTCTCAAAATTTGATGTATCATCTAGACAGAAAATCAACATAGAAACATCAGATTTAAACTGCGCTATAGATCAAATGAACCTAACAGATACTTACAGGACATTTCACCCAACAGCTGTAGAATACACATTCTTCTTATCAGCACACAAAATATTCTCCAAGATAGATCATGTATTAGGTAACAAAACAATCTCAACAAATTAAAAAAATAGGAATTATATCAAGTTTTTTTTTTGACCTTAGTGGCATAAAACTAGAAATCAACAACAAGAATAAATGTCAGAAAGTATCTAAATACATGAAAATTAAACAACACGCTCCTGAATGACAAAAAGTTAATGCATAAATTAGTAAGAAAATTAAAGAAATTCTTAAAACAGATGGAAACAGAAACATGACATATGAAAACCAATGGGCCTTCATGGCTAAAGGAGTGCTAAGAGGGAATTGTATAACAATAAATGCTTACATCAAAAGGGTAGAAAGATTTCAAATAAGCAACCCAATAATGCATCTCAAGGAATTTTGAAAAGCGAGAACAAACCAAAAACAAACCTAGTAGAAGAAAATGAATAAAGATCAGAGCAGGACCGGGAGCGGTGGCTCACGCCTGTAATTCCAACACTTTAGGAGGCCGAAGAGGGCGGATCATGAGATCAGGAGATCGAGACCATCCTGGCTAACACAGTGAAACCCTATCTCTACTAAAAATACAAAAAATTAGCCAGAAGTGATGGCATGGGCCTGTAATCCCAGCTACTTGGGAGGCTGCGGCAGTAGAATCGCTTGAACCTGGGAGGCAGAGGTTGCAGTGAGCCAAGATCATGCCACTGCACTCAAGCCTGAGTGATAGAGTGACACTCTGTCTCAAAAAAAAAAAAAATCAGAGCAGATGAAATCAAGATTAAAAACAATATAAAAATCAACAAAATGAGAAGTTGTTTTTTGGAGAAGATAAACAATATTGACAAATCATTACCTAGACTAATAAAAAAGAGAAAGAACCCAAATAAATCAAACAAAAAGAGACATTACAACTGATAACTACAGAAATACAAAGGATCATAAGTCACTATTAAGAAAAACTATACACCAATGAATTGGAAAACCTAGAGGAAATGGATACATTCCTGGATACATAAAACCTACCAAGATTGAACTAGAAAGAAATAGAAAATCTGAACAAGACTAAGAACAAGTAATAAGATTGAAGCCATAATAAAAAGTCTCTCAGTAAAGAAAAGTCCAAGACTGGATGACTTCACTGCCGACTTCTATCAAACATTTAAATAAGTATTAACACCAGTTCTTCTCAAACTATTCCAAAAAACTGAAGGGGATTCCAAACTCATTCTATAAGGATAGAATTAATCTGATACCAAAACCAGATGACGGCACAACAACAAAGAACTATAAGTCTATATCCGTAATGAACATATATGCAGAAGTCCTCAATAATATACTAGAAAACCAAATCCAACAGCACATCAAAATATTTTGTAGCATGATCAAGTAAGATTTATCCCAGGGGTGCAAGGATGATTAAACACACACAAATCAGTAAATATGATGCATCACATCAACAAAATGAAGGACAAAAGCCATGTGATCATCTCTTTTGCATCTTTGCAATAGATGCAAAAAAAGCACTGGATAAAACCCACCATCCCTTCGTGAAAAAACTCTGTACGAATTAGATACGGAAGGAAAATACCACAATAAAATGAAGATCGTATATGCGAAAACAGGTAACATTACACTAAACAGGGAAAAGTTGAAAGTTTTTTATGTATGAACTGGAACAAGGCAAGGATAGCCATTTTCACCACTCTTATTCAACATAGTACTGGAAGTACTAGTCAGAGCAATTAGGCAAGAGAAAGAAAGAACACTTAAATTGAAAAAGAAGCAGTGAAATTGTTACTGTTTACAGAGGACATGCTCTTACATACCAAAAAAATCTATGACTCCACCAAAAACTTTTAAAATGGGCATACAAATTTAGTAAAGTTGCAGGATACAAAATTAACATATGAAAATCAGTAATGTTTCTATACACCAATAATAAACTAGAGAAAGAAATCAAGAAAGTAATTTCTTTACAATAATTACCTAAAAATCAAATACCTAGGAATAAATTTAACCTATTTATTCCTAGGTATAAGGAGGTGAAAGGTCTCTACAATCAAAACTACAAAACACTGATGAAGGAAATTGAAAATGACACACAAAAAAATGAAAATACATCCCATGTTTACTGATTGGAAGAAATAATATTAAAATGAACATACTATACAAAATATTCTACAGATTTAGTGCAATCTCTATCAAATTATGTGTGCCATTCTCCACAGAAATAGAAAAAAAGAAAATCCTAAAATTCTATGGAGCCATAAAAGACCCCAAATAGCCACAGAAAACCTGTGCAAAAAGAGAAAAGATGGCAGCATCACACTGTCTGATGTCAAAATATACTACAAAACTACAGTAAAGAAATCAGTATGGTACTGGCATAAAAACAGACACATATGCCAATAGAACAGAACAGAGGGCCAAGACATGAAACCATGCATTTACAGCCAAATAATTCTTGACAAATACACAAAGGATATATTTTGGGGAAAGAACAGTCTCTTCAATAAAAGCACCATTAAAGACAAAAATTAACATATTATAATGATAAAGAGGTCAACTCATCAAAAATTAATTCTAAATCCATCAACACCTTTAAAATAATGAAAATTCATACACAAAAAAGAGAAATGAACAAACCTAAAATCACAGGTTCATAGAACAAACATAAAACATGCATTAGGATACATATTATACATCACCTACTACACCTGGTAGATTGTATATATGATGAATTATGGTGATAGTGATAGTATTCACTTCATTAGCAATGTGAAGGAGAGAGATAGCTTTTAATATGTCAACATGTATCATGTTTGCTGTGGTTTTGTGTAAATGTTCTTTACCAGGTTGAAGAAGTTTCCTTCCATTCTTTTTTTTTTTTTTTTTTTTGAGACGGAGTCTCGCTCTGTCGCCCAGGCTGGAGTGCAGTGGCCGGATCTCAGCTCACTGCAAGCTCCGCCTCCCGGGTTTACGCCATTCTCCTGCCTCAGCCTCCGGAGTAGCTGGGACTACAGGCGCCCGCCACCTCACCCGGCTAATTTTTTGTAATTTTTTTTTTAGTAGAGACGGGGTTTCACTGGGTTAGCCAGGATGGTCTCGATCTCCTGACCTCGTGATCCGCCCGTCTCGGCCTCCCAAAGTGCTGGGATTACAGGCTTGAGCCACCGCGCCCGGCCCCATTCTTATTTTGCTAAGAATTTTTAACATTAATGAATGTTGAATTTTATCAAATGCTTGTTTGATATGTATCAAAATAATTGTATAATTTTGGCCCTTTCTCAGTATCAAAGAGATATTACATTGATTGAATTTTTAAATGCTAAATCACCCTTGCATTCCTGGCGTAAGCTTTACTTGGTCATAATATATTTTTCTTCATATATACTCTGGATTAATTTTGCTAATATTATGCTTAGTCTTATGCAACATGCTCATAAGAAGGATTTGTTGTATTTCTTTCTCATAAAGTTTTTCCCCCAAGCTTTGGTATTAGGTTATGCTGGCTTAAAAAACATGTTCTATACCATAAAAGTATTTTTATGGCACACATAATTTGATAGAGATTGCACTAAATCTGTAGATTATTTTGTATAGTATGATCATTTTAATAATATTATTTCTTCCAATCAATAAACATGGAATGGTTTTTCATTTTTTTGTGTGTCCTTTTCAATTTCTTTCATCTGTTGAAAAGTGGTGATATTTCTGATCTAAATACTTGGGAGAATCATTGGTGAAGTTATGTGATCCAGAAGTTTACTTTCTGGGAATGTTTTCAATAATGCATTCAATTTTTGTAATACTTAGAAGACTACTGAGATTTCCTAATTCTTCCTTTGCCAGTTTTAAAAGAAATTGTCTACGTTGGTACAAGGTGTATTATCATTTTAGCATCTGTAGAATTTATGGTAGCACATCCTTTATTCATTCCTAATAACAATTTGTATTATACTTTTTATATCCTTTATCAATCTTGGTGGAGGATTTTAACAATTTCATTAAGATTTTCACATAGTTTTTAGCTTTAATGATCTACTCTATTACAGGTTGATTTTCTATTGTATCATTTTCTAAGCTTGTTTCTGTATCTTTATGCATTCTATTACTATTTTTAGATTCATTTTGCTATAATCTAAGATTTAATATAATTATATCTGTAACTTTTCCTCTAACTGCTACACTACTTTTTAAACTATTTTTTAAGAGATGAGATCTTACTATGTTGTCTAGGCTGAACTCAAACTCCAGGGCTCAAGGAATCCTTCTGTCTCAGCCTCCCATATAACTGATATTATAGGTGCGTGTCACCACACCTGGATATAAGTACTACTTTATTTAGCAAATTTTATATATTATATTTTCACTATTGTTCAGTTAAAATTATTTTCTAATTTTATCATTATTTCCCCACTTTGGTCAGATAATACATATGAATTATTACAAACATTTGAAATCATTGAGGCTTTTTTATGATCCTAAAAATTAACCACACATATACCATAAGATCTAACTACTAGATATCTATCCCAGAGAAAGGAAAACTTATACCCACACAAAAACTTGTATGTACTTTTTCGTTGCAGCTTTATTTGTAATAGCCAAAATTGGAGCCAAGCAAATGTACTATTTTTGCAACTATGTGAATTTATGATTATTTCAAAATAAAGTTTAAAGATAATCTCTGTTTAATGGTATACTGGATAAATGTATTAAAGAATGTATATTATAAACCAATCTCTGGGGCCTAAATTCAGATTCAAGAAAGCCTAAGAATTTGATACACAGAAAATGTCTGGTTTATTCTCTTATGCCTACATAATTGCATAACTGAACTTGGTGAATTTCCCAAACATTTAAAAGGATTCACCCTTATGCTAATAATGGCATAGACTAAAACTGTAAGAAACCTTCAACTGCCTTTCCCTTGATAAAAAAAAAAAATTATAAAAAGAATGATTTTCTTTTTTTTTTTTGAGACGGAATCTTGCTGTGTCTCTGAGGCTGGAGCATGGTGGCGCGATCTCAGCTCACTGCAAACTCCAGTAAAAAGTATAAATTTTTAAAAGAGATTCTAATAAATCACCTTTTAATTCTGTACTATTTTCCTGTACCATTTTAATAACTTTGTTCATATATAGTTATTTTAAAGTTACTTGTGTTTATATTTTGATTATTAAATTGACTTCAGGTTTAAGAGTCCCTCTGGTTTTGTTAAAAGGAAAAAGCAAATGTTATTTTTTATAAGCTACTTCACTTATGCTTATTTAAATGACATTTTCCCTTTCCTTACACAAGGGAACACAGATCATATACATAACAATAAAAATAATGAATCAAGTTCTACACAAAAAGGAATGAGCTTTCTAAGGGGAGAAGCATGTGCTAGAGTCAGAGTATTTTTTGGTCTAAAATAAGAATGTGTCTGTATGAGATATGAACACACACAAAACAAAATAAGACAGGGACTAGATATTATTCTATGTAGTTATTAGTATTAAGAATTATAAGAGTAAAGCAGCATCAACAGTTTTTTGGTTTCAACTTCTAAATATTAATTATCTCAATAACTTAAAAATGAAATTTAGACTGAGAAGTGTGAAGTTTCTGAGAGTCTCCCAACATCATTTTTTCTCCCAAAAAGACAATAAAGGCACATACATGGTTGTCTTCATTCCCTGTTTCCATCCACTAAAGCCAAGAAGTCACTTTGAGCCTCAGGAGAACATTTCCTGTTAGTTCCATTTGCCTAGCTGTCATTCTTTCTCTGTGCTGTTCCATAAAGAATTCCCCAAGTATCCCAGCCCATGATGACGTTTGACTTTTCTGCCTGGGATTTTATTTCCTCAGTTGGATCAGATGCTCTCAGAGGGAGCATTGGCACAGTTTAGGTTCTTAGAGTCACAATGGTGGTGATTTCTCTTTGTTCTTTTGTGGGAACGAAAATAGGGAACTTGACCTTGAGAGAACACACATACTCATGTCAGACAGAGACTAGGCATGAAGACTCCTGGAGCTGGTACATGAGAAGTCTTGAGAGCTAGCAAAGGCTACAGAGTCATGCAAACACCTTATTAGTGGGTCTCCACTGAGCTTTTAGAGAAGGTTGTGTTTAGACCGAGATTGGGATCCTCTTGTGCTGTGCAGAGTGAAATAAGGCAGAGCCATCGCTATGGTAGTGGGCTGGGACTCTCAGGAAAGGGACTTGAAGCATGAGACATCTTCTTGTAAGTGCTCTTATGAAAGGGGGAGAATGAGTTGACCTAAATTCTTTGAAAACCATGAGATGAGTTTGCATAGTAGGTTAGGAATGCAGAGCCTCTCTCTCCTGTCTGGTTCCAGAATTGCTGCCAAGGATCAAGAAAGCATGTCATGGTGATAGTCAGAGTAACTACTACTCGATATACTGTTTAGTTCACAAGACAATGTAATTTACATCTTGAAAAAAAACTGTTCCCTGGGGGTTCTGGGCAAGATGGCCGAATAGGAACAGCTCTAGTCTGCAGCTCCCAGTTAGACCAATGCAGAAGGTAGGCGATTTCTGCATTTCCAACTGAGGTACCTGGTTCATCTCATTGGGACTGGTTAGAAAGTAGGTGCAGCCCACTGTGGGCGAGCTGAAGCAACATGAGGCATTGCCTCACCTAAGAAGCACAAGGGGCAGGGGAACTCCCTCCCCTAGCCAAGAAAAGCGGTGAGGGACTGTGCTGTGAGGGATGGTGCTATCCTGCGCAGATACTATGCTTTTCCCATGGTTTTTGCAACCCACAGACCAGGAGATTCCCTCGGGTGCCTACACTACCAGGGCCGTGGGGTTCAAGCACAAAACTGGGTGGCCATTTGAGCAGACATCGGGCTAGCTGTGGGAGATTCTTCTTTTTCTTTTTTTTTTCCCCAGTGGCTCCTGGAACCCCAGTGAGATAGAACCTTTCCCTCCCCTGGAAAGGGGGTTGAAGCCAGGAAGCCAAAGGGTCTTGCTCAACAGGTCTCACCCCCATGAGTCCAGTAAGCTAAGATCTACTGGCTGGAAATTCTTGCTGCCAGCACAGCAGTCTGAAGTCGTCCTGGGACACTTGAGCTTGGTTGGGGGAGAAGCGTCTGCGATTACTGAGGCTTGAGTAGGCAGTTTTCCCCTCACAGTGTAAAAATGCTGCGGGGAAGGTTGGACTGGGCAGAGACCACCTCAGCACAGGAAAGCAACTGTAGCTAGCCTGCCTCTCTAGATTCTTCCTCTCTGGGCAAGGCATCTCTGAAAGAAAGGCAGCAGCTCCAGTCAGGGGCTTATAGATAAAACTCCCATCTCCCTGGGACAGAGCACCTGGAGGAAGGGGCGGCTGTGGGTGCAGCTTCAGCAGACTTAAAGATTTCTACCTGCCAGCACTGAAGAGAGCAGCAGATTTTCAAGCATAGGACTCGAGGTCCGCTAAGGGACACACTGCCTCATCAAGTTGGTCCCTGATCCCTGTGCCTCCTGACAGGAGACAACCCCCAGAAGAGGCCGACAGACACCTCATAGAGGACAGTGCCAGCTGGCATCCAGCAGGAGCCCTTCTGGGACGAAGCTTCCAGAGGAAGGAACAGCAGCAATCTGAGCTGTTCTGCAACCTGCACTGGTGATACCCAGGCTAACAGGATCTGGAGTGGACCTCCAGCAAACTCCAGCAGACCTGCAAAAGAGAGGCCTGATGGTTGGAAGGAAAACTAACACTCAGAAAGCAATAATATCAACATCAACTAAAAGGAAACCGATGCAAAAACCTCATCTGAAGGTTACCAACATCAAAGATCAAGGTAGAAAATTCCACCAAGATGGGGAAAAACCAGAGCAAAAATGCTGAAAATTCCAAAAACCAGAATGCCTCTTCTCCTCCAAAGGATTAAAACTCATTGTCAGCAAGAGAACAAAATTGGATGAAGAATGAGTTTGATGAATTGACAGAAGTAGGCTTCAGAAGGTGGGTCCTAACCAACTCCTCCGAGCTAAAGGAGCATGTTCTAGCCCAATGTAGGGAAGCTAAGAACCTTGATAAAAGATTGCAGGAACTGATTGCAGGAACTAGATAAAAGGAACTTGATAAAAGATTGCAGGAACTAGAATAACCAGTTTAGAGAAGAACATAAATGACCTGATGGAGCTGAAAAACAGCAAGAGAACTTCATGAAGCATATACAAGTATCAACAGCCAAATCGATCAACCAAAAGAGAGGATATCCGAGATTGAAGATCAACTTAATGAAATAAACCATGAAGACAAAGAGAAAAAAGAACGAATAAAAAATGAACAAAGCCTCCAAGAAATATGAGACTATATGAAAAGACCAAACTTAAAATTGATTAGTGTACCTGAAAGTGATGGGGAGAATGGAAGCAATTTGGAAAACACACTTCAGGATATTATCCATGAGTACTTCTAACATAGCAAGACAGGACAACATTCAAATTCAGGACATACAGAGAACACCACTAAGATACTCCTTGAGAAGAGCAACCCCAAGACACATAATAGGTTCACCAAGGTTGAAATGAAGAAAAACATGTTAAGGGCAGGTAAAGGTCAGGTTACCTACAAAGGGAAGCCTATCAGACTAACAGCAAATCTCTCTGCAGAAACCCTACAAGCCAGAAGAGAGTGGGACCAATATTCAACATTCTTAAAGAAAAGAATTTTCAATCCAGAATTACATATCCAGCCAAACTAAGCTTCATAAGTGAAAGAGAAATAAAATCCTTTACAGACAAGCAAATGCTGACAGATTTTGTCACCTCCAGGCCTGCCTTACAAGAGCTCCTGAAGGAAACATTAAATATGAAAAGGAAAAACCAGTACCAGCCACTGCAAAAGCATATCAAATTGTAAAGACCAATGACACTATGAAGAAACTGCATCAACTAATGTGCAAAATAACC
This sequence comes from Colobus angolensis palliatus, assembly GCF_000951035.1. Lineage (NCBI taxonomy): Eukaryota > Metazoa > Chordata > Mammalia > Primates > Cercopithecidae > Colobus > Colobus angolensis. The sequence continues at coordinate 2,770,709 of NW_012112030.1, forward strand.
AGCTAGCATCATGATGACAGGATCAAATTCACACATAACAATATTAATCTTAAGTGTAAATGAGTTGAAAGCCCCAATTAAAAGATACAGATTGGCAAATTGGATAAAGAGTCAAGACCCATCAGTGTGCTGTACTGAGGAGACCCATTTCACATACAAAGACACACATAGGCTCAAAATAAAGGGATGGAGGAATATTTACCAAGCAAATGGAAAGCGGAAAAAAAAAAAAAAAAGTAGGGGCTGCAATCCAAGTCCCTCATAAAACAGACTTTAAACAAACAAAGATCAAAAGAGACAAAGAAGGGCATTACATAATGGTAAAGAAATCAATGCAACAAGAAGAACTAACTATCCTAAATATAGATACACCCAATACAAGGGCACCTGTATACATAAAGCAAGTTTTAGAGACCTACAAAGAGACTTAGACTCCCACACAATAATAGTGGGAGACTTTAATATCCCAATGTCAATATTAGACAGATTAATGAGACAGAAAATTAACAAGGATATTCAGGACTTGAACTCAGCTCTGGACCACACGGACCTAATAGGCATCTACAGAACTCTCCACTCCAAATCAACAGAATATACACTCTTCTCAGCACCAAATAGCACTTATTCTAAAATTGACCACATAATTGGAAGTAAAACACTCCTCAGCAAATGTAAAGGAACAGAACAATTTCTCAGATCACAGCGAAATCATATTAGAACTCAAAATTAAGAAATGCACTCAAAATCACAAAACTACATGGAAGCTGAACAACCTGCTCCTGAATGACTATTGGGTAAATAACAAAATTAAGGCAGAAATAAATAAGTCCTCTGAAACCAATGAGAACAAAGAAACAACATACCAGAATCTCTGGGACATAGCTAAAGCAGTGTTTAGAGAAAAAATTTATAGCACTAAATGCCCACAGAAGAAAGCAGAAAAGATCTAAAATTGACATCCTAAGATCACAATTGAAATAACTAGAGAAGTGGGAGCAAACAAATTCAAAAGCTGGCAGAAGACAAAAAACAACTAAGATCAGAGCAGAACTGAAGGAGATAGAGACATGAAAGACTCTTCAAAGAAATCAATGAATCCAGAAGCTGTTTTTTGAGAAGATTAACAGGATAAATAGACTGCTAGCCAGACTAATAAAGAAGAAAAGAGAGAAGAATCAAATAGACACATTAAAAAATGACAATGAGGATATCACCGCTGATCCCACAGAAATACAAACTACCATCAGAGAATACCATAAACACCTCTATGCAAATAAACTAGAAAATCTAGAAAAAATGGATAAATTCCTGGACACATACACCCTCCCAAGACTAAACTAGGAAGAAGTCGAATTCCGGAAGAGACCAACAACAAGATCTGAAATTAAGGCAGTAATTAATAGCCTACCAACCAAAAAAAGCCCAAGTCCATATGGATTCACAGCTGAATTCTACCAGAGGTACAAAGAGAAGCTGGTACCATTCCTTCTGAAACTATTCCAAACAACAGAAAAAAAGGGAATCCTTCCTAACTCATTTTATGAGGCCAGAATCACTCTCCTACCAAAACCTGGCAGAGATACACAAAAAAGGAAAATTTCAGGCCAATATCTCTGAAGAACATCAATGCAAAAATCCTCAATAAAATATTGGCAAA
>NW_012112030.1:2774404-2798637 GCF_000951035.1 Colobus angolensis palliatus
GTCCTTTGCAGGGACATGGATGAAGCTGGAAACCATCATTCTCAGCAAACTAACACAAGAACAGAAAACCGAACACCGCATTTTCTCACTCATAAGTGGGAGTTGAACAGTGAGAACACATGGACACAGGGAGGGGAATGTCTCTCACTGAGGCTTGTCAGATGATGAAGGGCAAGGGGAGGAATAGCATTAGGAGAAATTCTGAATGTAGATGATGGGATGATGGGTGCAGCAAACCACCACGGCACAGGTATACCTATGTAACAAACCTGCACGTTCTGCACATGTGTCCCCGAACTTAAAGTATAATTTTAAAAAATAAATAAATAAAAAGAAAAATAAACTGTTCCCTTCATGTTGGCACATGTTCTGGGGAGATAGTTTTATGATACACATGAGACATTCCTGACATGAACAAGCATGTTAAGACAGGGAATGCCAGGAATTCTAGGGAAAAACTTCAAGTCTTTCTTCGGGAAAGTATGCTTTCCTTGGTGCTTCAACTTAGATGACACGTTGCTGAGTAAGATTGGCTCTAGGGCTGAGAAGTCTAGGGAAACAGGCCCTTCCCTGTATACACAGATGTGGTTCTTTTGCAGTGAGATGCTTACTCTGAATATCTGTATAGTAACCTACCTTCCTCCTGGCCTACCCTGCTGATCTAGTGTTTTAGGCTCAATAGACCTCTGGTGGAAGGGAAATTGCCTGAGACTTATCATTCCTATATGGCACATATGGGATGAGGCTTAGCCAATTTTCACCCAGATATTCATCACTCCCATTGTGTCCGAAGTTGTGACTTCATCACTTTGATCACCAAGGAGACAACAGAGCTGGGCAGAGAATTCCATGTCCTCTCTCACATCCCAATGGCAGTGGTTGAACCAGGAGCCAGTTTACTCCCAAATGGTATTCCTTGGCTCTATGTTGTGTTTGCTATGCTTTTTGTATTTTTTCTTTTTGCCATGTTTTCTCCCTTTTTACTTAAGATAGACCAGCACATAAAGAAATGTAAGTGTCATGGTGGCCCTGAGGGCACAGGGAAACATAGTGAGATAATAAATGTATGAAGAGGGGGCAAGATATTTATTACAACGTGAGAAACAAGAAAATAATGCTTGCTCTTCTCTGGTCTCCAAGGCTCCATGACCCAGGACTTAGAGTTCTTAGAAATTATAATCTTATATATAATTTAAATACTTGGAGGACACAGAACAACACTAGACTAAGAAGTCCATTCCTGGTACTCTTATGGAGCATAAGAAAGTATCTTGGGCCCTGACTGAGCCAATAGTAATACCCAGTATAAAAATATGGGACACTGTTTGGAATCTGGGAATATTTGAGAGAGTTTTCAGATGATAGTCTCTGATGCAGTATGCTTTGTCTTAGTTTTGATCAGATGCAGGTATTCTCTGCATAACACTGTGCATAAAGACAAAAAAAACAGTGAGATAAAGATGGATCATCTAGAAAGGACAGGTAAGTATTCTTTGCCCTTCGCCTCTGGGTTCTTTTGGCCATAACCTGGCAACTCCAGTCAGTTCCGTAGTCTATGTGCCAGATAGCTAACCCCATGCTCAATTCTGATCTCAGTGAAACAGACTCTTCAAAGTGTGCACATGACCTCTCTTCCTTTAAGCTTAGCCTAAAACCACTGAGATTTCTCTCTAGAGAGAATATTTTTCAGGCAGAGGTTTGATTCTGAGCCCTGTTAACTCTTGTTGGTTGAAAAGTTTCTTTTGCCATCTATACTTGTGATATTTCTCTCCCTACTAGAGAGGTTCCCTCTTACGTGACTCAGTGACTTAGATATCATTTTTTCATGCTAGACAATGAAAAGAAAGGTGGCTGGTCTCCAGGAAGTGGTTATACATTTGCTTTTGTGATAGGATAAGGGCAGAGGGACTTTGTAGGTATGAGATCATCATACAAATGGCCTGAGGAGACTGAAAGTCCACTTTTTTGGGTGACATTATGACCATGTGTTAATCATAGTTCCTGCAGGTTGTGTATATTGTAGAACTTGCCTCTCCAGTCAAGGTCAGCTCTAATTTGCTTTTTTGCTGTTTTTAGGCTCCCTCATCACATCACAGAGAGGGAACACACTAAATTCTAGGGTTCTTTGTGCCCACTGCTGTACAACCATTTTATGAATATGTCCTATAGATACCCTGAACAGGTTTCCCTCATACAAAATTAAAATGCCTAGTCTGTAAAAGGTTCTTGTGTTGCTTTGAGATAAGAAAAACAGGGTGAAAATACATTTCTGTCTGAGTACATATTTGGATTTGGGAACATTTTTGCTTATTAACTCAAGGGAAGAATGGTACCACATTTTTGGGTTGTTGCATCCCCACTGTAATAAAAGTATATGATGATTTCAACTGTAGACCATCAGAATGTCTCTCCAAACACTGCAATTACATAAATTAGAACATATAATTTATAGTGAGAATATATAACTTAACACTTGTAGTTGGAAATGTGTATTACCACAAAGTTCACATGAAGTCACTGTAACTCCCAGTTGTTTGTACAAATGTCTTTAATTCCTCACTTCAATTCATGTACCACTTCCTCACCTGCTTTTGTTCTTGAGACTGTTGTTTGCCCTTAGAACCCATAGGCAGAAGAGCAATACTCCAATAGATGCTTTCAAAGGGGTCAAATGGGTGGCTTTTTCTGAAGCTTTCCATTCCAGCAATGAGTGAGAGGAGTATCTCCTCCATGGAAGGGTAGAGATACCCAGGCTTATTATCCAGGGCTTCTTGTAAATGACCAAGAGCCTTTCAGAGAGTTCAAAATCTGAATGGGCTCCTATCTTTCTTACACATCAACTTCCACTTTTCTGCAAGTTGGTGTGTGAGACGGAAGCCTACTTAGAATCTGAATATGCCTCCTGCAACCCTATTCCCATTCACTGATGCATGCAAGTTATGCCATTATGATCACATTTTCCAAATTCAAATGTTAGTTCTTTGGACTATCAAATGATTTTTTTGCTAATTCCGTATGTGTCCAGAGTGTGGGAAGTTGTTAAAATATGGACATATTTTTGACATTTTCCTACCTTATGGTGACCATTGCTCCTAAAATAATAGATTAATTTTCTTTACTTAGTTTCTTGGATTGGATGAGAAGAACATTATTCCAGATTTAAAAAATAAAGTCACAGAACATTAGATCTAGAAGCAGTAGAGCTGATGTAGAAAACATCAATTTATTTTCTGTTTCTTATGTAAGATGAAAGTTGTGGGACGTTTGGTGACTTTCAGAGTTTAGGTAACATTCATTTATGGACAATCTATACAGGTTGGGATTATCTGCATAGATGTGGGAATCAGGACATAGTTGCAAAGAAAGAGTTGACTTGTCATTGAAGAACAAATGTTCTGGAACTGTGGTTTCCTCTTTTCCATTTTTTTGTGTATTCAGCTTGAGAAATAATAACCTCTTGTAACAAATATTTTCCAGACTATGGGTCAAGAGTTACATAGTCCTGCCCTAACATGATAACTCCAAGCATTTTATGATGTACAGAAACTTTTACGATCTGTATCTCTTGCATTGTTTCTGCTGTCTAAAATGTGTGTGGTCATTCTGCTATGTCACAGATATAACCAAACAATTTTCTTGTTGTTTCAGGTTGTCCTCTGGAGTCCCCAGGGAGAGGAGTTCTGGGAGGGAAGAAAGATGGGGTAGGAAGAGACCCCTTACTACTTGTGAAAGTGACAAGACAGCCCAGGGATTCTGACGCTGAAATCTCTACCTCTGGGCCTTCAGTATGAGAGTCACTTAGCCTGTAAAGAATTACCTGTGACATTATATTCTAGAGAGACGAGAATTTTTGAGACCCTTATTATCAATGTTTATATTGAAAAAATGGTAATAAATATTTTGAGACTCTCAGAAAAGTTCTGTGTTACCAAGAAATTTGTTGAACTTCTAACTTCTTCCACACAATTGATTTTAGTCAATTCAAATCTCACACAGATTTCCCACTTTCAGGTGAAATCCTAGGTAAATGACTCATGCTGTCTTCTGCTCCTAAAGCCACATGTGGAGCTTTAGGGAAGAAAAGCTCATGGTTACTATATGACTCAGCAAACTGAATCCCAGGCCACAGCTGAGTCCTTCCTCTCTCTCCCCTCAAGATGGTCACACAGAAGTATCATCCAGACATTCTAAAATGTGTTGGGAACAGGCTCCCCAAAATCTGGCCATAAACTGGCCCCAAAACTGGCCATAAGCAAAATCTCTGCAGCACTGTGACATGTTCATGATGGCCATGATGCACACTCTGGAAGGTTGTGGGTTTACTGGAATGAGGGCAAGGAACACCTGGAACACCCAGGGTGGAAAACTGCTTAAAGGCATTCTTAAACCACAAACAACAGCATGAGCGATCTGTGCCTTAAGGATGTGCTCCTGCTGCAGATAACTAGCCAGACTCATCCCTTTATTTTGGCCCATCCCTTCATTTCCCATAAGGGTTACTTTTAGTTAATCTAATATTTACAGAAACAATGCTTATCACTGACTGGCTTGCTGTTAATAAATATGTGGGTAAATCTCTGTTTGAGGTGCTCAGCTCTGAAGGCTGTGAGATCCCTGATTTCCCACTCCACACCTCTATATTTCTGTGTGTGTGTCTTTAATTCCTCTAGTGCCACTGGTTTAGGGTCTCCCTGACAGAGCTGGTCTCAGCAAAAATGTTCTGTCCAGGTTGCATTTTCCTCCAACTTTGGAGAGGAGCACAACACTTACCCAAGGAAATGGTGGTTCAGTGGCATGATCATGGCTCACTGCAGCCTGGACCTCCCTACCCCAAGAGATCTCCCTGACTCTGCCTTTTAAGTAGCTAGGACTACTGGCAAGTAGAGAAAGATGCATGGGGAAGAAATTGCTACAGTTTTTATTTTCTACCCAGAGCTTCATGGACTCCAAAATATTATTTATTTAGTGTCAAATGAAAGTACTTTTTCTTTTTACTCTCCCACATCAGATTTTCTTTTCACGTAAATCTCATCCCATAATCTCTCTTGTCTTCACCAACTTATACCTGTTTACCTGCTCTTCCTCTTTGTTCACCTCTCTCAACTACATGCAATATCTTTTGTCATGATGGGTCAATAAGACAGCCAAGTGGAAACCTCTAGTTAGAAATATTAGAGGATATTAGGGATGGGGGGAAGAGAGAGAGGGAGGAGGAGAGAGAGAGAGAGAGAAGGAGACAGAAGGAAAGAGGAAGGGAGAGATATATGAACTGGAGACATGGAATAAGTTGTTTTGAGATGAAAGGAACTCTTGTCAGTAGAAATGTTAAAGTCTGGTGCTACCTGTCAGAACAGTTAAGTGAGGAATTTCAGCATGGAATGCGAAGTTAGAATGGTTTGCAAAAGTCTCTTCACTGTCTCATATTCATAACAATTTGTGACAAAGAATGGTTGAAATCTCAATCTCAATGCCATTCTTACTTTGCTATAAAGAAATATCTGAGGTTGCGTAATTTATAAAGAAAAGAGATTTAATTACCTCATGGTTCTGCAGGATGTACAGGAAGCATGGTGCTGGGCATCTTACTGGCTTCTGATGAGGCCTTAGGAAACTTATAATCATGGTGGAAGGCAAAGGGAGAGCCAGCATATCACACAGAGAGAACAGAAGCAAAAGAGACAGCAGGAAGGTGCCACAAACTTTTAAACAACCAGGTCTTGTGAGAACTCACTATCCTGAGGATAGCACCAAGCCATGAGGGATACACCCCCATGACACAAACACCTCCCACCAAGCCCCACCTTCAATATTGGGGATTACATTCCAGCATGATACTTGGGTGGGCCAAATATCCAAACCATATCATTTCACCTCTTGCCCCCCAAATCTTATGTCCTCACATTGCCAAATTTGCTCATGCCCTCCCAATAGCCCTCTAGAGTCTTAACTCATTCCAGTATTAACTCAAAAGTCCCAAGTCCAAGTTCAAAGTCTCATCTGAAGATGAGTTACTTCTACCTATGAACCTACGAAATCAAACCCACTTTACTTACTTCTAAGATGCAATGGAGTACACACTGGGTAAACATTCCCATTCCAAAAGGGAGAAATGGGCCAAAAGAAAGGAGCAACAGGCCCCTAGCAAGTCTGAAACCCCAGGAGGGCAATCATTAAACCTTTTTTAATTTTAATTTTAATGTTTTTTTTTTTTGAGACAGGGTCTTGTTCTGTCACTTGGGCTGTAGTGCAGTGGGTTATCATGGCTCACTGCAGCCTTGACCTCCTGGAGTCAAGTGATCCTCTTACCTCAGCCTCCCTAGGAGCTGGGACTACAGACATGTGTCACCTTACCTGGCTAATTTTTGCATTTTTTTGTACAGATGGGGTTTCACTATGTTTCCCAGGCTGGTCTCTAACTCCTCCTCTTTGTTCACCTCTCTCAACTACATGCAATCTGCCTGCTTCAGCCTCCCAAAGTGCTGGAATTACAGCCATGAGCCACCCTGGCTCAGCCATTAAACCTTAAATGTCCAAAATAAACTGCTTTAACTTCAAGTACCACATCCTGGGCACACTGGTACAAGGAGTAGACTTCTAAGGCCTTGGGCAGCTCTGCCCCTTTGGCTTTTTCATGCTGATATTGAAAACTGTTGTTGGATCTACCATTCTTGGGTCTGGAAGGTGATAACCCCCTTCCCCCAGCTGCACTTGGCAGTGCCCCGATGGGGAGTCTGTGTGGGACCTCCAATCCCACGTTTCCCCTTGGTATTGCCCTGGAGTTCTCTGTGAGGTTTCCACCCTTGCAGCAGGTTTCTGCCTGGGCACCCAGCCTTTCTCATAAATACTCTAAAACTAGGCTGAGGCTGCCAATCCTTCTTCACTCTTGGATTCTGTGTACTCACATGCTTAAAACCACATGGAAGGCATGAAGACAAATGGCTTGTGCTCTCTGAAGCTGGTGCTACAACTGTACCTGGGTCTCTTTGAACTGAGGCTGCAGCTGGAGCACATGTGAGGAGCAGTGTCCCCAGGCTGCACAGGACAGTAGGCCCTGGGCCTAGCCCCTGAAACCATTCTTTCCTCTTAGGCTTCTGGGCTTGTGATGGGAGGGGCTGCTTCTTAGATCTCTGAAATGCCTTCAGGGCCTCTTTTTCATTGTCTTGGCTATTAGCATTTGACTCCCTTCTTGTTATGCAAGTATCTCTAGAAAGTGGTTGCTCCACAGCCCATTTGAATTTCTCTACTGATAATGCTTCCTTTTTTTTTTTTTTTTTTTTGCTCTACCACATGGCTAGGCTACAAATTATCTGAAATTTTATGCTTTGCTTCTCTTTTAAATATAAATTACAACATTAAGTCATTTCTTTGCTCCTGTAGCTGAATATAGGCTAGTAGAAGCAGCCAGGCCAACTCTCGAATGCTTCACTGCTTAGAAATTTCTTCCACTAGATGCCGCAAGTCGTCACTTAAGTTGAAACTTCCATAGATCCCTAGGGCATGAACAGAAAGCAGCCAAGCTCTTTGCTAAGGCATAATGTGAATAACCTTTACTCCAGTTTCCATTAAGTTCCTCAATTTCATTTGACACTTCCCCAGCCTGGACTTCTCTGTTCATATCATTATCAGCATTTTGGTCACAACCATTTAACCAGTCTTTAAGAAGTGGTAAACTTTCCCACATCTTCCTGTCTTCTTCTGAGTCCTCCAAACTCTTCCAGTCTCTGCCTATTACCAAGTTCTAAAGTTGCTTCCATAATTTCAAGCACCTTTACAGCAATGCCCCACTCCACAGCACCAATTTTCTGTGTTAGGCTGTCCTTGTGTTGCTACAACAAAATACGGAGGCTGGGTAATTTATAAAGAAAAGAGGTTTAATTGACTCACAGTTCTGCAGACTGTACAGGCAGCATGGTGCTGGCATCTGTTTGGATGCCTTCTGATGAGGCCTCAGGAAGCTTACAACCATGGTGGAAAGCAAAGGAGGTAGAGTGGCTTATCACATGGCAAGGGCAGGGGCAAAACTGAGAGCAGGGACATGCTACACTTTTAAAGAACCATATATTTGGGAGAATGCATTCACTATTACAAGGACAGCACCAAGACATGAAGGATCTGTGCCCATGACCCAAATACCTACCACTAGGCCCAATCTCCAACTTTGGGGCCTACACATTTTAACATAAGATTTCAGTGGAACAAATGTCCAAACCACATGACCAATTTACTCTGATGTTTGTAAAACTGTATGTATATTAAGAAGATGTTCTATATAGCCATGGGATGTTAGTCTCTTGTGTCTGCATGGGTTTCCTTGACGTGTGTATTACTTTGTGTGATTGTAGATATCTTGTTTTTGTAGATGCCCCCGAAATTCCTGGGGGCTACATTTATTTTTTTATTCCATTTTATTTTTTATTTCTCCCCTTTTCTATGTTTTCTATTATTTTGCATTGATTCTTTTTATTACTCTGATTTTCTAAAAAATTTTAAAATCCTTTTTCCTGCTTTCTTTATCTTTTAGCTTGGGTGTGTCTTTCTTATTACTGCTTGTTTCTTAAGTCTTGGATTACTTCTTACTGAGTATAATTTCTTTTACTCTTTTTTTCTCTCTCTGCCCAATACATTTCTTGCCAACGGTGTTTCATTCTTCATGTTTCACTATTTGGAATTAGAGAATGCAACTCTTAAGGCTCTATTGTTCCATTCCCCAAAATGTAATTCTTTCCAGGGTTAAACAAATTCAGGGAGACCAAGAGCTCTAAAATCAGACAACAAACAAAAAGTCACCTAGGTATTTTAAGCAGGAAGTGGTTTACTACAGGAAATAATTGTGCTTACAAAACCCTCATCAGGAAGTTTTAAAACACCCAGGAAACCATTGCTAAAGGTCACCGTGCTGTAATACCAACGCTAGCAGTTTTCAGGACAAGTGCAAAGACCCTTGGGAAACCATGTCTTCCATGAATAAGTCTCTCTGGTAGAAGCGAGCCCAGATTCTTCCTGCTAGGGATTGTGGGAAATAAAGTTCTTAGCCCCACAAACTTAGTCATTCAGGGAGAACATAAAGGGAGGCAAGAATGATGAGGAATTAATAAGCAGTAATGCAGCTCAGTGGTCTACTCAGTGCAAAGGGATGCTCTTGGTTTACCTGCAGCAGAAAAACTGATCACACTGTAGGATTTCCCTAGTTCCTTTGACTGCTGCTCTTCATGGTGAGTTTTCAATTTGCTGGGTCAGGAGAGCTTAACATTGGCCACATATCAAGATTCTATTTTTAAAGATATTAGTTCCAAGTGTAGAAATTTTTTCTCTCCGTGTCTTTCTAAAAGCACACTACAATTGCAATAGCTTTCAGTTCATTTCTCTAAAATTGTGTTTACTTAAGTTTACATATCTTTGTGTATGGGCACCAACATTTTAATTTCCTTACCAGGAAGTCATTGCTCTTCAAAGATCCTCTTGGGCTAATGAATACCTGATGTATTTATTTAAAAATATTCTTTGTAACCCAACCTCTGGGATGTTAAAAGTTAGCCTAATAGCTTTCTTCATTGCAATGGGTGGTTACTTTCCTTATATTTGTATAACCAGTTTATCTTGGTTAATTTCGAAGGTAAGAAGGAATAGTCTCTTATGCTAAGGATGCCATGGGATAAAACAACCAGAAACTTCTCAATTGCCATTTCCTTGATAAAATAATAACAAATATAAAATTAAACACTGGTTGCATTGAACTATTATTGTGTTTCACATAAGCTTCACATGTCATTCAACTGTCCACAAACCCACATTTTTCTTCTTTAAATATTTACCACTTTGTATCATTAAATTAACACATTTTCAAACATCATTGTTAAAGAAAAGGCAAATATTTGTAGTTTTTAAAGTATCCCCTTCAACTCATGACTATTAGAAATGTGTTTTTTCTTATATTTGTCTATAATATAAGGAGATGTAAATAGGCTATACTAAAATTAATAAAAAATATTGAGCAGAGCTCCACATAAGGAGGCTCTGCCATTCATTAGGGAGTGTCAATCATCTGCCACCACTCTGTGCAAGGGGAAAGAGCACGGACTGTGCAGGGAAGTGGCCCACATCACAACTAGTCATTGGTGAGACCCAGTCACATGACCATAACGAGTTGTAATGAATGTTGAGAAACACAGCTAATGCACAGACCCAGCTGAAAATTTTATTGCTTGTAAGAAGAGAATGGAATATGATTTACCACTTACGACCCTATTAATAAGGAAGAAGAGAATGGGTGACAGTAGATTTGTTAGTCCATGCGTCTATTCCAGCCCATCCATTAATGGATAATCCTATGGATAGAACATAGCATGCCATTTAGTATACTGCTATTGAGTCAAACTGCCTGGGTTTGAATCCAGGCTCTTCATTTATAAGCTTTGTTACCTTCAGCAAGTTACCTTTCTGAGCCTCAGTTTTTATTTTATTAACTGAAAAAATGAGAATTTTAATAGTACTTACTTCACAGAGTTATTGGACTTTCATATGAAGTAAAATACATTAAGCATTTAAAACAAGGCTTTACATATAGTACATAGTTAATACATATTCATTACTTAGGTTAGAGGAAAGCTGGAAGGCCCTCACAAAGCAATAATAAGTCCTTGTTATGTTTTTTTGTTTTCAAAATAAATGCTTTTTAAAAACTGAGTACTTTGGAATACTTTTAGATTTACAAAAGAGTTGAAAAATAGTATGGCCAAGTGCGATGGCTTACCCCTATAATCTCAACACTTTGGGAGATCAGGGTCAAGGTTGTGAGCTCCCTCTTCTGAGACTTAAGGGGAAAAATTACAATGAGGTAGACGCTGAATCTGGATTTCTGTCCAAACCACACTGGTTAGCTAAACTGAGCTGGACTTGATTCTGAGTCGAGAAATTGTGGAGAATTCAAGTATGAATGTCTCCATGGAAGTATGTTTAGAGACTGATAAGCTTGTGGAAAGCCAGAAATGGAAGTTAGAGCACATGAGAAATTACTTTCTTATCTTTAATCAAATAACATTTGCTAAACCCTTAATTATATATTGATTTTTAAATTATATCCTGGGTTCTGTGTTAAATATTGCAGAAGTAGTTCAGATGTGATTGACACTGACTCTTTTGAAATTACTCGTATTTCAAATTCTCAAATTGAGTTATACTTTCCTCAACTAGGAAGTATAAATAACTAATGGAAATCTTCTTGGATGCTTGCTGGGAGATTTGGATGACTTAATGCATAGTAGTTAGTAATTTCTCAATAAAAAGATTGTTTTTGAAAGATGAAGTTAAATTATTCTAGTAAGGATCTATGGTTAAGCAAAAAATTATTTCCTTCAGGAATTGCAAGTAACAAAAGTGACTGGAATAACAAACCACAGGGAAAGGTGGGAGAATGAAAAGATGTATAAGGGTCATACCCTACAGGTGTTGTGGCCACACCAAATAATCTGACTCATGTGGAATGGGCAGATATGTTTATTTGTAAGTGTATCCTCAGCCACCTGTACTATGCTTTGGGCATTTTGATTACTCTACAAATGTTGACTAAATTATTTTCCAGAAATGTTTTTCTGGAGTAATGGGAACAATACACTAAGCTGGGGGAAGACCGGATGTTTCCAAAGTAGTTAGGATGTCCTAGACTTTCTCATAGAAAGTATCTCATCGAGCTCATTGAGGAGTAATAGTATATTTATACTCTTCAAAATATCTTATACATGAAACTGACATAGCTTGGGAACAATTACCCATACCCCCCCTTCCCTTTGTCTTTATTGCTAACATTCTCTCCTGATGTAAAAAATGCAGTACCCGGGAATAAACTAAATATTTCCCTTCTCTTCTCTGAGCTCCCAGAAGCAGAGTTTATGCAGAAATATGAGGAGCTATGGAGAAAGTCACTAGAGAGGTGTGCAGACTCATTTCTTGAGCAAATAAATGTATAGTCCTAAATTTAGCTATATTCATTTGCTAAAATATGCTCCTTTGTTGCAGAAGCAGTTCCAGAAGCTGGGTTGTCGTCAGAGAATATTAGCAGCTCCAGGTGCCAAGTTGGAGTCACAGAGAGTTCCTAGACCTAAGATGTGAATCTTAAATCACCCCTCATATTTAAAGCTACTTTTCATGAACTGGAGCTCTGTGAATCCCAGGAAACAATGTAACTTTAGAGAGTGTCTTTAGTGTGTGACTTTTCATTTCTAGTCCCAAATGCAATGTGCAAATAGCTAAGGAATTCTGGGGTTGTCATTTCTTACAGTTATGTAGTTGGTTATTTCCTTTAATTTACTTGTGATTTTCATCTATCCATCCATTTACCACATCTTCGTGTCTCTGCTTTTCTGTTCCTGTCTCTTTCTGTCCTCTTTCCTCAACTTAAAAATGTCAATGTAAATTTATATCATAGTAGAGTTACTCTATTAGTAATACATACTTAGATGTGAAAACTACTTCCTGGAAGATAACAATCAGATGTTGCGAAGTTACTATTATGAGCTTTTCAGCTGTTTTTATTTTCAATCAGCTCTAGATGTTTTGCTAATTACACAAACAGATGTTAGAAATGATGTTTATTCATTTTAATTTTGATATAATTTTAAAGGTACCAGAAATTGCCAAAATATCAAAAGAACTACTCTTCCTCTTTATCCATTTAGCATTTACTTCATTCCCTTTACCCCTTTCTCCTGAGTTGCAGATATCACACCCTTTACCTGAAATGTAAATTCATCAATATGTATAAGAACAAAAAGATCATTTTATGAAACCAAGTACAATTATCAAACAAAAATATATTATTATATTATGCAAAGTTCATATTTGAATATTGCCAATTGTTTCAATAATATTATTTGTAATGACTTTTTCTTCTCATCCAGGATTCAGTCAAGGATCATGCATTGAACTTAATTGTCATGTCTCTTTATAAAGTCTTCTTTGATCTAATGAATTCAGAGTATTATAGATAAATGTATAGATATATGGATGGATAGATACACATCAATACATATAGATATATAGATAATACATATAAATATGTATATGTATATAATATGTGTGTGTGCATGTATGTGTATGTATATCTATTTTTCCATCTTTCTGCTGAGATGAGTATGCCTTAGTCAGCTTGAGCATCCATAACAAAATACCATAGACTGGTAGCTTAAACCACAGGAATTTATTTCTCACAGTTCTAGAGGTTGGAAAATTCAAGATCAACGTGCCAGCTGATTTGGTTTCTGGTAAGGGCTTTCTTTCTGGCTTGCAGACAGCCATCTTCTCGCTGTGGTCTCACATGGTGAAGACAGAGCACTCTGATGTCTCTTCCTCTTCTTATTAGGCAGCAGCCCTGTCAGATGGGACTCACACCCTATGATCCCATTTAACCTGCATGACCTGCTTAAGGCCCTGTCTCCAAATATAGTCACAGCAGAGGTTAGGGATTCAACATATGAATTTTGGAGGGACCAACTGAATATATATCAGACTACAAATGACACTTCAGGAACAATTAGATCACTTAGAACTCAGATATTGCTTTCTAAATTTTATTTCTCTCTAAAATAAACCAGGGCTCCTTGGAAAGGTGCCTGATTCTAGGGCTGGGGAAGAGAAAGTACAAGATAAGCCTGAAAACTGTAATTGTCTCATAAGTTAAGGAAGTCAAAGAATGATGTAAATGGGTCTAAAGGACATAGGAACCAATATGACGGGCTCCTGCTGGCCAAATGTGAGATGGCTTATGCATCAATATAAATAATGTTAGCAATAGGATATAATCATTCAATGAAATAAGAACTTGTGAATTTATATTGAATAAATAAAGGAAATAAAGGAAATAGGGAAGAAGAAAAAGCTCTTACTGACAGCAGAATTTCAACAATAAAGTAAAATCATGAATGGATTTAAAAATAACTTTTGGCAATCATCATATTAACAATTGATAGTATATTAATGTTAACTCTGGTAAGTGAGAGATGATAGAATGAACAGATTGACAAATCCTATCTCCCAAAAGGAATTATAAAACTAAACAGAACAGTCAAAACTGACCATTTTAGAACTCTGGAAACTGACCAAAGGCAAAAAATAGTTTGAGAACTATTCATTCATGAAAAATGACTAAACTTAAGAGTAAGAACCGTGGAAATCTTTGGCTTTATTGCTGGGGTTGCTCTCTTCTCCCCACATCTCTAAAAATAGAAACAACCAGTGGACTAGGAGGATATTTAAGAGGGAGATCTGATAAACAAGGAGACGGCAATAGATGAGCCAGATAGGATTCCACACATTCCTGACTGACTGAAGACTACACACATGCAGAAGAAAAGACAAAAGAGACTCTATAGAGAAATTTGAAACAAGGGCAGACTTCAAAAGTACCTGAACTTAGAATATGTTTCCTAACATACAGAGATCTATTGGCAGAGGATGAAGCTTTACTGGTTCAGTGTGTTTGGGTGTAATATTTAACCAATTATTGGCTGAACACTAAGCTAGACAGATAGAGGGATGACCTATTTGAAATCCAGGTTTGAAAATAAAAACAAGAATAAAAAACTCGGCAGAGAGATCAGAGGCTGCATAGTATGGACAACTTAGAGTCCATAGATGTAGTCCAGGCAAGTTAACAGACAAGTAGATCAAAAAACAAACAGCAACAACAACTGCCAATTACTGCAGTATATTATCTAAAATGTACATATCTAAACAAACAAAAAAGAGATATGAAAGAAACAGGGAAGTGATCTATACATACCAAGAAAAACAAAAGCAATCAATGAAAATTAGGTCTGAGGAGGCCCAGGTGCTGGACTAAATAGAGAAAGACTTCTAAGCAGCTGTATAAATAAGTTTGAAAAACTAAAGAAAATAATATTTAAAGAATTAGAGAAAAATATAATGACAATGGCTCAACAAATAAGAAATAAAATCTGTAAAAAAAATCAGTAGGAATTCTTGAGTCGAAACATGAAATAAATGAAATGATAAGTTTATAAAAAGGCTAAATAGTAAATTTAAAATTCCAGAAGAGAAAAAAGTGCAGTAAATTTGTAGTTTAATAGAAATGATCAATCTTAAGAACATGGAAAAAAATACTGCAGAAAAATTAACAGAGCTTGTATATCAGCACACATGTAAAGGGAGTCATAGAAGAAGAGAGAGAGAAAGAGGTAGAAAAATATTTGAAAAAAAAAAACAGTTGAAAATGTCTCAGATTTGTATATTAATTTGAAAATCCAAATAATCCAGTGAAACTTAAGGAAGAAACACAAAGAAATCCTTATCTAGATACCATCAAACTGTTGAAAGACAGGGACAAGGAGAAAATCTTGGAAACAGTAAGAGAAAAATGATTCATCATGTGCAAGAAAACAACAATATGATTAATGTTGCATTTAATGGAAGTTCAAAAAATAATGTAATAAGAATGAATAATCTTTATTTTATGTAGGTGAATAATTTCATTCATTTATACATGAGAGCGGACAGACAAAAGAGTGACAGAAACATTCTAAAATGTTAACAGTGCTTAATTCAGAATGATAGACTTTTTCATATTTATTATTCTTTCAATATTTTTAAAACATGTATTTATGTTATAATAAAAACTTAAACTTTCCAAACACAGAAATAGGGATAGCTCTTTATTTTAGTGTAGGAATCTATAATAATTTTAGTGCAGTACAACAATATTAATGAAATATATATTAATTGTCTAGGATTAAATTGAAGTCTTTAAACTCTCTACTACATTTCCTCATAATATATACTGCAAACATATTGCACAGAGAGGCCCCAGTATTTGAGGTACAATCTAAAATCTTGCTATCTCTTGAAGCCTTCAAACAAGCTTTTCTTGGCATTGGAATAACTATCCTTTCTTATCAGATTTGTGAACAAAAGTCTCCTGATTTTTAGGATTTCCAACTCTTTGAGGGCAGAGATCCTAAATGAATAAAGCTTATTTAGGGTCTTAAAGATTTTAAAATGTCTTTTCTAATAACCTAGGCTTCTTCTTTTTGTTTGTTTTACATCTCTTGTAACAGCTCCATGAAGCCTACTGATTTTTAAAAATTATTTTTCTATTATGGTAGGTACTTGTTACTATAATATATGTATTATAATTCCTATAGGAACAACAATATGTTCAAAATCTAAGGAAGCCAAGTTAGAAGCAAGGGCAATTGAGCAAAGCTGTCATTAATAAATCTATCAGGGACAAAAATAAAGATGACCATTCTGACATTAAATTTTGAAAATGATTCCTACATTCAAATATCTATGGAATTACACTAATTTGAACTACAAGAACAGCCATAAATCAGCCTCAAATAATGTTTTTCATTGTTCAGCAGGAGTATGACTAGGATGTGGTATGGGGTGGTTTTTTAGTTAGTGATTGTCTCAGTTTGGGCTGCTATAAGAGAATACTATAAACTGGGTGGCATATAAACAACAGAATTTTTTTCCCTCACAGTTTGGGAAGTTATCAGCCTGAGATCAGGGTACCAGCATGATTCAGATCTGATGAGGGCTCCCTACCAAGTTGTAGACTGCTGACTTCCCATTGTACACTCACAGAAGGGAAGGACAGTGACAGAGCCTCTGAGGTTCCATTATTAAAGGCACTAATCCCATTCATGAGGGCTTCACCCTTATGACATGATCACCTCCCCAAAGCTCCACTTCCTAATACCATTACATTGGCAGTTAGGATTTCAACACACGGATTTTTTTTTTTGTTGGGGGGAAAGGAAAACACAAACATTCAGTCCATTTAACAGTGATACACATAATTCAACTTTTATTATCACCAGTCTTTATCAATTTAGTTGTTCTCCTACTGTTCAAGAAATGTTATTTGGACCAGTTTTCCATAGGGCAACTTGACTTCATCTTTATTCATTTAAAAGTTGCTGTCTCCTTCAAAGACATTTGGAGGTTGATCTGAAATTATAAAACAAGAGGCAACAAGTTACTATTCTTCTAAATAAGAACGCTAGCCTACATGAGGTTAAAGTTAAGACACGTGTGTGCATGCACACACAAACACGCACACACCCCACACATAATTGATCGATTAGGACAGATTTAGTAGGTGCTATGTACTGATATTTCTTTTTTGTGCATATGCAAATATTATGCAATTTTCTTTCTGTTCCCATAATCTAGAATTCTGAGTCCCAGAATGTAATAATTTACTTATCGAAGAAAAAGAGTTAAATAGCACCAAAATTAAAAAGGAAGGTACAATTACATATGGTTTTGCTTTTTGGAATGCCTCTGGAAATTAATCTTTCAAAAGTTTTTAGGATGGATTCTAAGTCAGAACTGATGATTAATGGGGTTTAGACAGGGCAAAAGTAGTTTTTTTTGTATCATAGAGTAATAGACTTGCTCAGTGTTATGAGCTGAATTGGGTCCCCCCCAAATTCATATGTTCAAGTTTTAACCCCTAGCTCCTCAGGCTGTGATTGTATTTGAAGACTGGACCTTCAAAGAGATAATTACGGTAAAATGAGGTCACACGGGTGAGCCCTAATCCAGTATGACTGGTGTCCTTACAAGAAGAAATTAGATCACAGGCGACACAGACCAAGGGATGACCATCTGAGGGCATAACAAGAAGATGGCCATCTGCAAGGGAAGGAAGGAGGCCTCAGAAGAAACCAAACCTCCCACCATCTTGATCATGGACTTCTGGCATCCAGAATTGTGAGAAAACAAATTTCCGTTGTTTAAGCTGCCCAGTCTGTGGCATTTTATTTTGGCAGCCCTAGAAAACTAATACACTAAGCACAATAATAAACTAAGCAGAACTGCTGAGGGAAAATGTTTTCTAATATAGAACCCTAATTTCAAGTACTTTAAAAACAACATATAGTATCCACTGGCAAAGAAAAATTGTGCTAATATAAATTAGTATTTAAAATTGGTTTAGAATAATATAGACTAAATCATTTGTTCCTTATATCATGCAGATGAAAACACCACAAGATACACTTTAGGATATATTTTAAGTTTTTCAATGAACCTTTCCAAATAGAGAAATTATCAATAGCATATAAAGAGGAAAAAGGCTTCAATCATAAATATAAGTCTTGGTATTAGAAGAGTTACCATTAAATTATGTTGGAGCTAGTTATTATCTAAATGGTTTTTGTGCATTTTGCCTCTGGTATTTCTTTTATTGTTATTATGGTAATAATATATTTTTGAGAAAAAAATGGAGAAACTCAAGCCCATTCACTTGGATCTTTGGGTCAAATTTGAAATAGTTTTGTGTTGGTGATGCCTAGTTGTTCTGTAATAAAAATCAGGAGATATGACTTATCTTTGCTCCCTGGCATTTATTCCCATAAAAAATTTAGAATTATCTTTGGGCTACACAGAAATGCTCTTTCCAGAATTGCTAGCTCATTCATGCTAGGAATTAAAAGGTGTTCTCAACACTATTTAGAAAGCACAGTGCTTTCTAGTCCTTTGACTTCATTGAGTTCAATTTTTCTCTCCATCGTATTTGGACCATCCACCGTACTTGAGAGAAAGCACTGTTCTTTTTGTGCTGGATTTTCTAGTTGACTTTGATTTTAGTTATTTGTCCTGGCACCAGTGAGTGTTTTAGAATTGCCTCAATGCAACATTATTATATAATGAATGCTTGTTTCTCTAAACCTTTAGAGAATGATTTCATTACTATTATGTTAATGTTTTCTCATCAGACAAAGCCACCTACATTGATTAAATATTAACATGTATCATCTGTCAGGCACTGGCGATTAAAGCAATAAGGAGTGATATTAATGCACGGAATCTAGGCTGTACTTAAGAGAATAAATGTGAACATCCTACTCTGTGTGACAAAAAATGAACAGAAATCCTAGGAATTGAGGTTATCAATGAGCAGTATGTGAAGCTGAGATCGAATCAACCTCTTCCTTAGTGACAGACTATTTGCAGCCCCAGCCAATGCTCAAAACCAATTCTGATAAACTCTGTAAATTTTCTATAGGAACAACTTTCTCACCAACCTTTCTCTTTTCCAGAGGTTAACATAGAATATTTGATATACTGGGGATAAGAACCAGTGACATAATATATGGTAATATAAATACTGGAAAAAATGTGTTTAATTATGCGACAGTGGGAGATTAAATTACTAGTTTTAGTAAGAATGATACTTCTCAACTTACCTGGTGAGCCCTGGAAGTCTAAAGTCATTTTGTGGCTTCAGAGGCAGGAAGAACCCCCAACAGCGATGTGTCTCTAGCATCTTCACAACCATGGTTGGGGGTGTCATCTGAAAGAGGCAAAATCTGTATTATTGAGTAGTAGAAAATCTTTCTGCAGAGGGAAGAGCTGTTAGGTGCAGTGTTTGATCAGCTGGGAAAGTATAATAGAGCAAGAAGTGACTATTACATAAACTAAGAGCATGCTTAGTTACTGTTTTGAAGTAAAACAATTACCATATTTAAAAGGATAAACCATTAAGTGTTACCAAAACAAATAATACAGGTTTTTATCAGATTATTAGATTTGCTCCCAGTATCTTAAAAGCCTAGAATTGTGATATTTATATTTTGAGTTTTAAAATGGAACAAGTAAAACTCAATGGTAAGCACCATTGTCTAAAGATAGGAGGGTACTAAAAATTGTATTTAGGGAGTTGTTCCATTTTTGGCAGAATTGAGAGAAATAAAGAATTGTTGTCCGTGGATAAATAAATTTAGATAACTAAATATCAAGAAGGTTGAATATGACTGCATCTTTTAAGAGTAATTATTTGAACTTCTAGTTGCCCATGCAGCCTGTAAGAAGCTTGGGAGTCATTACTGCCAATCACATAACAAGAAAAAAGGTGAAAACCAACAACTCTTCTTAGGTCCATCAAAGAACTGAGGTCATAGGGCAAACCACTACCACCAAAATTGGGAGAGACAGACAGGCAGACAGAGAATTGCAACTTAATAGAGCAGGACCTCATAGGCAGAAATCCCTGTGGAAATCAGTAATGGGGTAGGGAAATCTAAACTGTAATTGACAAATTACTGTAGGCTCAGAGTGGAAAAGTTTCAGTGTTAAAAACTCCAGGGGACCTACATTTTTGTTTTACCTTCAGAAGCCCTACCAAGTTATCACAGTGAAGACTGGAGCAAAATCATCTTGTGCTTTCTATCAGGAGGAGGGGAAAGCAGTCATTTTGAAGTACATATAAATATTGTGTTCTTCTTAACGAAGAACACTTCAATAGGGTTCCTATAAAATACCGGGGAATACAATGGATAAAATTGCACATCAGAGATCTTATTTAAGAACTCACTAGGGAGCCCCAAAGACAACAGGGGAGACAAAAACAAGGGCACCAGAGGAAATACAGATAAATATAAAACCTTACACCAACTACCCTCTTTACATCAATTCTTTGTGTCCACTATATGTCATGTCTGACTTTCTACAAAATAATTACAAGGTACACTGAAAGACAAAAAACAGAGTCTGAAGAGACAGCAAGCATCAGATCAGACTCAGATATGAGAGAGATGTTGAAATGATAACATCAGAACTTTAAAACAACTATAATTAATGTTACGGGATCGAAAGGAAAAAGAGGACAACCTGCAGGAACATATGAGCAATGTAGGCACAGAGCTGGAAATTCAAAGAAAGAATTAAAAGTGCTAGACATTAACAACACTGTAATAGAAATGAAGCATGTCTTTTAAGGGCCCGTCAATGGACTGGACACAGCTGAGGAAAAAAAATGAGTGAGCTTGAAGAAACATTAATGGAAACTTCAAAAACTCAAATGCAAAGAGAAAAGAATAAAAAAGACAGAACAGAATATCCAAAAATTGTGAAAGAACTACAAAAGATGTAACATACATACAACAGGAATGCCAGAAGGAGACAAAGGTGAGAAAGAAGCAGAAAAATATATGAAGCAATAATGACAGGATTTCTGACAACTAATGACAGAAACCAAAGCTCCAGGCTGCACAAAGAACACCAAGCAGAATAAATGCCAAAACAAAACAAAACAAAACAAAACAAACAAAAACCCCTGGAATTTAGGCATTCATATTCAAACTGCAAAAAATCAAAGACAAAGAAAAAATATTAAAAGAAGACAGAGAAAAAAAATTGTCTACAGAGGAGCAAGGATAAGAATTAAATTGAACTTCTCTTCAAAAACTATACTAGCAAGAAGAGTGAGTATAATATTTAGGGTGAAAAAAAACCCCCAACAACTTAGAATTCTGTGTTCAGGGAAAGTATCCTTCAAAAGTGAACGAGAAATAAAAGGTTTTCTCAGACAAATAAAAATTGAGGTTATTTGTTGCCATTACAGTCACTTTGCAAAAAATTATAAAAGAAATTGTTCAGAAAGAAAGAAAATGATATAGGTCGGAAGCTCTGATCTACAAAGAAAAAAAAAAAGAAGCATTAGAGAAGAAATAAATACAGGTAAAATAAAATCCTTAAAAATTTTTTACTCTTATTTGATCTAACAGATAAATTTGCTCATCTTCATTCCTGAAAGTTATTTTTTCTGGATATAGAATTCTGGATTGATAGTTCTTTTCATTTAGCACTTTAAAGATTTTGTTTAAGTGTTTCCTGACCCCTTTAGAAATCTGTATTCATTTTAATTGTTGTTCCTCTAAACATAATGTGTCATTTTTGTCTTCTTGCTTTTGATATTTTTTCCTTTGTGTTTGATTTTCAGTAATTTGAGCATGATGTGTCTGGGAATGCATACATTTAGTTTGGTGTTTGCTAAGCTTTGTAAATCTATGAATTCATGTCTTTCAAGAAATTTATGAAGTTTTCAGCCAATATTTCTTTAAAAACAAATCCTGCACCATGTTTAAGTTCTCTCTTTTTCTAATACTCCAATGATATGTATGCCTTTTTTTTTTTTTTTTTTCAGATGGAGTTTTGTTCTTGTCACCCATGCTGGAGTGCAATGGTGCGATCTCCACTCACTGCAACCTCTGCCTTCCAGGTTCAAGCAATTCTCCTGCTTCAGCCTCCCAAGTAGCTGGTATTACAGGTCCCCTACTACCACACCCAGCTAATTTTTGTATTTTTAGTAGAGATGAGGTTTCACCATGTATCCAGGCTGGTCTCAAACACCTGACCTCATGTGATCCACTCACCTCGGCTTCCCAAAGTGCTGGGATTATAGCCATGAGCCACCACACACCACCAGTATGTGTATCTTTTGATATATTCCCATAGGTTCCTCTCTCCCCATTTTTAAGGCATCTTTTTCCCTATTTTACTGAATAATTTCTATTGGTCTGTCTTGAAGTTCACTGATTTTTTTTCTGTTATCTTCATTCTGTTGTTGAGGCAATCCAGTGATTTTTTGAAAAATTTTCTTTTTTTTGAGACAGAGTCTCGCTCTGTCGCCCAGGCTGGAGTGCAGTGGCCGGATCTCAGCTCACTGCAAGCTCTGCCTCCTGGGTTCACGCCATTCTCCTGCCTCAGCCTCCTGAGTAGCTGGGACTACAGGCGCCCGCCACCTCGCCCGGCTAGTTTTTTGTATTTTTTAGTAGAGACGGGGTTTCACCGTGTTAGCCAGGATGGTCTCGATCTCCTGACCTCGTGATCCACCCGTCTCGGCCTCCCAGAGTGCTGGGATTACAGGCTTGAGCCACCGCGCCCGGCCAAAAAATTTTCATATACTGACATTTTTAATTTTTAAATTTCCATGGGATTCTGCTTCTCTCCTGAAAAAGTTTCTCTATGCATTTCTAGAAAGCTTGCCTTTGCCTCATAGAATATGGCTATAATAGCTTTCATGCTGTTACAGTCTTTGTAGGGTAATTCCAACCTCTGTTTAATGTAGATTGGCAGTTGCTGGTTGTCTGTTCCATGAGAATTGATCAGATATTCCTGGTTGTATGTTGAATAATTTTGGTTTGTATGTTGGATATTTTGAATATTATGTTGTAAGACTTCTAAGTCTTACAAAAGTTTTGTCAAAACACTTTGGAGAAAGTGGATTTTTGTTTTTATTTTTGTTTAGTTTTGTTTTAGCAAGCGATCAACCCAGTTAGGTTCAGATTGCAATCTGTGGTGATTTTTTTAGTGCCAGTTCAGTTCTCAAAGACTTTGCTATTCTGTTTGGGTATGCTTTTTGTATGTACCAGTATGAGTTGTTCTGGGATTTGAGTAGTATATATATTTTTGTTCAGTTCTCAAATACTTTGCTATGCTTTATTGTGGATGTTCTGCATATTTGCAGCTAAAAGGTAAACCTGGTACTTGTATTGCTTCAAGACCTCTTCTCCTGATCTTCCCTCTATGGAATTTCCTCTGTTGTCTCTAGTTTCCAGTGGCTTCTTTTTCTGTTTTCTCTGGCAAGAAAATAAATGGGTTATCTCACAGTTTTATTTTCTCATACTGCAGTAAAGTTTCACATGACTAGGAAGTAGTAAGAGAAAAGAGAATGAGGATTTTCCACAAACGATTTGCATAACAGGGGTCATTCGTTCATGTTCTGCTATCCAGAGAAATAAATCTTCTCTCAAACTTGGTTGCCTGTGCCACATTGGCTGTAGCAGGGCAGATATGCCTTAGAAACTGGAGTAGGGCTAGGGCCAAGAAAGCAAACTGAAAAATAGGAAGATTCCCCCATATTCCCTGGATTTTCCTTCCCCTGTCCTCTGGCCAGAAAGATGGGCTTTTTTAGGAGTCCAGGAAGAAAAAAAAACAAACAGAAAATTTACCATCATGATCACAATTGTCTTTCCTCAGTTTGACATCTCTTTTCAATGTGTTATTTACTTTTCAGAGTCCCAAGATTTTTTTTTAAGTGTATGATTTGATGAAATTAAGTACATTCAGTTGTTTGTGCAACCATTACCACCATCTATCTCCAGAATTCTTTTTATCTTGCAAAATGAAACTCTATACTAATTAAAGAATAACTCCCCATTTTCCCTCCTCCAGTCCCCGGAAACTACCATTCTACTTTCTGTTTTTATGAATTTGATTGCTCTATGTACCTCTTATAAAGGGAATCGTGTAGTATTTGTCTGTTTCTGGCTAATTTTACTTAGCGTAATTATTTCACTTATTATAATTTCCCTAAAGTTCACCTATATTCCATTGGGTATATACACATACATGTAAAATGGAGTATTTATATATATAAGGTACATTTGCATATTATATATACTATATATTTTTTATATAGTATATAT
>NW_012112030.1:2799296-2819262 GCF_000951035.1 Colobus angolensis palliatus
ACACACACACCATGGAATACTACTCAGCAATGAAAAGGAAAGAAATTAAGAAATTAAGAAAATTAAGAGTTTTTTAAAAAATGGAAATGAAAACACAACATACTGAAATATATGGGATACAGCAAAAAAACAAAAAAAATACACTAAATAACAGTACTAAGAGGGAAGTTTATAGCAGTAAACACCCAGATCAAAAAAGTAGATCGAGACCAGTCTGGCCAACATGGTGAAACCCCATGTCTACTAAAAATACAAAATAATTAGCCAGGCATGGTGTCATGTGCCTGTAATCCTAGCTGCTCCAGAGGCTGAGGCAGGAGAATTGCTTGAACCTGGGAGGTAGAGGTTGCAGTTAGCCGAGATTGTACCCCTGCACTCCAGCTTGGGCGACAGAGTGAGACTCCATATTAAAAAGGGGGAAAAAAAGGTAGAAAGACTGCAAATAAACAGGCTAATGGTGCACTTCAAAGAACAGAAAAGGAAAGAACAAACCAAACCCCAAATTAGCAGATAAAAAGAAATAATAATAAAAATCAGAGAAGAAATAAATTAAATTAAGACTTAAAATCTACAAAGGAGCAGCAAGATTAATAAGTTGATTTTTTGAAAAGATAAAACAAATTGATAAACCTTTAGCTGGACTAAGTAAGAAGAGAGAAAACGGAAATAAATAAAATCAGAAATGAAAAGAGAGACATAACAATTGAGACCACAGAAATACAAAGAATCATTTAAAAATATTATAAACAACTATAGACAATTTGGAAAACTTAGAAGAATTGGAAATATTTCTAGTCGTATACAAACTTACCAACACTGCGCCATGAAAAAATAGAAAAGTTCAACAAATCAATAACAAGTCATGAGATCAAAGTCATAATAATAATAATTTAAAACACCTGTCACTAAAGAAAACCCCAGGACCTGATGCTTCACTGCTGAATTCTACCAACCATTTAAAGAAGAACTAATGCTAATTCTATTCAAACTCTTAATGAAATTGAAGAGGAGAGAACACTTCTAAACTCATTTTATAGAGCCAGCATTACCCTGATACCAAAACCAGACAATGAAACAACAAAGAAAGAAGACTGCAGGCCAATGTCGCTGATGAACAAAAATGTAAAAATCCTCACCAAAATACTAGCAGACTAAATTCAACAACAGATTGAAAGATTTTTCACCAAAATCAAGTGAAATTCATTCCAGGGATGCAAAGATTGTTCAACATGAGCAAATCAATAAAGAAGTGTCAGAATCAAGAACAAAACCCATATGATCACATCAATAGATGCTAAAAAATCATTCGTAAAATTCAACATCCTGTTATAATGAAAAGCCTCAATATACCGGGTATAGAAGGAACATATTTCAACATAATAAAGGCCATGTATGATAAATCCACAGCTAATATGATACTAAATGGGGAAAAATAGAAAACATTTCCTCTAAAATGTGGAACAAGGCAAAGATGTCCATTTTCACCACATTTATTCAGCGTAATACTGGAAGTCCCAACCAGAGCAGTTAGGCAAGAGAAAGACATATGGGTCATCCTAGTTGGAAAGAAAGAAGTCAAATTAGCCTTCTGTGCAGACAATGTGGTTTTATAGTTAGAAAAATCTATAGATTCCACCAAAAAACTGTGAGAACTAATAAATACATTCAGTAAAGTTACAGAATACAAAATCAACATATAAAAATCAGTAGCATTTCTATATCCTAAAAGCAAATAACGTGAAAAAGAAATCAAAAAGCAATCCAATCTGCAATAGCTATAAATAATATAAAATACTTAGGAATCAATTTAACCAAGAAGTGAAAGATGTATACAAACAAAACTATAAAACACTGATGAAAGAAACAGAAGAGGACAAAAAAATGGAACTATATTTCATGCTCATAGATTGAAAGAATTAATATTGTTAAATAACCAAAGCAATTACTCAAAGCAATTTACAGATTCAGTGCAATCCCTATGAAAACACTAATGACGTTTTTCACAGAAATAGAAATAACAATCATAAATTTTAGATGGAACAGCAGAAGACCTCCAATAGCCAAAGCTATTCCAAGCAAAAGAACATAATTGGAGGTATTACATTACCTGACTTCAAAATATACTACAAAATTATAGTAACCAAATCAGCATGGTACTAAAACAGATACATAAACCAGTGGAACAGAATAGACAACCCAGATATAAATCCATGCATTTATAGCCAAGCCACTCTTGACAAATACAGCAAGGACATACACTGGGAAAAGACCATCTCTTCAATAAATGGCACTGGGAAAACTGGATAACCACACGCACAAGAATGAAACTAGATTCTGTCTCACACCATATAAAACATCAAATAAAAACGGATTGAATAACTAAATGTAAGACCTGAAACTGTGAAACTACTAGAAGCAAACATTGGGAAACACTCCAGGATATTGGTCTGGGCAAAGATTCTTGGGTAAGACCTCAAACTCAGGCCGTCAAAGCAAAAATATAGACAAATGGGATTACATCAATCAAAAAAGCTTCTGCACAGCAAAGGAAACAATCAACAAAGTGAAGAGACAACCCACAGAGTGGGAGAAAATATTTTTAAACTATCCATCTAATAACGGGTTAATAATCTAAATATAGAGAGAGCTCAGACAACTCAATAGCAAAAAACCAACTAATCTGATTTTAAAAATGGGTGAAAGAACTGAATAGACATTTCTCAAAAGATATACAAATGGCCAATATGTAAATAAATGCTCAACAACACTAATAATCAGAGAAATGTAACTCAAAAAGACAATGAGATATCATACCTCAGGCAGAATGGCTTTTATCAAAAAGACAGGAAATAATGGATGCTGGCAAGGATAGGAAGAAAGGAGAACCCTCATACACTATTGATGGGAGTATAAATTAGTATAGTCATTATGGAAAACTGCATGGATTTTCCTCAAAAAACTAAAGATAGTATTACTATATGATCCAGCAATTCCACTTCTGGATATGTATCCAAAAGAACGAAAATTATATAACAAACTGATAGCTGTACCATGTTTATTGCAGCACTATTTATTATAGCCAAAATATGGAATCAGCCTAAGTGTCCATCAATGAACGAACGGATAAAGAATATGTGGTATATATACACACACATTTTTAGCCATAAAAAATGAAATAATGTTATTTGTAGTAACATGATGGAACTAGAGGTCATTATGTTAAATGAAATAAGCCAAGCACAGAAAGACAAATATCCATGTTCTCATTAATATGTGGGAGATAAAAATGTCCCATGAAGATAGAGAGTAGATTGGTGGTTAACAGAGGCTGGAAAGGGTAGGGGAAAAGGAGGATAAAGAGAGGTTGATTGAGTACAAATATACAATCATAAGAAATAAAATCTAGTGTTTGATAAATCAATAAGGTGACTATAATTTACAATAATCTATTGCTATTTCAAAATAGCTAGAAGATAATTCAGATGTTTCTGGTATAATAAAAAGACAAATATTTGAAGTGATAGATAACCCAATTATATTAATTTGATCTTTACAAATTATATGAATGTACTAAATTATCACAAGTACCTAGAAACTATGTACATCAATACAAAAATAAAATTTAAAACAATGTTAATTAAAATAACAATGAGATGCCACTTATCAAATACTAAATTAGCAACATTATAAAAGATGACACTATTTAGTGTCAGTGATTATTCAGTAAAATACATTCTCATTTATAACTTAGAGGAGTAAAATTTGTTATAGCTATTGGAAAGTCGCTTTGCCAGATGGTGTTCATTGTATTGTCACAGTAATTCCATTATAAGTTATTTCCAAAAAAGATTTACCTTTATGCACTGTTTTGTTCACACTGCATATCATAATAAAATTATTTTTAAAATAATTATAAATGTACAAATATAGATAAGATTCAAGGAACTTAGCCACCATATTAAAATAGAATGTAATAAAATTGGAAAACAATTATTGTTTATTGGGTTTGTAACGAAACTGTGGACAAGTTATTTGACTTATTATTAGAAGAAACAATACTTTTTATTTTAGTCTTCTCTGCTTGGTGCCTCTGCCGTGAACTAAGTATGACACTGAGGATGAAATAAGTGAGAATGTATTTTCCAGTTTTCTTAATTTTGAGTCATATTTTATTTTATCTATTCCCCATTTGTTTCCCTTTCGTGTATTTTGTATAAGAGGCTGAGACACATCTCCATCGGGTGGGAATTCCTAAATATCAGTGGTATTTATATTCCCACCCTCTCCATGGAGTAAGGCCCCTGGAGTTGCACAGACCTGAGGTTCTTGTCCCATGTGGGTCCTCTCTCTTGAGACAGGTCTCCATCTCCTGGAATAAATTCTCCTCGAGAGAACCCCTCCTTCTGGTTGAAACTGAGAATGGATGCTTCATGGTTAGGATTCAAATTCAAATGGCCTATCCCTTATACTAGCACACTTAATGCTAAGGTTTGACACATATTAATCCCTCTGAGCTAAAATCCAATGACCCTTTCAGCACCTACCCTGCTAGTGAATTTTTAACAATTTTAATATTTATCTTCCTTTTTCTTGAACCCTCGATATTCTTCCACTTTTATTAACAAGTTCTTTACATAGTATTTACTATGTGCTGGCCATTTTTTATACAGATGAATAATTTATTTAACTATCTTAACATAATGAGGTAGTACTATTATTATCTTTACAAACTAGGAAATCAGATTTTGGAAAGGTAGTTTCTAGCCAAAGGCTACACAGCTAGTAAATTATATAAGTGGTGTTCAAACCCAGGACACTCTTGTTCTTAATCCTCCACCATGCTTCTACATTTTCTATTGGCTATTTCTGCAATCTAGATTCTGAACCCAAACATACAATTCCCTTCCTTCTATCAGCTAAGATATTTGCCTCTCTGACTCATCATCTGTATTGCAAGCTACAGCTTTAAAAGATTACATTTGTGTAAATGGAAATTGTGGATGGGCTGATTCTTGATCCTTCCACATGCTTCTGCATTTGGCCTGGCACTTTCCAATCCATCCTACTCAAAGTGGCAAGTGCATTTCTTCCCCTCTGCAAGAATCCCCCATCCTGTGTGCCCTTGGTGGCAGGTAACTCACATTTGATACAATCCTAGTGGGGTTCTCACCTCTGAGGGACAGATGTTTTTGTTTCTGAACTTGGCACCACGTGAGAAATAGAATAAACAGAACCAGGAGAAGGAGACCAAAGATACTAGATAAAATAAGTGCTGAAAGACCTGTATAGAAATTAAGCATTGATAAGTATTAAACTAGTAGATATCAGTTGTGGGTTTATATATTGTAAAAAAAACTGGTTCCCTAGTTGCTGAGAAGAATAATGGCTATACATTTTAGCATATTCATGAACAATACATAATCTTTGAAAGCTATCTTAGATGAAAACTATCTAGGAACAACTGAATCCAAATCTTTCCATAATTCTATTGCCCTAAACCTTTCCTCTTGCATTGCATTCACTACTAAAACATCAGAAATCAGAAAATACTAGAGCTTGAGCTGTGACCTGTTTCTTTTTTTCTTTTTTTTTTTTTTGAGATGGAGTCTCACTCCATCACCCAGGCTGAGTGCAGTGGCATGACCTCGGCTTACTGCAACCTCTGCCTCCTGGGTTTAAGTGATTCTCCTGAGGCTTGAGCTGTTTCTGCCAGTCTCACAAAGAATACTCGAGAATCTAGAAAGATAACTCTATCTATGAGGGTACCACGAGAGTCTTATCCTTCTCTGCGTGTAAAAAGGATTTTTCTAGAGAGAAGGACTGCATAGCAAAGCAATCATAGAGCTATTGATACCACTGGCTGCGACTCACAGACTCATATTTCTGCAGTCCAGAGTCTTCTTTGATTATCATAGCAGTTTCTGCCCTCCCTCGACCTTCCTTACAGCCTTAGGTATTGGTGTCAGCACTGATAGGCAGAAGACTATACCTGAGGAGGCATTCGGTGATTTCAGCGACTGTCCTGAGAGAGAGAGAGAAAGACATAAACGAACGAAAAGGAACTGGGTATTTCTTTTTACATCTCCTGTGAATATTGGATGTCATTTAAATATCCTTTTTACGTCTGTGAATATTGGCTGTCATTTAAAATATCACTCCTCAGAATCCTCTTGCTAAGAGGATTTAGTCTAAGGCTAAATCCAGCTTTCTTCCCTCAAAATTATGGGGGCTATTTTAGATAACTGTGGAACATTATGTTATTTAGTTGTGGAAAAACGTTAGTTTAACATAGCCTTTCATTCTTCAGCAAGAAATCCTAGTATCTTCTTTTCCCAATATTCTCTACCATTACTGGGAGGCTCAGTTTAAGCATGGCCTTTTCACACTTACCAGAGCACCTCACGCCAGCATCTTCCTTGTGTCCACAGTCACTTTGTCCCCAGGGTTTGGCATGACAGTCCCATAGAAATGACTCATTTCCTTTGCACTGCATCTCATCCAACCAGATGGTTCCAGTTCCCTGGCCAAACGAAGCCTCCCTCAGGGCAGCCAGAGCAGAGCCACAGCCCAGCTGCTGACATACCACTTCCGCCTCAGCCAGGTCCCAGGAGTCATCACACACTGTGCCCCAGGAGCCTGCGTGCCAGATCTCCACTCTCCCAGAGCACTCCGTGTCTCCTCCACGCACTCTTATTCTATCTACAAAGGCACAAAACATGGCTGTCTTTACTCCTGAAGGAGGTTGTGGGAGAATGCTAAGGTAGAAAAACTTGAAGGTAATAAATGTGCTTGATGAATATGGGTGTGGTAAGGAAGGCAGAATTTCAATGTTACATAGATTAGACAAGGACCTGTAAAGTGAATAAGCCCCTACACCTGACTGTGGTTTGTACTAGTCACAGTCAAGGGGTGAAACATCTCCAGCGAGGCCAAAACAGATATTCATTTTCTACTCTAGGTGTCTGAAAACAAAACATATTGATTTCATTTTCCAAATTTCAATGTCCTATTTGACGCAAACCTCCTGTCTTGTCCCTCTCATTTTCACAATTTCTCCAAAGATAACTAATGTTCGTTTGGCTCAAGTCTGATCCATAGGCCATTGCTTCTTCTATGTCTTCCAATTATCAGTCCTTTCTTGCCTTCACTTCGCTCCCTGTAAGTATGTATACTAAGATCATAACTACAAACACTCTCTTTCCCAAATGAATAATGCCTTGGCACTAGTGACTTCTCATCACATGGCTGTGTACAAATGCAGGATAAGCCTAACTCTCCATCTCCTTTAAGCTGGTTCCTGAAATACTGAGTTTCACTGCAGATAATTATAACTGGGGTCATTTTAAACTTGCTGCCAAAAAAGGTGGCAGAATCCTCGATATTTTAGAATGATCTTATCATTTTTATTTCTCATTCTTTATTATTTTGTTACACGTTCTTTCATATTCTAAGCCTCTGCCTTACCTCTGCCCACCAACGACATGAAGACCAAAAGAGAATCTCGGGATTTCTCTATTGGATCTTAGTTCCCGTAATAATATAATATAGTTTCAGTAGATAATTAACTTTTAGGTAATTTGGCTTCTATTCAAAAGGGTGTTTTTGATCTAAACATCTCATCCCCAGGTCTGATAAGTCATCCCCAAGTCCCCAGACCTGGTAACTTTCACATGTACCTTTTAAAAATTTTCCTTTCTCATTGTCATAAGAGTCCCTCTCCAGTTACCAGGTTAACTCTTTTCTCTCTCGCATAGCCAAACATCTTGAAAGAGTTTATTTTTTCTCTTCATTTTTGTAAATCTCCTGCTCATTAATAAATAGTTTTAGACTAGCTTCTACCTCCTACCATTGAATAGCCTACATAATAATAAATCACTGAATGGCCTATATAATAATACATTCAGAGTATGGTTTTTAATCCTACGTCTTTGCTATGGTTTGGCTCTAACCCCATCCAAATCTGGAACTGTAGCTCCCATAATTCCCATGTGCTGTTGGGGGGACCTGGTAGGAGGTAATTGAATCATAGGGATGGGTCTTTCCTGTGCTGTTCTTGTGATAGTGAATAAGTCTCACAAGATCTGATGGTTTTATACAGGGGAGTTCCCCTGCACATGCTCTTTTGACTGCCACCATGTAAAACGTGACTTTGCTCCTCCTTTGCCTTCAGCCATGATTGTGAGGCCTCCCCAGCCATGTGGAACTGTGAGTCCATTAAGCCTCTTTCCTTTATAAATTACCTAGTTTCTGATATTTCTTTATTAGCAGCATGAGAACTGACTAATGCATTCTTTCATCCTTTCACAAAATTGACTCAAGAAAATGAGACTAAGCCAATAGTCCTGGACATTCTTTTTAAGTATTAACAAATTACTATCCAAAATAGCTGTAGTTATTCTCTTTCAAATATTAAAACACAATGATTTTATTCCATATACTATTAAAGATCATAAAAGCTGGCAGAATTCATCCTAGTCAATTTTACATTTGAACAAATCTCCAATGCTAATATCAACAAATATAAAAAGAGCACTGAAGATCTATTGCATAGTATCATTCATATACATATAGATGCAAAATTTTAACATACAATATTGATAAATTAAAACTTAAGATAGTTGAAATCCAAAATTTCAGGTAATATAATTGATCAAATAGGAAAATAGATTTTGGGAAGAAAATATTGAGAAATATGCTTAAAATAATTTTCTCTGTATTTAAAGATATTTAATATGATGCTACTTAAAATGGAAATAACTTGAATTTTTTACATGTCCAATGACAGGGATTTGGTGCATCAGATTACAGTGTATCATACGGTAAAAAAAATATACTTTAACTTGAGAAAATATTGCTAAATCAAAAGAGCAGCCAGCACAAAAATGCATAGTATAACTTTTTTGCAATAAAATAGATGAATATATATAAAATATATACACATATATGATACTCAAGAGTGTAACATCAGCTATATATCATCAACTGATCATGGTACTATAGGTGATATTTGTGGTTTTTGTCAAGATTTCTGGGATTTTTCAATTTTTGGGGGAATGATATTTTGTGACAAAATTACAATAGTAAAAAGAAGCAAAATGCTTAAAAGTATGAACCACAAATGGACAATACTCATAAATAATGTCCATATCCACTACTAACCAAGCCCATGCAAATTATGTTGATTTAGGTGAAATTTTAATTTGGGAAGGTATGTGTATGTCTGTGTATATGTTTCTCTCTGTGTGTAACATTGATGGGAAGGGTGAAATAAAATCAATGCTCTCATATACTGGTGATAAGAATGAAAACTAATGCATAGGTTTTCTGCTGGAGTAATTAGCTAGTACATATAAAGAATCATAAAAATGTTCACTCATTTTACCCACTCATTATGGGA
Organism: Colobus angolensis palliatus; assembly: GCF_000951035.1. Classification (NCBI taxonomy): domain Eukaryota; kingdom Metazoa; phylum Chordata; class Mammalia; order Primates; family Cercopithecidae; genus Colobus; species Colobus angolensis. The sequence goes on from NW_012112030.1 coordinate 2,808,694, forward strand.
CTAGAAATATAACCTTCAGATATAATCAGAGATTCACTGAAAATGAACAAGGATGCTTATAATGGTATTATTTATACTAGTTTGACATTGAGAAATAACCTTAATACCAATAATCACATGGTTATTTATGTTCACATGATAAAATATTACATGCCATTTGAAAGCTATTCATTGAAATTAGAATATATTTACAGTATACTTTTACATATAAAAGTAGGATACAGAAATCCTATAGCGTAATGCTATACATTACATGCATATATATCATACTATATATACATATACACATATATAGTATCTATATTTCATATACACATACCTATATTTCATACACACAATCATAACTTCAAGTTTTTGTACAAAAGGAAGTCTAATAGTTAATGTTTCTGAATATTAGTAATGGTTATTTTTGATAATCAGATTAAACGTGGAATGCATTTTATTGTTTATAATTGTACAATTTCTAAAATCTCTACAATAAACATATTAAATTTTAATCAAATAAGACAATTTACAAGTGTCTTATAAATAATCAACTAACTTCCCATAGTAAAATGTTCTGCAGGAAAAAATAGAGCTGTTTAATCTCCCTAATTAATTCACGTTTCCTCAAAAGTTCTGGGCTTCCTAGAATTTCTAAGACAAAGTATATACATAATATTTTCATTTTTTAAAACACTATAATTTTTTTATGAGTTGTTATCCCTTTATGTGCTTTCATCCAGCTTCTCACAAGGAGCTTAAAGGAATCAAAAGAGACAATATACATTTTTAAATACCCTGTAAAATACTAAACCAAAATAATAAAATTTCAATACAGAATAGATGTGACAAATCAGGATTTACTGTCATGCACTTTTCAGTGAGTCTGCCGTGTGTTCCTGAATGGAAAGATTTGCTATTTGTGCTAAGTTATATTTCACAGGGCTTCAGTGACAGCCAGTGTTTAGAAAGATACCCACCTTCACATGTAATCCAGGTCTCTTCTGCTGGGCTGGAGATTCTTCGCTCCCATGGGGCAGATAGGCACTGCCATATGGAGATATGCGTTTTAGAACACTGAATGTCATCCACCCACATGAAACCAGAGCCTATCTTAGACAAAGGGGCGAGGCTGACAACTCCATTCTCCCCACAGCCCAGCTGCCTGCACACAATCCCTGCTATGGCTGTGGTGATGTTCCTCCTGCCAACGCTGCCCCAGGTCCCATTATAGAAGACTTCCAATCTCCCAGCACAGCTCTCCATTTCAGTTTCACTGTAGAGCCTCACGGCTGTGAATTCTACAGAGAAATACAAAACTTAGTGTTAAATATTTCCTTTGGAGTTGGAAAATTCCTCCTCAAGGAATCCATTTTTCCCTTGGAAATAATATATTAGGGCTCACGATACAATTTCATAAATCACTCTGACATATTAACAGCATAAATCTGATGGAAACTAAGGGTCTTGTATGATTTCACGATTAGCATGGGTTTCCCAAATATAGTATTTGAGCTTTAAATTTATATCAACTTAAGTTAAAATGCAACCTTCTACATTCTACTCTCGAAAATAAATTCAATTCAGGAAATAATCAGGAGGTTAATCCCATTTGCAGGGATGTCCAAGGGAGAGAATACAGTTATGGGTTCTTAGTTTCTGTTTCTGGTCAGGCTGGTCAAGTCCCTTCCTCATCCCTCTTTTTCGCTTACCACTAGAGACAGAAACTAACAACCATGGCTTCAGGCTACTGAAAGCCTAAAACAAAACAAAACAGAACAACAAAATAAGGCAGATTGGACACGGTTGACAGTGTGTTCTCAGAGCCAAGGTGGATGTAACGTAAGGTCCCTTTCTTGGGGTCTAACCTTCTCTGACAGTAAAACCAATCTTATTTTTCTCAGTTATGAATGATACCCAGACAAGTGTAATATGACAAGGGTATTAAGAAATCAGTATAAGAATAGGATTAAAATCAAGTGACTTTTTTTATTCCTAGGCCATACGCTTTTCACTATACTTTACAATTGTGTGTGTGCAAGTGTGTGCACGCATGTGTAGAGGAGGGTGCAAAGCTAGTAGCACAGACCTGAGCAGATGACCCCTGCGTCCTCCTTGTGCCTGCAGTCGTGCTGCCCCCAGCCCCGGGAAGGGCACTGCCACAAGTGGGACTCCGTTCCTGTGCAGTTCAGGTCATCCAGCCAGATGGGCCCTGACCCCGCCCCAAAGTGAGCAGAGACTGTAGCATTGAGGGCCACTCCACAGCCCAGCTTTCGACACACCACGTGGGCATCACTCAGGTCCCAGCTGTCATCACAGATGGTGCCCCACAAGCCGTTGTGATAGATCTCTACTCTCCCGGCACAGCGGCCGTCCCCGTCCACCAGGCGGAGCTGTTTGTCCTCTTAGAGAAGAAAGTCCGGTTAATAGGTCACATTCTTTAGGGTCGCAGTGTTACCTAAAACTGATTCTGCTTACCTAAGCAGATGAAAGCACGGCCCTCTGGAACTGCAGACAAATACGGGTCAGATAAATTTGCAAGGCATGGAAACAGTGGCCGGGTCAGGTTTCCTGGTGGAGGGTGTAGGAAATGGGGCAAAAGTAAGACCAAAATACATGGAAAAGGTTGAAGAGTTCTGTGATAACATGGAATCAGCATTTGTGCTGAGGACTTCTCAAACCCTGTCGTCTATTGAAATCATTTTTATTAATGATGTCTACTTGTAAATCCCAAACACAGAGGTGTTAACTTCACCCTAGGAATGGCCCTAGTTATCATTATTTCTTACATGTTACTCTTTGACTGTCATGCCTATCCTCTCTCCACCTGTGCCCCCATTTTCTTACCCCTCTTTACTTTAATCCCACACTCCCTCTACCATCTCTGGGTTATACTGACAGTAGTTAACCATAAGCATTGTTCTCTTACCTGTGCAGGTCACAGAGACAGTATTTCCATGGATACAGGGAGGTGCTCCAAGAACTGTCATTTGACAGTTATCCAGAAGTGACTCATTCCCTAAGCAATGAAACCTGTGTCCCCACACACGACCAGTTCTTTCTCCAATATATTTTCCTCCTGTGGTTGAGACAGCAGCCCCACAGCTGAGCTGTCTACATAGAACATGGGCATCTTCTGGGTACCAGTGGGTGTCACACAGTAAGCCCCAGAGTCCAAGCACCTTGATCTCCACTTGCCCGTCACACTGGGATTTGCCATTCACAAGTCGGACATCTGTATATCCTGGGAGGAGACAAGGCCATAGAAGAGACATCAGGACTTATCCGCTCCAGCCTCATACTCCCCATCTCTAGCCCCACCAATTAAGATTATTTAAAAATCTCACGGGAACAGACAACTCCAACTTCTCTGCTGTGGATACAAGTGTCTTCCGGATGTTGAACCGTGGGGCATAATGCAAGGTGAGTTTCACGCCCTTCACACTGGAACTTTTCGGCCCAAGTTAGACCACTCCCTTTTCCAAAGTGATCTCCCACAGAAAGAGATACGGCATCTCCACAATTTAATTCTCTGCACAGCACACTGGCAGCATGAAGAGAGAAATCAGAATCACAGACAGAGCCCCATGTGTCTGCATGTTTCACTTCAACACGTCCAGAGCAGGGCATATCAGCTCCAACCAGCCTGGGCTGCCTGTGGGCTACAAAATAGTATTTCAAAAGTTAGTTTTTAGGGTTTTCCAATATCTGTCCCTGTCTCCAATCTCCACCTCTAACCCCAGAGCAATGTTTTTTCCATTCATCGTTAGAACATCCCATTTGTAGGGGCTCAGAGGATGAGATTAGCAGTACAGACTTAAATTCATAGATCTGGATTACATATCTATTTCCTATGTCTTGGTGACCCACCAATCCTAGATTTAGAGCTCCTCAGAAGGAAATGAATTGCACAATTTGTTTACATTAAAAAATACTAATTAACTTCAGCATTAAACAATATATATGAAGATTTGTAGTCATCTTAAGAAGATGGTGTAACGTAAGAATAGAAAGACTTCTACCTACTGGTTAGATCCCAGTAATCCATCTAAATGAGTAATTTATAAACGACAAAAAAATACTGCCCATTATTCTGACTCTATTCTTTGCAGCAAAACTACTTATATTAGTAATATAAATTATCTGTCTCCAACCCAGCCATTTTTCCAAACTCCTGACTCATTTATCCAATTTCTACTTAGCATTTCCACTTGGAATTCTTATAGACATCTCAATGTGAATTCTTTGGAGTCCTTTCAAACTTCTATCCAAGGTTGCAGACTTCCATATTTCTATTGATAGAACTCCACCATTCCAGACACTCAAATATTTTGAAATAATTCTTGACTTCTGTTGCATAATTTATCTCGCCTTTCAGAAAGTTTTGTTTTCTGTATTTTCAAAGTATGTCCACAATCCCAAAACTTCTCACCCCTTCGGCCCTAGTGCCTGGATTGAGCCACCATCATTACTTGCCTGAGTTACTGTAATAGATTCCTACAGATTCCCTGTTTCTATAATTATTCCTCTATAGTTCATCTTTTTAAAAAAATAAAAACCCAGAGAGATCATTTAAAATGATGTATCAGGTTAAATAAGTATTCTGCCCGAAATCCTCCCATGACTCTATATTTTACTCAGAGTAAAAACTTAAACTCCTACAAAGATCTACTTGTCCCTGAGTGACCTTCCCCTGCTCATTTACTTCTTTTGGTGCCATGTTCTGATGCTTTACTTATTGCTCTTCAGCTGCACTGGATTCCTTTCTCTTCTTCAAACATATCAGGCATAATCCTACCCCAAGGCTTTTCAACTGGCTGTATCTCTATTTGTATTTTCCTTCTGCATATATGCATATAACTGCCTCTCTCATGATCTTCAAGTCTTTGTCTATGTTTCACCTTTTAAGTAAGGCCTACCCCAATCATTTTATTTGGAATTTCATTCTGTCCCATAAACAGTCTGGATTCTATTTTCTAGTTCTAATTTTCCCATAGCTTCTAACATCAGCTAACAGCATATATTTTACTTCATCACAGAAAGTGATGCTCTTTTGAACAGGACTACTCTAGAATCTCCTATCAATAAAAAAATTGAGTAACTCCCCTGGAGATTATATTCCTTTTTAGTCATCACCTTATCTATTTCTTCCCCTTAAAATTTCAACTTTTTGGAAATAGTCTATGCCTATTATTCCAACATTTTTACCTCCCATTTCCTTCTCAACTTGAAATGATCTCCTTTTTCTAATGTGACAAAACTACTTTTATTAAATTTATTCATGACTTCTCTGTTGCTATGTTTAGTGGAAATTGTTCAGTTTCATCTATATTGGCTTCTTAGGGTTTTTTTTTAATCCATGTCCCCATCTTTTTGAAACATCTTCTTCCCTTGGCTTTAGCGATGTGACATTCTGTAACCACTATTCCTCAGTATGCTTTTCCAACTTCTTTTATGTCAATAAACTATTAAATATTATTGTTCCTCAGGGCTAAGAGCTCCTCTTTCTTTGATCTAGGCTTTAAAAATTCTCAATTTACATTTTATTCCTAGATTTGGTTTCTATCCACATATCTAGGACTCTAATAGTTACATCTCCATTCAATAGAAGTCTTCTGATCACCTAAATTTTATATCATATTTCCTCCAACCCTCTTCATTTGATGACTGCTTTACTATTGCCTCATATTTCACACATACAAAATTGGACTCATCATCCCACTCTCTCTAACCTGCTCCTCTTCCAAGATTATCTTTCCAGACAATGAAACTGCAGTGCACCCATCTGCTTAGTCTAGAAACCTTTATCTTTATTCCCACATTCAGTGTATTAAGTTCTGCTGGTTTCAGCTACTAAATATTTCTGAAATTTGGAAGCTTTTCAGCAGCTCCACAGTGAGCATCCTAATCAAAATTCCACATCTTCCCTAGAATTATTCAACAACATGACTCTCAGCATCCAATAGCCTTCTCTCTCCAATACACACACAGACACACACACACACACCACACTGCAGCCAGAGTGCTGTCTTTGAAATGCAAGTTGTATCATGCTTACAACCTTCAATGGTTTATCATTCACTTTAGAATAAAGTCCAGAATTCCTATTCCATAAATAACCTTTCCCTTCCCTACATACCAAGACTTTATTATAACTTTTCACCCTTGTTCACTTGGATCTAATACCTCTTCTTTCAACCATCTTTTAGTTCCCGGAATAACACAAGCTTATTCCCAAGTGTGGTACTCGAATAAAATACTGCTGTTTAAATTAATCTTCCCAACACTTCTTCATATGATTAAATCATACCTGTCCTTCACATCTTTCCTTAACTATCACTTCACAGAAGTATTCTCCAACTCTGCAAATAGGTAATGTCTTCTAATTATGCCTTCTCATTTCATCTTGTGCTTCTACTTCACACAATTTTAAATAAACAATTATTTTATTATATATTTTTATTATACACCTGTCTTCCAGATAAGAGGGTAGGATTACTTTTATCTAGTTCGTTTACTTTTGACCTAATACTGTTGAGTAGCCACTTCATAAACATGTATTAAATAAGTGCAAAAAATAAATAATTGAATAAGTGTGTTTATCTTTGTCCAGAAATTACCTGAGCAGATCAAACTTGCTTCCATATTGAAACGACATGCAGTCTGTTTCCACTCCCATCGTATACAATCCCAGAGAGACGCTTCCCTTCCAGTGCAGCCAGAATTAGATATAAAGATGTGTAATGTTCTTTCTGTGAAATGAGGCTCTCTGGAGACCAAGATTGCAGACCCACATTCAAGTTGCCTGCAAACAACTTCAGCAATGTTTATTCCCCAGCTGTCAGCACACAGAATTCCCAAGGCACCCTGGACTTTCACCTCAACTCTTCCAGCACATCTGCTGCTTCCACCCACAAGCCTCAGCTCCATATCTGATGCATCTGAAACCAAATACCACAATGATTTTAGAGAACCACTTTGTGTGAGACATTAAAGATTCGTATCCATTCACATACACTAACATAGACCAGTGGCCAAAAGTTGAGAGATTGTTCAGGTCCTGGCTTCACCAGTGTTTAATTTTATTTTGTACTTTCCTTCAAACTTAACTTTCCTTTTTATTGGATAAAAAATAAAATAACAAAAGTACACCAAGGTATGTTTCAAATCCATGAACATTTCTGGCTTATAAAGCAAGGACATAATTTCACTACAACATCTTATCAGAGACTGCGGATAAAAAATATTGTTACTTAATGGCCCTAATTCTTGCCTGAATATTTGAAGAATTACATATTACATGTTAGATACTGAAGAGAATGTTAGGAAGAGGTGAAATAATTTAATGAAAAGGTGATTCCTCAAGGATCTAAAACTAGAAATACCATTTTACCCAGCCATCCCATTACTGGGTATATACCCAAAAGATTATAAATCGTGCTGCTATAAAGACACATGCACACGTATGTTTATTGCGGCACTATTCACAATAGCAAAGACTTGGAACCAACCCAAATGTCCCTCAGTGATAGACTGGATAAAGAAAATGTGACACATATACACCATGGAATGCTATGCAGCCATAAAAAAGGATGAGTTCACGTCCTTTGCAGGGACATGGATGAAGCTGGAAACCATCATTCTGAGCAAACTATCACAAGGACAGAAAACCAAACACCGCATATTCTCACTCATAGGTGGGAACTGAACAATGAGAACACTTGGGCACAGGGTGGGGAACATCACACACCAGGGCCTGTTGTGAGGTGGGGAACGGGGGGAGGGATAGCATTAGGAGAAATACCTAATGTAAATGATGAGTTAATGGGTGCAGCACACCAACATGGCACACGTATACATATGTAACAAACCTGCATGTTGTGCACATGTACCCTAGAACTTAAAGTATAATAATAAAAAGAAAAAGTCAAGGAAAAACTGCATAGGGTTGTGATATTACCAAATCCAGAAAAATGGAGAAACTTGCCTATTAGTAATGCCAAATGAAGTAATTCTAAAAAGAAATTGGAGCTCAGGAAAAGAAAACATGAAATTCACTGTATGTGAGTAGAGGAGTAGGTGGGTTTTTTTTTTTAATGAAAAATGCTCAACATCACTAATGATCAGGAAAATGCAAATCAAAACTACAATGCAACACCACCTTACTCCTGTAAGAATGGCCATAATCAAAAAATCAAAAAATCATAGATGTTTGCATGGATGCAGTGGAAAGGGAACACTTCAGCACTGCTGGTGGGAATGTAAACTAGTACAACCACTATGAAAAACAGTGTGGAGATTCTTTAAAGAACTAAAAGCAGAGCTACCATTTGATCCAGCAATCCCACTACTAGGTATCTACCCAGAGGAAAATAAGTCATTATCTGAAAAAGATACTTGCAAACGCATGTTTGTAGCAGCACAAATCACAATTGCCAAAATATTGAACCAGCCCAAATGCCCATCAATCAACAAGTGGATAAAGAAACTGGTGTGTGTGTGTGTGTGTATACACACGCACATATATATACACATACATATGTATATACATATATACACATATATATACACACACATATATATAGACATATATATATGATGGAATACTACTTAGCCATAAAGAAGAATGAATTAATGGCATTCACAGCAACATGGATGGAATTGAAGACTATTATTCTAAGCGAAGTAACTCAGGAATGGAAAACCATACATTGTATGTTCTCACTCATAAGTGGGGGCTAAATTACGAGGATGCAAAGACATAATAATAACACAATGGACTTTGAGGACTCAGGGGAAAGGGTAGGAGGGGGTTGAGGAATAAAAGACTACAAATTGGGCCGAGCGCGGTGGCTCAAGCCTGTAATCCCAGCACTTTGGGAGGCCGAGACGGGCGGATCACGAGGTCAGGAGATCGAGACCATCCTGGCTAACACGGTGAAACCCCATCTCTAATAAAAAATACAAAAAAAAACTAGCCGGGCGAGGTGGCCAGCACCTGTAGTCCCAGCTACTCGGGAGGCTGAGGCAGGAGAATGGCGTGAACCCGGGAGGCGGAGCTTGCAGTGAGCTGAGATCCGGCCACTGCACTCCAGCCTGGGCGGCAGAGCGAGACTCCGTCTCAAAAAAAAAAAAAAAAAAAAAAAAAAAAAGACTACAAATTGGGTTCAGCGTATACTGCTTGGGTGATGGGTGCATCAAAATCTCACAAATCAAAACTAAAGAACTTACTCATGTAACCAATTACCACCTGTTCCCCCAAAAACCTATAGAAATAAAAAACTTTTTAAATAGGAGGAAAAACAAGAATTAAATCAGAAAGTAATTCTGAGCCAAATTGGAAGAGTCAGCTCTTGAAGGAAATTTTTAGCAGTATTGATGTAAAATGAAATGAATCTAATTCTAGAAAGGTTACTTTACCTTTTTAGGACAGTTTGGTAGCTTTGAGCGTGCTGTGGCATAGTCTGTGAAACAAAAATAATATTGCCTGCTAATTTGAGAATATATCTAATTATATAAGAGTGTAACACTTCTTTAATTAAAAACTATAAATGGTATCAGCTTGTTTTCTATTGTTTTAGTTAAAAATAAAAATTCACATTATTAAATGTCTATGTGATATCAAGCTATTTTTCTACTTTATATACTACATTATATTAATAGATTTATTGACTTCCTAATGTTGACAGATCTGACATGTCAGAAAATCAGCTCTGACTTTGTCTGACCAGCTCAAACCTGACCAAGTTACTTCCTATTGGCCTTGAGAAGAAGAAAAATATCATGAACATGGTCTAGAGGACCTGGAATGTCTGTCCTTTCCTGCCACTTCAGCCCCACTTCCTGCCTTATAAAACAGCTGAATGAAATTTTACTACATTGGTTCTTTTGATATAATCTTGTGTAGACATGAGATGATCCTCTAAATAAAACTCTTCATTCAGCAGAAAAATAGAGTTGCAATGTCTTTCTATTTTAAGCCTATTTGTTACTCTATGTGTTTGGAGCTCAGTGACAGGGTTTGTAAAACATAAGTTTCTATTTGTAATTGGCAGGAGTTTCAAAACAATAATCATGTGAGGGTGGCAGATCAGTCTTAGCAACTTTACCATAAAAGTAAAAAGAAATTTTTTAAAATGGGACTTATTGTAGGTACTGATGTTTAGAGAGCTCTAATTTTGTGTGTGGTGGCAGGGAGGGTAGGAAGAATAAACATACGTATCTTGTAGGAATCTCTGTCGAAACTGAGATTCCATGAAAGGGTGTCTAGAAATAGATGAACTTTCTTCCCTAAATGAACTACACTAAATATAGGGAAAAACATATTTCACTGCTTTGTAGCAACAGATGCCCACTCTGAGAGAGAGTCTTAGGTGGAAAAACAGGTGTTGCAGGTGATTCATCATAAAAAGGTGACATCACATTGACTTTTAGGTTTTTCTGAATTTAAAAAATACGTATTTACGGCCGGGCGCGGTGGCTCAAGCCTGTAATCCCAGCACTTTGGGATGCGAGACAGGCGGATCATGAGGTCAGGAGATCGAGACCATCCTGGCTAACACGGTGAAACCCCGTCTCTACTAAAAA
>NW_012112030.1:2819621-2831258 GCF_000951035.1 Colobus angolensis palliatus
CAGAGAGATATATATAATTCTCAATATATAAAATGATTATTACCAATAAGAAAGTCTGTAGTTTACAGTAACAGATACAAGCACAGAGAAGAAAGGTGTGGGTAGTTTCTATGGACTGGAGTTGGGTCCTGTGTTCAGGAACCCTCAACTGTCTTACTGAAAGACACACTGATACTCATGACTATGGAGAAAAGAACTTTCCCTTAAAAGAGAATAGCGGGAGGCTTCAAGATGGCTACTAGAGGCACCCAACACTCACCACCAAAAACGATCAAAACAGCAAGTAGATAATTTCACAACGAATAGTGTCTAAGATAGAACACTGGAATTCAGCAGGGAAGTGATAGGGAACAGATCCTTCTGAGGCACAGAGAGAGAAAGAAGTGAAGCAATTGTCTGGTTAGGATTGACTGGAAGCCTGGTAAGGATCCCCACTGTAGAAAAAGAATAAATAAGAGATGCCTAGCAGTCCACATTCCCACTGTGGACCCTTGCAATCCTAGCCATGGGAGAGCCCCTCAGCTTCTGTGGGTTCTGAGACTAATATAGGGAGCTGCCTAGAGTAGGCACAATAGCATTGTTCCAGAGGGGAAGTTTATGCTGAGTCCTACATCCCAATCCCCAATCCCAAGAACCAAGTAACTGCAGCATGGCACCATTTTGAGAGTCCAGCTCCCACAAGATTGCATCCTGTCCTGGGCCTCAGTAAACCCTACATCTCTGCAAGTCTAGAGCCCCACTGATATCCTCCTTCATCCATCCGGAGGGCTGCAGTGGTGCCATGCTGGCTGGACTGGCAGTGTATCTAGGTCCCAGCCATCTATTCCACACAGTGTCTCACACACTGGGAAATGGGTAGTTCACAGAGGAGTTCCCCCATGATGAAGAGAGCTGAAGCATGTCTCCCCAGAGCCTGAGAGCCACTTGCCTGGGGTCACTATCACTGATAGCAACCTCACTTCCTCACAGCAGCAGGGACACTGTGCACTTGCATGAGCCTTCAGTGAGCCTGAAAATGGCTTGCCAGGATGCCATACAAGGACCTACATGGAGGCTTGCCCCACCTGCTACCACCTAAGCATGCCACTCAATGGCCTGTAAATTGCCCCATTCTACTCATCATAGCCTGACCCTGTGTGCAACATCAGTAGCCTTGAGAACAGACCTGCACTGCTGGGTGCCACCACCGCCTCCAGCACCCACCTACATGTGCCACCTGGGGGCCTGGAGAATTGCCTGCCCAGCACTGCTAGCACCAGTGTATACCAGCTGGGAACCTGAGAGTTGGCCTGCCACCACTACTGCCGTTGGGGACACCATGCATGTTACCTAGGGGCCTGAGAACTTTCCCACCTGCCTAACCCAATGCTGCCACTGCTGGTAGACAAGCAAGTCACCTGGAAGCCCAAGAATTGACCCACCTAGATCAGCTCACATTGGTGCTTGCATGTGCCACCTAGGGTCCCATGGACAGACATGCTCAGTCTGCTACCACCACCACTGAGACCCAAGGACTGGCTTGTCTGATGTCCTTATTTTTAGCAAAGCTTCACAACAGCCTTAACTAACAAACACAGTCTAAGCCAAAGAGGAAATCCCAGACACTCTTGACACTGATTACCACTGAAGAAATCATGAAGATTACACTAGAGCATGTACCCAGGATCAAAGATAAACTGCCCTACTCAACCAACACTATAGATATATCTATAACAAAAAGTTTTCCTCTATGAAAGCCAACCCCAAAGTTCGAAAGCAATGATTGTTATACCAGATGCACAGATATCAATGTCAGGACACAAGAAACATAAAAAGGCAAGGAAACATGACACCTTCAAAGGAACACAATAATTTCTCCAGCAACACATTTCAGCAAAAAGAAAATTGATAAACTGCCTGAAAATAATTTTAAATAATGATATTAAATAATTTCAGTGAAACACACACAAAAAAAACAGATAAATAATACAAATAAATTAGAAAAACAATTTAAGATATTAATGAGAAATTCAACAAAGAGATAGAAATCATAAAAAAGAAACAAACAGAAACCATGGAACTAAATAATTCAATGAAAAACATAAAAAATACAATCAAATAAAGCAGAAGAAAGAATTGCAGAACTTGAAGATAAATCTTTGAAATAACCTAGTAAAAAAAAAAAGAAAGAATTTTTTTTAATTAAAAAATCTTTGCAACACATGGGACACCATAAGGTGACCAAATGTTTGGATTTTGGGTATTCCAGAAGGAGAAGAGATGGATAATGGCATAGAAAACTTGTTTAATAAAATAATAGCTGAAACTTTCAAAGTTTTAAAAGATACTTAGATATCCAGATATAAGAAGCTGAAAGATCTCCAAATAGTTACACCTCCTCCCACAAAATGTATTCGCCAAAGCACATTATAGTCAAACTGTGACAAGCCCAAGATAAAAAAGTGTTAAACACAACAGGAAAAAAACGGCCACTCATGTGCAAGGAAACCCAGATCAGATGAATAGGGGATTTCCCAGCAGAAATCTTACAGGCAGATTTCTGTAAGATCCAGGAAAGAAAGGTATGGTGTATTCAAAGTGCTAAATGAAAAAAATGCCAGCCTAAAATACAATACCCAGCAAAGCTATCCTTCCAAAGTGAAGGAGATATAAGGTCTTTCCCAGATAAGCAAAACACGAGGAAATTCATCACCACTAGATTAGTCCTACAAGAAACACTTATGCAAATCTATATCTGGAAGTGTATATCATCATGAAAGCATATGAGAGTATAAAACTCACTAAGCAGACAAATGAGAAAAAAAGGGTCCAAATGTTACCACCATAGAAAACCACAAAACAGCAATAATAAGAGAGAAGAAAATAAAGGACATATAAAACAACAAAAAACAATGAATAAAATTACAGAAATAAGTCCTTACACCTATCAACAATAACCTTGAATGTAAATTAATTAAACTGTCCACTTAAAAGATATAGATTGGCTGAATGGATAAAAAAAAAAACAATGACCCAAATATATGTGGCCTGGAAGAAAGTGACTTCAACTGTGAAAACAGACACAGACTGAAAGTGAAGAAATGGACAAAGATATTCCATGGAAATGAAAACCAAAAGCAAGTAGAAAAGTAGAAATAGCTATAGTTACATCAGATAAAGTGAACTTTAAGTTAAAAACTGTAAAAAAAAAAACAACAACAAAGATAATAATCATATACAGATAAATTGATCAATTTATTAAGAGGCTATAACAATTCTAAATACATATACACCCAACAATGAAGCACTCAGACATATAAAGCAAATATTAGACCTGGAGGGAGAGAGTGACTCAAATACAATAATAATTGACACTTCAACTACTTATCTCAATATTGAAGATATCGTCTAGACAGAAAACCAGTAAAGAAACATCAGATGAAACTAGACTTTAGACCAAATGTACCTAATGGACATTTACAGACTATTTCATTCAACAGCTGTAGAATATACATTCTTTACATCAGCACATAAAACGTTTTCCAGAATAGACCATATTCAAGGCCACAAAACAAGTCTCAACAAATTTTTAAAAATCAAAATTATATAAAGTATCTTATCAGACCGCAACGGAACAAAATTGGAAATCAATAACAAGATAAATTTTGGAAACTAAAAATACATGGAAATTAAACAACATGCTCCTGAATGATCACTGAGTTAATTAAGAAATTAAGAAGGAAATGACAATATTTCTTGAAACAAATGAAAATAGAAACACAACATACCAAAGCCTACAGGATACACCAATAGCACAATTAAGAAGGAATTTATAGCAATAAACAAAGCAAAAAGGTAGGAAAATTTCAAATAAACAATCTAATGATGCATCATAACATGCTAGGAAAGCAAGACCAAACCAAACCCAAAATGTGTAGGAGGAAAGAAATAATACAGATCAGTGCAGAATTAAACAAAATAGAGCCTAAAAACCAATACAATCAACGAAACAAAAAGTTGACTTTTTGAAAAGATAAGCTCAAACTTTTGCTTAAAGAAGAGCAAAGATTCAAATAAAAATCACAAACTAAAAGAGAAACATTACAACTGATACCACAGAAACACAAAAGATTATCAGAGACAAGTATGAGCAACAATACACTCACAAACTGGTAAATCTAGAAGAAAGGATAAATTCCTGTACACATACAATCTGCACAAGATTAATCAAGGAAGAAATAGGAATCCTGAACAGATTAGTCATGAGTAATGAGATTAAATCAGTAATAAAAAGTCTCTAGACAATGGAAACCCCAGGACTAGATGGCTTTACTGCAGACTTCTATCAAACTAATAAAGAAAATCTAACATCAATTCTTTTCAAACTATTCCAAAAAATCAAAGAGGAGGGCATTCTTCCAAACTCATCCTACGATACCAAAACCAGAAAAGGAAGCAACAGAAAGAGAAACATACAGGCCAATATCCTTGATGAACATAGATATTACCCTGATACCAAAACCAGATTACCCTGATACCAAAACCAGAAAAGGAAGCAACAGAAAGAGAAATATACAGGCCAATATCCTCGATGAACATAGATATAAAAACCCTCAACAAAATACCAGCAAGCCAAATCAGCCAACACTTCAAAAAGAAAAAAAATAATACACTATGGTCAAGTGGGATTTAGTCTAGGCATGCAAGGATGATTGAACATATGCAAATCAATAAAAGTGATACATTATATCAACAGAATGAATGACAAAAGCCATATGATCATCTCAATAAATGTAGAAAAAGCATTTGAAAAAATTCAACATCCCTTCATAATAAAAACTCTCAACTAACTAGGCATAGAAGGAACATACCTCAACATGAGAAAGGCCATATAGGACAAGCCCACAACTAACATTATAATGAATGGGGAAAAGCTGAAAGTCTTACATATAAGAACTGGAAAAAGACAAGGATGCCACTTTCACCACTGTTATTTAACATAGTACTAGAAGTCCCAGCCAGAGCAATCAGACAAGAGAAAGAAATAAAAGGCATCCAAATCAGAAAAGGGAAAATCACATTGTCCGTCTTTGCAGATGATATGATTGAATATTTAGAAAAACCTTAAGACTCCATCAAAAAATCTCTTGGAACTAATAAACAAATTCAGCAAAGTTACAGCATACAAAATCAACATACAAAAGTGAGTAGCATTTCTATACACCAATAACAAACTACTGAGAAAGACACCAAGAAGGCAATCTTATTTGCAATAGCCACAAAAAAGAATAAAATAAAGTATCTAGAAATACATTTAACCAAGGAGGTGAAAGACTTCTACGATGAAAACTACAAAACATTGATGAATGCAATTAAGGAAGACACAAACAAATGAAATGAAGAGACACCTCATGCTTTTTGATTGGAAGAATTAATATTATTAAAATGATCATACTACATGATATAGTTTGGATGTTTACCCCTCCAAATCTCATGTTGAAATTTGATTCTCAATGTCAGAGGTGAGGTCTAATGGGCAGTGTTTGCCTCCTGGTGGTGGATTGCTCATGGTTGCCTTGGGGTCATCCTTTTGGTAATGAGTGAGTTGTCACTCTATCAGTTCTCTTGATATCTGGCTGTTAAAAAGAGCCTGGTACCTTCTCTCATCATGTGATGTTGGCTCCCCTTCCCCTTTTGCCATGCTACCTGAGGACCTCACCAGAGGCAGATGCTGATGCCATGTTTGTTCAGTAGTAAGACTGTGAGCCAAATAAATCTCTTTTCTTTATAAATTACCCAGCCTCAAGTATTCCTTTATAGCAATGCAAATGTACTAAGACACTACCCAGAACCTGAATAACCATAGCAACCCTGAGCAAGAAGAATAAAGTTTGAGGCACATCATACTATCTACCTTCAAAATACATTAACAGAGTGAAAAGACAACCTAATGAATAGGAGAAAATATTTGCAAACGAACTCTTCATCTAACAGAGTGCTAATATCCAGAATATTTTAAAACTTGAATAACTGGACAGGAAAACAAAACAAACAACCCCATTACAAAGTGGGTGGGCTGGGCATGGTGGCTCATGCCTATAATTCCAGCATTTTGGGAGGCCAAGGAGGGCAGATCACTTGAGCCCGGGAGATTGAGACCAGCCTGGGCAACACAGTGAAACCCCATCTCTACAAAAAACTACAAAAATTGGCTGGGTGTGATGGTGCATGCCTGTGGTCCCAGCTACTTGGGGGACTGAGGTGAGAGGATTGCTTGAGCCCTGAAGGTCAAGGCTCCAGTGAGCTGAGATTGTGCCACTCCACCCCAGCTTAGACAACAGAGTGAGATCCAGTTTCAAAAAAAAAAAAAAAAAAAAAAAGGCGGGGGTGGAAGCAAAGGTTATAAAGGTTACCAACAGACATTTCTCAAAATAAGATAACAGGCCGGGCGCGGTGGCTCAAGCCTGTAATCCCAGCACTTTGGGAGGCCGACATGGGCGGATCACAAGGTCAGGAGATCAAGACCATCCTGGCTAACACGGTGAAACCCCGTCTCTACTAAAAAAAAAAAAAATACAAAAAACTAGCCGGGCGAGGTGGCAGGCGCCTGTAGTCCCAGCTACTCGGAAGGCTGAGGCAGGAGAATGGCGTGAACCCGGGAGGCGGAGCTTGCAGTGAGCCCAGATCGGGCCACTGCACTCCAGCCTGGGCAACAGAGCGAGACTCCATCTCAAAAAAAAATAAAAAAATAAGATAACAATATGGAGATTTGTCAAAAACTAAAAATAGAACTTAATCATATGATCCAGAAATCCTATTTATCCAAAGGAAAGGAAATCAGCATACCAAAAGAATACCTCCATGTTGTTGCAAATCATTGAATCTCATTCTTTTTTGTCTGAATAGTACTCCTTTGTGTATATGTATCACATTTTCCTTATCCATTCATCTGTTGATGGACGCTTAGATTGCTTCCAAATCTTAGCAATTGTAAACAGTGGTGCAACAGACATAGGAGTGCAGATATCTCTTTGATATGTTGATTTCCTTTTGGGGGGTATATACCCAGCAATGGGATTGCTGATTCACATGGTAGCCCAATTTTTAGTTTTGCAAGGAACCTCCAAACTGTTCCCCATAGTGGTTGTACTAATTTACATTCTCATCAACAGTGTTCAAGTGTTCCCTTTTCTCCACATCCTCACCAGCATTTGCTATTGACTGTCTTTTGGATATAAACCATTTAACTGGGGTAATATGATATCTCATTGTATTTTTGATTTGCACTTTTCTGATGATCAATGATATTGAGCATTTTTTCATATGCCTATTATGTTAAGTGAAACAAGCCAGGTACAGGAAGGCAAACATCGCATACTCTCACTTATTTCTGGGATCTAAAAATCAAAACAATTGAACTCACAGACATAGAGAGTAGAAGGATGTTTATCAGAGGCTGGGAAGGGTAATGGGGGGCTGGGGAGAAGGTGGAGATGGTGAATGGGTACCAAAAAAAAACAGAAAAAATGAATAAGACCTCCTATTGATAGCACAATAGGGTGACTACAGTCAATAATAACTTAATTGCATATTTTTAAATAAGTTAAAGAATGTAACTGGATTGCTTGTAACACAAAGGATAAATGCTTGAGGGAATGGAAACCCCATTCTTCTCAGTGTGCTTATTTCTCACTGCACACCTGTATCAGAACGTCTCATGTACTCCATAAATATATATACCTAGCATGTACCCACAGACATTTAAAAAAATAATTTTAAAAATTAAAAAACAAAGGAATAACTGTACCCCCATGTTTCTTGCAGCACTATTCACAATAGCCAAGATATGAAATCAACCTAAGTGTCCATCAAAGGATGAATGAATAATTAAACATGGTATCTATACACACACACACACACACACACACACACACACATACACACACACACACAATGGAATACTATTCAGTCCCCCCAAAAATGAAATCTTACTCTTTGCAGCAACATAGATGGCCTGGATGACATTACGTTATGCAGAATAAGCCAGGCACAGAAAGACAAATATCACATGTTCTCACTCATATATGTGAGCTAAAAAAGTCATCTCATGGAGACAGAGAGTAAATGATAGTTACCAGAGGCTGGGAAGGGTGTGTGTGTGGTGGGTGGGCAGGATGAGGAGAGGTTAATAGGTCCAAACATACAGTTAAACAGAAGGAATAAGTAAGTTCTCATGTTCAATAGCACAGTAGGGTGACTATAGTTAAAAACAATATATTGTATATTTTTAAATAGCTAGAAGAGAAGATTTGAAATGTTATCGATACAAAGAAATGATAAATATTTGAAGAGAAGGATATCCTAAATACCCTGACTTGATCATTTACACTCATGCAGCATTCCATGCTTGAGTTAAAATGTCACATGTACCCCATAAATATGTACACACATTATAGATCAGTAAAAATAATAAAAAGAGAACAGTGCATTGGAAGAACAAGCTTCCAGAAAACAACAGGTAAAATTCAAATTGGAAGATCTTCTCTGAAGAAAGATTGTGACTATTTGTAAATCATAACTCTGTCTCCCTACATTAAAAGGGAGAATAGAATTATGAAAGTTTAAAAGGAAAATTTCAAATTTATATCACAGCTTAATGATTCTTTAAAATATAATTTAATATCTTATCCACTCATCTTAGAAATAATGTATAGACTAAGGAATAAATATGTTGAAAACAAGGAAGCCCAAAGACCAATGATGTATCTGAGTCAGGGAATCCAACTCTTTTAAAAATTTTACTACATGAGTAGTTGTATATCAAATTTTTCTTTGTACCATTTTACAGTTGTCTAATAAAAACTTTTGTCTTAGAGAAGGAATCTACAAGGCAATTCTTGATATCTTTAAAATTATGTAAAGGACGGCCGAATAGGAACAGCTCCAGTCTGCAGCTCCCAGTGTGATCAACGCAGAAGACAGGTGATTTCTGCATTTCCAACTGAGCCTCCGCTGTTGATACCCAGGCAAACAGGGTCTTAAGTGGACCTCCAGCAAACTTCAGCAGGCCTGCAGCTGAGGGACCTGACTGTTAGAAGGAAAACTAACAAACAGAAAGGAATACTATCAACATCAACAAACAGGATAACCATACCAAAACCTCATCTGTAGGTCACCAACATCAAAGACCAAAGGTAGATAAAACTGCAAAGATGGGGAGGAACCAGAACAGCAAAGTAGAGAATTCTAAAAACCAGAGTGCCTCTCCTCCAAAGGATCATAGCTCCCCACCAGCAACAGAACAAAGCTAGAAGAGAATAGATTTGATGAGCTGACAGAAGTAGACTTCAGAAGGTCTGTAATAACAAACTTCTCCAAGCTAAAGGGGCATGTTCTAACCCATGGCGAGGAAGCTTAAAAACCTTGAAAAAAGGTTAGACAAATGGCTGACTAGAATAAACAGTGTAGAGAAGACCTTAAATGACCTGATAGAGCTGAAAACCATGGCACGAGAACTTTGTGATGCATGCACAAGCTTCAATAGCCAATTCAATCAAGTGGAAGAAAGGATATCAGTGACTGAAGACTTGGACAAAGACTCAAGACCCATTAGTGTGCTGAATTAAGGAGACCCATCACCTTCAGAGACACGCATAGGCTTAAAATAAAGGGGTGGAGGAAGATCTAACAAGCAAATGCAATGAAAAACAAACAAACAAACAAACAAACAGGGGTTGCAATCCTAGTCTCTGATAAAACAGATTTTAAACCAACAAAGATCAAAAGAGACAAAGAAGGCCATTACATAATGGTAAAGGGATCAATTCAAAAAGAAGAGTTAACTATCCTAAATATATATGCACCCAATACAGGAGCACCCAGATTCATAAAACAAGTCCTTAGAGACCTACCAACAGATTTAGACTCCCACACAATATTAATGGGAGACTTTAACACCCCACTGCCAATATTAGACAGATCAACGAGACAGAAAGTTAACAAGGATATCCAGGACTTGAACTCAGCTCTGCACCAAGAAGACGTAATAGACATCTACAGAACTTTCCACAGCAAATCAACAGAGTATACATTCTTCTCAGCATCAGATCACACTTATCCAAAAATTGACCAAATAATTGGAAGTAAAGCACTCCTCAGCAAATGTAAAAGAACAGAAATCACAACCAACAGTCTCTCAGACCACAGTTCAATCAAATTAGAACTGAGGATTAAGAAACTCACACAAAACCACACAACTACATGGAAACTGAACAACATTCTCCTGAATGATTACTGGGTAAATAATGAAATGAAGGCAAAAATAAAGATGTTCTTTCAAACCAATGAGAACAAAGACACAATATACCAGAATCTCTGGGACACATTTAAAGCAGTGTGCAGAGGGAAATTTATAGCACTAAATGCCCACAAGAGAAAGCAGGAAAGATCTAAAATCAACACTCTAATATCACAGTTAAAAGAACTAGAGAAGCAAGAGCAAACAAATTCAAAAACTAGCAGAAGAAACAACCAAGATTAGAGCAGAACTGAAGGAGATAGAGACACAAAACACCCTTAAAAAAACAATGAATCCAGAAGTTGGTTTTTCAAAAAGATCAACAAAGTTGATAGACTGTTAGCAAAACTAATAAAGAAGAGAGAAGAATCAAATAGATGCGATAGAAAATGACAAAGGGGATATCATGACCAATTCCACAGAAATACAAACTACCATCAGAGAATACTATAAACACCTCTATGCAAATAAAATAGAAAATCCAGAAGAAATGGATAAATTCCTGGACACATAACACCCTCCCAAGACTTAAACCAGGAAGAAGTTGAATCTCTAAATAAACCAATAACCGGCTCTGAAATTGAGGCAATAATTAATAGTCTACCAACCAAAAAAAATCCAAGAGACAGATTCACAGCCGAATTCTATCAGAGGTAAAAAGAGGGGCTGGTACCTTTCCTTCTGAAACTAATCCAATCAATAGAAAAAGAAGGAATCCTCCCTAACTCATTTTATGCGGCCAACATCATCCTGATACCAAAGCCTGGCAGAGACACAACAAAAAAAGAAAATTTTAAACCAATATCCCTGATGAACATAGACGTGAAAATCCTCAATAAAATACCAGCAAACCGAATCCAGTAGCACAACAAAAAGTCTGTCCACCACGATCAAGTTGGCTTCATCCCTGGGATGCAAGGCTGGTTCAACATACTCATATCAATAAACGTAATCCACATAAACAGAACCAATGACAAAAACCACATGATTATCTCAATAGATGCAGAAAAGGCCTTTGACAAAATTCAGCACTGCTTCATGCTAAAAACTCTCAATAAACTAGGTAATGATGGAACACATCTCAAAATAATAAGAGCTATTTATGACAAACCCATAGCCAATATCATACCGAATGGGCAAAAGCTGGAAGCATCCCCTTTGAAAACCAGCACAAGACAAGGATGCTCTCTCTCACCACTCCTATTCAACATAATATTAGAAGTTCTGGCCAGGGCAATCAGGCAAGAGAAAGAAATAAAGGGTATTCAATTAGGAAAAGAGGAAGTCAAGTTGTCCCTGTTTGCAGATGACATGATTGTATATTTAGAAAACCCCATCATCTCAGCCCAAAATCTCCTTAA
>NW_012112030.1:2832341-2848545 GCF_000951035.1 Colobus angolensis palliatus
TGTAAATTAGTTCAACCATTGTGGAAGACAGTGTGGCCTAAAACCAGAAATGCCATTTGACCCAGCAATCCCTTTACTGGGCATATATCCAAAGGATTATAAATCATTCTACTATAGACACATACACATGTAGGTTTATTGCAGCACTGTTCAGAATAGCAAAAGCTTGGAACCAACCCAAATGTCCATCAACGATAGACTGGATAAAGAAAATATGGCACATATACACCATGGAATACTATGCACTCATAAAAAAGGATGAGTTCATGTCCTTTGTAGGGACATGGATGCAGCTGGAAACCATCATTCTGAGCAAACTGTCACAAGGACAGAAAACCAAACACTGCATGTTCTCACTCATAGGTGGGAACTGAACAATAAGAACACTTGGACACAGGGTGGGGAACATCACCCACTGGGACCTGTTGGTCAGCTGGGGACTGGGGGAGGGATAGCATTAGGAGAAATACCTAATGTAAATGATGGGTTGATGGGTGCAGCAAACCAACATGGCACATGTATACGTATGTAACAAACCTGCACGTTGTGCACATGTACCCTAGAACTTAAAGTATAATAACAAAAAAAATTATATAATCCATAAGCCCAGATCTCTGGATGAAGTTTTTTTGTTCTAACGCTGTTGGGATTAGCCTTTCAGGTAACAATGAGTATTTGAGTAATCTTGGGTACCAATTTTTGAGAAATTGGGTGATTCAACATAAGGGTTTATTTATTTAAATAAATAACTGAATTCTCATTTTTTTTCCTAAACTGATTTGACTATGGACAACATCTTTTTGTAGAATTGTATTGACTAGTGGTTTGATGAAACTAACTTTGGGAAAATTTGGATAGATATTAGAAAATTAGGTTTCATTTCTTGAGAAAACAGGTTTGACCCCATCGAAAGATACTAAAAATGAATGAGAATATGAGGTATGGTTAGCTCTAAAAAAAGTGAGAAATGAGTACTCGGTCATAAATGTACTGATTAAGAAAAAAGAAGTTATGTAGAACGTATGTTAGAGAACCCAGGCAGTTTCTTTTAAGGAAGCCCTGGTTTGGGTATCTTACCAGAACAGATCACTCCAACATCTTCACCGTGACTGCAGTCATTATTTCCCCACCCACTGTTCCTGCATGACCAGAGATCTGACTCATCTCCATCACAGGAAACGTCATCGAGCCAAATTTTTCCATATCCTGTAGAAGTGTTTCCCAGACCCATGCCAATGATGGAAGTTGGGCAGTCCAGCTGGCTACACACCACAGCCGCAGCAATACTGTTCCAGCCATCATCACACACTGTGCCCCACTGTTCTTGAAAGTACACCTCCAGTCTTCCCGAGCAGCGGTTGCTGCCGCCCGCCAGCCTCAGGCCCCATGTTGCATTACCTGCACCAAGAACAATGAAGCAAGTAGTTAATGGGTGTGATGGTTTATTTAATATGTCAACTTGGCTGGGCTATGATACCGAGTTATTTGGTCAAACACTAGTCAAACAGACAGTGCTGTGAAGATATTTTTTTCAGATGTGATTAACCTTTAAATCAGCAGACTTTGAGTATAGCCAATTATCCTCCATAATGTGGGTGGGCCTCATCCAATCAGTTGAAGACCTTAAGAGAAAAGACTGAAGTCCCCCAAGAAAGAAGGAATTCTACTTCCGCACTTTCTTGAGATTCAAGACTGCAACATCAGCTCTTCTCTGCAGTCTGCTGGCATCCTCTTCAGATTTTGGACTTACAAGTCCCCACAATTGCTTATAAAATTGAACCAATTCCTTAAAATAAACCTCTTTCTCTCTCCTTCTCTCTACATACATACATATGCGCGCACACACACACGCACACACATGCACACACACGTACACGCACACACACACAAAGAAAGGCTCACATTCCATTGGTTTTGTTTTTCTAGAGAACCCTGAATAATGCACATTTGGGTACTAATAGTGGTTCTAGAGGAACAAAATCTTAAGGATGAGTTTTATGAATTGATGCTATAATTCAAAAATTGATTCTAGAATTGGTTCTCTAACCTGATAAAAATTTAATGACACTAATGATTCTATATCCAGTAGTAAAGAGGGCACTGAAATCCATGGCATGATGTGGCAATAGATACATACAAAATCTCATCATTAGATATTCCTAATCAAATACTCATAGGAGGTAAAGTTCTGAATGAACATATATTTGTTAACCTAGGACATTTCTGTCAAACTTACAAGCATAATGAGATTGGCTGGCTACTCCCCATTGCACTGGACAAAGTGGGGAAAGAAAAGAATGAATTTAGAGATTCAAATTCCCACCTGAACCTGCAAGTTTTTATGTCTTCCTGGAAAGAAACTCAGGTCTCTTATAGCCACAGAACTGAGATTACTGAAAACCTTCACCTGGTAAGGTACTGAATTCTCAACCTCACAAGATGTCTACTGTCTAAGTGAGGGATTTAATTGGGATGGAATGGAATTCTGAACATTGGGATGGGGTAATATGGAGAGACCTGATAAGGTTGGGAACATTGAAACCCTAAATTCCACTGTTTCTCCTTTAACAGTAGAGACAACCATCCACCTCTGTATGAAAATATTAATCATACTTTGCTTGAAAAAATTGAATCTCTCCTGAGATAATTGCCTTGAAAGGCACTCCTGATTCTCCTCAGCACCCATTCCATCAGCCCTCTTTACATCTAGACTCAAGTCCCAGCAAGCTCCAAAACATGAGGTACAAAGTGTCTAATGTGGAAGTGCACACAAACAACTATGATTTTTCCAATTTACACAGACAGGTATCAGAATATATGTGAAAATGAATATTAAGGATCTGAGATAATGCTGGAAGGAACATAAAGTTGGATCAGGGTGAATTTACTGATATGAGCCCTAAGCAGAGATTCTAGATTTAATGATGCAGCTAAGGGTTAGAAAGGCTCTAATAGTTTGTTGGACTGGTTGGGTGAAACATGTACCCAAAGGTGGCCTACGCTTAATGAAGTTGAAAGGCCAGACTGCTTCTGTATTTGGTAGGGGAAGGGATCCAAAGGGTCATGGTCAGGGTTGTCTACTAATTTCTTACTTTACCTGTATAAGCGGAAGAGTTCCAGGTAAAGTGAACTGAAGTCTAACTTAAAGACAAGAGTCATGACCCCTCAATCAATTCCCAGATGTGAGCCAGTTTATAGACCCAGAAGCCCCTCCTATGGGGAATACTATTTATCTTGTCAGGAAATAATAAATAAGAACAAGTCTTACCTGAGCAGGTTACAATCACATCCTCTCTGTGTACACAATTATGCTTTCCCCATCCATTATGTTTACAGTCCCAGATATTTGACTCATTTCCAATGCAAGAAACATCATCCAGCCAAATAGGTCCTGATGCTTCTTTAAAATAGGTTATACCAAACATACGGATAGGCTTTCCACATCCCAGTCGTTTACACACAACAGCTGCATTCTTTGTGCTCCATCTGTCATGACACACAGTCCCCCACTCTCCTTGGTATTTCACCTCCAATCTCCCGTAACAGGGGCTATCCGCCCCGGCAAGTCTTAGGTCCAGATCTGCCTTATCTGCAAGCAAGACAAAACCACATATTTGAGATCAAATGAGAGGGTCTTTTCAGAAGACTGAAAAGACTCTCTAAATTCACCACTATGAGGCTTTGCCTAATAGGTGATATATTAGGCATACTTTTGGATGAAAAGTTTGGTTTTCTTTCTTTTGACAATTTTTTATTCAATTTTTGGAGAGAATGTGTCTCTAAAGCATGAAACAACAAAAGCAAATTTACTGAAGTAAAGCCTGGGGAATGTTATAAAGCCTCCAAGAATGATGGGTTTGGATAAGATGAGCAATGTGGAAGCATGCAGAGAAGTTCTTTGAGGTATGGATACAATTCAGGAGATAACTCTGGCAGGTTTCTGCAGTGGAGTTCAGCATCAGCACCAAAGCTCATTCCCTCATAGTCTTCATTTTAGTTTGTCCGCCATGTTTTATAAGATAAAGGGAGGCATATGTTACATGAAACTGTCCTTTCATAAAATAAATTCCTTTTTAATTCTTAATTTTTCCAGTGTTCAAAGCACTTGATAAATTTTGAGAAAATCCTTGCTTCCTTCCTTCTTCCCTCCCTCCTTTCTTTTTTTTCTTTCTTTCTGTCTTTCTTTTCTTTTCTTCCTCTTTATTCTTTCTTCCTTTTCCTGTCTTCTTTCATTCTTTCTCTCTCTTCAGTTCTTTCTTCTCTCTTTCTTCCTTTCTTCTTTCCTCTTTTCTTTCTTTCTTTTTTCTTTCTTTCTCTCTCCTCTTTCTCTCTCTTTCTTTCTTCTCTTTCTTCTTTCATTCTCTCTCCTTTCTCTTTCTCTTTCTTTCTGACTTCTTTCTTTGTTTCTCTTTTCTTTCCTTCCTGGCTCCCCTCCCCCTCCCTCCTCCTCCCCTTTCTTTCTTTTTCTTTCTTTCTTTCTCTCTCTCTTTCTTTCTTTTCTTCGTTTCTTCCTCTTTCTTTCTTCCTTTTTCTGTCTTCTTTTATTCTTTCTCTCTCTTCAGTTCTTTCTTCTCTCTTCCTTTCTTCTTTCCTTCTTTCTTTCTTTCTTTTTCACTTTCTCTTTCCTCTTTCTCCTCTCTTTCTCTCTCTCTCTGTTCTTTCTTCTCTCTCTTCTTTCATTCTCCTTTCTCTCTCTTTCTGACTTCTTTCTTTGTTTCTCTTTTCTTTCCTTCCTTGCTCCCCTCCCCCTCCCTCCTCCTCCTCTCTCTTTCTTTCTCTTTCTTTCTTTTTCTTCTTTCTTTCTTCTTTCTTTTTTCTTCCTTTCTTCCTTCCTTTCTTCCTCTCTTTCTCTCTCTCTTTCTTTCTTTCCAGGGCCTTGCTCTGTCACCCAGGCTAGAGTGCTGTAGCACAATCTTGGTTCACTACAACCTCTGCCTTCAGGGTTTAATCTTCCCACCTCAGCCTCCCAAGTAGCTGGGATTACAGGCGCACACCACCACAGCCAGCTATTTTTTGTGTTTTAGTAGAGACAGGGTTTCACCATATTGCCCAGGCTGGTCTAGAACTCCTGACCTCCTTTCGGCCTCCCAAAGTGCCAGGGTTACAGGCATGAGCCACCATGCCCAGCCAAGAAATATTTTGCTATGCAGGTACTACTGTGATATAGGAAAGGTATAATATTTTATAATGGGTCACTTTAAAAATTCTAAAAGCCTTCCAATTTCCTTACTTGCTATCCAGTACAACAACTCTTCCATGTGTCTATAATAATCTTACATTCTATTCAACCTAGTATATGTGTGTGTTTATTTTAAAACATAATATTTAATAATTGCATAGGATACCATCATATGGAGATATAGAGATTCTGTAAGTTATTTAACCAAGACACAATTCTTGGTTACTTATGTTATGGTTAATTTTTCATTTTCACAAATTACGCTGCCATGGACATCCTTACACATAAAGTTTTGAGTATGTCACCAAGTACTTCCGTGATATAATGGAAACCAATGTATTCAGTGTAGGTTAAATGTATGGGTGTACGGACAGATATATGATGTATGTATATATAATATATATCATTTCCAGATATACTAAATAAAAATTCATAGAAATAAAGCAAAGAAAAAATTTAAATTCCTGGTGCAAATAAATATACAAATGAAGTAGTGTATCCTATTCTAGTATAGGGTAACTGGATAGTATAATGATATAATTTCTGCACAAATCAAACCAATTTATATTTATATGGTATTTTAAGAGACTGGGCTTTGCTACATTGCCCAGGATGGAGTGGAGTGGCTATGTACAGGTGCAATCATAGCACCTTACAGTCTCTATCTCCTGGGCTCAAGTGATATTCCTGCCTCAGCCTCCTGAGTTGCTGGGACAACAGGTATGTGCCACCATGCCCAACCAATTCATAGGGTTAATATTACCTTAAAAAAATTCTAATTTTAATCCATATTTAGAAGAATGAGGAGAAAAAAGTAGCAAGGATTTTATGAAAAATAAGAATACTTAGGGAATATATATCTCAGTACATATTAGCCTATAGAAAGCTACAATAGTTAAATGTGTTAAAGTTAGTTAAAGTAGTTAAAGTTAAATGTGATGGTTCTAGAAATAGAAGAGGAGGACTATGTATTTTATAAAGGGACTCTGTAAAATACACAGAGTTCTTACACATTATGAAGACAAAGATGTCACACAACCGAAAAATGGCCAAAGAACCAGAAATGCTAACACATAAACAAATACAAATAAGTTGCTAATAAAGAATTGGGAAAAAGCTCTCATTTGTTATCAAGGAAGTAAGATTTTTGAGCATTGACTTTGGAGCTAAAACAGTCCATATTTGAACTCCAGCTTCACTACTGCCCTGATAGCTGAGTGACCTGGGTGAGTTACTTTCTCTCAGTACCTCTATTTCCTCACTGTAAAATAGAAATTAGAATAGTAACCCCCTTCCTGGGATTCCATGAGGATTCCATGAACCCATATATGTAAACTAATAGAACACTGCCTGGAACACCATAAATATTCAATAAATGTTCATTAATATTATCATATTTTTAAAATCAGATTAACAGTTATTCTAAAATATAAAAACATTCAGTGTTAATATGATATAGTGGAATAATAGGGAACTGAAATTGAATAGAAGAAAAAAACACAATTTATAGACAATAATTTGTTAATATATATCCAAGACTTTAAAAAAAGATGCATATGGTTTTACATGACAATTTCATTTTTAAGTACTTGGCAAATTACATAATCAAGTGTGAAAAATGTATTTCTCAGTATATCAAATAAAATCATATTTTTAACAGTAAAAATTTGAAAACCTTTTAAAACTTAACATGATGAGATAGTTAAATAAATTATAGTACATTATGCAATATAGTAAGCAGCTTTTAACATTAAGATAGATTAGTAATGGCCATGTGGAATATGTCTGTGGTATATTGTTCAGCACAAAGGGTACACACACACACACACACACACACACACGATCCAGAAATATAAACAACAAAAAAAAACCCCAAAAGAATGAATGGCAGCATTGCATGTGGATTTAAAAAATTCTTTTAATTTTTTTGTATTTTGACCTTTTCACTGCGTTTATAATTTGAAAAAGTAGTTTCCAAAAAGCAAAAGCAATTTTTATAATGTTTTATATCAATCTACAAGAGAAAACTAAAATAAAATTGATGTGTACAAAAGAATTGATAGTTAACTTTGCCTACCAAATTGATCACATTAAATGTGAACAGAATAGATAGATAAATAGATTCATGAACCAAACTCCACTCTGCAATTTCTGGATACCATTATATATTATACTAATCTGACATTCTTGAATATAAGGTGTATGTAAGGTGTACATTCAAGAATGTCAGGTTGTATAATATTAATAGTGAAAAATTATCAACAGCCTAAACACCAAGAAAAGAGCTCAGGTTAAATTTACTGTACTTATATGATAGAATAACAAAGTTTTTAATTTTAGTTTTTAAGAAATTAGTTTAAGGGTGTGGGAAAATGCAAATGTTATAGCAAGTGAGAGACAAGATACAAAATAAGGAGTTGCATTATGTATATTTCTATCCTTCCATCCACATATAAGGTATGTGTGTGTGTTTCATTTACAAGAACATCATTCTTCATTTATCCTATATCTATCATCTATCAGGCTTTTAGGATATCAATAAATAACAGGACTATCTAGGTATACTCTCACGTAAATAGCATCATTGGAAATGGTTATGTAGGCTCACAATACTCCCCTGACACCTGTGCCCCCTCCCACTTAGGACTCTCTAGATATTCCTTTTTTTCCCCTTCATAAAGTGCCACAGAGAATAATGATGACTGGATTTTATTTATTTATTTCATTTTTTTTTTTTTACAAGATGAGGCCTCACTCTGTTGCCCCAGCTAGAGTGCAGTGACCCAATCATGGCTCACTGCAGCCTTGAATATCTGGGATCAAGCAATCCTCCTGCCTTAGCCTACTGAGTAGCTAGGACCACAGGCATGTGCCACCATACCCAGATAATTTTTAAATTTTTTGCAGAGGGAGTCTTGTTATATTACCCAAGTTGATTGTGAATCTTGGCCTCAAGTGATCTTCCTGTGTTAGTCTCCCAAAGTGTTGAGGTTACAGGTATGAGCCTCTGCACCTAGCTTTGTTTTTTAAATATCTAACCTGTTTTTTTCTGTTTAAAAGGTCTTGGAAATGTTTTATACGTAAAATAATTCATAAGTATTATACACACAGATTTTCTTTGTTTTCAGTTCTACTAGTGATATTCTAGATTCTTACAGAATTATACATCATATCAACGTATGTATATAAATATATCTATATCAGCTATTTGGATTTGTATATATTCCTAATTCTCTATAATAAGCCTTAATTTATAATCAGAAATAAACAATGTATATTATTAAATAAAAAACTTAAAAAGCAGCAGAAAAACTGTTAAGAAAACGGTAAAGTAGTACAACTCATTAGTTTAATATGAAGAGAGTTTTCCCAGTTATTTTAGAGATACAGATTATACTCATGCGGTGGTACCAGCTGTATCTGATTTCAGGAGAGACTGCTAGTGAGGAGAAACTCTCTTTTTACAATGTGCATTTGAAAAGTTCCTTGTGCTGCTTAAGAGTATTTTGGGGTTTTTTTAAGGACCAAAAAACCTTTTTTTCAAGCTACTAAGTGCTTCTAACCTCCCAACAAATTATTTCTAAAAATTCAAATGTGTACTCTGTCATGGTCTTTGAACCTTACCAGAACAAATTACTCCAGCATCTGATCTTCGGAAGCATGTTCGCTTTGCTTTTCCATCATATATGCAGTCCCAGAGAGATGACTCATTCCCAGAGCAAGATATGCTGTTTATCCAAATGTCTCTAGTTTCATTACTAGGTTTAGCATGACGACTGCCAAAGACACTAAACGGACATCCTAGCTGCTTACAAACCACAAGGGCTTGTTCATTCTTCCAGTTCTGGTCACATATTGTCCACCACTGTTCATGGATTCTCACCTCTACTCTCCCTGAACAATTGTCACTTCCATCTGCTAGCCGCAGTTCCAAATCTGCTCCATCTAGGATGAAGTCACAGAGAAACGTCTGAATTGGATTTGGGACAATATCTTCAGCATCCCTCTCCTCCAACCTCCCCATGTGAAGATTAGATGTATCCTTCACATACTGAGAAAAGTAAAGACTGGAAATGCATTTTGTTTCAAAATTTCAACAAGAAGACTTAAATCTAAAGTACTTGTCGGTCTTTATGACAACAATCTTCTTTTAAATATGAACATTGAAATTATAATCCTAAGAACCTTGCTTTAGCCTTGCTAAAATTTAAGAAACTAAACATTACAATAAAAAGCCTTAGAATCCTATATGCCATTAATTACATTAATTTTCAAAATATTAGAGTGATTATTTTTAACACCATAAAATAAAATAAAGTGTGGGAAATACTTGCCTTTCAGTAACTTCAGAAAGAAAAGGGACAAAAACAATGTGCAATTAGGAAAAAATCTCTCTTGGATTTAAATAGAAACATGTTCTTTCTCATATTGTTTTCTATGAAGAAGCAAGCCTTTGCTTATTAAACATATTTGCCGTAGGAAATGAAATTTGTTCAGTGGTAATTTTTGAAGGAACTGTGTGTTTTCGCTCTGTCAGCATGTGCATCACGTGACTTGTGTCCCTGTGACTCTGCTTTTTCATGCATACAAATAAATATATTAAATAACCCCAAGAAGGTAAAAATGTGGAGAATTTTTCTTGAAATAATTGAGGAAAGAAGATATAGTTTCTATACCTCATCTCCTCCCATTATTCAAGCTTTTCATACATCATTACAAAAGTGTAATTTGCTATCTAGTGAGAAATCTGGTTCACATTGAATAGGTTAGTCTCGGGAGATTTGGAGGTTTATTTTCCTATAAATAATGTGGGTCATAATGATGATAATAATCATGCCTAAACCTATGGAGAACTTCTTGGTTGCCTGGCTCATTTTAGGTATTTTCCCTGCACTATTTTATTTAATGCTGTTATCCTAGTCATGATATAAGAAATCTGCAACTTGGAGATTGGCTTATATAGGGTCACATAATTATCAAGTGACAGATTTTGAACTGTGAAACTGTGAACTGTTTTTGTTTGGTGAAAAAAAAAATCCTTTGACTACAGGGCTGCAGAGAAGGCCAATGTATCTAACTACCCATTTTCCTGTGGGTTGGCCACATACACATCTGTTTTCAGTGTTGGGATTGTTTTCCCACCTTGTTTTCACATCTGCATCATTCTTCCTGGCCCTTCCTTACTCTTCCAGAGGCACATCGTTCCGGAAGTTCCAGAGTTTGAATAGCAACTGGTCTTACAGTTAGGGATGTTATATCAAGTCAGAAGCACACTGTTATGAATTCACTTCATTGTAAGAAAATGTATCAAAATGATTAACATTCTCTCTCTTCCTGTTTCCTCCCCCTCTCCTCTCATCTCTCTCATCTTCTCATGTCTCCCTCTTTTCTCTACCTCCCTTTTACGTGGAGGAAAATTTTTCTTGTAAAATGATGGATTGATCACATATACTGTGGGAAACTCTTTTGAATGGTGAAAGTGGTCGTTCCCCAGATAAAACTTGCAAGCAAACTAGTATAAACAGAAAGAAAAGGATTAAAAGATATTCTGAATATATTATCCTTCCCAAAAGTCCTATGAGGGTGGCATAAATCCTGTGGCTAAGGTACAGCTAAACCCATAAACCTCTTTGTCTACATACGTTTTTCTATGTATATCGTTCCCTGCTGCATACTCTAGACTTAAGCAAAACTCTTCTTAAAAAAGGCGACCTGATCTCAAATTCTATAGGAAATAAGATTAAGGCATCCTGTGTAAGGCTGGTAGAATAAGGTCAGTAATAATTTACTAAAGAAGCCTCTTCTATCAAGACAAACTGACTCTCAGAGGAAAATACTTGGCTCTACATCTAGGGATTCTCCTTTCATAAGAATATTAGAAGGTGTGGATTTAATCTTATTAAGACAGTGAACACGTTTAATTACATCTTTAAACATAAAATACTACTGTGAGAGAAATATGAGTGATATTTTAACCCCTGATATACAAAACTATAAATAAACAGTGAGGGGTAACTTGTAGTTGAGAGTTGCAAACTAGAAAACAAATGGCTGCAGACAAAAATTTTACTAGTATAAGGTACAAAGTAATTAGCAAAGTCATACATTTTTAGATAGGTACTCTTTGGAAATAGTTTATTTTAATGAGAGGAAGTGCTAAAACAAACTCAATGATAACATAGAAAAATATAGTTGTATCTATGAATATGCAAAGTGATTACACATTTAAAAATTATACTGAATATTAATATAAGCCATACACTTGTATAGATTAATAGTAATTTTGACTAGATTGGATATTTTGTTACACCAATTAGAATTAAGTAAAATGGTGTGTTGGGGGTGGGTAAAAACCTTATTCCCATGAGGCTTACAATGTAATATGCTGCATAAAACGCAGGCATGTTCCCTGAGGAAGAACTGAAAGTGTCAATTCTTACACATCACAATTGGTTGTAACCTCTTCAGGGTTTGGTCCTAGTTCTCCAAAAAGGAATTTTATCTGATGTAATCATGTGGATGTAAGTCTTACCTGAGCAGATCACAGACACATCGTTCTGATGAATACAGTCAAAATTTACGGTTCCGGAATGTCTGCAGTCCCAAAGAAAAGACTCATTACCGGAGCAGGAGACACCATCAAGCCATATAACATCAGACCCTGACTGCAAATGAGGCAAGCCAGCGAAGTGCAGTGCAGTTCCACATCCCAACTGCTTGCATACGACATCGGCTGCAGCATTGTTCCACTTATGGTGGCATATGGTCCCCCACCTTCCTTGGATTTTCAGCTCTACTCTCCCCATACAGCGGTTAGTTCCACCTACAAGCCTTAGTTCAAGATTGCTACTATCTGAAACAGAGATATAAACACAAAGCCCAGGTGAAGTTTTGATCAGAAACTTCAGATTCCAGATCCTGCTATCCAAATTGAGATTCAATGAATGCCTAACTCTTGCTTTTTAAAATTCTTGTACATGTACAAGATTAATGTAATAGAATCTATCCCAGGAAAGGATCATGCTATGATGTTGACAATCCACCAGAATCTCTGGCATTTGGGGAATAAAGCACAACAGAGAGTAGAAATGCCCTTTCTGATTGTGAGTTAAGAATAAATCTATCAAAGGTCAAGAATGCATGTAAATTTGTTGTCAAAACATGAGCCTTTGCTGGCTCTGAGTCTAGCCAGCAACCATTTTAGAACTTATAACTGTGTATAAGCAGTGGCAATAAGATATCATTGTCATCACTGTCATCATCCTCTTATTCCTACTTCAAAAATTTTTCTTCCTTTAAATGGACATTTAACTCTACCTTCTTGCAATATAACTTCCAATTATTCATCTTACTGGAATTTACTCTTGAATGAAATGGAACAAATGAAACAAATGAAAAATAAAACTTCCAAAGGTGAAAGCAAGTGTGGCCAGCCATAAATTATGGACTTGTCATATTATTAAAATACTCTGTTGATTTAATTCAAATTATCAGCCTTTCCTTATTACCTTATTTCTTTATATCACTTAGCAAAATTGACCACTACATATATATATATATATCACGCGTAGTGGTCAATTTTACTAAGTGATATAAAGAAAAAAGGAAATAACGAAAGGCTGAGAATTTGGATATTTTATATATGTATGTATATATATAGTCATCAATTTTGCCAAGTGATATAAGGAAATAAGGAAAGACTGAGAATTTGGATATATATACACACACACACACACACATACACACAATCATCTCACCATATCCACAGGGGTGTCGTTCCAGGACTCCTATGGATACTAAAATCTGCAGATACTCAAGTTCCTTAGTTGGCCTTCTGTGTCTGCTGGTTTCACACCCACAGATCCAACTAAATGCAAAGTTTCCATCAGCGGTTGATTGACTCCATGGATATGAAACCCACAGATTCTAAAGGCCAACTGTGTGTGTACATATATATTTTTACACTTAGCAAAATTGACCACTGTATATATAATATATTATATAATATAAATATATAATATAAAATATATTTTATATTATATTTGCCTAGGTCTTCCAAGAATCCAAGAATACATTTTCTGTCTGTCTCCCTCTCTCTCCAATTTCTTGTTTTGTCCCCATATCTGTCAGTTAAATGAATGAGTCTTTTTTACAGATTATTTATCTTTATTTAATAAATTAACACACAGTAAAACTGACTGGTTTTGTGTACACTTGTGTGTGTAGAGTTCTCTGAGTTGTAATACAGGCATTAATTTGTGTAACTATTACCACAGTGAGAATATAGAACTTTGTTGCCCCATTCATTCATTGAAAGACAGTTACTCACAGTGTATTATTATTTTAATATATTGCTAGGTTCAAGAAACAGAACGTTATATTAGCAATATTTTTAAACTATTTCTATTTTTTAATTTTTGTTGATATATATCAGTTGTATGTATTTTGGAGATACATGTGATATTCTGATACCTATATAAAGTATGAAATATTCAAATTAGAGTAATTTGGATATCTGTCACCTCAAAATTTTGTCTTTTATTCATGGCGAGAACACTCCAAATCTTCTCTTCTAACTATTTAGATTTTTTTCTTAATCTAATTATTGATTAAGGAAATAAATTCCCAGAAATAATGTGGAACCTTGGATCTAGGCATACTCAAAGTGATTCACAATTGGGCATGCCAGCTCTTTGAGTCAAAACAGTGCCTCTGCTTTTGTTATTTTGATGGGCTGGTTTGTTTTTTCCTGTAGATTTGCTTAAAGTTCCTTGTAGATTCTGGATATTAGCCCTTTGTCAGATGGACAGATTGCAAAAATTTTCTCTCATTTTGTAGGTTGACTGTTCACTCTGACAATAGTTTCTTTTGCTGTGCAGAAGCTCCTTAGTTTAATTAGATCCCATTTGTCAATTTTGGCTTTTGTTGCCATTGCTTTCGGTGTTTTAGATATGAAGTCTTTGCCCATGCCTTTGTCCTGAATGGTATTGCCTAGAAATACCTAGAAAACCTAGAATAGGTTTTCTTCTAGGGTTTTTATGGTTTTAGGTCTTACATTTAAGTCTTTAATCCATCTTGAGTTAATTTTTGTATAAGGTGTAAGGAAGGGTTCCAGTTTCAATTTTCTGCATATGGCTATCCAGTTTCCTGATACCATTTATTAAATAAGGAATCCTTTCCCCATTGCTTGTTTTTGTCAGGTTTGTCAAGGATCAGATGGTTGTAGGTGTGTGGCATTATTTCTAAGGCCTCTGTTCTGTTCCATTGGTCTATATATCTGTTTTGGTATCAGTAACATGCTATTTTGGTTACTGTAGCCTTGAGGTACAGTTTGAAGTCAGATAGCATGATGCCTCCAGCTTTGTTCTTTTTGTTTAGGATTGTCTTGGCCAAACAGGCTCTTTTTTGGTTCCATATGCAATTTAACATAGTTTTTTCTAGTACTGTGAAGAAAATCAATGGTAGCTTGATGGGGATAGCATTGAATCTATAAATTACTTTAGGCAGTATGGCCCAAAGTAATTTTCATGATATTGATCCTATTTATGAGCATGGAATGTTTTTCTATGTTTGTGTCCTCTCTTATTTCCTTGAGCAGTGGTTTGTAGTTCTCCTTGAAGAGGTCCTTCACATCCCTTGTAAGTTGTATTTCTAGGTATTTTATTCTCTTAGTAGCAGTTGTGAATGGGAGTTCACTCATGATTTGGCTCTCTGTTTGTCTATTATTGGTGTATAGGAATGCTTGTGATTTTTGCACATTGATTTCATATCCTGAGACTTTGCCGAATTTGCTCATGAGCTTAAGGAGATTTTTGAGCTGAGACAATGGGGTTCTCTAAATATACAATCATGTCATCTGCAAACAGAGACTATTTGACTTCCTCTCCTTCTATTTGAATACCCTTTATTTCTTTCTCTTGCCTGATTGCCCTGGCCAGAACTTCCAATACTATGTTGAATAGGAGTGGTGACAGAGGGCATCTTTGTCTTGTGCTGGTTTTCAAAGGGGATGCTTCCAGCTTTTGCCCATTCAATATGATATTGGCTATGGGTTTGTCATAAATATATCTTATTATTTTGAGATACATTCCATCAATACCTAGCTTATTGAGAGTTTTTACCATGATGGGGTGTTGAATTTTATTGAAGGCCTTTTCTGCATCTATTGAGATAATCATGTGGTTTTTGTCATTGGTTCTGTTTATGTGAAGGATTACATTTACTGATTTGCATATATTGAATCAACCTTGCATCCCAGAGATGAAGACGACTTGATCATGGTGGATAAGCTTTTTGATGTGCTGCTGGATTCGATTTGCCAGTATTTTACTGAGGATTTTCACATCAATGTTCATCAGGGATATTGGCCTGCAGTTTTTTGTTGTTGTTATTGTGTCTCAAAACAGTGTAAAATAATTAACAAAATGGTATCAACAGGTTCTTACCTATCAATAATTGCTTTAAATGTAAATTGATTAAATTCTCTAAAGAAAACAGAGTGGAGAGGTTAAAAAATAGCAAACAAACGGCAGAACAAATGGACTTAACACATTTCTACAGAAAATTTTACCCAACAGCTGCAGAATATGCATTCTATTCATCAGCACATGGAATATTCTCTAAAATAGACCATATGATAGGCCACAAAACAAGTCTCAACACATTTAAGAAAACCAAAATTATATCAAGTACACTCTCATACCACAGTGGAAGAAAACTGGAAATCAGCCCCAAAAGAAATCCTCAAAACAATGCAAATACATGGAAATTACATAATCTGCTCCTGAATGAACACTGGGTCAACAATGAAATCAAGATGGAATAAAAATTCTTTGAACTGAATGGTAATAGTCACACAACCTATCAAAACCTCTGGAATACAACAAAGGTGGTGCTAAGAGGAAAGTTCATAGCCTTAAATGCCTACATCAGAAAGTCTGAAAGAGTATAAATAGATATTTTTAAATTATTATTATTATACTTTAAGTTCTAGGGTACATGCGCACAATGTGCAGGTTTGTTACA